>NW_022279588.1:3700000-4900000 GCF_009193385.2 Nasonia vitripennis
AAAAAGTAATTATTTTATACCTATCGATGTTAATTCCCGTAAATGATACATAACATTTATTTACAGAAATCGTTCTTTCGTAAAAACATTTTATGGATTCGTAGTTAATTTTTTTGTTAAAGTATGTTACATAACCATATGGTTTCCTTATGGATCCTATACAGTTTTGTCTAGAAATAATTTCAAAATCATCGATATCTATTACGTCTTTACTTAATGTCCATGTTTCAACAAGTGATATTATATCCCTATTAATGAAATTTCTATCATATCTTATATAATTAATATTTTTATTCAAACTTCTTACATTTTGATAAATATAAGTTATAGTATTTAAATTTCTATGATTGTTTATAAAGTTTAATGAAAGTAATAAACGACTTTCATGATTCAAACGATGCAGTTTTCAACTTTATCAGGGTGTTTTTGTGGTGGTATATATTCTCCTTCTAGAAGTAGTCCAGAAGCGCTACGTATAGCATTCTTTTGTCTTTGATATTATCAATATTTACAAATACAGTTTTACACGTGGATCCTTGCGATTTATGTATTGTCATTGCTTCTGCTGGTTGTAAAGGAAACTGATTTCTGTTTATTTGTAACGCTGATGATTTTGTTATATTAACAGATCGTGAAATTCTATCAATTGGTGTCCAATTCATGGGAATATCTTTACTTTTCATTTTTTCGAAATATTGTGATCTCATTTTCTTTCTTACATGCTCATCATCAAATTCAATATAAACTTGTAATGGTATGTTTATTTTATTTTTGGTTTTCATACAAACGTAATATCCATAATGGATGTTTTTTAATTTTCCAGTTGCTCCATTGGTTAAGCCATCTTCGGTGTCAACATTATTGGTCAAAATATATCTGGCTGTTATTTTCAATAGTAATTTGTTTGATAATCCTTGCATTTTCTGAGCTGGTAACATTTTTGCATTTTCTAATAATTTTGTTATTGCAGCTGCAGTTCATTCTCCTATGCAGTTGTCAATACAATCATCGTCTATAGTTCTTGTTAAAGCTGTTGCTAAATTATTTAGTGCTTCAGCAATAATTTTTTATCTCTTTGGCATATTATTTCTTTCAGAGTATAGATTTTGAACTTTGACCACAAGTAAACTCCTTGTATGATTTCTAGAGTTGTGTTTTGTGGTTCGTAAATCCAGCCATCCATAACAGGTTTTAACTGATTGAAGTCTCCACAAACTATAAGTGATACACCGCCGAATAGTTCATTAGATCTAAATATTTGCTGTAATCTTTGGTTCACTTGTGAAAACATTCGTCGACCTGTCATACTTATTTCATTAATGATTAATAATTTTAAATTTTTTATTTTGTAGCAAGCGTATTCGCTGTATCTGCATTTAGATGATTCATTGAAATTTGATTCACTGGTAAGCTGAATGCTGAATGAAGAGTCATTCCTCCAATATTAAACGCTGCTTTTCCAGTAGGTGCACAAAGTAAGACAAATAAAGAATCTGCTTCTTCTTTATACATTTTTATATAAAAACGAAGTAATGTTTGCACGATAACTTTAATTAATCTACTTTTAGCAACGCCTGCTCCTCCGCTTATAAAATCAAAGAATTGTTGATTCTTCGTTTTTAATTTGTGTAATAAATCTATATGATATTTGTATTGTTCTTTATTTAAGCTCTTGATTAATTCACCGTATTCCGTGTCTGTCGTCAGTTTTGGAACAATAAATGATTCTGCTTTTTTACTGGGTTCATTCAGAATATCAATTGCTATATCAGTTTCATTTTCAGCTGCTTCAAATATAAGAAATTCTGATGGTCTGTTATCATGAGTAATATTTTCATTTTCTTCATCTATTTGTATGATTTCTAAAATGTTATCATAATCTATTTCAATTTCGTACACGTACTTTTTTCTATTTTCTTGTATTAAATCTATATTATTATGATACAAAATTTTAGCATTAATTATATCGGGTTCAATTTCTCGCCATGGTTTATAAAACATTAACTGTTCTCGATGGTAATTTGGTTCATCTTGATGTATATTATATTTTCTGTATCTAATGATTTTTGTTTTTGATCGCTTTTTTATAAATCCGGAATTGTCTAATAATACACATGTAATATATTGATCAATAAATTTTTCAACTAAAGATTTTGATAATGTATTATTTGGTTCGTATTTTGCTGCGTTTTTTAACCAAATCATGGCATGAACATGAGGACTTCCTCGATGTTGAAATTCGATCCTGTGATACGTGTCTGCAATTGGATGATTTTTAAACGGTCCAGATTCTGCTTTTAAAACTTTTAATAGACATCTTATTTTATGATCAAAACATCTAGCACTTGTAACTGGATCTGATTGAATTAGTTTAGTTCTTTCTTGCCAAGTCAATTTTTCGGCATCTTCATGTGTTATATTTTTATTCTCGAAGATTTTTACAAGTATGCGAATGAGATCTAACCATTGCGTTTCTGCAGCTGATAGTGTTAAAAATAAATCTGGCCTTCCACGCTGCCTAATCATTGCCATCAAAACTTTTTTTATGTTCCCAAAAGGAAGGACTAGATCTATCGCATTTTAGGATTCTAAAGCAATCATCATCTTGTATTAATTTGTCTAGTAAATTATTATTAATAATATTACGTGCTGTAACATTACTAGTTTTTCTTTTCATTCTTAAATTAATTTGAATGTGTGAAAATAATCTTTCTAATCGAACTCTACTATGGTGTATAAATATGAGTGGTATATTTTTTGCGCATCGTCGATCGTACATACGAATTTCAGATTTAGCAATATCTGCCAATGTTATTCTTGAAGGAGTTGTTTTTTTTATATGATCTGATTTTTCCTCCATAAATTCTTGGGAAGGCTAAAGACATAAAATCTTCATCGTGGATGATTGAAATTGGCATTTTATTCTCACCAGGGGCTAACTTAATTCCAACATTATTTATATGTTCATCTTCAAGTGCTGTTTCTACATTGCCCGGATTTAGGGGTTCTTCTTCAATTTCTTCCCAATTATCAACTTCTTCAATATTATCATTTAAGTTAGTTATTTCATTCGTTACATTTTGTTCTTAGTTTATATATACGTTTATATTTCTTTGCAATTTTCGTCTAGAGTGATTTTATGTTTGATGTAAACATCGCTTTTCAAAAGGTAATTCATAGTTTTTTTAATTTTAGATGGTCTTATGACTTGATAATCATAGTGATGTTTATCTGTTATTCTTCTACATAGTTTTATGTGTATTAATTGAATATTATCTGGATTTCGTGGTAATTTAGATATAAACGAATTTACATCAACAGGAACATTGACGCAATTTCCTTTAAGGCCGTATTGTTTATCTACTCCTAAGGTTCGAATTTGTAGAAATGGAAGTCGAGGTGAGATAAATCGTTCTTCCATTGTAGTTAAATCTAATAAAATATCGTCAATTTTGTCAAATTCAAAACCATTTACTAACGCTAGTTTTGGTATCATATTTTTTTTATGTATCTTTTACAAGTTAAACATACGAGTATTTTGTTTTGTTCTGTTCTTATTTTACAAATCTCAGAGATATTAATTTTATCAGTACATATGTTTCCATCGTCTAGCTTTAATTTAGTTACAGATCTTTTAAATAAAAGTCCACCACAACTTGAACATAAGTTGGTCCTTCAGCTATGGATTTATAAAAATCATCAATTATTTTATTATTATTGATTGATATATATTCAGTATTGATTATTTCTTCTTGGGTTTCCAAGGAATTTATATTTTTTGTTTGATTTGTATAGTTTTTATTTTTTCTTATTTTATCATGATCTTTTTCTTTGGTTCTAAAATCAATATCTTTTCTTAATTCTTTTTTTCTTATTACATCCTTTGAACGTTCGATATTTCTAAATTTGTTGTCAAGACGTAATAATCTCATTCTATTTTTATTTTTTAATCTTTTTAGTTTCAATTCAATATCTAAGGAATTTTTACGAAGTTCTATAGGTGTTAAGGAGATTGAGCAATTTTTAATTTTTATTAAATTTTCTGTCGTGTTGCAATTTTTATTAGTTTTAATGTTATATAGAATTTTTCCATCTTTAATTATTTTTTTTATATTGAAATTTGTTTGTATGTTTGTTATAATTTTAGGTTGTACTAAATATTGTTTTGAATTAAGAGATTCTGGCATGTGTTCAATTGTATTTGGATTTGATGACATTTTATCGGCATTATCTATTAAATTTGTTTGCTCATTCAAAATTGAATTTAGGCTCAAAATTTCATGATGTGATTTATTATTTTTGTTATTTATAATATAGTATGGTCTTCTAAATCAGTAGATATGAAATGTTATTTGTTAATACTTTTTTGTGGTCATATTTTTGTTATGTTATTGATGTTACGTTTGGTATAATTGTTTTGTTATGGGGTATCATATTGATTCTTGATAATACTACAGAACATGGTTTTAAAGTATGTCGTCTATTTATTTCATCATTTTGTTGTTTTTTATTTAGAAATTTTGTTTTTATATTAACGTCTTTTTCAATTTTAGGCAATACTATAAAACAAGGCTTTAAAGTTTCGGAAACATTCTTAATTTTTGAAGTGTTCCGAATTTTGCTATTTAGTAAATTGTTATGTGTTAATTGAGTATTTCTATTCTAAAGTAATTTCTTATTTATCGTATTTGCAGAATCGTTATCATTTATTTTAGTTAACAATACGCAAGGTTCTAATTTATTTTTCATATTAACATCATTAAAATTGTTCCCCGTGAATGTTTTTTCATTTATTTTTAAGTTATCAATATCATTTGTTATCTGTAATATATCATTTTGCGTATCTTTTTTCTGAGTTCTAAATTTTTTGTCATAACATTTTTCTAGTTGTGGTTTTTTGAGCTGTTGAAATTCACTTCTTTTTATTGTTTTTGTATCTATACAACTCATGTCATCTGTTATACTTATTAAATCAATAGTTGTGATATGGTTGGTTGTTATAGGAGAGTTGTTATTTTTTTTCAAGTTTATGATTGTTTTCAATAATTCCTTTTTTATTAAAGCAGTTATTTGTATCATTTTTTGTAAGATTTATTTCTTTAATTTTTGCTTGTTCTTTTTCATTGTTTAATGATTTAACAAGGATATTCCCTGGTAAAAATAACTTATTAAATCCGATTCGAAAGATAGTGTTTTTAAAGAAAATGTTATATTTGTTGAAAAATACAACTGATTGAATCCGATTAAAACCGACTAAAAGTTATAATCAGATTAAATAGATTTTAATCGATTAAATTGGTTTTAATTGAATAATTTCCGATTAAGAAATCCAATTACAACCTATTACCTTTTGAATCGGATTTAATAAGTTATTTTTACCAAGGTTATTTATTTAATTTTTTTGCATTTTATATTCAATTCATTTTCAGATATTAATTGTGATTTTTCTATCATTTGTTCAAGTTTTGTATGCCGAATATTTTTAGTTGAAGATGTTGTGTTAATAGGTACATTATTTATTATACAATCGAAGTGTCCTGTAGTTCTATCTCCTGAAAATAGTAATTGTACAGTATCTATGTCACTGTTTTCATTGTTATTGATTCTAGATATTAAATTTATTTGGTCATTTTCAAGTTCATATAAAAATACAGTTCTGTTGTAAATTCTCACAAACATTCCTATTTCAAAATCTGTTCCCACTGTGCCAAATCTACTCATTTTCTGACGATAATCATATTTATTTTTGTATCTATAAAAAATATCGGTTGCTGACAGAGTATATTGTACTTCTTCCCAATTTTTAAATACATAATTGACAATTGTATTTCTAATTTGTTCATGTTGGTCCTGAGTATTAAATAATGCAAATAAAAAACTTCTAGATAAGCAGTTACCATCTGGAATTATTTTTTTTTCCATTTTGGTATTTGGCTATTGTTAATATTAACAATAATTGGATTATAAGAGTTCATATTGATTATTTAATATTTTTTCAACTCTATCAAAAAATGTGTGATTGAAAAATTAATTATATGAATTTTTATGTATATATATATATTTTTTGAATATTTAATCTGTTCGTTTTTATAAAATAATATAAATATTTTGTAGCTCTACAGTTGTATAAGATAACAAAATTAAAATGTGATATAACTGGAAATAATAAGGTTACTTTAGAATTTTATGATGAGAATACTAATAAGAGTAACTACTTTATAATTTTGGTAATCAGATTAAAGTATTTTATCAAAATTTGGTAATATTCGACATTAATTTGATTTTATAAAAGAGAATAGTGATTTTTAATTTTTTAATTTAAATTATATTGTACATACATATAACATCAAAGTTTGATAATATTATACAGGGTGTTTCTTTTTAATCCGACCACGACAAAAAACCATGGAAAAACTAATTTTAACGAAAAATGACCTTAACAAAAGTTGAAGGGGGTAAAGGGGGCCATCGAATGACACAAACACCTATGACCTTGAACTCGATTTTCAAGGTCATTTGAGGGTAATTGTGATTTTTTTTAATAGGATCTCTATTTTATACCTTGGAATCGGATAGAGCGGAAAAAATTACGTCGCAAAAGATATTTTAAGTATGCTTTGGTGACCTTGAGAAGGTCAATTCAAGGTCAAATAACAAAAAATCTGCTAAACAGCTGTTTGTCTGGTTTTATTTTACTGATGTCGAAAGATGACCTTGACAAAAGTTGAAGAGAGCAAAAGGGGCCATCTAATGACATCAACACCTCTGACCTTGAACTCGATTTTCAAGATCATTTGAAGGTCATTGTATTTTTTTAACGGGAACCCCTATTTTTGACCTCGGAATACGGAGCAGCGGAAAAAATTACGTCGGAAATGACATTTTAAGTTTGCCTTAGTGGCCTTGAGAAGGTCAATTCAAGGTCAAATAAGAAGTATCAGCCTAAGATTGTTTTCCTTTCAATTTTTTCGTAGAATTATCATTTTATTATTGTAATAAACATTAAGAGAATAATTGACTTAAAATGTGATTATGCTTTGCTGACTTTAAAGCCATTTTGTAAGGTCAAAAGTGAAAAATGCAATATCAAATGTTATGTGAAGTCCATATTTATATCCTAACTTTAGCGTTACCCAGGAACAACGACGTGGACGTAATAGGGTTGTGTTCTCTTCGGGGTGCTTGATTAGAGTGAGTCCCCTTGCCTCTCACTTTTCGGGGTGCTTGATTAGAGTGAGTCCCCTTGCCTCTCACTTTTCGGGGTGCTTAATTAGAGTGAGTCCCCTTGCCTCTCACTTTTGCTCAAAATTCAACGCAGGTGCTCAAAGACACCACCATTTTGTTGGATACACAATTCAATTCGCTGCTGAAAATGTTCTACTGTTCTGAGTAATACAGCTCTTGGGATGTTTTCACAAGCGGTTTGAATTCTGTGGATCATATCTTCCCTTGTTGTAGTTTCATGTTCATAAACAGTATCTTTCAAATACCCCCACAAATAGAAATCGGGTGATGTCATATCTGGAGATCTCGGTGGCCATCGAACACCCAAATCTCCACGTCCAGTGCGTCCAATCCACCTGTCACGGTAATTTTGATTAAGATATTGTCTAACTATTCGAGCATAGTGCGCAGGAGCTCCATCTAATTGAATCCACATTCTTACTCTTGTGTATAAATCTACTGCTTCAAGAAGTACTGGAAGACGTTCTCTCAGGAACTGTAAAATTGGACGCACTGGACGTGGAGATTTGGGTGTTCGATGGCCACCGAGATCTCCAGATATGACATCACCCGATTTCTATTTGTGGGGGTATTTCAAAGATACTGTTTATGAACATCAAACTACCACAAGGGAAGATATGATCCACAGAATTCAAACCGCTTGTGAAAACATCCCAAGAGCTGTATTACTCAGAACAGTAGAACATTTTCAGCAGCGAATTGAATTGTGTATCCAACAAAATGGTGGTGTCTTTGAGCACCTGCGTTGAATTTTGAGCAAAAGTGAGAGGCAAGGGGACTCACTCTAATTAAGCACCCCGAAAAGTGAGAGGCAAGGGGACTCACTCTAATCAAGCACCCCGAAAAGTGAGAGGCAAGGGGACTCACTCTAATCAAGCACCCCGAAGAGAACACAATCCTATTACGTCCACGTCGTTGTTCCTGGGTAACGCTAAAGTTAGGATATAAATATGGACTTCACATAACATTTGATATTGCATTTTTCACTTTTGACCTTACAAAATGGTTTTAAAGTCAGCAAAGCATAATCACATTTTAAGTCAATTATTCTCTTAATGTTTATTACAATAATAAAATGATAATTCTACTATTATCTCTATCTTAGGCTGATACTTCTTATTTGACCTTGAATTGACCTTCTCAAGGCCACTAAGGCAAACTTAAAATGTCATTTCCGACGTAATTTTTTCCGCTGCTCCGTATTCCGAGGTCAAAAATAGGGGTTCCCGTTAAAAAAATACAATGACCTTCAAATGATCTTGAAAATCGAGTTCAAGGTCAGAGGTGTTGATGTCATTAGATGGCCCCTTTTGCTCTCTTCAACTTTTGTCAAGGTCATCTTTCGACATCAGTAAAATAAAACCAGACAAACAGCTGTTTAGCAGATTTTTTGTTATTTGACCTTGAATTGACCTTCTCAAGGTCACCAAAGCAAACTTAAAATATCCTTTGCGACGTAATTTTTTCCGCTCTATCCGATTCCAAGGTCTAAAATAGAGGTTCCTATTTAAAAAAATCACAATTACTCTCAAATGACCTTGAAAATCAAGTTCAAGGTCATAGTTGTTTGTGTCATTCGATGGCCCCCTTTACCCCCTTCAACTTTTGTTCAGGTCATTTTTCGTTAAAATTAGTTTTTCCATGGTTTTTTGTCGTGGTCGGATTAAAATGAAACACCCTGTATAATAGATTTATGATATTTGATGTAAGTAAATGAGAGCAACTACTTTGTAATAAACGTATATAAATTTAACTTATGTACTGAATAAATGTTCATAAAATATAATACAAATTAATTTATTAAATATTATTTTTAAATAAATAAAATAAAGGAATATCAGGTATAGCTCTATAAATAATGAATAATTAAAGGAGAATTAATAATTAAGTATTATCAGATAGCCTTACACAATAAATATAAATAATTATTCCTATATTTATAGCTCGTAGAAAATATTTAAATTTATACTAAAAGATACTTAGCTTATTATATTGTTTTTCGGAATGATGTTATGCTAATAAACTTTCTTTGAAGTAAATATTTTAAAGTTGTTCAAAAAAAGTTAGTATTAATTCAAGATTCGACTCGAGATTGTAGTGCTTATAGAAAGTGGAAAGTCTATATACATTGTGTATTTTGTGTATGTATTGTTTGCTGCTCATACCACACAGCGCATTAGTGGAAAGGGACTAGTAGAATGGGATTGGAATAATAATAATATTATATAATTTATAATATTACATATAATTATTATGGCTGATGGTAAGTATTTATAAGAATTATATTGCATAATAATTATATGTATGTACCTATATACTTTTTTAAAATATGATTTAATGTTGAAATTTTTTAGAACGTAATAACGGTGATGATTATCAGCCCCAGCCGCAGCCACCACCTCAGCCTCAGCAGCAGCCCCAGCCGCAGCTACCACCTCAGCCCCAGCCTCAGCCACCACCTCAGTCCCAGCCGCAGCCACCACCTCAGCCCCTTCCGCAGCCACCACCTCAGCCCCAGCCTCGGGAAGTGGTAAATTTTATTTTTAATTTATTTATTGAGAGTCATTTGGTATTTTAGTTAATTCAAGGGAACCTGAGAATTTTTTTCAATTATATCGTGATAAAAATTTTAATTGTGAGTTTAAAAAATATGTTTATTATAGAAATGTGGCGTACATGTTTCCCGCATCTGCGGGGCCTGGTAGAGAGCGTTCACAACGCTCTCGAGTTTTCGCCAAGCGGTCCCTCGCTTTATTGCCTCACCGCAATAAAGCGATCCGCCGCGCGCGCGCTCGCTAATCCCCTAGACGAGGCAGTCCCCGAATTTTCGGCAGCCGAGCGGTCTGTCGCCTATTGCACTTAAAGCAATAAAACGATCGGCCGCGCGCGCTCGATAATATTAGGAATTCTCAAAAAAGCACGCGCGCCACTCATCCGCTAAAGTGCCCAAGCTATCCCTTCCCTTCGGGCCTCATGAGCGAGACCAACGTCTTCCCTCCGAGGTCTGAAGGGTGGCTTCGCTGGGGGCACTCGTCACTTTCGCTCGAACCAGATACTCGCAAAGACCTAGGCCCTCCTGCCTGTCCTGCAGTCTGCGTTCTGCCGAGCCAAGCAAAGTTTAATAGTAGTAATTCCAAGCTCTCTAAATAAATACAAAGTTCAATCGAACACACGTGTCCAATTTCTCCCTACCTCACCTCTACAAGCGCTTGGAGACTAAAGAAAACTGCCCCTGAATTAAAAGTAATTGGTATCTTTTTCTAGTATTTTAATGAAAAAGATATATTTTTTAATTGGATTGTTTGTTGATAGTATTAAAATTTAGTAATATTCGATATTTGATTTGATTCATAAAAGAGAGTAACAGATTTTTTATTTTTTATTTCAAATTGTATTGTACATATAATATCAAAGTTTGATAATATTATTAGATTCGATGTGAGTTATTTGATTTCATTAAATGAGAGCAACTACTTTATTTAACTATGGCAATTGGTGTATTTTGAAGTATAAATATTTATTGAATTATTAATTTTTATTGATAAGAATGTTACTGTTTTTTTTTAAAAGAATTAAAATATCATTATCAAAAGTCAATTAATATTCATAGGATTAGTGGAGTAGAAAAATCTGAGAATATGCATGAATTTGAATTACTTTAATAGGTGTATTAAACTGTCAGTGTGCAGCACAATAAAGTGTAAAAAATTATTTTATCTCTTAAAAAGTAATGTTGATAACTTAAGTTAGAATAAATAAGTAAATGGAATCTATGTGAAGGTGATGATCAATTGTTATTATTTTATCTGCGTTATATTAAAGTTAGATGGTTGAATTTTTACATAGATATTTGTAAAATTAGTCAAATATAAGTTACCGTAACAGTTTTTACTTATTTGTCTTCGTTGGAATATTCAGATCGAGACCTATGATAAATTTTGGATTTGTCGTGTCAAATTTCTTGTTAGCATTTTTTTAGAGGATCTACTATTTCTAGCTAGTTGTATTTCTAAATTCTAGTGTATTTTTATATGCAGAAAGTTATAATAACTTTGTCTCTTTTCTTAATGCATTGATAAGTATTTTCACTTTTAATAGTTACAAGAAGTTTTGAACATGATACTTGCTTTTCAAATTTTGTTATTGCTTTTATTTGAAAACTCATATACATAAATATACATAAAACAGATAGCGAAATGAAATTTAAAGTTAAATTGATCTCAGATGACATATTTTAAATTTTTATTTGGACACTCATGTGAATATTATGGTTTATTGCGAAATGTGAAAATCGTGCAGTATTTCTAGTATAGAAAAAAATGTATATAACTATACAAAAGTGTATAGAATTGTACGTAAGTGTGTATTTTTGTACAGGTATTAAAAGTGTATTATTTGAGATAAATTCAATTGCAATTTTTAAAAGTGAAGATTTTCATTATTGCATTGAGAAAAGAGACAAAGTTATTGTATCCTTCTGAATAAAATACACTGGAAACCAAAAATATAATTGGTAAGAGTTAGTAGATCTTTTGTACTAATTTTTATGTGAAATTTGACTCGGCTGTTAGTAGATCTTTTGTACTAATTTTTATGTGAAATTTGACTCGGCTGTTCGCAAATATTTTATAGGTCTTGAGCTGAAAATTTTAACAAGTACTTTAATTTAATTCTAAACATTTGAAAAAATATTTGTGCAAAAATCCAGATATGTAGCTTCAATATAATGCAGATGGCAAAGTTTAATGGATTTTGATATCGGCTATTAAAATTATATGACTTTTATTTACTAGTTTATATTTACTTAAGCTACCATCATAACTTTGTAAGATGTAAAATAATGTTAAGTATGATTTAATTAAAAAATAATCAACAATACAAGCCTTCATTAATAAATCATTTTCTTCTTATATTGAATACGTGTTATTATACTATATGATATTAACCTCAAAAGGTTAAGTATACATGCAAAGCGCTTTATATGTATATAAGCGAAACTAGTTTGTATAAGTAGTAAGTTTTCATCATAGAAAATATGCCAGCCAGATTGGTTAACATTTTACTAGGAAAATATCAAGACAATAAAAAGTTATCTTGTCAAAAATATTTACATCAAATTTTACATAAAATTTTATGTAAAGATTTTAAACTATTAGATATAA
Organism: Nasonia vitripennis; assembly: GCF_009193385.2. Classification (NCBI taxonomy): domain Eukaryota; kingdom Metazoa; phylum Arthropoda; class Insecta; order Hymenoptera; family Pteromalidae; genus Nasonia; species Nasonia vitripennis. The sequence goes on from NW_022279588.1 coordinate 3,712,408, forward strand.
AATTTCACATACACGAATAAAATTGTAAGACTTTATGTAATATTTCACATAAAATTTTACATATTGATCTTTACGTAGAATTTTATTTAAAGTTTTACAATTTAATTGATTTATGTAAAATTCGGTGTAAATATTTTTAACAAAATATTATTATTAAAAAATGTTGTAATATACCAGGAGATAGTTAAATGTAAAATTTCATAAAAATTATGCACTGGTTAAGTTTTTTTTTTATGAAATTATACAATTAAAATAGAAATCTAAATTAAATAGATAAGTTTTTGTGGGAAATTATAATTTATTTTTTAGAACAAAGTTTTAAGCAACGTTTTCGAGGAGTTGCAAAGATTGCAGGACAATCTTCGCTAACAAGGAGACACGTTACGTGAATTGCAGAAAAATAATCGAAGTGAATTATTGAATTATTATTTTGTATTAATTAAACTTTAGTATTTCAAATAAAGAATTGAAAATAATAAAAATTTATTAAATATGATTACAGGTAATAATAGAGGAAACAATAATCAAGGAGGAAGAAATGGCAGAGGAAAAGGCAGAGGCAGAAGAAGAGGCAGAGGAAGAGGGAAGGGAAGAGGAGGAATATTTATATATCACTATTACAATAAACAACAATAATTATATAACTTGTAACTTATAACTATATGTATTTTAATAAAAAATAAAAATAAAACAAATATGTATGACTGAGTTGACATGAAAATATGTATTTTATAGTACACTAGCAAGTTTAGATGCGCTCCGCGCGTTTTTTTTAATATATACGCAGAATGCGGTTATCTTAAAAAATGGTCAAAAATGTTTTTTTAGATCCATATGTTGAATACTAAGCATTCTACAAAAAAAAGTTAAATTAAAAAGTTGTAGATCTTTGAAAAATACAACTATTTTCTATTGACATGATATCATGAAAATGCTTATAACTCAAGTTCGTAGATAATCGGTTTCCTGTAGCAAAAAAAAAGCAATTATTTATCATAATACTTTGCGGCTCTACGTTTTACATGAAATTGTTGAAGATAAAAGTTGTAGTTATTCTTAAAACACGGCTTTTTACGGTGACGAACTTGCTTACTTTCTATTTATCATTTTCTTTATTTAGTTGCAATTTGTTAGTTCGCAATGGCCAGTGCAATTGTTGAAATTTTTGAGTTAATGAAATACATCAATGGGGGAAGTAGAACATTTGAAGAAGATTGCAGTATCTTAAATTCTAATTATATTCTATTATGCGGGCTTTGTAGTACTTCAATGTGTGATGTTGCGCTTTTTATAACCGATTCCGGTGACGCAAACAATCAGTTTACACTAGTTTTATTTCAATCTCCGTACCGCGGACTCTTACATCTACAGAAGGGGACAACGTGTAGGTCTAGGAACAGGTGCCTGGCGTGGCAGAGGTGTCGAAATAAAGCTTATTACACAATGTTTATTCTGAATAACAATAATCGTATATTCTGCAATCCACAGTATGGATCAGACTTAGTCTGATTACAAGTTACCCGTAATAATTCAGCTTTGAACTCGGCGCGTTATGTTATTCGATGATGAACGAACTCACCAAAATAAACATGATAATCCCCGGTTACTGGTTTGACGAACAAATAACGAACTTTTACTAGGAAAACAACCAAGACCAACCGTGCTTCCGCGACTCTAAATTCCGTATTTAAATCGCCCAAAATGGCATCGGCGTCGCGATCAAATGACGCGGCGTCCGTCAAGATAGCGTTCGGTCGTTATAGTTGCCCTCTGGGAATCGCTGGTATTTATTCGCTCGTTGACGCCTTTCCCGCAGTGGGAATATTTGCGGAAAAGCGCGAAAATCTCCTAAAACGTCGCGAAAACCACCGCAATAAGGGATACTTCGGTGGCGGTACGAACAACGGTTATTCGTAAGGCGAAACCGTGATTACTACTCGTTGAGAGGATAACGCTACAGCCGCTCGACAACGCCACGCAACTATTTTACGGAATTTCGGGCTGCTGGACTTAAAAGGCCAACGGCGTCTCGACTTAGTGTTCTCCTAATTGCTGGATCTGTTGATCGACAGCGGCTCGATGGTTCTTCCTGTTGAGGCTGGATCGCATGGCGATCAACAGCGGCGCTACACAACACCAGAGACCATTACTGGATCGTTTATCGACTCTACAACGGCTCAGTAATTCCCCTTGTTCGAAGCTGGATCGCTTGGCGATCAACAGCGGCGCTACTCAATTAGTCGACGATTTCTGGATCGCTTAACGATCAACAGAAGATTGACAATTCTCCGTGTACGTTGCTAGATTGCTGAGCAATCGACAGCGGCTCAACAGATTTATTAAAATGGCGAGATCCAGTTAGATCGACCGCGTCTCAACGCCCCGAAACGAGTATTCTCTCGTTCTCGACACACGTAATTTCGTTCCGCGTCGCGTACCCCAACCAATACATCCACGACCAACAATTAGTGGCCCTCGTGCCGAATATGCAACAACTTACTTAATCTTCTTCTTCGACTCCGACTTCTTCCTACTGCCCGGCGACTTCCTCTATGTCTCGCTCTGGATCCGTTGAAATGGGGTTGGTGATAGCAAGTGCGTCCTTTCGGTTCAGCAGTCGAGGATATTGTGTTCTAGAAGGAATTCTCGTTCACCCTAATAGTCCTACGCGTTCCCGGAAAACCCTAATCCGCGCCCCCTATATTAATTAACGGCGGCGCGACACCGCCGGAGTCAAACGCACGGACGCTCCCTTCCGTCCGCATCTAAGGAGCGAGAAAGAGACAGCGCGAACATGTCATATCGTCCTGACGCGGCATCTAGCTCTGAAGTTATATTCAAGTCATCGTGCAGTCGCGGTGCACGGGACTCCCGCTAGCGCACTGGACCGCGCCAGTGCGGTGGTATGGCTCGGTTAGTGGCGCGCGCTAGTGGTGTATGCGCGCCTTCCCCCTACTAGTCTCACCGACTCCGCGATGATACTCGGTTTCGCGCGCGAGCCCCTCTCTCCGCGCGCGCTCTCGCTCTCCCTTTCGATCGTCCCACCGAGCTACCGCGGTACGCTCACAGATGCGCAGCCGTGATGCGCACTCGTCAGTCCGCCTCGTGCCGCGCACCGTGCTCATCCCGAATCCGCTTACTCGTGTCGCGACGCGACTCCTAGTGTGTACAGGAGCAGGTGCGTGCTGGCTGCGTCGGTACAGCGGTACCCGACAACACCTGACGGACCGCGGCGACGCTACCGTGAAGGGCATAGTCACCTGCCAAGCCAATTTAGTACTAGTGTACACGTGTAGCCGAGCAGGCTATACGTCGCAAATGTTCAAAATGTGTAAGTGGATAAATACTTTGATTTGTGATTAAACTCTAGTTCGTTAACTGATTACCCACATGAAATAAATATTCAAATCACCACTAATAATGGTAACAGTAAGACTCTGAACACTCATTATAGTTGTCAGGCAGGAAATTCTAGGCAGTGAAATTGTAGGTGTTTTTTTACTTCTAAATCAGTAAGTAAATGGGAATTTGATACATTTTATTGAAAATTTTAAAGCAATTTATCTATATTATTAGGAGAAACAAAGGTTCGGTTGCACTGATTTATGACAACAGTGGGGACAGATTAAACAATTAGTTTATCGGATAAGGTACCTACATTGTTGATTGTTTTGGTATAACTCTCAGTACTTCTAAATTTTACCGCTAGGTGTGTCACTTTTGCTTGGACGCCCGAATATTTATGTAGTTTATGATTCGGATCGTTTGTTCAATTTTAATATTGAAGTTTACACTCTATATTTAATTAGTATTTTAGATTTTAGTTTGTTTTGACTTTTCAATTTTAAATTGTGAATTGTATTACATATATTGTTAGTGCATACTAATATTGTTGAATAGTTATTATTTTTTTCTTATTATTAGTGATATATGTGAAAGTATGACTACAAGTTGTTAAATTGCACAAGTGTTCCATGTATGTGTATCCTGCTTTCAATAAAGTACTTTAATGGAATTATTAGATAAGTAATTTATTATAAATTAAAAACAAAAATTATTGCTTAAAACTTTTTGCATTTACTTTGTGGAATTTATTTTATTGTTGCAGGTTCTTCAATATTTATAATGTTTGTAGCAGATGAATTTTTCTACCAGCATCTTGAACGGTAAAGTATATTATTTTACATTTATTAAAATTATTGTTTATCTTGTATATAAATGATTTTGTTGCATTTTATTGCAAAGTATAATATGTCATTGATATTTCATTATAGTCAAAAATTGCATAAAAATTTGTTTACGGTTAAAATTATGATTAAAATATTGTTCTTATTTTAATTTTTATTATTATTATTAATTTTTCATTGCAATAATGATTGTTATTTATGATTGTTATAATTTGCTATGTATAATCTAGTTACAATTTAATTAATGTATACAATGCATAAGTTACAATTTAGTAAAAGTATCTTGTTCAATATTTGTTTAAGAAGTCGTTTCTGTGATGCAGTAACCATATATCATTGAGTTAATGATTTAAATTTTTATAATTTATATGTATTTTTATAATTCTGAGGCATAGTATTATGTTCAGAGCAAGCAAGATTAAAGATTTATCGTTTTAGATTTTGTGTTTATATGCGGTAGTTGTATATGTATGTACACATCTACACATATGTAAGTGTTTAGTGGACGCAAGAATATAATAAAAAATTCATCAATTCAAGATTTTAAGTAACATGCAAATATTAAATGTATATACATACATACACCACACGCGCACACACACACACACACACACACACACATATATATATATATATATATATATATATATATATATATATATGTGTGTGTGTGTGGGTGTGGGCGTGGGTGTGGGTGTGTATATGTATGGTGATAAAAGCAATATAAGTAACTTACTGCTGTCAGCCATAGCAAGGCAGCACACATTATGTGTACGACATGATAAAGTAGTGGTTGACAAAGACAAGCCTCTACCGTTCACAGGCTTACAGGATACGGACTGTGCAATAATATATGGTGATTATGCGTGTACTTTTAAAAAAAAGGAGTGATAAGAAAGTAACAGGATTACAAGATTCAGGAAGATAGAAAAAAGAGAAGGTTTAGTCAGAAAAAAGGTAAAAGGAAGTAGAGTTAAAACATTTTGAAAATTTAGTCTAGGCGTTGTGCAATGTAAGTGCATATATATATATATATATATATATATATATATATATATATATATATATATATATATAGTGAGTTTGAGCGCAAACAGTTCGTTTAAAAAAGTATGAACTGTAATATAAGGTTTTTTTAAGAAATTTAGGCTAGGCGTAGTGTAGGAAATAGTACATTCAGTATATATAGTGAGTGTAAGTGCAAAAAGTTCGTTTAATAAAGTATGATGTGTAATATAAGGTCACTTCGTATAAAAATTAGTAAAAGTATGTATATATATACATGGTGATGAGTATGATAATATACAGTTACAGTGCAAGTGTTAGAGTGAAAATAATTCATATTTCCTTAAGATTTAAGGTTATACAGAGGGATAAAGTATCAAATATACGTATATATAGTTATACATATGCTCAATGATGCCTTAGAATATAGTATATTGAACATATGTAGTCATTGTACAAGTATTTCATAGAAGCAAGTGTGAAAAGTTTAGTTTTTCAAGAATTTAGTATGGGTATAGTGAAGAATTGTCAGTTTCTACCTTTATTATTCTACAAAAGTATGTCTAAAAAGATGCATATACATGGTGATCATGTAGAATATAGTATATTTAATATACATAGTGAATTTGACTAAAAAAAGTTGTTTTGAACTAGTATGTTGTGTAATATAAGGTCACTTCTTATGAACATCAGGTCCTGCGCACGGATGGAAAGTCACTCTTCGGAGAATGAGGCTTCGCTACTAGAAAGACTTTTTTCAACTGTGTATTTAGGCTTTTTAAATACAGTGAATTTGTTCAGAATTTAATTTTCTACAAAATGGCCATAATACTTTTATGAAAAAACCTTTTTGTAAAAAATGGCTCAGAAAGAATTGAAAAAAAAACACATCTTTGGTCAAATCCAATAGGCGTTCGCCCTGGGTATAAGACGTTTCTTCGAAACTCTTTATACGGGTCGAGTGCCTAAAAATTAGAAAAGGTAAAGATAAGAAATTCACAATTTATAAATTGAGATTTTGAAATTAATAAATTTATAAAACAAAAATGTTGAATTGAAATATTGCGAAAGCTGATATTTGTAGTTAAACAATGCAGAAGCGATATTTTTAGGAATTTCCAAATTTAGGTTTTCAAAATTATACCTTTCCAATATTCTGTGACTTATAATTTTACCTTTCGTTATAATTCAATTCGTAATTTTTGCCTTTCGAATCTTTATTTTTCAAAATTTCTACCCTAACCTTTGAACCATTTCAAAAACGTTCTACAAAAATTAATTATCATCGAAGATACATCTAATAATTAACAGTATATTTAATAATGACACACCGAATGATTAAATATCAATTTAATCAATATGTAAATTGCGAGCGAAGCGAGCGTTCTTTGCTAGTTAGAATAAAGCTGGAAAAGGTATTATGTAAAATATACAATGTAGAATATAAGGTTTAACAAAGAAAATGTATTAAGATGAAGATATGTTTGTAATGTATGAGAAGGTAAAAAGGGCGGTAAAAAGATGTAAAAATCTGTACTTGGAAATAAATAACTATTACTACGTTATTTTCTCATGGGCAATTATATGTATCATTATCTAGATGTAATCATTCTAATCGATTGTTTATTTAAAATAAAAGAGAAAATAATTCAGAAATCGAAAATATAGTTTGGAATAAAATTTTTTATTATAAGTTTATACTTGAATTTCGCGAATATACATGTTTTTTTTTAACGCTCGATAATAATTTAATACTTTTACTAATGACAAGATTTCTCACGTGCTCGTTTAATCACCTCTCTGCGTAAACGAAACAAAGGAAAATTCAAATGATTTAAACTAACCGTTCGCGGTTAATCATATATTATATGAAATATAAGAGGTCGTTGTAGTACGACTGAAGTACGCGATAATTCTAATAGAGCTTCCTGGTGTATCTGGGGGCATTAAAATCAGCACCTGCCTGACTGCAAATCACTTCACTGCATATCTATAGACTTTGCACAAACTATTAACAAAAACGAACATCCTCGGACATTCGAAGAGACGCGGACCTTCTCAAGACATTTTATCATCATTATTAATATTATTGTCTTTTGCGGTCATCTGATTTTTTAGCCGTGCGTCGCACACATCCATGACAGTGTTGGAGTATTAAATACCTTACAGACTGTTTCTATCTGCATAAGTTTTTTTCCCCACTATACAAGCACCATCTGATACTTGTTTAAAAGATATGCGTTAAATTATCTTTATTTAGAAACAGCCTATCAATAAAAATTTTACGATTATCATTAAGACATTTTTTCTTAATACTATCAAAAATTAGTATTACATTGTCTTTGTACCACAAACAAATCCAGTGTATGTTTGTGTTTGAACCAAAAAATAGTATATTGTGCAACTAGGGGAGAAAATTAGCTTTTTTAGGGAGCCTACGGCGCCCTCGACTCCCACTCGTGCTCAAGTCTGAAAAGCCACTTCCCTCTTGTTGCACACTGTACTTTTTATGATAAGTGCACGAATAGGCCACATATCATGCATATGAAAGAAATGGGAAATTCGAAAACTATCAAAGAAAAACAAATTTGTATTCAAAATATTAAAATTTTCAAAATTTTCAAAATTTTTAAAATTTTTTAAATTTTCAAAATTTTTTAAATTTTCAAAATTTTTTAAATTTTCAAAATTTTTTAAATTTTCAAAATTTTTTAAATTTTCAAAATTTTTTAAATTTTCAAAATTTTTTAAATTTTCAAAATTTTTTAAATTTTCAAAATTTTTTAAATTTTCAAAATTTTTTAAATTTTCAAAATTTTTTAAATTATCAAAATTTTTTAAATTTTCAAAATTTTTTAAATTTTCAAAATTTTTTAAATTTTCAAAATTTTAAAAATAATGAAAATTTTGAAAATTTAAAAAATTTTAAAAATAATGAAAATTTTGAAAATTTAAAAAATTTAAAAAATTTTGAAAATTTTGAAAATTTCGAAAATACGTATATCGACACACACATCCATCTGATAGGCTGCAGAGTGAGGAAAAACTACTCCCTTGGGAGGAAAAGTTTCTCTCTCTCTCTCTCTCTCTCTCTCTCTCTCTCTCTCTCTCTCTCTCCGCTGCCAATTCATTGGCACATAGCTTCCTCCAACTAAATTTATAGTTCCAATAAATAAAATATCGTTTTAATATGCAGTATATTGGTCTGCTAATGTATAAGACAGTTTTTGATACATAATTAAATATATAAGTTTTGAATGGTTCATTGTCCAAAAGTTTGCAGACCCCTCTGTTTTTTTTATTTTAGAATACGAACACTGCTGTCACTTTTTTTTCGGGGAAATTCACGCATGTTTACATGTATTCCTAACCATCAAAACAACAGGCTATTCATAAGATGGGTCGCTCGCGCAATTTTGAAGCATTTGACTACATTGTTTTACAGATATAAGGAATCAAAAAATTGTATAGGATAGACGTGACTTTAATGCGGATTTATGCCACGCAGTGCTATAAATAAGTGTAAGGGTATGTCACTGATACAACCGAGGTTGGATTAATAGCCACAAGTCGGCGGTGCGTCCGATCAGCTCGGAGTCTTACAGGATTTAGATTTAGATTTATTAGATTTATTTGGCGTACAATATGTTGTACGATAAATCGAATCAAAATGTGTATTGTGATAGTATGATAATGTGAAGATGGGTCAAGCGAGAGTGTGTGAGTGTGTGCGTTTGCGTGAATGTGTACAAGCGTGTGTGTGTGTGTGCGTTTGAGTGAATGTGTACAAGCGATTCAAGTGTTTGTATTTTCAAGCTCAAGAAAGTGCTCTTTAGCAAGTCTCTTGAAACCTGAGACAGATGTAGTGTTACGAATGTGAGATGGTAGGTTGTTCCATAGGTATGAGGCGCTGATATGAAACGAGTTCCTCAGCGTCTCCGTCGCGAATGTCGGAATATCCAGAGGTATCACCTCCCCCCTAACAGGCCGAAGTGTCACGCGGAAGTCAAAGTATGCCAGTACGTATGATGGTACGGCTGTATTAAACATTTTTCTTAGGAAACAAACAGTGAAATACTTCCTGCGTCCGGCAGTGGTTAGCGACTGCAACTCCCGCCTATATGGGGAGATGTGCTCATCTCTTCTTACACCATAGATGTACCGAATTCCTGTATTCACGAGCCTCTGAAGTTTTAGATCGAGTTCCTGCGTCAGGTCACAGTATACGAGGGAACAATAGTCTATAAGAGGAAACAGGAGGGCCTGCACTAAGTGCTTGCGCAACCTGAGATTGGTGCTTTTCCTGAAAAAGTAAAGCCTGTACATTAGTGTGTGAGCACGCTTACACACTTGTGTAATATGCTCCCTCCACGTAAGCTTAGCGTCGAGCACCAATCCCAGATTACGCACGGAAGATTCAAAGCTGACCTGGGCACCCCCTATGTTAATGAAAGTGTTAGCTGTTGAGGGTAATGCGTTTATGTAGTAGGGAGAGCCCAGGACAATTGCTTTAGTTTTAGCAACATTAAGTTTTAGCTTATTCTGTGCAGCCCAACCAGTAATCCTCTCAGCATTGGCACTCATCTTGTTTGATAAAGAATCGAGCTCTTCGAGGTGGCATTGACTGTAAATTTGCAAGTCATCCGCGTAGATGAGATGGAAAACATCGGTATCAAGGCAGAAACCGATGTCATTGATGTACAATGCAAACAGCAGTGGACCCAAAACGGACCCCTGCGGGACGCCGATTTTAAGACGCCGAGGAGAAGAACGCTCACTATTGTCACCAACGACGGCCTGCTCTCTCCCAGAGAGGTAGGAGGCAAACCAGCGAATGACTTGCTTTGAGAAGCCGAAAGTGGATAGCTTTCTCAGGAGCCTGACGTGACACACAGTGTCAAACGCCTTGCTAAAGTCGAAGAGAAGGAGTAGTGTTACTTTCTTTTTGTTTATCCCGATCCTGGCATAATCAGTTAGCTTAATTAGGCCAGACTGAGTGCTGTGACCAGTGCGGAAGCCTGTTTGAAGGTTGTCTAGCAATAGCCTTGATTCAAGGTATTCTGAGACTTGCTTGTGCACCAGCCACTCCAGGGCCTTGGAGAGAAAGCAGAGAAGTGAAATCGGACGGTAGTCAGTCAGGGCTGTTGGTGAACTGATTTTGCTGAGTGCGCGCACAAGTGACAATTTCCAGGCAGATGGGAAGCAGGGTTCGCTAAGGGACAGGTTGAAAATATGACTTAGTGAGGGAGCAAGAACCGGCAAAGCTTTTGAGATGACAACCTGTGGGATGCCGTCGCTCCCCCTGGCCTGAGTGTCAAAGTGCGACACCGCAGCCAACACGTCCGATTCCGTTATAGGTTTGAATTCGAAATGTTCCGGGAGGTCAAGACTTTCCAGGGTAACAAGATAATCCTCAACAGCAGGAGCCAGCGGATCATTTGAGATCGCGCTGAAATGCGTGTAGAGTTCATCTGTGGTGAATCTAGATGGTAAGGGGGCCTTGGTGGCAGAAATTCCAAGTTTCTCCAGCTATTTCCAGATCTCAGCAAAATCGGTCAAGGTGGACAGGCGTGAATAGTAATAATTCAGCCTGGCCTCCTCGACTTGTTTGTGAGCACAGTCTCTAGCTAATCTGTAAACGCGTCGATCTGATTCGAGCCTGGAGTCCCTGAAACGCCTGTAAAGTCTATTGCTCTCGGATACAAGGCCACGAAGAGCCGCAGTGTACCACGGGTGACGTTTTCGTCCTGGTGTCACAGTCCGCAATGGAGCGAGGTGGTTGATGGCGTTAGTGAGGTTAGCGTTAAGTAAAGATATGCAGTCGTCAAGTGATGAAGTGGTGAGAGATGACCAGTCACATTCGCTAAGAAAGTCTCTCAGCTTCTCAGCGCTGATTCCTTTAAAGTTTCTGTATGAGTATGTATGTATTTGGTACGTACACAGGAGAGAGAAAGAGAGAGAGAGAGAGAGAGAGAGAGAGAGAGAGAGAGAGAGAGAGAGAAAGAGAGTATACAGTGGAGCATGTATAGTATAGCCTAGCGTAGCGCGCGCTTCTACAAAGTATAGAGCCTCGTGCGCGGACTCGTCTTGTTGCACTAAATCGTCGTCAAGCAAGAGATGGCGAGACGTGTAGCAATGTGAGCATATTATCACGATCATATATATTTACATATTACAACACTCACGAAGCCAGGTAGAAGGGCGACAAGAAAAGTACGCTAAGAGAACAAGGAGAGATAAGGTAGTAGTTTCTGTGGTAGGCACGTCAAAAATCTAATCACAGGAGTCTTTAGAAGAAACGGCAGACCCACCCTGGCAGGAGGTTATCACCAGAAAGGAGGAAAAGAAAGAAAAGAAGAGAAAAAAAGATATACATGAAGGCACCTGTGCCAGGAACAAAAATGACACTAGAAGACGACAAGAGAGACCCACCAGGTCTTATGCACTTGTAATAAAAGCTGCTCAGGGGAATTCGTACGCTGATATTTTAAGGAAAATAAAAGCGGACCTCAATCTGACAGTGCTTAGTAACAGCGTAAATAAGATACGCAAAACGGTGGCAGGAGATCTTCTTTCAGAGTTACGACGCACCAAAGACGTGAAAACGCAGGAACTTCAAGAAGCAGTTTAAGCGGTGCTGGTAGAAGAAGCCACAATCAAGAGGCTTCAGCATGAAGTGGTCGTTGAAATAAAAGACCTTGACATGCTTACCTCTAAACAGGATATTATAGAAGCCCTGAGTAGAGATTTTTCAAAAGAGAAGGAAGTAGAAGAGAAGACGTCCGTAAAGACCTATGGAGATACGCAGACCGCCGTCGCACAGTGGGAGAAAATGGACAAAATTCGAGCCACGCGTCATTTTTAATCGTAGAGCCATGATTTTTTTAAAACTCTAAAAAAGCATCAAGTTTAAGCTACAGGTGCGGAAATTATTGTATGACCTTCCCCTAAACCCATGCGACCCCTAGAAGCCACCCCTACCAAACCACAAGCAGTCTAACTCATCTATCCCAGGGAACAGCGAGTTAAATCGCTTTATTTTTTCTTAAAATAATTAAGCCACACACCATAAGCCAGCTAATAACCTAAATACCTACCCCTAACCCGCTTAACCCCTAGAACCCACCCCTACCAAACCACAAGCAGGCTAACTAACCTAACCCTGGGAACAGCGAGTTAAATCGCTTAATTTTTTCTTAAAATAATAAAGCCACACACCATAAGGCAGCTAACTACCTGACCACTCACCCTAGAAACCACCCCTACCAAACTACAAGCAGGCTAACTAACATAACCCTGGGAACAGAAAGTTAAATCGCTTTATTTTTTCTAAAAATAATAAAAATCCAATCCACAGGCCAGACCGGAAACACGCAGAATCGTATAACCACGTAATTCAAGACATTATTACAAGTAAATTAGTCACATTATTTGTTAGCGGTAATTGTTGAACTGCTATTAGTCATCTGCGTTGAAACAGATTTTTGTATGTATTTGTATGTATTATACTATAGTCTAATAAATTCAAAAAGTAAATATTTAGCCATCGAAAAATCGTATGATCAATATTTGTATGTATTATACTATAATCTTATAAATTCAAAAATAAACATTTAACCATCAAACACTCGTATGATCAATATGATTTAATATGATTTAATTATATTAAATTATACTATAATATAATAAATTCAAGAAATCTTCAAAAAATTCTGATAGACTTTCAACGTATTTTTTAATTTAATATAAGAACTTTTTCTTCAGTAAATTTTTTTCTAAAGTCTATCATTCTCAAGTAAAAAATTCTGGAAATTTCATTCACGATTTTCCCGTGTTAGCCGCCATTTTATGTGCTTTTACCTTTTTTTTCAAAATTTAAACTGTGACACTGAAGTTTAAGTCTCGAGGACACGATTTCTTCGCTCTAAACATTAAATCTTAAATAACTTCAATGTGAAAAATCGACATGAAAAAAGATTTTATTTTTAACCATCTTTTATTGCTTGTGGTTTGGTAGGGGTGGTTTCCAGGGGTAGGGGGGTGAGTGGTCAGGTGGTTAGCTGGCTTATGGTGTGTGGCTTTATTATTTTAAGAAAAAATAAAGCGATTTAACTCGCTGTTTCCTGGGATAGATGAGTGAGACTGCTTGTGGTTTGGTAGGGGTGGTTTCTATGGGTAGGGGGGTGAGTGGTTAGGTGATTCGCTGGCTTCTGGTGTGTGGCTTAATTATTTTGAGTAAAAATAGAGCGATTTAACTCGCTGTTCCCTGGGATAGATGAGTTAGACTGCTTGTGGTTTGGTAGGGGTGGTTTCTAGGGGTAGGGGGGTGAGTGGTTAGGTGGTTAGCTGGCTTATGGTGTGTGGCTTTATTATTTTAAGAAAAAATAAAGCGATTTAACTCGCTGTTCTCAGGGTTAGACTAGTTAGCCTGCTTGTGGTTTGGTAGGGGTGGTTTCTAGGGGTTAAGCGGGTTAGGGGGAGGTATTTAGGTTATTAGCTGGCTCATGGTGTATGGTTTAATTATTTTAAGAAAAAATTAAATTAGATGCAATAAATGTCTGGGTTTTGGCCATATTGCAAAAAAGTGTACAGAGACGTACGACAGAAGTAAATGCTGTTATAAGTGCGGAACGAATGGACATGCAGCGAAAAGAACACATGACCTACTCAACCAGTATGTCCGCGAGAAAGAGGTAGACGTAGCCATTGTATCCGAACAATATAAGGATCTAGACGAAACATCGTGGAAAATGGACTTTACCGGTAAAGCAGCGATCTGGGTATGTGGAGACGTTGCTTTTTGTAAAAAAATGAAGACCCGTGTAAAAGAATTTATACGGGCTAAGGTAGTAGGTATCACTTTTTGCAGCTGCTACGCTTCATCTAGCGCTCCAATCGAGCAGTTCGAGCAACTGCTAGATCGGTTTATACAAGACGCAGTAGGGAGGAAATCGGTACTGATTACAGGCGACTTCAATGCGTGAACTGTGGAGTAGGACATCGAAAGAACGAACCACAGAGGTCGAGTACTCCTAGAGACATTCGCTCTCCTGGATTTGGTTCTAATTAACTAAGGATGCACCCACACTTTTAAAAGAGGAGACGCAGGGTCTATTGTCGACTTGACGTTTGTTAGCCGCAGCCTTATTGGCTCAGTTGATTCATGGACAGTAAGTGAGCACTACACACAGTCATTACCAGGCCATAATAATGGAGGTAGGAATATCAGAACAGGGACCCAACGCGAGTACAACGACCAAGAGTTAGTTGGAAAACGAAGAATTATGATGAGGAGATGTTCCTGTTAGCACTAGAGGAAATGCAACTGTCTGGAACGGCGAACAGCAAGGCGGAGTGGGTGATGGAAAACATCACCCGAGCATGTGACGCTGATATGCCTCGAAGAGTGGCATACAGTAGACGACCACCAGTATACTGGTGGGACAAGGAGATTGCGAGTGCACGAAGCGAGTGCCACTGGACCAGAAGATGAGAACAACAGATGAGGAAAAAATACTATGAAACTGGTACAGGCCAGGAAATAGTAGATGTTCGCATACAAGAAATGAAGGACGCTAAAGGGAGGCTTAAGAAGAAAATCCGCGAAAATAAACGACGGTGCCTTAAGGAATTACAGGACGAGGTCGAGCAGGACCCTTGTCAACCGTATAAAATAGTAATGAAGAAGATTAAAGGAAGTTACCTGCCTCCACCAAAGTGCCCGGAACTATTACAGCGGGTAGTGACCACAGGTAACTGGAAAAGACTAGTGTCATCGAAAGAGGTGTGAATGAAGAGGCTATTCCGCCGATCACGATTGAGGAATTGTTAGCCGCCTGCAGAAGGGTAGGAAACAACAAGGCCCCAGGGCCAGATGGCATTCCAAATACTGCATTAAAGCATACCATTCACGCTCATCCAAAGGTCTTCGTAGACTTGTACAATGTATGTCTAGAAGAAGAAATATTCCCCACAAACTGGAAGAAACAGCGACTAATATTTCTGCCAAAGGAAAAGAAACCACCCCAGAAATCCTTATCATACAGACTGCTCCGCATGCTGGATACCCCAGGCAAGATCCTGGAACGCATTACCTGCGTCAGAATGGATCATTTTATAGAAGGAAAAGGTGCATTAGCGGAACACCAATATGGCTTCAGAAAGAAGCGTTCAACCCTGGACGCAGTTAGTCTAGTGATTGACACTGCACAAACAGCGATAGAGGGGAAAAGATGGAAGGGGGAAAAAAAGAAGTATTGTGCTATAGTTACATTGGATGTCAAAAATGCATTTGATTCGGCTAGATGGAGTGAAATACACGAGGCACTCTGGAAGCTTCTCCTCTCGCTTCGCTTGGGCAGTAAATCTACCTGCGAGATTAATCAACGACTTGAGTCCCTTGTTGCATAATGTACTATTAAATTACACGAGGCGTTACCGAAAAATAATTATACAACTCTGTGTCTTTAACGAGTGCTTTATAATTCTTCCGACATCAATAGAAAATTATCCGACTCGGAGAGTATACGATATATAAGTAGTGTGGCAGCCAGCTAGGTTCCCGTAGCCTTTTCAAACGGAACGACTTTACCCAGGTTTTTCTAATGTATTTTTGCCTGCAGAATCCGAATTTTAAGGGTGAAGTGTAAAAAAATGTCAGGTTGTAAACAATTTTCCGGAAAATTGTTGCAAATTTTTTTGCAAAATGCATTGTTTTACGTAGAAAAATCATTGAAATTTCGAAAATTCATATAGGGAAAGTAAAAAAAACGTTGCATTTCTGAAGCTTTAATCTTGTTTTAAAGAGAAACGATGCATTTTACGAAAAAATGTATAGGAACACTTTCTTCTTAAATTTTTGCAAGGAATCTGAAGAAATTCTTTTGCTCGCAGGTATTTGCTTTCCGGCTAGGGAGCAAATAACTCTAAACAAGTTAATGATTTTAAAATTAAAAAAAGCCCTTTAATTCCTAAACAAAGTACTCTATTTATTCTACAGTAAGTAGAAGGAAATTGAATGCAAAAAATAATTTGCTATTTACTATTCTATCAATTTTCTGAGTTTTATTTTCTTGTTTTGAATCTTTCTAATAAAAAAAAATTGTTTCTGTGCTACTTCACGTTTATGTGCTGGCGCTACGACATTACGTATCATTTTAAACGTTAATAATAGTGATAACCGCGATAGAATATCAGGAGCGTTGGCCAACGAATTGCTTATTTTGTTAAGCACTAAAATAATCTTCTAAGAGAGATATTCAGATGTTCGAATCGGAAAAGCGCTTCGTGGTTTTTGATGCCTAACTTTTAGTTTTACTCAAAGATGATAGACACGTTACCAGGGACTCGTTGACAATGTCCAAGTATTCGTCAGAACAAAAAAACAGGTAGCGGGCTTTATGGCTTTTGATAGGCTTTCGATGTTTTTATTTAAGTTCAGCTTAAAGATAAAAGGAAGTTATCAGAGACTTTTAAAGATGATGTCTAGGTATTTAGTAGAGAAACATCTTCACATATTCCATGCGAGTGTCAGCTAATGTGTAAATCAACTAAGAGTAGAATTTGCACCTACACACTGTAAACCACGTAGCGCGTAACTCAGACTCAAATTTTTGCTATGATTAATACCCGAACAAAATTGTTGAGAGTTTCCGATAAATATACTCTAAATTTTTTGAACTGGTTTGATGATGGATGATTTATGTTGAGGTCAATAATTGATTTACGAGGCTGCCCAATAATTAATAAGCATGCTATTTTAGTTCAATTATTTTCTCCTTGGGAAGTATAAAAATATGTATAAGGGAATCAAGTCAGAGAACGAAATTATGGCAACTATAGTATACGAGTATGGGATACAAAACAAAAGTGGGGGATGGCGGGCGAAACAAGCAGGGGAGAAACCCCCAGTAAAATTCTGAATGGAAATTTAAGGTAAATTATACAAAGGAATTGTCTAAGAATATAATTATTTATTCTCAGTAAATTAGCAAACAGAGCCAAAGGGGGAGAAACCTTTCAGTTTATGATAATTTGATTACTTTTTTGTTTATTTGATGCTCTTTAGAATTAATTTTTATTCAAGTAATTAATATAACTAATATGAACCATCTAGCTTATTGGAATACAAAAAAAACATTACAAATACCTGAAAGTATCAGAAAAGTTAAAATTAGATTTTTACACTTATTTTTGGAAATAATTTCTCCTTATACGTAACACAGAGCATAACTATACACACCTGTTTGAGGAAGGGGCACGCTTAAGGCATGCATTGATTGCGTTTGTTGTGTACTTTGCTGAAGAGCTCCTTGCGAAACAATTGCTTGTGCTGTATTACTAGCCAAGGATCCAGATATATGTTGATTTCCTGAACTGACAGAATTTGCACCTGTTCTGTTTAAATTTAGTTGAGTGTTTGCAGGTTGATGAAAAAAAACTGCAACAAATTAAACAATAATTTAATTAAAAAAACGATTCGTATATAAATTTGCCTTTCTTTACTTTTTTACGTGTTCCCTGATTCGAGCATTCGAGATAATATTCGAATTGCTATTTGATCAAAAGATCCATTGAGACTGCGAGGAATACCGCTCTTGTTGGTAGAGACTATTTGATTGTTAGAAGAAGACTTGACTACTGAGCTGTAGCTGCACGGAGGAAAAAGTGAGCCTGGACGGATACCGGCACTCGTGTGCAGAATAAGAAACGCTCAATTATGCCGATACAGCGCATACGCGTGCCATTAGTGCACACAATCGTGCCGTATGATAACGATCTAAGCGAAGCCGATGCAGCACACACCCGGTACTGTTTTGGGACCAGTTATTTTACTACCTCGTTCATAGCGCGCTCTCTAGGAAGCACGAGCGCGCATAGTAGGCCAGGAGCACTACAGTTTGACATAGCTGTGACATGACGTAGATTAGATATTGGTTGAAATTGCTTGGGAAACATCTGGGGAAAGAAAATATCGACGTCCGCCATCTGAGAAAGTTATGCTATTTGCAGGAAAAATCATAAACTGCAAAAAACGCAAAAATCGCGCATTTTTTCCGATATTTCTTAATATCACTTCTTAAGGGGGCACACCACCTTTGAAATTAAAATCAAAATTTTTCATTTAAACTCCAGGATATTGTTTAAAAGTAGATTAGTTATGGTATGAATGAGGGGATTTGGTTTAAATTTCATAGAAAAAAAGTTACATGATAATTATGTTAAAATTAATTAAAAATGGATTTAAAAAATCAGTAATATGCTTATAAAACTTTTTCTATGAAATTTAAACCAAATCCCCTCATTCATACCATAACTAATGTACTTTTAAACAATATCCTGGAGTTTGAGCTCATTTGGGCCATTTGTTCCTTTGGAATCTTACAGTCAGTGAATTATGGACAACCTACTATACGTAGGCATTATAGAGGTATATAGAAGGCCTAAAACCATCAAAATAAAGGTAATTATGTCTAAGAATAGTAAAAAAATTTGGTTAATTTATATAAGTATTTAGACATTTTTAATGAAAAATTTTGATTTTATTTTCAAAGGTGGTGTGCCCCCTTAAATATGCAAGATAGAGATAATAGTATACGTATGAATTTGTTCTTTATGAAATTGTCTACAAGATAGAATTAGTTTAAAATCGATATATTTAATGTTTTAGTTGAAAAATGGCTATAAATTCAAAAAAATTAGGGAAAAAACGAGGTTATTTTAAAGCGTTTGTTTTGCAGGTAAAAAATCATCCAATCACGCTATAAATTAGGATTTAAGAACTTCATTATAGTATGAAACAATATGCCAAAGGCTGGTCAAATTGGCCTGATAGTTTTTGCAGCAAACAACTGTTAATTAAGCCCCGCGAAAAAATTGTTATTTTCGCGTTTATGCCAGGCTTATATTATTAAATTTTTATAGGCACCGATTTTTTTATATTTCCCTGGTCCTCTAAACTATAATACACAATAGTTATAATAAACAATTTTTCTTTTTTTATTAATTTTTCACGCCATTTCTAAAGGTTGAAAAATTTTGTCTTATAAATAATCAAGTATTGAAGCGGATTTGGTTACCGAAAAACCTTAAAAAACCGAAAAAAAGTTCTCGAAAATAGTTTCTTCAAAAAAAAAAATGCGTTCAATTTGTCCTGAGACAGTGCACACGCACACACCTAAAGCAGCGTGCACACAGCACATACAAGCGCGTAAGCAGCGCTTACGCACACACATACACTACACGACACGCGTCTACGAGACGTATGCCGAGGCGACAGGAGTCGCCCGCAAAGCATAAGCATAGGACAAGCAAGGTACCGAAACGGTGCCTAGTCGCCGAGAAACAAACATCAGCTCACCCCGAAGGGCCAACAGAGGGAAGCCGACATACCAGGCAACAAAACCGAGCCTGGTCACTCTTCTGATAGCTGCGACAGCAGCAAGAGGTACCCGGCGCCCTCGACAAGGCGTGCAGCGTACGGAGCGGGGCCCCAGCACGGCGATCCCGATCAGAAGGCGAGCATCAGCCCGATCGGAGAAAGAGGCGTAGCCGCAGGCAGGATCTCCTGGGCGCGTGAGGGCGAGAAGAAACAGGACACGACCAGCTCGACGGATTCCCGGAGCAGCGCACGGCCGACTTCGAGCGACGCAGCAGAAACCGACGGCGCACCGAATATCCTGTAAGTGTCGGCGCGCAGGGCACCTGTTACTCTCTCTCTCTCTCTCTCTCTCTCTCTCTCTCTCCAGTGTCATCCAGTGCCCTGGCCCGCTCAATCATAGCGGCCAAGGCCAGGAAGCGCAAGTTACACACCACCGAACTCGATGCTGGACTACTGGAGGAAGCGAAAGCTCTATATCCAGACCACCAAGGACTCGTTAACATCAACGAGCTGCTTCCTCCAGACATCCACAAGCTGTGCATCAGGGCCAGGCTGGAGGCTAAAAAGAGGAAAGGCTGCCGGTCGTACGTGAGAGACGGGAGAATCTATATCCGTTCTGGCGAAGACAATGAACGGGCCACCATCATATCATCTGAAGAAAATCTACAGGCTTTTTTAGCCCGAACATCGACTACAGCCAACACGGACAACACACAAACACACTAAAACAGCTACACATCATCCCACCAAAACCTCCATCTAACACATCCACATCTAAATCACTCGCATCTATTTCCAAAGCGTCTCTGTCTGAAGGCCTACGAGTCTGTCATTTTAATGCGAACTCTCTCACGGGTCACATTGAGATGATCAGATTCTTCTTGTCCACTCGTGCCCCCTTTCACGTAATGGCTGTGACTGAAACCTGGTTAAGTGACAAGATATCATCCATCCCTTCACTGGATGACTACACTCTTTACAGACGGGACAGAAACAGGAACGGTGGAGGTGTGGCCCTCTACATCCATCATTCATTAACAACTTCTATTATCTCGTCATCTGATGGTGAATGGTCGGGCAAACCAGGTAAGCCGGAGTACCTGTTCTGTGAAGTCACGGCTAAGGGAATATCACCCATCTTCGTGGGGGTTGTGTATCGCCCTCCTCATTCTCCCTTTATCCAGGGATCTAATTTTATTGACCAACTAACACTTCATATGCATAACTGCTCCACGAAGGTCATCATGGGTGATTTCAACGCTGACCAACTTTCCTCGTCTGAAGACGCCAATTTCATCAAGGCGTTTATCGACGAGAACTCCCTTATGTCTGTGCCATTTGGTGCAACTCACCACAGACCGGACTCCGACACCTGGCTAGACCTCTGTTTAATTGATGAGCAGGATAGACTGCTCTCATATTGGAAGACTGACACCCCTTTCATAAACGGACATGACCTGATCACGGCCACACTCGACGTACAGATTCCACGCTACGTACCTACCACATACACCTACAGAAACTATAAAGGAATCTGTGCTGAGAAGCTAAGGGACTTCCTTAGCGCATGTGACTGGTCATCCTTCGCCACGCCATCACTAGACGAATGCATCACTATTCTCAACACTAACATCTCAAACGCCATCAACATTCTCGCCCCATTAAAAACTGTGACTCCCGGACGCAAACGTCACCCGTGGTTCACCGCGGCTCTTCGTGACCTTTTAACTGAAAGGAATAGGCTCTACAGGCGTTTTCGCAGAAGTCGTCTACTTTGGGACCTATATTTTTATAGAGTTGCCAGAGATGACGCTCACAAACGGATTGAGGAAGCTAGGCTGGATTATTATTATTCACGCCTATCAACCCTGACCGACGTTGCAGAGATATGGAGGGAACTACAAAAACTCGGTATTTCTACCTCTAAATCTTCTCCACCTTCTCGGTTCTCTCCAGATGCTCTCAACCATCACTTTAGTTCCATCTCAAATGATCCTCAAGCTCCATCAGTTGAGGAATATCTGCGAACCCTCGAGAGTCTAGACCTCCCTAAACACTTCATCTTTAGGGAAATCACTGAGTCGGACGTGTCTGCTGCAGTATCGCACTTTAATACCCAGGCCAGGGGGAGTGACGGCATCCCACAGGTTGTAATTACTAAAGCATTGCCAATACTCGCTCCTCTACTCTGTCAAATTTTTAACCTGTCATTGAGCGAGGCTTGCTTTCCCTCGGCCTGGAAATCATCGCTCGTAAGAGCATTAAATAAGATCAACTCTCCAACTGCTGTAACAGACTATCGTCCGATCTCTCTACTTTGTTTTCTATCCAAGGCGCTGGAGTGGCTGGTGCACAACCAGATATCTGAATACCTAGAGTCAAGACTCTACCTCGACAACTTCCAAACTGGTTTTCGCACTGGCCACAGCACGCAGTCCGGCTTAATTAAGCTGACTGACGATGTCAGGCTTGGGATGGACAGAAAGAAGGTCACCCTTCTACTTCTTTTTGACTTTAGCAAAGCGTTTGATACGGTGTGTCACGTCAGGCTACTCAGAAAGCTACCCTCTTTCGGCTTTTCTAAGCAGGTTATCCGCTGGCTTGCATCATATCTATCGGGAAGAGAGCAAGCAGTCATTGGTGACAACAATGAAATCTCTGCATTTCTACCACTTAACACCGGTGTTCCACAGGGGTCTGTCTTAGGACCCCTGCTGTTCTCGTTGTACATCAATGACATTGGCTATTGCCTTGATGCAGATATGTCCCATCTCATCTATGCGGATGATCTGCAGATCTACAGCCAATGCCACCTCGAGGAGCTCGACTCCTGCTCTGTCAGGATGAGTGCTAACGCCGAGAGGATTAGTAGCTGGGCTGCTTTGAACAGGCTTAAACTGAATGTTACTAAAACCAAGGCTATTGTCCTGGGTTCCCCCTATTATATAAATGCTTTACCTAATACCGCTAACACCTATATAAATATAGGGGGAGCCCAGGTCAATTTTGAATCATCTGTGCGTAATCTGGGGCTGGTGCTAGACTCCAAGCTCACATGGAAAGAGCACGTCACGCAAATTTGTAAACGTGCTCACTCTTTAATGTATCGCCTCTATTTCTTTCGGAAGAGCACCAGCCTCAGGCTGCGCAAACATCTGGTGCAGGCACTCCTTTTCCCTCTCATTGACTACTGCTCACTTGTTTACTGTGACTTATCACAAGAACTTGACCTAAAACTACAGAGACTTGTCAATACGGGGATCCGCTACATCTATGGTGTAAGGAGGGACGAGCACATCTCCCCTTACAGGCGTGAGCTGCAATGGCTCACCACCGCCGGACGTAGGAAATATTTTATGGCCTGTTTTCTAAGGAAAATTTTCAACACCTCTACACCATCTTATCTAGTTGCCTATTTTGATTTCCACGTCGCGCTCAGGCCTGTGAGGGGTGAGGTGACTCCACTGGACATTCCGCCCTTCAAAACGGAGACACTAAGGAACTCATTTTTCATCAGCGCCTCTTACCTCTGGAATAGCCTGCCATCTCAAATACGTAACACACAATCCATATCTAACTTTAAAATACTAGCGAAAAATTACTTTTTCAATATGGAAAACACTTAAACATCACACAAACATCCACACTTCCACTTTCATCTCATCTCACCTCATACCATTTCATTTCACACTCGTCACTCGTGCTATCACCAAACTCACACACGCCTACACCAAACTCACACACTGAATACCTTATACTTTTTATTTTACTTCTTTATATTGATATATGTACAACATAATGTACAATAATAAAAATTAATTAATCTAATTAATCTTAATCTAATCTAATCTCTCTCTCTCTCTCTCTCAAGCACTCCTATTTCCAATCATCGACTACTGCTCATTGGTATACTGTGACCTGACCCAAGAACTTGACACAAAACTCCAGAGACTCGTAAACACGGGAATTCGATACATCTATGGTGTAAGGAGGGACGAGCACATCACCCCCTACAGGCGTGAACTGCAATGGCTTACAACTGCCGGATGTAGAAAGTACTTTGCAGCCTGTCTTCTACGAAAACTGTTTAACACGGCTGTGCCTTCCTACATCTTAGCCTTTTTTGACTTTCACGTCGCGCACAGGCCTGTGAGGGGGGAGGTGACGCCTCTGGACATCCCGACTTTCAAGACGGACACGCTGAAAGGTTCATTCCATATAAGCGCCTCATACCTCTGGAACTCGCTACCATCACGCCTTCGCAACACTAAATCCATGTCACACTTCAAACAATTAGCTAAAGAATATTTTTATGCACTTGAAAACTCATAATCATCTCACAAACACTTACACTCCTCCACTCTATATATATCATTTCACATTCACTATATATATATATATATATATATATATATATATATATATATATATATATATATATATATCATCTCTCACACACACACACAAATTATAACTGGTTTTACTTTATACTGTTATTTTGAATTGTACAATACAATGTACAGAAATAAAACTTATTTAATCTAATCTAATCTAATCTCTCTTTCTCTCGAAAAGCGCGTGACACAAACAACGCGATAGACGCTGTAGCTAGGTTAGATAGCAACATCCATCAAGCCGGTGCAACTAAAAGCGCATAACCTCGGTAAGCGCCTCGAGTACGCAAGATACACGCGAGCATGTAATACCCGGACTGGACGACGGCCGGAAGATATTCTATTTGTTAATTTAGGAAAATAAAGGTATACTGGGCGTGACTAGCCCGAAAGGATAAGCACGAATAAACCGAGTGAAAATCTTTATTTTGCATGCAAACCCCGCTTCCAATTTACATTTCAGCTGGCCAAGCAGAAAAGATTCCGCCACTCTCCGCGGTCCGCTAAAGCGGAGACGCTGAGCTAGCCGAGGCCGATCCTTGTCGTCAAATCGACGACTTTTGCGATACGTTAGCTTCCTGCGCGTCAGCCCGAAGCTTGACAGGGCTCATTCGTGTAATTTGCGCGTGAGCAGGAGGCAGACATGTCACAGGCCAAATAGGTGCTGAGATACTTAACGTCAAAGATCGAGAGAGTTATAACTATTAATGTTGTAACAATAAAAAAAATACCACCAGATAGGTCTTTCTGAGAACTTTTTGTATGTGTTTTAAAATATAAAATCGCCCTTATGCATAAAGTAGGAAAAATCAATGAATGTTGTAGCGGTAGCGTTCGGCGCGTCAAATCTGAGGGAAGTGGGGATAGGGTGCAAAACTTGAAATCGACGCTTTAAATCGAGCGCGGCGCTTAAAGTTGCTATAACTCGGCTTCTATTGAACCGATTTTGATGTTTTTTTTAAATCAATGTAACAAAGTGAGGGGATTTCATTTTTCAGAGTGGCGTCCATCAATTATGACAATTTAAGCACCTACAGTAAGTACTTATGATTTTTAATTTTATTATGTTGCTAATAATCAATGATTATAATAATGTCCCTGCTAGAATTGTGTTGTTTATTGTAAATTCGTATAATTAAAATAATTACCAATAAAAATTCCAGTAAGTGCAATTAATTGTTATTTTTATCAATATTAAAAGTATATTATATTTTTTTACAAGTCTACATATAATAAATAATGATATTTTGCTTTTTGACATGTTATTGTTACATTGTTGTATTCAACTTTTTGCTTCCTTCTAGAGGAAGAGCTTTATAATAGTAAAATTTTCAGTTTCGCTAAAACTTCGTAGAAACGCATTTGTGCGCGCGTGTGTATGTGTGTGTGTATGACCATATACCGTTATGATTCTGGAACCACGAGATCAATCGTAATAAAATTACCTATTTGTTCCCGCAAGCTGTCCAGATTGACTGTTCCGTTCAGTTTTTAGGATAAAAAGGTGATTTTTAAAAAAAATTTGATATCTCCAAAACTAAATTGTAAAACATTTTTAAAAAATGT
The DNA here is from genome assembly GCF_009193385.2 of Nasonia vitripennis. NCBI lineage: Eukaryota > Metazoa > Arthropoda > Insecta > Hymenoptera > Pteromalidae > Nasonia > Nasonia vitripennis. The sequence continues at coordinate 3,737,940 of NW_022279588.1, forward strand.
ATGACAATAAAAAACGATAATATCTATTTGCTGTAAAAATTTTAAACCATTTTGATGACTAGTTTTCAAGCTATAAATCGAAAACTAAAAAAAAATGGGTTTTCTATGTCGTACGATTACCGGAGTTGAAATTGTTGAAATTTCGGAAAAATATCGATCTTTTGATCACCTCGGCTAGGTTCATTTTGCAGCTTATAAAACCGTTTCGTTTACAAGATATCAGGATTCAAATTCTTTGTCTCTCACCCTGTATACCCTGTATAACTGAAAATTACTATTTTTGTTAAACCTTCCAACTCGCTAACTAAAGTTCAGAATGTTTTGGGAAAATTCATGATTTTATGAGGTTATGGGGACCCTATGGTATTTAAAATAATGAGGTTTGAATTTTTTCATAAAAATTATATGATTCGATATTGTAACGGCTGCTCCTTCAGTAAAATAATTATGATTGAAAGTATTTTAAAAATCATTAATATACTGTATATTTGAACAATATCGTATCTATTGGAACTATACATTTTGTTGGAGGATGCTACGTGCCAAAGAATTGGTAGCGTTTTTTTTTAAATTCAAAATCTCAGGCTAAGCTGTTCAGTAATGCAGGAAAAATTATGTTCGCTTGGCCAGATAATAAATTACGCAGAGCGCAATAAAGGCTATTTTTCGATAATGTTTTGAAATTGGATATCTTATCAGTGATACACCTTTGAATAAAATTATAACAAATATAGTAAGCACAAACTAGAACTCTGATGCCACACGTCGAACGGAAAAATGCCTCTATGACACACCAGCTGTATAGCATAGCAGAGCATAGCATGGCAGAGCCTATATATACTTTTCCTAAAAAAGATTGCATGATTATAACAACAGTTTACTGGCTGCATTTATATTTGTTTAATAAGGGACAGACATAATTTTTAAAAACTTTTTTAAAATAAAGTTAAGGATAATCTTGCACAAAAGTACAAGAGTTACGATTTTTACTGCAATATTTGTTAAGTAATATTGTTTTGAAAATTCAGTTTGCTAATAATACGTTTAAACGATTGAGAGCTCACGAGATCAATATGGCGGCGCAAAGAATGAAAATATATATAGATGTATAAAAGCATGTAAATTTTAATACATAAAATAACCTTATTTTTTTCTGCAAAATCATAATAGAGATGAAAGATAATGCTTCAAAATCAAAATAGATTCATGATGACTGAATTTATGTACTCAAATGCCAGTACGTCAGGTTAGGTCTTTATCCTTTGAGCCGCCATATTAGAGAGCTGCCGTTTTAAAAACTACTCAAACATATGAATTTTTAATTAATCATATCAGAGCCTAGAGGTACTAAATCAGCAAAAAATTGACACAAAAATCTGAGAAAGAGTGACGAAGCTTGTTTGAGTTAAAACATCGAGTATCTTTTAGAACCGTAAAATTTTACGTATAAAAATTGTCTTATCTCTGATAGTACATAAAGCTGTAAATATTCGTATAAATGAGTATATTCCTTTCTTTTATTGAAAAAAGATAATATCTGCAGAAATAATTATTCGTAGCATTTTTTACACCTGGATCAAATCTGCAGATAACATCTTAAGATATGCATGAATACATACATCATTCGTCATTTTATATTTACAAACAAATAACTTCAGAAAAAGATCACATCTGCACAAATAAATATTCGCGCCATCCCTTCCATCTGGGCCAAATTTGCAGATTAGATTTTATGATATGCATAAATACATGCAGCATTCGTCATTTCATATTCACAAACACATAGCTTTGAAAAAGGATCTAATGTCAAACCTTCCAATTTACAGTATCAAATATTAGAATGGTGATATAAATTGTTTAGAGTGTAAAATACTCTCAAAACTTGTAAGAAGGAGGAACACTGCGCACCCATATACATATACTGATAGCATGAGATGAAAACTTTGAATTGTTGTATCTTACAAAAAATCCTCGTTTGCCCTATCCAACTTTTTCTCCGTGATTTGTATTGCTATTTTACACCATAAGCTAGTTTTAAAAAAATATTCTAAGAAAACTCGCTTCGCAATTCAACTAAACGTCCTCAAAATTCGGACTCGGTAAAGGCTTCCCATGTTAAAATACAAAATTTCAAGGTTCAATATCTCTAAAAATAATGTCGCTTGGGGGGTAAAAAAATACCACGTTCTAGAGGACACTTAATTGAACATGTAAACAAAGTTTGAGCGATATCCTAAAAATATATTCCGGTGAACTACCTTAACTATTCAAAAGTCTTTCTCCTTTAACGTGTAATAGTAATAATCTCAAATAAAATACAAACGTATCAAGTGGCTTAGAAACTCGCTGAACTAAACAACTCCCCCGCCGACGGCTGATGGTGCACGTGCGAAGCTGCGTTGCAGATTCGGCGCACAATTAGTTGCCAGGACCCATAAGGACCAATGAGTGCAATAAGCGCTAACACTGTGACGCGGCGGAGCGGAAGTGAGGCTTGGTACAGCGTGGGAGTTCCGGAACCACTTCCGAGCGTCCCCGAGCCACGCTTCACACTCACTCCGTTTTCGAGCCGCAGAATGGACAGACATTCAGATTTTTATACAGATATTAGTTTTTCACAACACAGGCATAAATGAACCTCTTCTCACGCCAGAAAGTAGCATAGAAAATCGTTCATTCCAAGCGTGTGTGAAAAAGTTCGAGCTCGAGCGGGAAAAATGATCATTTTTCACCTAGGGGAAGAAACAGGTCATTTTTTCCCAAAAGGAAAAATAAGCCATTTTTCCCCGCTATAAAGACGTGTTTTTTAAGGTTTTGCAAATTTTATAAATTGTTTAAAATACACGCTTCCTAACAACTGTATTGTGCATGACTTGTAATGCATGATTCCCTACGCTACTTTCTGGCGTTGAAAGAGGTCCTTTTATGCCCTCGTTGTAAAAAATACTGTGTGTACTATGGGCAGAAAGGCTATTTCAGACTCGGGTGAGGTGTTTTCAGCACGAGACGTAGACGAGTGCTGAAAACACCTCACCCTCGTTTTAAATAGCCCATTTTCTCCTCTTGATGCACAATGTACTATTTTCTCATTTTTTCTTCCTGTCCATTCTTTTGCTTCCTCCTAGAGGGAGCTTTGTAATAGTAAAATTTTCGACTCTCAAAAATAGGTTAGAAATCCATTTTGAGGTTTGTCCAGTTCGAATCACGTATTTTTACAAAATGTCCATATGGATGTGTGTGTGTGTGTGTGTGTGTGTGTGTGAGTGTATATATACCGCAATATTTTCGAATCGAGGCTATGAATGTCTACAAAATTTGGCATGTTTATCCGTTTTTGAATTCTGAATAAGGGAAAAGAAATTATTTTTAATTTTGCCAGCTAGTTTTTAGGCACTCGCCCCGTATAAAGAGTTTCGACGAAACGTCTTATACCCAGGGCAAACACATATTGGATTTGACAAAAAAGTGTTTTTCTTTTCAATTCTTTCTGAGCCATTTTTTACAAAAAGGTTTTTTCGTAAAAGTCTTCTGGCTATTATGTAAAAAATTAAATTCTGAACAAAGTCACAGTATTTAAAAATTTTAAATACCCAATTGAAAAAAGTCTTTCTAGTAGCGAAGCCTCATTCTCCAAAAATTGACTTTCCGTCCGTGCGCAGGACCTGATGTTCATAAGAAGTGACCTTATATTACACAACATACTTGCTCACTTGCTCAAAACTACATTTTTCAGTCAAATTCACTATGTATATTAAATATACTATATTCTACATGATCACTATATATATGCATCTTTTTAGACATACTTTTGTAGACCAATAAAGGTAGAAACTGACATTTCTTTACTATACCCATACTAAATTCTTGAAAAACTAAACTTTTCACACTTGCTTCTATGAAATACTTGTACAATAACTATATATGTTCAATATACTATATTCTAAGCCATCACTGAGCTTATGTGTGACGAGACACGAGTCTCGCACATGTAAATACGTGTGAAGGCGGCCGTAATAGACGCGGCATGCGCAGCGAGCGCGCGCGCGCAACGAACGAAAGGCGAATCCGCACGAGCGCAGAGCGCGGCAGCTGCCGAGCGACTCAGCGGCGACGCGCCAGGCGGCGCGCAGTGAACGCACCTATACACATCCGCGCCGCGCGCCTTTATAAGGCAACCTGGAACATCCGAACGACACCGAACCTCGTTTACGTGAGCACACGTGGACGACACCCGGTGACACCGTAAAAACCTTACCTATATCTCGAAACATTGCTGCCTCCCTCTGCCACTGTGAGCCCACAGGGTTGAGGAGGTAACAATAGTTCCGGCAGCGATTCTCCAGGTCGTGCGCTCACATCCTGGTGAATCTAAGGTTAACTCCTAACCTCCAAAGCCAGCCTTACGCCGACATCTCATGACTCGCTTTATCGCTGTGTGCACACAGGATAAAGAGAAAAACGAGACGAGCGACGAAGATTTGTGGAGCTGCGCGCTCACGACTCCACCGTCCCGAATTAATTCCTAACCTCGAAATTCGCCACCGACCCGTAATACCCACCACCGAACTAATACACCGATGCTGCAACCGCCGAAACATTATTGTAACGAAATCGCGTAGATATTCTTATAATTTGTATTTTTAACGAGACGCATAATTTATTTCTATTTCAGCCGGGATTTAACAACTGATTCCAAATACTATTGTTTGATTTAGAAATATACTTTATTATTGTTAAGAATATAAAAACAGACTGGTTTGTGCCCCTTTCCCCTATCCAGATCCTGGAACTGACTGACTATCCAGTATCTCGGGGAAAGATAAACCGTTACATATGTATATCTATATATACGTATATTTGATATTTTATCCCTCTGTATAACCTTAAATCTTAAGAAAATATGAATTGTTTTCACTCTAACTATATTAAACACTTGCATTGTAACTGTATATTATCATACTCATTACCATGTATATATACGCATACTTTTACTAATTTTTATACGAAGTAACCTTATATTACACTTCATACTTTTTTGAACGAACTTTCTGCACTCAAACTCACTATATATATTGAATATACTATATTCTACACTACGCATAGCCTAAATTCTTTAAAAAACCTTATATTACATGTCATACTTGATTGAATCAAGTTTTTTCACTCAAACTCACTATATATATTGAATATACTATATTCTACACTACGCCTAGCCTAAATTCTTTAAAAAACCTTATATTACATATTATACTTGATTGAATCAACTTTTTTCACTCAAACTCACAATATATATACACTACTTTTATACCCACACTTTTGTCACTCATATAACTGACACCCCTCCCCTTTAAGGAGGTTCATCTGATTTAGAAATAACAAACAGATTCGGGGGAAAAAATTCATACACGTAGATATTTCTAAATAAAAAGCTTATGCAAAATTTTGCTTCATCTGGATACCTTTGAGACGAGATTTTAATAAAAGTATTTTTTCCATTTTTACATGTAGTCTTATGGAGAATCACATTGTTTTCGTTTTAATTTGCAAATAATTATTGAATTAACAAACAGTTTCTGTTACAAATTTTTTTATGAGAAAACTAATATTTGATGAATTCAAATTGTTTTTGAAAACGATTGATGGATATCTCTATGCATAATAATTAATTGTCCCAATAAAAAGTATGTGCACTTAACCTCAAAAACGGAGTCAAATGTCGTCTGTATTAAATTTTTTTTGCCACATAAAGAGTTCGATTTCTTTATCTAAAATCTTTATTTATTATAAATTAGCTTTTTATAAGTCCTAAATAAATTATGTCTCTTGTATCAAAAGGAAATAAGAATTTATAAAAATTATCCTCTTTTTGACTAGCGACGTACCACATAAACCTCCTTAAGTATCTTGTACCCCACCCCCCATAACCTCACACCCCTCCCCTATAAGTGTAGATGGTTCTAGACACCAAAAACTCTATTCTAGTAGATGCACCTTATTTCTCAATTCATCCATCGTGTGTGTGTGTGTGTGTAAGAGAGAGAAAGAGAGAGAGAGCAATATGTCAAAAGGGTAAAAGAAATGTAAACAAAAATTTTTATTTTAAATAAATAATATTATTTTTAAACATATAATACACACGATACAATAAATTTTTTATATCAATTCCTATTGAGTGACTGCATGACTTGCTGATTTAGTTTTGTACCCTACATAAGGGGAAATCATTACTTTTATTTTTTAGTCTTATCTTTAATAACAGTTAAATAAGTTAGAGACTAATTTTCCAGTTATACAAAGCAAAAAAGCAATATTCTCCAACTTATCAAGGCGAAGAAACAGAAAAATTCCAAAAAAAGCAATGCATCTAAAATCTACATTAAATTAAAGAGCTTCATAAAAACTTAGATTATATTATACATACACGTATGCATGGCGCGTAAGGCAAATTATGAGTTTTTTATTTGCGTTTTCTTATATTTTTTTAACATTTTTGTCCTAGATAATAAACACAGTGCTATACTTAAAAAATTGATTATCTAAGGTTATACATTTTATTAATAAAATTATATCAAATTTTTCTACGAGTATTATAATTATATAATTATAATTTTTCCTATATAGCTTCCTCCTAGAGGAAAAGTTATAATAATTAAATTGTTTGTTTCACCCTTTTAACTGACACCCCACCCCACATTATTATTGCAGTGTGCTCAACTGTACAGTGCGTTAAATATTTATTTATATATTGTTTTATTTTTATTTTTAAAAATTATTTTTTACCGTAAATTCTTCGTTGGTACACTGGATAACCACTTATATTGAAATTGGTTTCATCATTAAATGGTTTAAAAAATTTTTTAGAACAGTTTAACTTATTATTATTCATGCGTAGTAAGTTGACTTTATAATCACTACATGGTCCATGTATCATAAATTGTCGTACAACAGCGGATAACCTTGGATTTCCATTTTCGTCGTGTATTTTTGTACTAATTGAGGTAGTACTACCCATACTGTGGTAGTCAAAACAACTCCACTTTTTATATTTTGTTTATTTGCGAGATACACATAATAATAGAAGTTGCATAAATTAAGTTACATTATATAATTATTAAACATCCTCATCAAACAATTTTATTTACCGTAATTATCAATAAAAAGTTTCTGTCAGAAGCTGAAATGACTCATTTTATTGAGGTTAAGTGTACATTTTTGAACTTTTATTTATTTATTACTACGCTCACACGTTCCAAGTTTAGATTTTTGAGGTATCAACTTATTCGCTACATGTTTATCTATTAATTTGCGAAGTTTGGGTGAATTCTGAACGCTTAGTTTTGTAAAATCAAGCAATTACTCGAAAAGTGTAGAATTTCGTAAATTAAAATATTTATAACTTTTGTTACATGCTCCAAACCTTAACCAAATTTTAACTGAATATTTATCTTATCAATATCTAACAGCATACCAAATTTTATCAAATTCTGAACGGTCAATCACTTTTGGATAGTACTAACTTAATTAGTTTGCAGCATATATTTATTGAGACAACGGGCCCACCTGGCAGCAACGGATACCTTGCCGATAGTGGCAAGTTAACAACCATGTGGCGCTAGCGTCGACTATGAGCGCAGGTAGATGGCGTGCGAGTATAAAGCATTGGAGAGAGGGATAGTCCCGGGTATATAAGGATCTCCACTGCGCTGACAGAGTCATTCGCTTTCTGATGCAGCAACCAGGCCGATAGTATGAACTGCTGATCTCATCTACTGACCAATCGTCCGAATACTTAGTATGCAACGAGCATAGCGCGCTCGAAAAGTTACCCAGGGGATTATCCCTCTCTCCAAATAGAATATCAGATTGCGATCTTCTGTACATTATGCGCAAATAAATAAATAAATAAATATACACACACACACACACACATATATATATATATATATATATATATATATATAATTCTCTTTTCTAATTTAAGTCTTTTCAACCTTATTTTATCCACCCCCCCCCCCGTCTAACTCTTTCATGGACAGGATTGTTGATTCCTGCCTTGACTGAGCCAGTAATACATAGATGTTGACGTGAAATAGTGGTTCCTCCCGAAGCATCTTTTAATTGCACAGACCATTGATCATCACCCGTAGTGTCGGATGATCCTTCGTCATTTATTACATTCGTCGGGTGTGCTTCCTTAACAACTATTCGGGTATGGAACTTAATATATTGGAAAGCTTTTGAATTTAAAGCGTTACTTTATTGAAGATATATACTGTATTCATGAACATTATTATATTACTTTAATTAGCTTTGCAAAATCTGAGTCGTGATTTCTATGTTAACAGCAAAACTTAAATCAAATTTACATAAAATGTCATACATGAATTACTTACATCCAGGATGTTGAGCTCCATGTGCGTATCCGAATACATTTGACGTTGCTAATAAATGAGACTGGTATGACTGGTACGGAAACTGATTATGATGTGTTTGATGCCGCTGCGGTTGTCCAGTATACTAAAAAATGCATAGTATAAGATACTCATTACGATATCAATATTACTTATTATTATTATTATTATTATTATTATTATTATTGGGACTGGCAGATGATCGAGGACTACGCAGCCAACGATCACCAGTTCATCACGTTCCGCGTGCGTGAGGACGAGCCAGTCGAGGTGGCTCCACAGAGCCAATGCCGCAAGTGTAACGTCGCCAAGATGGACATCGAAAAGCTGTCTGAGGCCCTATAATGCGGTCGGCGAACCGTGGTGGAGATACTGGACAAAATAACCGCCTAAGAGCGAGCAGAGCTAATGGTCAGCACGATTATGCGACTGATCCAGCAAGCTTTCGAAGAGGCGGTGCCAATAAAAAAAAAGTGGGCGCGAGACGTCCTGCATATTGGTGGACGAACGAAATTGTGAAGCTGCGCTCAACTTGCCTTCATTTAAGGCGTGAAACCAAAAAGGCAAAAAGATCATGGAACATCAGGCGGCAAAAAAGAGTCGCGGCTGGGCAATCCTGGCAAGCAAAAAAATAGATCATAGAAATCCTGCAGGAGGATTTTAACATCAATCCATAAGGACGGGGGTACAAAATAGTAATGCGTAAAGTGGGTGCGTTTACTAAAGATGCCAAAACGACCTAATGGCCTGCGGGAACCGCCGACGTTAGAGATCCCGTTATTCACAAGGGCAGAGCTTGAAACGGCGGTAAGATCTACTAAAAACAAAAAGGCGCAGGACCGGACGGGATACCGGGCGAGGTGCTAAAGACGGTGGCATAAAGCCATCTGGAGCTCTTGCTTTGTATGTACAACTCTTGCCTCCAGGCAGAAATTTTCTATTCCAGCTGAAAGGAGGCGAGACTAGTGCTGATAAGCAAGAACAAAGGACCAACAGGCGCGGCAACGTCGTATAGACTTCTGTGCATGATGGACACTCCCGGGAAACTCCTGGAAAAGATGATAAGACTTCAGCTGCAAAGAGCCAGCGATCTCCTCAAAAAACAACATAGATTTCGGAGGGAAGTCCACCATAGAGACGGTCCAGGAGGTAGTGAGAGTGGCCTGGAGCACGGAAGACGTCTAAAAGGCGGTGAGATGATCCAACGAGCTGCAGACCATGAAGCATGACTTCAGGGTACCAGAGTACCTTCTCCAAACCATCAGATACTACCCGAGGAATCGCTTCATCCTGTACGACACGTCAGAGGGATAAAAGCGACGGGAGATAACAGTAGGTGCGACCCAGGGCTCCATCCTGGGACTCGACTACTGGAACATCTCCTACAAGGGGCTACTATGAATGTACATGCTAGAGGGCTGTTCGGACACGCTGATGACGTTGCTGTCACCATAACAACAAGAATTATAGAGATAGCGCAATCGCTATTAAGTCATGAGCCGCATCCGCCACTGGATGGGTGATCACGGGCTAAAACTTGCGAAGGACAAAACCGAGATCTTGCTTCTTACAAAAAAGCACATACCAAAGATGCAGGAGCTGAAAATTGGAGAACTGACTGTGCAAACGAAACCCTAAGAAACGACGACCCTAAGAAGGGTGATGTCCAACATTGGTCATCGCCCCTGCATCCGGCGTCAGTTGCTGCGGACTGCAGAGTCCATTATGTTATACGGCGCAGAGGTCTGGGCCGATTCGCTGCGATACGAAATTCATCGCAAGCACGTTGGATCGGTTCAGCGCCGATACGCATTTCGAGTGGCAAGCTCATACCGTACGGTCTCGGAACTGGCCGCCCTAGTAGTGGCAGAGATCATACCAATTGACCTCCTTGACCATAAGTAAAAGTTCGTCCGCCAAAAAACAGAGGACCTTTGCCATGCGAAGGCCAAGGAGGAGGCTAGAGAGCAGGTCTTGCTCTCATGGCAGCAATGATGGAAGCAGCATACGCGCAGAAGGTGGACGGCTAGGCTAATCAGCCAGCTTTCCACGAGGCTCGATCAAAAGCACGGCAAGGTGAACTTTTTCCTTACCCAGCTGTCAACTGGCCACATACAATTCCGCGCATACTTACAAAAAATATGCAAGGCGACGAACCCGCAGTGCCCATACTGCGTATCGCCGAAAGATATTTCCCTCCACACGATTTTCGTTTGCGAAAAGTTAAGAGACAAACAAGCGAGTCTGGAGGAAGATGGCATCGTCTAACGCCGGACGACATCGTCTACTATATGCTATGCGGCAAAAAGGTTAGAAATGACAAAGAGAAAAGATGGGAAAGACAAGGCAAAAAAGCCGAGTAAAACTGTTACTAGGCAAAGGCCACTAAAAAGTAGATAGAAAACGCTCTTCGAACCGATGCAGAGGAACGTAGGTAAACCAAGTTGAGCCCAAACTCCCTTACCCAATGCACAGGAACGTAGGAGCTAATGTTGAGTACCTCTAAGTGCTCCTCAGGCCGATGCTGAGAAACGTACGTAAACTAAGTTAGGCCCAAACGCCCTTACCCGATGCACAGAAACGTAGGTGTCAGAGTTAAGTTTGTCTGGAGGAAGATCGGATGATGCTACATAAAGTAGACGATTAGACGATGTTGCAGAAAGCAGACAGTCAGAAGATGCAGAATAAAGAAAACGTGTTTGACCCCGAACCCCTAATTACCTTGATAGATGGGTTACGTATGGAAATGTCAAACTTCAAAGGAGAACTAGGATAATTACGGGACCCCACGAAAGTATTGTTTAACGATGGTGCCTGTAGAGATCCAGTGTCGGAGGGCCACTTGCGCAGAGCTTGCTCTTCGTACGCCACACACACACGCGCGCGCGTCGATACCCCGTATGTGGTGCGTCCCCTGGGTGGCGGATAGGGGAATGCTCATCGGCGCGTTGAGGTCTCCTCGACCGGCCAAAGGGTAAAGCAGAAATAAAATATGCTCCGCGGACCAAACAGGCTAGGGGAAAAAACCCAAAAAATAAATAAAAAAAAGGATAGTGAGTTAATAAAATTACTAACCCAAGCGGGTCGAGTTACAGAGCCCAGTCCTGCCGCCGATTCCGATCGGGTAAAGCCCCAGTGGTCGGCGATGGCCACATGGAGATTGGGGAAGGGGGCCAAACTTACTTAGATGCCGCAGAGATTAGGTACCTGACCCCTGCTGCATGTAGATACGCAGGTGATATGGAATTGGAGGTGGATGGAATATAAACTACTGCGCGACTGCACAGGACCTACTGAGCCAGTATGTCTGTAAGACAGAGATCGACATAGCCATCGTCTGTGAACAATACAGAGACCTGGACAAACCATCGTGGGATATGGACGTAATAAAGGATTCGTACGCGTTAAGGTTGCAGGCGTACACATTTACAGCTGCTATACTTCTCCTAACGCGCCGATAAAACAATTCAGACAATTTGTTGGACCGGCTAGTACTGGATGCTGGGATGCTGTAGAAAACAAATCGGTACTGATAGCAGGCGAATTCAACGCCTGGGCAGTTGAGTGAGGCAGCCAAATGACGAACGGAAGAGGACAATCGCTATTGGAGTCATTCACCCTCCTAGACTTGGTGTTGGCTAACCAAGGGTGCTCTTACACATTTCAAAAAGGAGACGCAAGGTCCATCATAGATCCCACGTTCGTTAGCAGCTGCCTGATTGGCTTAGTGAGATTGTGGACAATAAACGATTATTACACAAATTGTGACCATAAGCGATAATAATGAAGATAGGAATATAAAAACGGAGATCCAACGGGAGTGCAACGACGAAAAGAGTCAGTTGAAAAACGAAGGATTATGACAAGGAGACAATCCTGCTGGCTCTAGAAGAAATACAGCTGTTTAAATCCGCGAATGATAAGGTCGAGCAGGTAATGAGAAATATTACCCGAGCCAGCGACGCAACGATGCCGAGAAGGGCTCCCAATAGTAGATGACAACCAGTATACTATTGAGATAAGGGAATTGACGCAGCGAGTGTCATCGAACCAAAGACGGGAACAGCGGGCCAGAAAGAAATACTACAAGACTAGTCGATGTCAAGAAGTAATAGACGCCCGAAACAAAGAAATAAAGGATGTTAAAGAGATACTCACGAAAAAAAATCCGAAATAATAAACGACGGTGCCTCAAAGAGTTACAGGACGAGGTTAAGCAGGATTCCTGGGGACAAGCATACTGAGTAGTAATGAAGGTGATAAAGCGAGGTTATATTCTCCCTCCTAAAACCCCGGAATCGCTGAACCGTATTGTAACTACGCTGTTTCTCCTTCAACTGAAGGTAACAACTATCCCCGAAGCAGAGGCAAATGACAAAATCATTCCAACAATCACCACAGAGGAATTACTGCCTGCATGCAAAAGAATTTGAAACAACAAGGCTCCAGGCCTGTATGGCAAACCCAATATTGCATAAAAATAAGCTATACAGGCACGCCCCGATGTCTTTGTGGACCTGTACAATTTATGTCTCAAAGAAGGGACGTTTCCTAAGAACTGGAAGAAGCAACGCCTGGTACTACCTCCAAAGGAGATAAGCCACCTAAAGAAGCTGCCTCATACAGGCCACTCTGCATGCTGGACACCCCGGGTAAGATTTCAGAGCGCATAATCGGCGGTAGAATTGACCAAGTCATTAAAGAACAAGGTGGACTAGCAAAATATCAATACGGCTTCAAGAAAAAACGCTCCACTCTTGTCGCCGCAAGCTTAGTAGTCGACACCGCTAGAACTGCAATAGAAGGGAAGAGATGGAAAGGACGAGCTAAGAAGCACTGTGCTATTGTTACACTGGATGTTAAAAATGCGTTTAACTCAGCGTACTGGGGCAAGAAATACAAGGTACTAAGAAAAAAAGAGATACCCGCATATACAAGAAGAATCATGTCTGACTACCTGAAAGACAGAACCCTTCTGTATGACACAGAGAGCGGCACGAAAACCTATAAAGTAACGGGGGGGGGGGTCCGTGCTTGGCCCACAAGGGTCAGTGCTTGGCCCACTATTGTGGAACATCATGTACGATGGAGTACTTAGGCTAGATCTACCCTAAGGGGCAACGGTTGTAGAGTTTGCAGATGACATTGTAGTAATGGTAGTAGCAAAGCAAAAGGAAGAGATGACGGAAATCGCTAAAGAGGCAGTAGGTATAATCCACGATTGGCTAAAGCAGACTGGACTTGAGCTTGCTAGCCATAAAACGGAGGATATCCTTATATCTAGTAGGAAGAAAATAGAGACAATAACGCTGACAGTGGACGAGTACGAAATAGACTCTTAGCCGACCATTAAGTACCTGGGAATCACTATGGACGCCAGACTAACGTTTAAGCAGCATCTCGTGAGGGTGAGCAATAAGGCAGCAAAATTGGTGCTGCACTATCGCGACTATTGCCAAATATGGGTGGACCAACGAAGGATCGGAGTTTACTCCTAGCCAGTGTAACTATATCAATTATGTTATACAGTGTCCCAATATGAGCGGACGCTATGTTAATGAAGTCCTATGCACGAAAGCTGTCAACAGTTTATAGGAGAAGTGCGGGTCGCTTCTGCCTACCGAACAGTATCAGAAGATGCAGTGTGCGTTATATCAAGTATACCGCTTGTTGACGTTTTAGCTACAGAACAAAATAATATATACGAATAAAGCCGGCGTGGTGACAACACTCAAAAGGAAATTTTGAAATCCGCGAAAGAACAAACCCTAGCTGAGTGACAATAGACGATGAGACTCCAGCGGAAATGAGCGATGGACGCACCGCCTTATACCACGTATTGATGGCTGGATCAATAGACGACATGGGGATGTGGATTACTACCTTACGCATTTTTTGAGCGGACATAGGTGCTTTCGAGCCTACCTGAACCCCTAATCACCATGGTGGATGGGTGATGTATGGAAATGTCAAGCTTCAAAGAAGCGAAAAAAGGCTAGTTAACGGGCTCCACGGAAGTATTGTTTAACGATAGTACCTGTGGGGATACGGTGTCAGAGGGCCACCTGTTCAGAGCTTTCTATGCCTACGCCACATAAAAAAAAACAAGCACATACACACACGCACACACATTTATATACTCGTGGGGCTTCGCGCCTTTGCTCGCTTACCCCATATTTTAGTTTCTAGGTGAATTTTTGAAAAATATAAATTTAAATGATATGTAGTTCAGAATTTTTTTTTAAATTAATTTTAATTTTTTCTCTTCTGACTCCTAATTTTTAGCTGAGTACTCCTTATTAGGCCGAGTGTGGAGCGAGTTAGCCCAAGCCGAAGGCGAGGGCGTTTACAAGCCGCAGACGACTACTACAACCACACGAGGCCAAAATCCCGCTTAGCCCTTAATGCACATTATATTTTTTGGAACGCATGTAATGATTTCCGCGTTTATACACATGCACACACATATACGTATATTAGATGTGAACTACTGACCATTTTTTTAAAAATATTTTAGCGGGCGTTTTTTATTTGCCCTCTTATGCGGCTTATGCAGACAAAAAAAATGAAAAACGCCCGCCAGGCAAAAAAAAGAGTAGTTTTTTCCCACTGCTAAGAAAAACTCGATTTTCCATTCATTTTACATGCATGGAAAGTGGCCTTTTTCGTGCACGTATCATGAAAATATTTTTTGTAAAGTATTAGTTTATATTTATACAGTTCAGCTTTAAAAACGAGGTTTACCACATGCACACATTTTAAGAATATTACATTTTGATAACAAAATAATCACATCTGAACATATTGATAAATATATGTCTGCTGAAACGATTTCAAATAATGATAAACTTAAGAAATTAATCATTAAACATATGCTGCACGGACCTCATAATGGTTCTAAATACTGAGGTGCCGAACAAGGCGATGTAAGACATATTTTTTAACTGCTCTCATTAGGCTGTAAGATAAAAAGTACTGGAGCTGACGATAGGGGCGTTCACGCTCGAGACAGCAGACAAAACGATTCTTGACAGCAAGCAGAAATGGAACAAGATAATGGTGTACGAAGCGTTCTACATGCAAAAAACAATGAAGCGCGTCCAGAACATTAGTTAACTGTCAGAATAGCAGAAGCCAGGCGACCCTCCAAAGAAATGTGACGACGGCTACCAGAGGGATTTTTGCGGCCCCATACGAGGTGGAGTTTTATTGGGTATGCCCAGCGTTGTCCAACGTCAGGAAAGTCCCATACACAGTGAGCTTAGCGTCATCCTTGACATCATGCATTAAGCATTTTGCCAATCCTCTAGATGAACAAAAAAACATAAATAAATAAAAGAAAAAGATTATTATTATTATTGAGGGGTTAATTGTTTTCTGCTTGGCTCCTCCTCAGGTCGTGGAAAGTAGAAAATCCGCCAGTTATGATTAGGTACTTAGAAAAAAACTTTGAACGGCCTGAAATTAGCCAAAGTTTAGTATTTGCAATAATAAATCACTCTTAGGAAAAGAATTCTTAACATGTTGTAACGTGGCAAAACCTGACATGGGGCAAACCCGGTTCCGTCTTTCCGTGCTCATTATATAAATATTATTATGTTTACAGATGCTAGGTAGACTTCATTCCGACTGGTAAATGGAGAGAAAATATCCTAGAGGATAGGCTTATCGCAGTCGTTCGGAAATAGAACTAAACATAATTATTACAATTAAAAACAATGTATATCTCTATATTATCAAAAAAATTTTGCCGCCGCCGTTTCAAGAATTTTCCCCCTTATTTACTCCCCCTCAACCCTACTGAAAAAAATCGCACAATTAATCGCGTTAATTTATCAAACTTTTTTCGACGCGATTAGTCGCACGATTAATCGCGCGACTAATCGCGCGATTCATCTAAAATAAATTTTTTAGTGAAATAAAATCGTTTAAAATGCAAAATTATCAGGTATAATTAAAATTACTAATCAACTTTAATCTTGCGACTAATCACGCAACCAATTCTAAACAAATTTTCGAATAAAGTAAATTCTTTTAAAATGTAAAATTACTTAGCGGGGTGGTCAGTATAGGTGTTACCATCTGGATAGTAGCACCCAAATTGGCCACCCCGCTTAATAATTTTGCATTTTAAACAATTTTATTTTATTAAAAAATTTATTTTAGATGATTCGCGCGATTAGTCACGCGACTAAACGCGTCGAAAAAAGTTCGATAAATTAATGTGATTATTCCCGCCATTGATCACAGGAATAATCGCACGACGCATCGCGCGATTTTTTTTGAGTAGGAAATTACTCCCTTAGTCATACTTCTTTAGTAAAAATTCTCTCAATTATTATTTACATACTTACTAGGGGGGTACTCGTTTCGCTCGCAAACCTCCATTTTTTTTGTTTAAAATGTGGAAAATATTTACTATTTACTATTTTATTATATAAAATTATATAAAATTATATTAAAGTGCTTAATGTACCTGTAGGCCGTGAAGCCATTTACATCTTTTCTCAAAAACTTAACATCTAGAACTTACCCTGACACCTGGGCATCATCTATGAGGCGGATATAAGGTTGGGCCTTAGAATTGATGGGCTTTATGATTTTTGGGCCTTGAAAATTTTGGGCCTTAACATTTTCGGGTCTTAACATTTTTAACCTGAATATTTTGGGTTTTAAAATTTTTGATTATTTAAATTTTCCTGCGTACCGTAAGGCTATTCACATCTTTTTTCAACAACTGACATATTTTATTAGTTTATTATTAATTTAATAAAGATATACGATATTTTTCGTATAGATCTTATTTAAATCATCATTATTTATACTTTTATCTTCAAAACTTAAATTTTTTGAAAGTAAAATTGTTAATTTTATTTTTAACGTTACCCTTGATAAGCCACATATAATTGATCACGACCTAAAACTGGATTGGGTAAATGGACACTAACTTTGTTAAATGTTTAGCATTGTGATTTGTTGATTGTCATGACATATCCTAATCGTACTGGAAATTGTCGTCTTGTGGTATCAAAAGGGATTTCTTCATTTAAAGAAGCCAAATCAATCCGTCGTATTAAAACAACATTACAGTTCTTACTCGAGTTCCACTCCAAGCAGTATCGTGAGCACACGTTACTGCAAGGAAAGCAAGAGATAGACCCACGCCGACGAAATCGTCTCGTGAGCTTACGTGACGACTACTTAGCCGCGCCGAAACCAGAAGCTACGGATTGCCGTCGTGAGCACACAAGACAACCCGGAACATCCAAACCATACCGAGTCTCGTCTACGTGAGCACACGTAGACGATACCCAGCGTCACCGAAACCTTCAAGCCTACGTCCTGAAGCATTGCTGCTCCCTCTGCCACTGTCAGCACACAGGATTGAGGAAGTAGCAATATTCTCGCCGATGATTCTCCTGGTCGTGCGCTCACGTCCTGGTGAATTTGCGATTAACCGTTAACCTCCGAAACCATCTTTACGCCGACATCTCACGACTCCCTTTGTCACTGTGTGCACATAGGGCAAAAGGAAGAACGAAACGAGCGACGAGGATCCGTAGAGTCATGAGCGCACGGCTCTACGAGTCCGAGGATAACCTCAAAACACCGTTGAACCGTTCCAACCGCAACTGTGCGCACACAGGGCAATCGAAACCGTTGTTACGCGACACATTCGGATCGGTGTAACCGTGCGCACACGACTCCGCCGTACCCGAATGAAATCCTAACCTCAAAATCAGTCACCGCTCCGTGATTCCGACACCGTCCCGATACACCGATGCCGCAACCGTATAGTCGTAACAAGATATATACTGATCCTCGTCGCTGGTTTCGTTCTTCCCCTTGCCCTGTGTGCGCACAGAGACAAAAGAAGTCGTGAGACGTCGGCGTAAAGGTAGTTCCGGAGGTTTAGAGGCTAACTTCAAATTCACCAGGACGTGAGCGCACGGCTTGGTGAACTGTCAGTGAGTGTATTGTTATTCACTTAACCCCGTGTGCTGACAGTGGCAGAGGGAGCAGCAATGCATCGGGATGTAGGCTAAAGGGTTTCGGCGACTCTGGGTATCGTCCACGTGTGCTCTCGTGGACGAGACTCGGTGTCGTTCGGATGGTTCAAATTGTCTCTTGTGCTCACGACGATAATCCGGAGTTTCGGGTTTCGGCAATGCTAACTAGTCGTCACGAGAGCTTACGTGACGATTTCGTTGGCGAGGGTCTATCTCTAACTCTCCCTGCAGTATCGTGTGCTCACGATACTGTAGGGAGTGAAGTGCACTGTCTGGAGTGAAGCTTGAGTAGAACTGCCCGTTGCGCTACGCAGTCGGCCTTGTAAAGCCGCGCGGCGCGTATGTGTGTAGGTGCGTTCGCAATCTTATAATAATCTTCTTAATTTTGGTCGATGAAACATCAGTAAATCTTAAATATTTTAAGCATTAAGATTGTCTAGAATGTACTACATTCCCTCGAAATATATTAGTATCAATATTTTCTTGTTTTTTATCAATGAACTCTGCTCATGCAAGAAAATATATATAAAAAGCATAAACAATTGGTTTCTGGGCTCATTCTGTCCTAACCTTTCGAAGCGGTAAGATAGTTAGATCATAGTATTTTAATCAATAAAATTTTCTAGAATTTTCTTTAATTATTTTTAACTCGAATTATTGCAGTATTAGAAGCAGACTAAACGTTTAGAAGGCATGTTGAACTTGTATATATAATTTCCTGTTGTTTATCAATGACACCTGTGCATGCGCGAAAATATGTATAAATAGCGTGAAAAATTGGTTTGAGTGCTCATTCTACTCTGACCTGTAGAAGCGTTAACATCGGTGAACCCTATTATTTTGATTAATAAAATGATCTGGAATATACTTTTATAGTTATTCACTCTAATTTATTGCAGTATAAGAATAAAACAAAACGTTCGGAAGACTGCGCATGTTGAGTTTATATAAATACTTTCCTAATATTCATTAATGACGTCTGCACACGCGGGAAAATATGTATAAATAGCGTAAAAAATTTGTTCTAGTGCTCATTCTGCTTTGACCTCTAGAAGCGGTAACATCGGTGGATCATAATATTGTAATAAATAAAATATTGAAGAATTTTCTTCTATTTTAATTTCTATTAATTATTGCAGTATCAGAAGTAGACAACGTTTAAAAAGATGCGCAGGTTGAGTTAATATAATTACTTTCCTGTTGTTTATCAATGACGTATGCGCATGCGCAAATATGTATACATAGCGTGAAAAATTGGTTCTATTGCTCATTCTGTTTTGACCTCTAGAAGCGGTAACATCGGTGGATCATAATATTGTAATAAATAAAATATTGAAGAATTTTCTTCTATTTTAATTTCTATTAATTATTGCAGTATCAGAAGTAGACAACGTTTAAAGGGATGCGCAGGTTGAGTTAATATAAATACTTTCCTGTTGTTTATCAATAAACTTTTATTATATTTTCCTCTAATTATTCTGCTCTAACCTGTAGAAGCAGTATGTATGCGTAATATGTATGCATTAAGATCAGGCCCGGACTGGCCGTCGGGAATTTGGGAGAAGTCCCGGTGGGCCGCAGGGCCGCGGGGTCTCGGGGCTGCGGGGTCTCGGGGCCTCGGGACTGCGGGGCCGGCCAACCCACTATACATAAATCCTAAACCTTAAACCTATTACCCACGCACAACCAGCCGAAATCGAAAAACGTTTCAATAATGAAACTGTAAAAATTAAATCGAAAGCCAACTACCCACATATGTATGTACAGCGATTCACAGTGAAAAAGAGTTCCAGTAATAAAAGCATTTTCAAATGAAATTATCCTGTGGGAATTGTAGTTGAGATTAATATTTAATGCTTTTCTTGTGTTTATATTTATTTTTAAGGTAAAAGTGTGCGTAAGTTATTTTCATTTCAATGCATTGTAATAGGCATTTGGCTATTAGAATAAGCGCGCTCTCGCGAAGCCCTTGTGTCTACGGGTAGGCGGCCTTGACGTATATCGGCGCATGCGCTAAATGTTGCGTGAAACGTTTGCTTCACAGCTGATTCGATATCCGCTTCTCGTAAAGATGTGCATTATTCATTGAGTATTGCCGATCAGTAAACAATAATTATTAGGCTTTTATAATAAAATACGATTGGAGGGGTATGAAAGTTTGATAACTTTATTGAACGCAAGTTTGGAAAGTCAAACGACATTTGAAGAAACGTGTTATAGTGCTATAAGAATCTCGTCATATGGCGGCTTCTGATATTTGCGTTGCATCCAGTATTTATACTTCGATTTATACTTGTTTCATATGAGCTGTTCAGTTCGTTTTATTCGTTCAAGTAGTGTAGGTGTAAATTTAGGCTTTTTGAATTTCGCGCCGCTGCTCGCTCTCCGTTGCGACGTTGAGAGCGCGCGCGCATGCGTCGAGTTGCGCGCCGCCGGCCCCGCTTGCGAGCGCGCGAAGGGCCCGCGCGCGCGGATTCCTGTTCGGACTGCCTAGCGCTTCGCACGTTTGGCTTCCTTACGCTTTTCGATTTTTTTGTCTTCTGACGGTGAGCCAGTGACTTGTTCTTCTCAGAGCTATCACTGTTCACCTCGTTCTGCGCCGTGTTGGTAGTGTTTAGCGGAAAATTCGCGATCGCGTCGTTCGCGTGTGTGAGTGTGCCTCGAGGCGATAGTCTTAAGGTTTGTTGGCGAAGGTGTCCACGTGTTGTACGTGAATCCTTCGGGGCGAGCGAACAGCGGCAACACCCCTTGTTGCCCTCGTGCCAAGCGTCTGGCTCCCCGAGACGTCGGGGCGCGCTTGGTGCACGGTTGCGGACCATGCTTTCCCTCCCCAGGCCCGGCTTCCAGACCTCCAGGCCAGGACGGAAGCAGCGGCGGACTACGACGAGGCCTGCTCAACGCCCTCTTCAGCGGCGGTTTTTGCGTTCGTCTTTGCGGTAAGAGAGCTCTCTCTGCGTGCGGAAAAGGTACCTCGCGTCTTTGCGTTTGCGTGCGTTCTTTCACTTGAGTTTTTTCTCTTTTAGAGTCACTGTTCTCTTTCTTTTATTTGTATAGTTTCCCTTCCCTTATTTTCAATAAAGCTTACACTTGCTGAGGCTTTTCCCTCTAAACCGTGAGGGTTTTTACGCCAAAGCAAGTGCTTTTTGTGTACCGCGAAATCGTGTGTGTTAATTAAAAAGAACCCTTCACTCACTCAACCCTTTTCTTTTGTCGGAACTCACTCTGAGTTCTTTCATTCGTTCCAAGATTAATAATCATGAGCTATAACAATTGTAATTTGTGATCTATTGTGAATCAAAAAACCCTGAGTACTGGTGTGATAATGAATAATAAATATTTCTTTTGACGGATTTACTATTTGACCGGAAAATTTTTGTAGGTTATACAATGCTTAAAACTTTTTTTTCAACGATATTTTCTTTCCTTAGATTAATAATTTTATATAAATGATTTTTAAATAACAGATATTTCATTGAAGAATGTCGTCAAAGGAGGTAAGAAAGAATAAACCTAAAGGAGGTGCAGCTAAAAAAAGGGAAAAGGAAAGAAAATTATTAGAACAATCTGGTAAAAACTGTAATATAATCGGCGAGTTATTTTCGCAACAAACTAAATTGAAAAATACTGCTTTTCCCGAGAGTCAAAACGAAACCGAAACAAACGATACTTCGATCAGCAATGATTCTATAGAGCACGAAAAAGAAAGAAATTCTAAAGTAGAATTAATACTAGATGTATCGAATGATTTGAGTGTTTGTGACGAATATGACAATAATGATGGGCTGAATATTGAGCATTTGAACAATAATAATTATATTGAACATCAGAGCGAAAAGAATATTTTCAATGAAAATGTCATATTATCTGAAAAGGCATCGAATTGAACGACTCAAAGTATTCCTGTTGATTTTAATTTTTTGAAAAGCCTAAGCAGCAAGACCAATCGTTATTTTTCAAATACCACCCAAAACAAATGACTAAAGATCCTGTTATTGCTAAAACCTTTTACCGGAAGGATGGTTCACACAGAATGTGGTTATTTTACAGTGAAAAAGAAGATGCCCTATTCTGTTGGCTATGTTTAGCTCTGTCTGCTACGTCAGTAAGCCCGTTTCTCACAGGATTCACAGATAGAAAACATATACATGAAAGGACTGATGAACATGAAAAATCCATAGCTCATAAGAATTGAGCCGACAGTTTTTTCTTAGGGCAGAATAATTCAAATGCTGCACAGCTACTCTTTGCAAATGACAACAGCTTGAGGAATAAAGAAGTGACGAAAAACAGAAAAATATTAGAACGTATAGTAGATATTATCAAACTCATAGGTATCTTGATTTTATAACTAGTTTTTATAATATTAATCATAAATTATTAATTATTTTTAATAATAACAATTTGAAGGTAAACGTGGTCTCAGTTACCGAGGTAATAAAGTTGAAGCTGCATATACACTAGAAAATAATGGCGTAGATCATGGAAATTTTCTAGAAATTCTTCTACTTTTAGCAAAATATGATTCTATTTTACAAAATCATATTAAAGAATGTATCAACAAAAGTAAAATGAATCATTCTTTGAAGCCTGCAGGTAAAATAGGCAGAGGAAATTTCGTAAGTATGTTGTCAAAAACAACTATTAACCACATTTTAGACATAATCGCAAATCTTGTCAGAAATACCATCGCCAAAGAAATAAACGCAGACAAAATGTTTTCTATACAAATTGACATCACACAAGATATAACGAGTAAAGATCAATGCTCTATTATTACACGTTATGTAAATAATGATATAATTTATGAAAGATTATTGAGTATGGTTCAGTGTCAAGATTCGACTGGTAAAGGTTTCAAAGAGCTTGTAGGGAGAACTCTTGAATCTTGCAATATTAGTATTAAACAATGCGTGGGAACTTCAACAGACGGAGCAGCAAATATGCAGGGTCAGTATAATGGCTTTACTGCATGGTTATCTTCAGAGTCTCCGTTACTAATGCATGTATGGTGTTATAGTCATGTATTAAACCTGGTAATGATTGATGCAACCCATTACCTCCGAATCATTATTTGGGTTATTAAATAAAACAGCTGCATTTATTCGAGATTCTTATAACAGAATGGACATTTGGGTATCATCGTTATCATCTAATGATAATAGGAGATTAAACTTAATAGGACAAACAAGATGGTGGGCCAAAGTTATATTATTACTACGCTTGAAAAAATTGAAAACGATACTCGATCAAAAGCTGATACACGGGTAAACGCTAAGTCTTACAGAGAAGGATTTTTAAAATATGAAACTGTTTTAACTGCATTTATTTTTCGTTGTATATTTGATATTACAACACATTTGTCAAACTATCTTCAAACAAGCGGTCTTGATATTTTGAAAGCGTTTATTATGGTACAAGTAACAATTAAAACATTAAAAATTCTTAGAATAAAATTTGATGATATGAAAAAAACGGCGGATGATTTTATAAAGTGGGCAAATCGGCAATTAGAAGAAAAAGGTCTAGAATCTCAAATAAAAATCAGTTTACCACAAAAAAGACTGAGAAAGAAAAAACGAATGCCGGGAGAAAATGCTACTGATGAGGTTATTTCTGATCCGAACGAAGCATTTAAAATAAATAATTTTAATATAATCATCGACACAGCTGTATCGACCTTAGAACATCGCTTTGAAGAATTCAATAATCAACTATATGCAGATCTTGCTTGGTTAGATCCAAGGAGTTTCAATGAAATAACAGTCAGTGGATTACAAGCTCCGACATTTGCAGTACTTTGCGAAAAATTGATTTCTTTCGAGCCAGATATGACTGCTGAAAGTTTGCGAAACGAACTAATTAATTTAGATACGCAGTGGAACGTACTAAAAAGTACACATTTCGAAGATTATTCTATGAATTTTGAAGACGACGACATTGAAACGTTATCAGATAATGAACGTGATGAAGCTTTTGAAAGAGAATCGAAGAAAAAGCACGTTTCATGTAAAAATTGCGCGATTTGTTGTTATCGTTTATTGAATAAGTATAATTTATTAACATGAACATTCCCTCTCATTGGTTTAGCATATAAATATATGCTAACGCTATCCTTCACTCAAGTAGCTTGTGAAAGATCCTTTAGCATTTTAAAATTTATGAAAAATCGACTACGAAGTACCATGACACAAGCAAGATTAGAAGCGTTTATGCTTATGTAAAGCGAAAAAGACATTGTACAAGACATTACTCTGGAAATGATAATAGATGGTATGGCACAAAAAAGTTCAGTGTTTCAGAAATTATTATTGTATTAAAAATAAATCAGTATTAAATTCGATTACGATCTATGTGTAAATGATATGTTGTATAAACTTAACCTAGTCCAGCATTTTCGACATAGAAATTTTTTTTTTAGTATTTTGAGGGCCGGTAGTTTTGAAATTCCCGGGCCGCCAACGAACCTCAGTCCGTCCCTGATTAAGATCGGTAAATGATAGTCATAGATAATTTAATATCAGAAACAGAAACGGTTTGAAGTCTGCGCAGGTTATAATTTACTATTATATTTAAGTGCTTAATGACCCCGTGTGCCGTGAAGCCTTTCGGCTATTTATACATATTGGTACGAATGCGCAGATTGCATTTGTGAATATCAGAAATATGTATAAATAAATAAATATATATATATACAAATATATATATATATATATATTTTTTGGCTTTGACACTATGATTTTCTGCGTCAAATACTATATTAGAAAAATATTACTGATAAACTTATAGGAATATTTATGATGTGAACATGTTTATGATTAACTGATCATACTATATCGAAAGATTCGAGCAGACTGATCAATTAAACAACTTTCATGCATATATATATATATATATATATATATATATATATATATATATATATATGGGACGTTTCACGTCAACCGGACCATCAGTGCACCCAAAATTTGGGTTAACCTAACAAGACGTTTGAGGTCTCAAAATGATCGTCTGGTCAAGGGCTTTCAAAATTCAATATGGCCAATATAAACTGGCGGATATTTGTCATAACCCACCCGCAGGCTCTCTCGCATAGAAAGGAATATTTTCTTCAAGGAATGCTTTCTTCATCGGCGACTTTTTCTCCAACAGTCTTTTTCAGGATAGTTGGTGAGCAAGTCCATCAGCGGCTTTATTCATAGGCGACTTTTTCTCCAACAGTCCTTTTTAGGATAGTTAATAGGTACATTAATAGATACATTGTCGACTTCATCTTCAACATCCTTTTTAAGGCAGTTGTTTAGTAAGTCTTACTTTATCGGCAACTCCTTGTACAACTGTACTAGCCGTAATTTTGTTATTTCTAACATTTTTTTTTGTTTTGGTTGTGCTTTCTCATATCCTACAACAATGTCTTCTCCTGCGAAAAAATATCGTATCGATAGATGCGTTAATCCATTCGATATTAATACAGGACACAACAAATCTCTTAGGAAGATCTCCAAAGAATTTCAAGATGTCTATCCTGATTATCCAACATCTTCACTAATTTGTGATACATGTAGAAAATCCTTTTACAAACTACATGATTTGTCATCTCCAAACGTCAGTATGAGTGTTGATTTTGAATCAGAGACTGACTCACCTTCGGTTTCAAACACGGATGCACCTATGCAAGATGATCTTACAGATATTTTAACTGGACTTAAAAACAAATTCCAATCCCTGCCGGAGAACGATCCATTACGTATCAATATTCTAACTATTTTGCCCGAACACTGGGCAATACGTAAAATTATGAACCAATTTGGTGTGCCTCACAGAATGGCTCGTAAAGCAAAACAGTTAAGAGAATCAGATGGAGTTTTGGCTTCTCCTGTTGCAAAACGTGGAAAAACATTACCTGCAGAAACTACTCAGAAAGTTGAAGATTTTTACGAAAATGATCTTAACAGCAGAATTATGCCAAATAAAAAAGATACTGTCAGTATTTATTTATATGGTGAAAAAATAAAAGTGCAGAAAAGATTATTACTTACTGATATTAAGAACCTTCATAATCAATTTAAAGAACAGTTTCCTGAACATCCGATAGGGCTTACCAAGTTTGCGGAACTGAGGCCAAAATGTTGTGTCTTTGCAGGATCCTCTGGTACACACAATGTATGTGTATGTACGATACACCAAAATTTCAAGGCGATGATTGACGCAGTAAATATAGAAAATATCTCAAACAATATTCTGAAGAATTATAAAGATTGTTTGAATTTCGTTCTATGTGAGGATCCCAAACCAAGTTGTTATTTGAATGAATGCAAATTTTGTTCGGACATTCAAAAGTTTTCTAATTACGTTGAGAACATTATGGATGAGCACAATATTGATCAATTCATCTTCAGCACGTGGCAATCAACCGATAGATACACTTTGATAAAACAATGCCTAACATCGCAAGAATTCATCATCACTTCATCGCTAAGGAACAATCAAAGTTTATTTCTGGGAAGAAAAATAATCTTTCAGATGAAGAGGTTCTTGCTCAATTGGATTTTGCTGAGAACTATGCTTTTACAGCCCAAGATGCTGCACAGGCATTTCATTTTAATAATGATCAAAGTACGATTTTTCCTGCTGTTGTTTATTATAAATCTGAAGGCAAGCTAAAGCATTTCAGTACAGTATCTATGTCCGACTGTACTACTCATGATGCCACTGCAGTATACATAATGCAGCAAAAGCTTATACCTGAAATTCGCAAGGTTTGTCCCACAGTAAAAAGGGTAATATATGCTACTGATGGTGCTAAACAGCATTTTAAAAATCGTTATCAAATGAGTAGTTTAATGAGTCATAAGAGAGATTTTGGCGTTGATGCTGAATGGCACTGTTTTGCAACAGCACACGGAAAAGGTAGTTGCGATGGAGTTGGAGCGATAGTAAAGAGAGAAGCTACAAGAGCGAGCTTACAAGCTGCAAAAAATAAAGCAATTCTAGATGTTAAAGCTCTTTATTCATGGGCTAATGGGCGATCATTCAATATAACATTTTTCTTATACACCAAAAAAGATCACGAACAAACTCGTCAATTCCTAACAAAGATATTTAAAAACTGTCCACCTGTCACAAACATACAAATGGGGCATGGATTTATCCCAGAAAATAATGAAACGTTGAAAGTCATGCATTACTCAAATGCCAATGAACCTAGGAACAGAGTAATTTATGATATCGGTGAAAGCCATTTATCACCAGTAAAAACTCCACGAACGAGGAGCCAGAATTGATAAGAGTGCACAAAATGTCATGAAAGATTGATTCATTTGGCTAAATTATATATTTTTTTCATCCACGCAGGCATATACATATACACAGAACAATAGAAAAATGTAAGTGCAAAAACCGCAGACAGATAATTCTAAATCTAATAGACCAGAAAAATATAAGATTCATGTGCACAAATACTGATTCCGATAATACATTTATAACCATTTACCTCACAAACCCCCATATCGATACTTTAAACTGATCAAAAATCATTTGTTGCGGTAAAATGGGTTTGGTGGAGGTATAATGTCCACCATTTTGATTCCGCCATTTTTGATTTTGGAATTCCGTCGGCATTGTCAATAATATGTCCTATTATGAGTTGTACATGCTTTTTGGTGGGATATTTCACAAATTAGAACATTTTTACTATTGTTTTTGTTGAATGTGCTATGAAAACGTGGGTTTCAGGCTCCATATTTTATGCGCCACATTGGATTTTTGAAAAGGCCAGAACTTTTTCAAAAGCCCTTGACCAGACGATCATTTTGAGACCTCAAACGTCTTGTTAGGTTAACCCAAATTTTGGGTGCACTGATGGTCCGGTTGACGTGAAACGTCCCATATATATATATATATATATATATATATATATATATATATATATATATATGTGTGTGTGTACGTGTGTGTGTGTGTGAGGCATTCCGCGTCAACTGAGACAGAGCTGTACCCAAAAATCCTTCTGACCTAAAAATTTTTAATCTACTTTCGATTACCGAGTGGCACTATTTTAAATTTTGACCCTAGAAAGAGCTGTACGTCCCCTAACCTCAAAGAAAATACTTTATTACGATTGAAATGCTTATAACTTTTCACAGGAGCGGTCATTTTCAACCAGCCAGGGCTTAGATAAAAGCTCTTTTATTCTACTTTTAGTATATTTAGCTATATATCAATTCCGACTGTTGCTTCCCCTTCTTAGTTCTCGTATATATAGCTAACCAACAAACAGGAGTTTAGTATAAACTTTTCAAACGAAAGTAGAATAAAAGAGTTTTAATTTAATCCCTAGATAGTTAAAAATGATTGCCTGGGTCAAAAGTTATAAGCATTTTCACTTATGAACTTATCTACGAATAATCTATCTATGAATATAAATTTTTAAATTAAAAGTAAAATAGAAGAGCTTTTATTCAAGCCCTGGCTGGTTAAAAATGCAGCTCCTGTAAAAAGTTATAAGGATTTCAATCGTAATAAAGTATTTTCTTTGAGGTTAGGTGGCGTACAGCTCTTCCTAGGGTCAAAATTTAAAAAAGTGCTACTAAGTAATCGAAAGTAGATAAAAAACGCTAACTTTTATGACTTTTTAAAAATGTTTAGGTCAGAAGGACTTTTGGGTACAGGTCTGTCTTAGTTGACGCGGAATGCCCCCCACACACATACACACACACACACACATATATGGCACCAATAAGGATTATTTTAAAATTGGTCCAGATGAAAGCGATGCTGCAATTAAATATTTGTGCAGATATGCTGTTTTTTTTAAAAACATCTATTTGTGAATATGAGATGACGAATGCTTTCTGTATTCGTGCATATCATAAGATGTAATCAGTAAATTTGGTCCAGATAAAAGGGATGCTGCAATTAAATATTTGTGCAGATATAATTTTTGTTTTTGTGAAGTTATTTATTTGTAAATATGAAATAACAATTTATGTATTCATGCATATCACAAAATGTTACCTGCAGATTCGATTTACATAAAAGGGATGCTGCAAATAATTACTCGTGCAGATATAATCGTTTTTTTTGAAGTTTTATGTTCGTGACATATAATGACGAATGCTGTAAGTATTCATTTATATCTCAAGATAAAATCTGCAGTTTTGGTAGAGATCAAAGAAATGCTGCAAATAGTTATTTGTGCAGGTATAATCTTTTTTTAATTCTATGTGCTTGAGAATACGAAATGACGCACATACATATCACAAGATGAAATCTGCAATTTTGGTCAAGATAAATGGGATGCTGCAAATAATTATTTGTGCAGATATGCTCCTTTTTTTTAAAGCTATGTGTTTGTGAATATGAAATGACGCACATGCATCTCAGAAGATGAAATCTGCGGTTTCGGTCGAGAAAAAAAGGAGGCTGCAAACTATTATTTGTGCAGATATGTTCTTTTTTTTAAGCTGTATGCATTTATACATAACGCAAGATGTTATCTGCAGATTTGGTCCAGATGAAAGGCATGCTGCAAACAATTTTATTGTGCTGATATGATCTTTCATTTAAAACTATGTGTTTGTAAATATGAAATGACGAATGCCGTATGGTTTCATGCATATCACAAAATATAATCTGCAGTTTTGGTCAAGATCAAATGAATGCTGCGAATAAGTTTTTGTGAAGATATAATCTCGCTTTCAAAGCTATCAGTTTGTGAATATAAAATGACTAATGCTGAATGCATTTATGCATATCACAAGATGTAATCTGCAGATTTGATCCTGATGAAAGGGATGCTGCAATTAATCATTTCTGCAGATATGTCCTTTTTTCAAAGCTATGTGTTTGTGAATATAAAATGACAAAAATCGTTATGTAATTATTCTCTTTATATAAAGAGCACTCACATAAGTTTATCAGTAGAGAGAGAGAAATTAATATTAAACAATATAAATTTTTTTAAATAAACCGTAACTTATAATCAAATAGATGTTTTAAACAAACATTACCATAAATTATATACTTTCATTAATGTGTTATATATGTTTACTATAATATTCAAATATATTTCATACGAATTTACTGTACATCCCAAGCTGATGTGAATTTTCAATATTTTAACGTTTTTATTAATTATCTATAGTCCTTTCTATTGATTAATCCCAAATGAAATCTCTACTATTAGGTATACTGCTCTTTTAGGTTTACTTCTAAAATACTCTGTTAGTTATAATTAAAAATAATTTTTAAAATAGTAAAACTGTATTCAAAAATAGATGCATTGAAGCATTCTACATTCATTCCACAATCAATAAAGTGTCATTCTAATATTGACAACTAAATTTTTCTATTTATAAAATTATAAAAATCAACTTTTTGCGTGTGTATCGAACGTTATTACCTGATACAGGAAAATGGCGGAAAATGTGCTTAAACGCACGCGAAGCGTGCGTAATAGTGTATTTTACGCACACTATATCGTAATATATTTTTAATACTGTCTTATTTAATAATTTAGATAAGTCTTTCTATATTAATAAAAAATCTTCGCCGCCGCCGCCGCTGTTTCAGAAATTAGCTCCCCCTCAATTTGGTTATTGGGTTAAAGTTATGCCTTTTTCCACTTTATTTTTAACCCAACTTTCGTTATTGGGTTAATAATGAACGATTTTTACGTAATTCTACTGTTTCTCGCTCCCCCTCATTTTGGGTTATTTGGTTAAAATTATGCCTTTTTTATGTTATTTTTAACCCAACTTTCGTCATTGAGTTAATAATGAATGATTTTTACGTAATTTTACTGTTTATGGCTTCCCCTTATTTTGGGCTATTAGCTCCCCCTCATTGGGCCACCCTCTCGTTTTGGCTTGCCTTTATTATAACTTCTTCGTATTTGAGCGGCCCATGATATATATTTTACCCTTTTTCGCTTTGATATATATTTTACCCTTTTTCGCTTTGATATATATTTTACCCTTTTTCGCTTTGATATATATTTTACCCTTTTTCGCTTTGCTCGCCAATGCCCCATTGGATATAATATGCTATGATTAATTATTATCTATTAATTTACTAAATATGCAATTCAGAAAGTAAAAAAATAATTTTTCAACTTTAATAACAGTTATAAACATTTATTGAACATTTTACATACTTTTACCCGGATCGCATTATTGTAATCGTAAAAAATTTCAATTTTGGCATTACAGGCGGTTAAAAAGGTTAAATAATAAACTATATAATAAGTATGAATTATGTAGACATAATTAGAATAATCAAAACGTTTAAACAACAATATAAATGTAATAAAACGATAAAGCCCCTTTTATACTATGTACTGGAATTGTAAAATATTTTAATTACGCTTCAACCTATGAACTATCAGAGGTTTTTGAGGTCGCTGATTGAAAATCTAACATTAGATTTACAAAAAATTTGGTTTAAACAACTTTGTTTATGCAAATTACTGCTTAATTTGAGATTTGAAAGAAACCTATCTACTCTTAGGGGTTTTTAAGGTCGCTAATTACGAATCTGCAATCAGATTTGCAAAATGATTTGTTTAAACAACTTTGTTTATGCAAATTACTGCACAATAAGAGTTTTAAGAAAAAACTATGTACTATAAAAAGTTTTATGGGGTCACTGTCGGTCGGGTCGGCCTATAGCCGACCGATAGCCTCCCGGGCTATCTCCATTCCGCGCTGGCCGTCAATCGAAGCGGCTCATACTTGGCTCAAGTGTTTATGGGCTTGCTGGAATTTCAGTTAGAAACCTCTAC
This sequence comes from Nasonia vitripennis, assembly GCF_009193385.2. Lineage (NCBI taxonomy): Eukaryota > Metazoa > Arthropoda > Insecta > Hymenoptera > Pteromalidae > Nasonia > Nasonia vitripennis. The sequence goes on from NW_022279588.1 coordinate 3,770,141, forward strand.
TCCTCGTTGTCTGCGTCGTTGTCGAATTCCACAGTCGTCGTGGTCTTCTTATACACGTACATAATATAGAGTCTGGCAAGCTGCACTACACAGAGCGAGCAAAGCGCCATCGGCCAGATAGCGCAATTTCGTGCGCGCGCGCGCATATCTATATAATATTGGGACCGAGCGCAGCGCTCTCCGGCGCGTCCCATAAATAGTCCCGCGCCACTTGCCCAAAGGTGCCTTAACATTTTCCGCTGCTGCGCTCTCTGCCCTCGCGTGCGCGTATTAAAATGCTTTTCTCTTTGAATAATACAATAAACGTGATTTCATGCGTATGCGAGGACATTTTTCGAGACACTGAAATTATGGAAATAGCGCATGACATAATCCGCACATAAATGCTTGAATTTTCGAGGCAAGCGCTTAAACTCAGCTAACCCATGCTTCCCAAAGGTAATATTTTATTTCAACAACACCTCGGCACATCAAAGGTAGGCGAGTGGAGCAAGGATGAAATCTGAAACCAAAAAGCTTAAACCCCATGCTCCAGAAAGGTAATAATTCTTATAAACAACACCTCGACACATCGGAGGAAGGCGAGCAGAGAGAGGATAAAATCTGAAACCAAAGCGCTTAAACCCAGCTACCTCATGCTCCTCAAACGTCATAATTTTTATAAGCAACACCTCGGCACATCGAAGGAAGGCGAGACGAGCGAGGATAAAATATGAAATCAAACAGCTTAAACCCAGCTACCCCATGCTCCCGAGAGTAATTATTTATTTTGTCAACACCTCGGCGCATCGAATGAAGGTTAGCGGAGCAAGGATAAAATCTAAAACCAAAGCGCTTGAACCCAGTTTTCTCATTCTTCCCAAAGGTAATAATTTATTTAAACAAGACCTTGGCACATCGGAGGAAGGGGAGCGGAGCAAGGATGAAATCTGAAACCAAAGCGCTTAAACCCAGCTACCCCATGCTCCCCAAACGTCATAATTCTTATAAACAACACCTCGGCACATCGGAGAAGGCGAGCAGAGCGAGGATAAAATCTGAAACCAAAGCGCTTGAACCCAGATTTCTCATGCTTCCCAAAGGTAATAATTTATGTAAACAAAACATCAGCACATTGAAAAAAGGCAAACGGAGCAAGGATAAAATCTGAAACCAAAGGTAGGCCAGCGGAGCGACAATAAAATGTGAAACTAAAGCGCTTAAACTCAGCTACCCCATGCTTCCCAAAGGTAATATTTTATTTAAACAACATCTTGGCATATCGAATGAAGACGAGCGAAGCGAGGGACAAATCGAAAACCAAAATACACAAAACTGACTACCCCGAGCTCTCCGAGTTCAAAAATTTATTTTTAAAAATTCTGCGGTACATCGGAAGAAGGCGAGCAATAGCAAGATTTATATCAAAAACAAATTCTTAAACCTAAGAGTTTCCGTACTTAGCATAGCGGAGAAAGGCGAGTGAGGTTTACAGCAATATTACAGCTTTGCAGTCATTTTACTTTTGCATTTTTTATTTTAGAAAAACAAATTATGTACAAGTTATATTAACATACTGTTCAAAATTGTATGATTTGAGAGTACTCATTTAAAGCTTCTATTCATATTTAATCCACGCTCCAAGAGAATTATTTAGGAAATGCGCGGCTTATGTCGATTACAATAGCTTGTACATGTAAAAATTATTGTACAACTACAAAGTATTGTATACATGCTTGCTTACAATAATTTTCGCAATTTCCCGTCTTTCTTCGCTGTACCGAGTACGGAAACTCGCAGTGCATGGGGTAGGTAGGTTTAAGAGTTTATGATTTTTATATAAACTTGCCGTGCGCGGGGTAGGTCGATTTTAGATTAAGATCAAATCATCCCTCTCGCCCGCCTTCCTGTAATGTGCCAAGTACAGAAACTAACAGCGCGTGGAATAGGTGGGTTTGAAAGTTTATGTTTTTAATAAGTTTCGCACTTGCTCGTCTTCCTTCAATGTGCCAAAAGGTTTTTAAGTACATTATTAATCTCGGAGAGCACGGGATAGTTGGGTTGACGCGCTCGGGATTTTAATTTACAACTCTCTTCGTTCGCCTTCCTCCAATGTGCCGCGGAGTTGTTCAAAAGGGAGAGCATGGCGTAGCTGGGTTTAAATGCTTTGGTTTCAAATTTTATCCTCGCCTTCCTTCAATTACTCTCGGGGATCATGGGACAGCTGGGTTTAAGCGCTTTAGTTTTTGGTTTAATACTTGCTTTGCTCGCCTTCCTTCGATGTGCTGAGGTGTTGTTTAAAAGAATTATTACGTTTGGGGAGCATGTGGTAGCTGGGTTTAAGTGCTTTGGTTTCAGATTTCGTCCTTGTTCCGCTCGCCTTTCTTCGATGTGCTGAAGTGTTGTTTAAATAAAATATTACCTTTGGGGAGCATGGAGTAGCTGGGTTTAAGCGCTTTGGTTTTAGATTTTATCCTCGCATTGCTCGCCTTTCTTTCATGTGTTGTTGAAATAAATTTTTACCTTTGGGAAGCATGGGGTAGCTGGTTTTAAGCGCTTTGGTTTCAGCTTTTATCCTCGCTTTACTCGCCTTCCTTCGATGTGCCGAGATGTAGTTTAAATAATTCATTGAGCTTAGAGAGCGTAGGTTAAATAAGTTTATTCATTTCGGTTTTAGATTCATCTTTTCCTTTCTCATGCTTGCCTCGCCTTCTCTGAAGTTGAGTCTAAAGCTTGCTGCATTTTGTTCAAAATTGATATGAGATTTATCTTCGGTGACTCCGATATCCTTGTTAGTACGCAAGATTTCGGTTTAACAAAAATAATGGACTGAATTTTGCAATGTATTTAGTATGAAGTTGTTATATGTATTATTTTACAAATCTGATAACAGATTTGTAATCAGAGACCTGGTAAAAATCCCCTGGTAGTACATAATTTTTTTACAAATCTTGAGTTGTGCAGTAATTGGAATCAATAAATTTGTTTTAAAAAATTATTTAGCAAAGCTGATATCAGATTTGGAACCAGCGACCCCAAACAACTTCTTATAGTACATAGTTTTTGTGTCTAGGTATAGAAATAATTCGAAGGCGGTGTCTAGGTGTACAAGGTGGCCGATGACGAGGTCTAGGTGGTGCGCTCCGTAATTTTTAATGTCTAGGTGAATACATAATTCGAGGGCGGTGTCTCGGTGTACGAGGTGGCCGATGACGAGGTCAAAGTGGTGAGTTTCGCGGTATTTTATGTCTAGATAAATAAATTATACGGGGGCAGCGTCTAAGTGTGCAGGGTGGCCGATGATGAAGTCAAGGTGGTGCGTTCGTGATTTTTTATGTCTAGATAAATACATCATACGAGGACGGCGTCAAGGCGCACAGGGTCACCGATGACGAGGTCTAGGTAGTTCGCACTTGGTTTTAGTGTCTAGGTGTAGAAATCATCCAAGGGTAGTGTATCAGAACAATCAGTGGTTTCATGTTAGTGATAAAAATGTTACAAAAAAACATGTTTAAAATGCCCTAAAGATGCTTATATTTTATTTTTCGGAGAAATATGAAATACTTAAAAAAAATTACTAAAAAGGACTAGAATCTCAAAAAATTAACCTTAAAAAAGTAAAAGGTAAGGCGAGTTCGATATGTTCCGCAACGAAATAACAGATAAAAAAAAATTAAAATTAATTAACCAAAGTCCAGTCTATTATATTTAATCATAATGAAGCAACAAAATATGTTTGGTCAATAAAGGGCTTACTTAACTTAAGTTAAATTATATACTGATCAATTAGGAACAACTATCAAGATACTTACTACGTAACTTGATATGACCGTTTCATTGTACTTATGGTGTTTTTATAACGTTCTAATACATAAAAACAAAATTTTAGTTATTCACCAATAAACGAAATGAAACCGGTCATATCAAGTTACGTAGTATCTTGATAGTTGTTCCTAATTGATCACTATATAATTTAACTTTAAGTTAAGTAAGCCCTTTATTAACAAAAAAAAATTTTGTTGCTTTATTATGATGAAATATAATAAACTTGACTTTGGTTGATTGATCTCAATTCTTTTTTATCTGTTATTTCGTTGGGGAACATATCGAACTCGCCTTACCTTTTACTTTTTAAAAAGTTAATTTTTTTGATGTTATTAAAGGCGTGTTTTTAAAAAAGTTAAGAAAAATGTGTAGAAATCTGAAAATAGATGTTTTTATTGGGAACAAACTAGTAAACGTAGAAGACAGCAATTATAAAATGAAGAAAACTGTTATGAACTATGAAAAAACTATTGTCTTCACTTATTAATAGTTATAGTCTGTTGTATTCATTTTTTTATCTATTTTCTGAATTGTAAAATTTTGGACCTGAAAAAAAAAATCCAACTGAAGAATCTAGCATAATAAATAAAACTGAAGCAACAAAAGATTACTGTTATCTGTGTCTCAATTCGAACATTTTTCTGCTATCATCTGCAGTTCGTGCTACAATCTGCAGTTAGAATTTATCAATCTAGCAATCTGATTGGAGCATTTCAAAAATGTTTTACAAGAATTAACTACCATCGAGTGTACATCTAATATTTAACAGTCTATAAGCTAATCGATACAATTAATATTGTAATAGAAATAAATTTTTATCATTATTTTGATTTTGTTTAAATAAAGGATTCCATCATATATCTCGGTAAGGAAACATTATAGAGAAAATCATAGGATCTATAAGAAAAGATAATTAATCTAGAATAGAAGTTGGACCTACTTCTTTTGGAGGAATTTTTGGATAAACACAAAGACCATAATCTAATGGAATCTCTCCATTTTTTGAAATAATTAATACACATGGAACAGAATATAACAGTACATCCAACAATATATCAAAATATAACAGAATATAACAATCATTAAAATTTACAAATGGGGATTGGCGAGCGAAGCGAGGAGGGGGTATCCCCCTAAGTATTCAATCCTCTCTTTAAAAAATGATGGCTCTTGTTGTGAAGCATTTAATACGTGATTCTGATTGGTTGCTGGTTGGTTGCCTAGGCAACGTGATCAGAACCGCGCTTTAAATTCATAACCCTCAAAACAGTCATAACTCATAACCCTGGTAGAAAAGTTTGAGGTGTAATATAACTAGCAAGAAATTTTAGTAAAAATTAATCATTACCAAGAGTGTGTAGTATTACAACATGTGTATTGAAAAGTGGCACCCTAACCCTATTTGAAGTAGTAATAAAGTGTGTGAATATTATTTAGTTTTTTTTGAAATGCCAGTGAGAAGTTCAATTAAAAGAATAAAGAGTTTGAAGATATACTGTGTCTTTGTTCCCAAAGTCGCTCTCGATGAGGTTTGAGAGGTGAATTTAAAAAAAAGTTCAGTATCCGAGTCAGTAAGTTTAAGTCTATCATTATGCTCTTTGAATTGTAAAAAGGCTACTAGACAACTAAAATATGACAATACCACTTCTTATGTTACCTAGAAATATGTAACCTAGATGATTCTGATTTAACTGTTTTCGTTCATATTTTCACATCCAGGCTCATGCGAATTTTTTAATTGAGCAGGTCAAATTTTACTTATAGCCAGTTACGCAGAAACTACTATCTCTAGCACATTGTATTTCTGGTTTCTAGCATATTTTTACATGGAGAAAATGATAAATGATTTGGATTTTTTGTCAAGGTAATTAGAATTTTGACTTTTAATAGTTGTGAGAGATTTTGAGACCAATACCTGTTTTTTCATTTTTGCATTTATTCTCATTCACACAAAAGTATTTCAGTTAACGTTGATTCAACTTTCAATATCTTTCCACAATCACAAAAGAAATCTATATGCATAATATGAGCTTTCTAGACCTGTTAGTTTTCGAATGAGAAAAAATGCAAAAATGGAGAAAAAGGTATCGGTCTCAAAATCTCTCACAACTGTTAAATGTCAAAATTCTAATTAATGCCTTGACAAAAAAGCTAAAATATTTATCACTTTCTTCATATATTATCTGTGTAAAATTTTAGTTGTATAGCTTTTTTATAATGCAAATAAATGGTATTTTATTTATAAACAAACCCACTGACTCTTATACTGAACTTTTCTTCAAATTCACTATTCAAACCAATGATGACGACATTGTGCTTTATTAATATATTTATTAAAAAATAGACTCTCCGAGCCAGCGAACTGCAGTATAGTACAGCAGCTCCACCGCTAGGTGGTCCCGACACGGCGTACGCAAACACGCACCCAAAAGAGCGTCCTGAAGGCTCTTATACAGAGACTACTCTGGCCACCGCACACCACGGCGCTATTCACCTTATTTCCTGCACCACTTGTGGACTGAGCCGAATTACCTCCCGTGGATAGTCGATTGCGTCATTTATTTTAAACACTATGTTGATACCTGAGGGAGATGACGAACAACTGTTGGTGCATACATCGTGCAAGACTTGCACTGATGTCATTGCTTTGCGTAATCCGCGCAAATGCGACAAATGTGGCTAGTACTACCATCCTAAGTGTACGCCTATTCAGGCAATTAAGGAAGTTGGCAAGACTATACAAGTCTGCAAGAACTGCTTGGTAGCTGCTAATAAAACTCCACGCAGCACCTCTACCTCTTCTCCATCTTCACGAAGCAGAAGCCCTCTGCCCCAACAACAAACACGCTACAGGAAACCGGTTTCTGCACCACCATCGCGCTCTTCTAGTCCATCACGTAAAGAAGATCCCGTGCTCAACAAAATACTGGACAAGCTAAATAAAATTAACAACATAGAGAAGCAGCAGAACGCAATGAATAACCAGCTTTCTGAGAGCAAGAGTTTTGTGGAGAAGAGAATGACAGCCATTGAGAAGTCCCTGGAGCCGCTGAAGGAGATACCGGCGCTGATTAACCGTGTAACGGTGGTGGAAGGGGATGCGGCTGCTTTGAGGGCTGAGCAGAAGGAGATTAAAGCTAAGCTTGAACAACTGCTGGCGAGTGGCGCTGGCTCTTCTTCTTCGTCACCATCGAATGCTCCGGCGCTGTTTACCGAGACCATCCAGCAGCTCCGTGAAGCCAACACGAGAATCCAGGCCCAATTGGATGGCGTTGTGTCGTTCCAGGCAAAGCTCTCTACAGAATTGGTCATAACCGGCCTGACCTTTTCGGAGACGACATCCTTAAGGCACCTTGCCTATGCAGCTCTTCGGCCCTTGGACGCTGAGCTAACGGAAAGAGACATTAACTCTGTGCGATCCCTGGGAAGGGTGAGAGTAGCCCGCAATAACACTGCGGACGCTTCTGATGCAAGCCCTGGAGCAGTCAGGTTGCCGCTCTCAGTCTCACTATCCAGGACGCTCATGCACTCGCTCATCTCTGCTAAAATCAAGATTCGGAAGCTACATACTACGCAGCTGTCTAGCGAATTACTGCATAAGGCCCGCGTTGCACTACCGCTTCCGGATTCGTTCATCAACGTCAACGAATGGTTACCGTCTAATGTCCTTCGGCTCCGCAAAACTGTAAGGGAGGCTGCACCTCGTTTGTGAGGGATGGTCGAATATACATCAAGCTAAAGAAGGGGAATCGTGCTGTGAAGTTTGCGTCGGATGAACTGAAGTACACACCCCTCATTCCACGTAGATCACCATCATCTGAATCGTCCACCACATCTTCAATCACTCCTAAGGTAACTCTGTCTGAGGGTCTAAGAGTCTGCCATTTCAATGCGAACTCTCTTACGGGTCACATTGAGATGGTCAGGCTCTTCTTGTCCACTCGTCCCCTATTTCACGTGATAGCTGTGACGGAAACCTGGCTTGACGAGAAGGTAACTTCTATCCCTTCACTGGAAAACTATACGCTCTACAAACGTGACAGAAACAGGAACGGGGGAGGTGTGGCCCTCTATATACATCACTCACTGACTGCAAACGTATTATCATCCTCTGATGGAGCTTGGTCGGGCAAGCCAGGCAAACCGGAGTACCTTTTCTGTGAGGTCTCCGTGAAGGGAGTTTCACCCATCTTTGTGGGAGTCGTGTATCGTCCACCACATGCCCCTTTTATTCAGGATAATAACTTCATTGAACAGCTGACTACTTTTATGCACAACTATTCCACAAAGGTCATTATGGGTGATTTCAACGCTGACCAACTCTCCTCATCCGAAGATGCCAAGTTCATCAAGGCCTATATTGAGGAAAACTCCTTATTGTCGGTCCCTTACGGTGCCATGCACCATACACAGGACTCCGACACCTGGCTTGACCTCTGCTTAATTGATGAGCAGGATCGCCTACAAGACTGATACTCCTCTCATCAACGGACATGACCTAATCACTGCCACTCTCGGCGTACAGATCCCACGCTACGTACCTAAAGCATACTCTTACAGAAACTACAAGGGAATCTGTGCCGAGAAGCTAAGGGACTTCCTTGGCACATGTGACTGGTCATCTCTCGCTACGTCATCACTCGACGAATGCATCACCCTTCTTAACGCTAACTTAACAAACGTCGGCTCTTCGTGACCTCTTGACTGAACGGGACGGACTTTACAGAAGGTTTCGCAGAACTCGTCTACCTTGTGATCGATATTATTATACAGTAGCAAGGGACGACGCTCACAGACAGGTTGAGGAGTCCAGGCTGAATTATTATTATTCACGCCTGTCAACCCTAACTGATGTCGCTGAGATCTGGAGAGAGCTTGAGAACCTTGGAATCACCACCTCTAAAGAACCATCACCTTCTCGCTACTCTACATATGACCTCAACACTTTAGTTCCATCTCAAATGATCCACTGGCTCCTGCAGTTGAGGTTTTTCTGCGTACCCTCGAGGGTCTAGACTTCCCTGAGCATTTCAACTTCAAGGTTATTACAGAATCGGACGTTTTGGCTGGTGTGTCGCACTTCCACACCCAGGCCAGAGGCAACGATGGCATCGCACAGGTTGTAATTTCAAAGGCACTACCCGTACTTGCTCCTTTACTATGTCGGATTTTCAACCTGTCCTTAAGCGAGTCACGCTTCCCCTCTGCCTGGAAGATGTCGCTGGTGCGAGCACTGAACAAGGTCAGTTCACCAACAGCCCTGACTGACTACCGTCCAATTTCTCTCCTCTGTTTTTTATCAAAGGCGCTGGAGTGGCTGGTGCACAGGCAAGTCTCGGACTATCTTGAATCAAGACTACTCATTGACAACCTACAAACAGGCTTCCGCACCGATCACAGCACACAGTCTGGCTTAATTAAGCTGACTGATGATGCCAGGCTTGGCATAAACAAAAGAAAGTCACGCTTCTGTTTCTATTTGATTTCAGCAAGGCGTTTGATACGGTGTGTCACGTCAGGCTCCTGAGAAAGCTATCCTCTTTCGGCTTCTCCAAGCAGGTCATCCGCTGGCTTGCATCTTACCTTACGGGAAGAAAGCAGGCCGTTATTGGTGACAACGACGAGCTCTCCACCTTCCGGCCCCTGAACACCGATGTCCCGCAGGGATCGGTTCTAGGTCCCCTGCTGTTCGCGTTGTACATCAATGACATTGGTTTTTGCCTGGATTCAGATGTGTCCCATCTAATCTATGCGGATGACTTGCAAATATACAGCCAATGCCACCTTGAGGAGCTCGATTCTCGTTCTGACAAGATGAGAGCTAATGCCGAAAGGATAATGGGCTGGGCTGCACAAAATCACCTTAAACTTAATGTCCTGAAAACTAAGGCAATCGTCCTGGGCTCCCCCTACTACATTAATGTTTTACCAACTGTTGCTAACACCTACATCAACATAGGGGGAGCCCGGGTCGACTATGAATCATCCGTGCGCAATCTGGGGTTGGTGCTTGACTCCAAACTAACGTGGAAAGAGCATGTTACACAACTATGCAAATGTGCTCACTCATTAATGTATAGGCTTTACTTTTTCAGGAAAAGTACCAATCTCAGGTTGCGTAAACATCTCGTGCAAGCACTCCTATTTCCAATCATCGACTACTGCTCATTGGTATACTGTGACCTGACCCAAGAACTTGACACAAAACTCCAGAGACTCGTAAACACGGGAATTCGATACATCTATGGTGTAAGGAGGGACGAGCACATCACCCACTAAAGGCGTGAACTGCAATGCCTTACAACTGCCGGACGTAGAAAGTACCTTACAGCCTGTTTTCTACGAAAACTGTTTAACACAGCTGTGCCTTCCTACATCTTGGCCTTTTTTGACCTTCACGTCGCAACACTAAATCCATGTCGCACTTCAAACAATTAGCTAAAGAATATTTTTATGCACTTGAAAACTCATAATCATCTCACAAACACTTACACTCCTCCACTCTATATATATCATTTCACATTCACTCTATATATATCATCTCTCTCTCTCTCTCTCTCTCTCTCTCTCTCTCTCTCTCTCTCTCTCTCTCTGTCTCTCTCTCTCTGTCTCTCTCTCTCTCTCTCTCTCTCTCTCTCTCTCTCTCTCTCTCTCTCTCTCTCTCTCTCTCTCTCTCTCTCTCTCTCTCTCTCTCTCTCTCTCTCTCTCTCTCTCTCTCTCTCTCTCTCTATCAGTACAACTTTGCCACTCGTCGTCGAGGTCAAGCAGGAACTTTTTATTTCTGACCTAAGAGTACAGCACACTTCGAGCTTGCGAACTATAGTACTGCAGCTCTACTGCTAGGTGGCCTAAGCCTAATGGCCTCTCACTCTGTTTTGCAGCAGCATGCTAATGTTCGGTATACGTTTGCCGAGTACAGACCTACACTGCAGTATACCCCCCCCCCCCCCAATAAGGCAACATATTAAGGAGTATCTTTACTTCTTGCACTGTACCAGTAAAGGCATTTTTCCATTGACTCTTTCTTTTTTCACTGAATATACCATGATAAATGACGGTGCTTCTAAGTCGACTCAAGAAGAATAACCCATATAGCCCCCAATGTTTTGACAATATTACTTAAATGTTGAATTTCCAGATTGGCCAGATTAGATAATATTATGGAAGGATTATATAACCTTTATAAAGTTCGAGTAATATTGTTGAGGACTAAAATGTCCGCTTTTTCATTGTAGTGTTTTTGCGGAAACCCCTACAACATCCAATCTTGCATCAATATTGCATATCCAGATTGCACAACAGTGAATATAATACTGCTGCAGCCATTAAGACAACATGTCACTAAAATAGCTGCAATGGTGAAAAATTTTCGCATCAGTATACAAATTTTGTATACCAATGCGAAAATTTTCAATATTTTGCAAAGTTAATTAAACGTTGTTCAATCTGATAATAATTTTGTCTAATAGTTGCAGAATAATTATGTACAGTATTGCGCAATCTGGAAATAATAATATTGAGATAAGATTGGATGCTTTAGGAGTTCCTGCAAAAACGATACAATGAAAAAACGGACATTTTGGTCCTCAGCATTATTGCTAAAAAATTTATAAAGGTTAAATAATGCTTCCACAATATTATCTAATCTGACCAATATAGAATTTCAACATTCGGGCAATTTTTCCTAAAGATTGGGGGCTATATGGAAAGTAAAGGAGACACCTCAGGAGACACCTCAAAGTTAGCAGCTAATAGCAAGGTCGTGTAAAGCTTGTACAAACGTCACCGGCTGAGGCAAGTCACGTATAACGTATGAAATAATTGCGGCTGGCACTATAATGTTAGACACATCTAAATGCACGCGATCTGGGAGGGGCTAAAGAACCATTTCTGTGTACATAACCTGTCTAGCTGCCGTTAATAATTCGTCTATTCGCTCCTCCCAATCTGCACCAGTAACTCGGATTTTAATTCCACTTCTACCGTCATTAAACATAAATGACACAATGACGCAGATTCTAACTAAGCTGAACAACCTTGACAATATAGAGGTTATGCAAACAAGCATGCAGGAGGTAGATAATTATATGTCAGCGCTCGAATCCTCGCTTGCACTGCTCGAAGATTTACCAGCATTAGTCATGCAAATCGAAGTAGTGCAGGTTGACGTAGCAGCTTTGAAGTTGAAACAGGAAGAATTTAGGAAAAAACTGGAATCTCTTCTCGCTATTAGCGCAGGATCTTCCACCACCTCTGCGACTACCGACACTGAAGCTATTAGGCAGCTTCAAGATCTCAATAAGAAGCTTCAAGCCAGATTAAGGAGTGTTATCTGGTCTCACACACACCTAGACCACCTCACTTAGATCTCTTGCATATGCTACCCTCAAGATGGGATAACAATCTAAAGGAGCGTGACATAGTATCTGCCAGAACCATGGGCAAGAGGCGTCCTGCTACTGTTTTTTTCACTGCACCGCTGGCAGTATCCCTTGTCATCCAGCGCATTGATGCGCTCCTTGATTGGTGCTAAGACTAGACGCGATGAGCTGAACTTCTTGACAAAGCACATGCTCCTCAACCACTACCACACTCACTTATTAATGTATACGTGCTGCTAACTGCGGATATTCAAGATCTGAATATTGCTGCGTCGAAAACAGCTAAGGCTCGAGGTTTCTCCTCGTTTGTTAGAGAAGGCCGGGTCTACATCAGGTTAAAAAAGGAGGCACGCACCGAGGAAGACCTTGAACATTTTTAACAACCCTGAAGACCCCAAGGGAACAATTAACTCAAAAGCTCCTCATCCACCAGCTAAACAATATCATCAACAACAACACTGCAGTCTCATATTACCTACACCACCACCATAAGCATCGACCACAACATCTTCATCTAATTCAAATGTAAATCTGTCGCAGGGTCTTAGGGTCTGCGTTTTAATGCGTACTCTCTCACAGGTCACATTGAGACGGTACACCTCTTCTTGTCCACTCGTTCCCTCTTTCACGTAATAGCTGTAACTGAGACCTGGCTCGACGACAATATAGTATACATCCCTTCACTAGAAAATTATACATTATACAGACGTGACAGAAACAGGAAGGTAGAGGTGTAGCCCTCTACATCCATCACTTATTAACTACTAGCGTTGTATCGTCATCTGACGGCGTTTAGTTGGGCAAGCCGGGTAAGCCAGAGTACCTCTTCAGTGAGATTTCTGCTAAGGGAATGTCTCCCATTTTCGTGGGTGTTGTGTATCGTCCTTAACACTTTTCTTTTATCCAAGGGAGCAATTTCATAGCACAGTTATCCACGCACATTCACATCTACACGGAAAAAAAACGTTGAGTTTACTCAAGATTTAAGTAAATTTAACCTGAGCGCTCAAGTAAAACACTATCAAGTTAATTTAACTAAAGTCGCTTGCATAGTTTCTACTGAATGAACAGTTCAGTAGAATCTACTAAAATCTTTCCTTGAATCAACTAAAAATGTTAGAGTCGCAACTTTGTTTGTAAATGAAAATTTCAATGTTCATTAATGAATATAAATTTACCTACATAATTGATTATAATTAAAATAAGGTTAGGAAATGAAATAAGTACATAATATTATGTTATTTGGTTAAACCAATTCATAGATATTAAGGTTAGAATAATATCTGTACAAAGTTTATATGATATACATGCACTGAGTTTCATTTTACTTGACTGTACCAAGTCATTGATCTTTATTTCATTATGCCATACAAACTTACAAACTGATTGAAGAAATTGATAGATATTGTGTAAGTTAGCATGATAATAGTGCAAAATGCTTTGTTCAAAAAACTAAATTAAAAATGAACCCATTGGAACACTCATTGAGGCTTCGAGTATATTGAATAAGAATTTCACATTTTGCTTGGTATCGGTGATTTGGACCAAAATCTCAAATCAGTCAATTTAAGTAATAACACAATAAAGATTGCTTGAACTTATTAATCACCCCTTGGCATTTCCAAAAAGAGTACATATCAATACCTTTTGATTTACAGTTCTGATTTGCAGGATGCATAAAACCTCAAAAATGTTCCTTAAACCACTTACTTTTTATACACGATTTAAAAATTGATATTTGATACAACTTACCGGTATTGACATTTGATTGTTTATTGAATAAACATTCTGCTGATGGGGGTTTGTGTGTATACCCGAAACTTGATTTTGCACGTACACAGTAGAAGGTTGCATTGCTATATTCGGATGTGGATACATACTTGTTGGTTGACCACTAGTACTCCCAACACTAGGCATACCAACTACTTGAGTTTGATTAGAAGATGGAGCAGTTCTATGAGCAAGATTTCTTGGCTGTTGAGACCTTGAACCACTTGAGTAATAATTTTGCTGAAAAATATTTAATATTTTTACGTAATATTTTTAGCCCATTTATTAATGTTATATTAAATATTGACATAATGTTCATATCACTTACAACTTAACATTCTATAAATTCACACATCAGAATAAGCGATTATCATTTCAAATCGTAGCTTCTGAATGATTAACAATTTGGGAGGAGGGGGCTCAATCATTTGAGAATATTCTTTTAAATTGCCTGTGAGTGGTCTCATCAGAAATATGACAATTAAGTACCAAATTAAGAAAATAAAATGCATTACCTAGACAAGTTTCATTTGAATACCTCAAAGCATTTATTCGTTAAATTACACAGTTTCAATGTTTTGTTCAAGTTCTAGCAGTGTATTTTCAAAAGAAAAAAACAACTGCCACTTCCTTTACAATTTACTTCCTTTAACGTTATCCTCCTTAAAAAAAAAAAAAAAAATTGCCGAATATTGTCAGGCCAGTTAACGTTGTGCGCCATTTCTAAATTTTATGAGATGCATATCTGGGTACTTAGTGCCAACTTTGAAAATTCAATATTTGATTTTGAATAATAAGAGTTAATAAAAATAACTGCATTTAGTTTTGCATTGTTTTAAATTTTGGGATAAGTTCCTATTAATTAATTATTAGCAAAAACGCTAGCTCTGTTAAGTGGTTTCAGCATAAAGTAGTCTTTAGAATAAAAGACCTTGACATGGAAAGGGGGAAAAAAGAATTATTGCGCCATAGTTACATTGGATGTCAAAAATGCATTCAATTCGGCCAGATGGAGTGAAATATACGATCCACTCCGGAAGCAGGATGTGTCCTTAAATAAAAGAAGTATGATGTCCGACTACTTAAAGGACAGAATCTTATTACATGACACTGAGGACGGTACCAAATCGTATAAATTTACAGGAGACGTCTCCCAAGGGTCAGTAATTGGACCACCGACCTGGAACATTATGTACGACGGGGTACTAAAGCTACAATTACCTGAAGGAGCAACAGTCGTGGGGTTCGCTGATGACATAGCAGTAGTGGTAGTAGCGAAACATAAAGAAGAGGTGAAAGACATAGCTGAAGAGTCAACTCGTATGATACACGAATGGCTAACAGAGACGGGTCTGGAATTAGCTAGTCACAAAACGGAAGTTATCCTCATTTCCAGTAGGAAGAAGATGGAGGAAATCACACTGACGGTGGATGGACATGAGATCGTTTCTCAACCAACCATCAAATACTTGGGCATCACCATCGATGCAAGACTAAGTTTTAAATAGCATCTAGAAGTAGTCAGTGATAATGCAGCAAAAGTTAGCGCTGCTCTATCACCATTGATGCTTAATGTACACTAAAAAAACAGCTGTTTCTGCTGTAGAACACGGCAGTTTTAGCGAGTGTCGCTACAGTAGCGACTTTTCAGTAAAAACAGCGAGTGGCCACTAGTAGTTCTGGCAGGTCTCGGCGAGCTGTCTGTATCTCGAGGATATGTAGGTTATGTATCACCTTTTAAAACATCAAAAAGTTGATGGTTGTTATTCAAGGTATTTTATATATTCTCTTTTATAATGATCATTACTTATAACTTTAATTTAATTAATCATATTACTCATTAAAAAAAATTAATTTCTTAAGATTTTTGACCTGACAAAACAATCAGTGGCCACTCACTGTTTTTACTGAAAAGTCTACTGAAAAGCTACTGTGGCGCACTCGCTAAAACTGCAGTGTTTCACAGCAGAAACGGCTGTTTTCTTTTTTTTTTTAGTGTAGGAGGCCAACTCAGAAGCGAAGGTTACTCTTAGCCAGTGTAACCACATCGATTATGCTATACGGAGCCCCAATATGGGCAGATGCGATGCGGGTGAAATCGTATGTACGAAAGTTGACTACCGTGTATAGGCGAAGTGCACTAAGAGTGGCGTCCGCTTACCGTATGATATCGGACGATGCTGCCTGCATTATAGCAGGCATGTCACCCATTGACTTTTTACTTAATTATGCTTGAACCCTAACATCACAAAAATATTTTAAAATTATTTTGAAAATATTTTACATTACAAAAGAAATGTTTTTGTAATAATTTCAAGCATATTTCTAAAATATTGTTATAATCTTATTTGTCCTAGGGTAAAAATATATCTAAATAATATTGCAAAAAGATATTTTGATATCATTTTATAATATTTGCAAAACATTTTTAACATGTTTCAAAATATTTTGTAATATTTTTAAAATGTTACAAAAATATTTCGTTAACAAATTAATAAATTATTTATAAAATATGTACAGAAATAATTTAAAAATTATATGTAAGTTTTATTTTTGCAAGGTTTCATGAACATTTTACTCATGTTTTTGGGACATGCAAATTTTCGTAATTCATATATTTATGAATCAAGAGGCGCAACAGCGCCACACTGGCAAGTAAGGACGAAGTTCGGTTCAGGACAGGGCGACCCTATATACTTTACAATTGGGTTTTCTTACCTTCAAAAAAAATCTTGATTGCATTTGAATCATTAGTATTACGCGTATGCGCAATCTGTTGGTATCTGAAATATATTAAGCGAATCTTTCATCTTTAAAAGGATTCATTTGAATATATTACATTATATTAACTTAATATTGCAAGTTAAAAATTCGCTCAACGAATTTCTTTTCGTCAGATTTTCTTCCTTCGATATTTTGTCTCCTCCGGTCACGTGACTTCCGGTGAGATGTATTATAAGCCAGTGGTTACAGCAGTTACAATCTACTTTACCGACATTGGTCTGCTACTCGGTGATACGCGATTGTGCTATTATATATTATGTACATATAATAATGCTGTACGATTATATGAGCGATGAGATCAGTATCTTAAGCAATAGTAGCTTGCTGTTTATACAATTTTCAAAAGTAAAAACCTTGGCAAGAAAAAGACATATAAGTAGTGAAAGCTATAAATATAAAAATGTCAAGTAAATGTTCTTTTTTTGCTATACGCGCTAAAATAAAATTAAAGTTGAAACCTTTTCCCAAAAATATCTGAATGCGTATAGCACTACTTTTATTAGTCTTTTTCTTGACAAGGTTTTTACTTTTGAAAAAAGTTTTTTATGAAGATATTATATTTTGAAATATTTTATGGATATATCGAAGAATTTAAGAATTGAATAACCTTGACGTGATGGGGATTTGAACCAGCGACCTTCTGCGCGACAGTCTGGCTCTCTACTCAGTACACTGTGAATGAACTTAGAATTATAGCTTAAAAAATGTCACTCATACACCACCACAATGATTTCGGAATCGTATACTTACTATGTACTTTTGTAAATTGCATGACAAATCGCGCAATCCATTCAAAACAAATTTTTGAATAAAATAAATATGTTTAAAATGTAAAATTACTTAGAAGGGTGGCTAGTATAGGTGTTAATATCCGTATGGTAACACCCAAATTAGCCACCCGGCTTAATAATTTTGCATTTTAAACAATTTTATTTTATTAAAAAATTTATTTTAGATGAATCGCGCGATTAGTCACGCGATTAATCGTGCGACTAATCGCGTCGTTAAAAGTTCGATAAATTAACACGATTAATCGTGCGATTTTTACAGTAGGGCTGCAGTAAAAAGATTGCAGTAAAGAAAATTATATTCTCTTTAAGATAAATATCAGACAATTTACTTAAATTAACTTTTTTAATAACTTTATTAGGAAAAACTCAAATCTGTAAAATAAAAAATCTATAAAAAAACGCGTTAACAAAATATAAAAACCGCTGCTAACTGAATTAGCAATATGCTTTCTCATGGAACATAATTAACAGTAAGCTAGGCAGAAACTCGCAACAGAAAAAAAAACGCTAAAATATTTAGTAATTAATAATAAAATAATATCTGATAAAACGGATATGGCTCATGCTAAGAATGATTACTATTGTAAGGTGGGAATTGATTTGAACAACCAAATTCCAAATTTGGGTGACGATCAACTAAGACTACTAGATAATAATGAAAAATAAATTTTTATTCGTTCAACTAGTAGTCAAGAAAAATATAAATTTATAATGGAC
Source organism: Nasonia vitripennis (assembly GCF_009193385.2). Classification (NCBI taxonomy): domain Eukaryota; kingdom Metazoa; phylum Arthropoda; class Insecta; order Hymenoptera; family Pteromalidae; genus Nasonia; species Nasonia vitripennis. The sequence continues at coordinate 3,788,388 of NW_022279588.1, forward strand.
TTAAAAATAAAGCTGGAGGAGTTGATAATATCAATGCAAACACTTTACAAGTAATCGCGAATCATATCACGAAACCATTAGACCATTCATAATAGACTTTATACCGTCGCTCCCTACGAAGAGTAGCACTGTTCAAATTTCCCGTCATAAGTAGCACAACTCATTTAACGCACACTAGACTAGCACAACTCAAAATTTTCCGCGAAGACTAGCACAACTCTCGCATTTGTTGCGAAAACTAGCACAACTCAAACTTTAAACAACGAATTTCTATAAAAATTTCCCGATTTTTGCGAAAATGTCCTAAATGAATATTTTTAAATATTAACAATTTACAACTTTTTACAGAATTTAAAATTGTTTTTTCAAATACAATAATTTTTTATAAGCATTTTTTAAAATTGTTTACTTTTTTAGAAATTTTTGAAACTTTTTAAAACTTTGAGGTTTGTCTGTCTTTGTCCAAGCTTTTCATGAGCTTAACTAACCCAATAATCCACTGAAAACGTAAAATACTCACACTTTAAGTAATATAAGTCGCGAGTTGTGCTAGTCTTCGCGGGAAATACGAGAGCTATGCTAGTCATCGTTTGAAAATTTGAACTGTGCTAGTCTTCGTACGGAGCGACGATACGTTCTTGATGAAATGTAATGTTATTTCTGATAGACAATTTGGATTCGTAAAGAATAGAGGAACTATAAATGCACTTAACTATATTTAGAATATTATTTATGAAAATCTCAATGAAAGCAAACCTATTATCACAGAATTTTTAGATCTTGCTAAGACTTTTGACACTGTGGATCATGGGATACTGCTAAATAAGTTACAGAGATATGGCGTAAGGGGCAGCGCATTAAAATTGTTAGTAAGCTATCTATCTTATAAAAAACAATGCGTAAATATACTGAATTGTACTAGTGACTTTAAAGAAATAGCTATGCGAGTCCCAAAAGGGACCATACTAGGATCATTATTCTTTATATTATGTGTTAATGATCTATTGATAGATATGCAGCAGGATACCATCATCTTCTATGCGGATGACACTGTCAACATCTCGAGTAATGACAAGTGGTCCTCTGCTCAGGATAAGATGAATGTTTATTTAAATAAAGTTACAAAATGGCTTGCGTTAAACAAATTATCTATCAATGTAAATAAAACGGTGTATATTACATATGGAAACTATTGTAATAGTGTGCCGAACAATTTGCATATGATTATCGGTAATAATGTTATTAAGAGAGTAGAAAGCCTATTAATATTAGTAATATTGAGGACTAATTTTCGATTTCAATATGCGTTGGGATAAACATATTGATTCCCTTGTAAAAAAGGCTAGATATCTGATTTTTATCTTTGCTAAAATCAGGAATATTATAAATAGAAAAACGCTTTTAATTATTTATCATGTTTTTTTCCAAAGCCTAGTTAGTTATGGTATAATTGCATGGGGAGGAGCCTATAATAACTTTTTGAATTTAATAATGGGTATTCAAAACAAACTGTTGAAAATTATAAATAAGAATCATTTCGTGTCGCATGACCGTTCTTTAACAATTAGGCAATTGTTCAAATTAGAGGCTGTATCATTTCATTATTGTACTACAAAAAATTTATTTTAAAAAAAAGTATATATTGTAAAGGGGTTCGCTTTCGGGGGAAAACTCGGTGATATTCAACTGGATCACAATCTCTCGGTGCGACGGAGAACTCTCTCAACGTCCGTGATTTACCCGCGTTGCAACGCAGCTCGTCGCTAGAGCTGCTTTGCGAACGTCGTGTTCGCACGTGTGCTACCTCTCCGCACTCTCCTGTGCGGAGCCGGCTTCTCAATTTCTCAAAACCGCTTGTTGCAACGCCCGCGGAAATAAATCTAATTTCGATTAAAATCAAATAAAATAATGATATATTGTGCGACCAATATTTTCTCTATACAAACGTGCGCCGAGTCACCTCAATGTCGACTCGGCGTGGAGAGTATCTCGCGAAGCTTACGCGCGCGAACGAGAAGGCCGTTACTCGGTGCCGCTGCACCAAGTCGCAAAGCTGTAGCCGCTGCAGCCGATACAGAAAAAAGGCTCAGCCCTACTTACTCGCAGTCGCCGTTCTTGGTAGGCGCGCACCACACGCTCACACACACTGCACCGGTGGTGTTGCTGGCTCACTCGTTGGAGCCGACGTCCTTTCGTTTGGCCGCTGATCGACAGGCCGGGTTGTCCTTGCTTCTCGTAGCTGGAGTTGACTTGGACCTCTGCTTCTCGCGATCTCACACACACTCTCACTCTCTCGCACGCTATCGGTCGTCGCTCGATGCTGTCAGTCTCACACACGAGAGCTGACGCGTTCGCACCTATGGCCGGAGGCTATCTCCTTGTCCGACGGACCGCGACTTATACGCGAGGCCCCGAATCTTGCCTCGCGCTTACGCAACGTCGCGTTTCAACGATGCGCGAATCTACCCGATTTCGCACCTCGTTACAATATATATTATTAGTACAAATCAATTCTTGTGGGATTCTTTTATCATTATTTTGTAATTCAAATTTCCTTAAATTTTTATTTTCGTTTATATCAAAAAGATGATTTTTTGATTCGCTATATTTCATAATCTTAAATTCTCATTTAATGATAATTTAATAAGAAATGACCATAACTTACTTCTTTTTATAGTAAGTGTTTCGCTCAAGTCACCAGACGTAACCACGATTTTTCCTCCAAAATGGTTATTATTATCACAAAAATTTTGGAAAAATGCATTATATGCTGCCATTGATATTTTATCCCAAATTACTTTTGGCATTTTTTAAAAATATTTTATATCTTGAATTGGAAGAAATATTACATATTTTACATGTTTTTGCATTGGTGATGAAATAATATGATATAATTCGTCCATTAAGGGGATGACATAGCTAAAAACACTTCTTTTCTACTACACATAATTTTTAATAAAGCTTATAATGGAAAACCGAGTCTGTAGCGCGGTAGTTAGGACTAATGAATCGTTCTACCAAAGGGAATTTTGATTCGTCAAAAAATGTTACTCTTTCCGATTTCTTTCTTGTTTCTTCCCCTTCATCTGATTTCTTTGTAAAAGCACGAATATGATCGACGTGTCGTTTATACTTTTTTTCCATGTAACTGATTTCATAATGCAGATCTCCTAGACGAGAATTAATTTGTCCTGAAATCCATTTATCTAATTTTGGATTACCGGAAAGAAAATAAACATTTTCAAGTGGTTTAAATTCTCGGTATGTATTGATTTTTATACATACCGATAGAAACATCAGCTTGATGTTTCTCAGCAATCTTCTCGTTGTTAGGTTCGGGTCGAACAAGATCTTATCGTGTGCGAATGTTTCGTTTTAAAAATAATAAAGCAGATGGTTGTCCAGTAGTTGAATGAGGAGCTTTTCTATATTGTCTCAAGAACTCATTCAAGTTCCGTTGCAATGAATTTTGTGTCGTATCTATTTTAAGTAAGGCTTTTTTTGTTGTACCTACGCATTTTTCTGCTTGACCATTTGTCGAAGGGTGATAAGGAGCAGTAAGTTTGTGATATTTCACTCCACTTATCTTGAGATATGTTTCAAACTCATCTGAAACAAATTGACGGCCATTATCTGAAACAACAATGCTAGGTACACTATAAGTAGCAAATAACTGTTCGAGAATATCGATTTTAGCAGTGCTAGTACTGGAGCTGGTGACCTTGACTTTAAGCCATTTACTATAAGCATCAGTGATAACTAGAAGCATCTTACCTAGGGGTGTGCAAGTCAGAAGTCGAGTTTTACATATGTTTACGACATTATGGTGCAAATAATTAAACCAAAGACATAATAATATATAATAAGTGTTTAGATTTTAAGTTAACATGTGGATTGAACAGATTCAATAGATCACAAGAGCAAAAAAATATTGATAGGTTGAAAAATCAGTCCAAATAACCAATCGAGTTATTTTTTAGGCAAAAGCTCGAATAAAAACTCGAAAAAGTACTCGAAACTTCAAGTAACATATCACTTTTACGAAACAGGGAAAAACCATAGTATTCGTTGGATATGTGTAAAAACTCGACATTCGTGGTATTTAAGTAGATTTTTAATATCCCAAATTCATTTAGCAATCATAACAAAAAATCTTCGAGTTTGACTCGCACATCCCTAATCTTACCAGCTACTGGACCAGCGTAGTCTATATGGATACGTTCCCATGGGCCTTTAGGATATTCCCGATGATGTGTGTTGAATTTAGAAGGAACATGGGCATATTTAGCACACTCAGCACAAGATTTAGCAATAAGCTCAATATCTGCATCAATTCCTGTCCAGTAGACAAAAGATCGTGGCAACCTTTCATTTTGACAATGCCCAAATGTGCTAAATGAATGTCGTTTACAATTGCTCGACGAAGAGACGATGGAATCACAACTCTATGTTCATAAATTAAGCAATTTGAAGATAGACCATAAGAAGACGCTTTGTATCCATGACGAGATAGATCTTGACCAGCTTCGAGTAGTTAAATAATTTTACCTACGTTAGAATCTTTACGAGTATCCTTCGCAATCTGCTCTGCTCGTACAGGAAACTGATTGATCTGGTTGATAATAAATATGTCAAAAGAATCAAGTTATGTAATTTCTTCAAAAGCGTCAACCGTTGAAGGAAGTGGAGCACGTGAACAATAATCTGCATTTGTATTAGCTTTAGTTGGTTTGAAGTTAATATCGTAGTTAAAAGGAGCTAAGTAATCAGCATAAACAGCCATTCGGCTGATACAAAGAATAGGAAGTGATTTTTCAGGATAAAAAATCTGTGCCAATGGCTTGTGATCTGTATACAGTGTAAAATGACAAGCGTATAAATAATTGAAAAATTTTTGACAAGCCCATACAATTACTAAAGCTTCTTTGTCGATTTGAGGATAGCGTTGTTCAGTAGCGGTTAATGTACGGCTTGCATTAGCAATTGGCCTTTCAATTCCATTGCTAAGTTTATGTGATAAAACAGCTCCGAGTCCTACTTTACTTGCATCAGTGGCGAGTATGAGAGGTAAGGATGGGTCGCATGGCATCAAGAGGAGAAATGAAAATATTTTTGAGCTCTTCGTAAGCTTTAGCAGCAGTTGGCGACCATTGAAAAGATGATGTAAGAAGCATGTCTCGAAGAGGTTGAGCTTTTGTAGCTAAATCAGAAATGAATAAATTGTAGTACGTAGCTTTACCAATAAACAATTCTAATTCTTGAGGTGTAGAAGGTTTAGGTACATCACGAATTGCCTTGATGTGAGGATCAGATTTATGAATGCCTTGTGTATCTAGTTTATGACCCAAAAATTCTACAGAATTTGTAGCAAAAACACATTTACGTCGATTGAGACGAACACCAATTTCAAGAAGACGGATCAAACACGTTTCCAAAATAATCAACAATTCTTCAAAAGTTTCAGCCCATACAATGATGTCATCGAAAAAAATTTTAACGTTTTTTAGACCTTGCAAGATTTCTTTTAATCGACTTTGCCAAACTGCAGGAACATTAGCTGCGCCGTAAACAGCTCGTGTAGGACAAACCGACCCATATGTAGGAGTATTGAGAGTCAGAGCATGGCTGTACTCGTCGTCAGCAGGAAGATAAGTATAAGCATCTGTAGTATCAGGATGTGCGTAAATTTTAGCTCCTTTTACTTTGTTGAAAATGTCACTATGTGTTATAACCCACCCACAGGCTCTCTCGCACAATCCCCTGGATACCGGCAACCCGCCTGACAGTGCTGCAGCGCGCGGCCGCTAGGCGGATGCCGTACTCCCCAAAGCGGAGTGGCGCCTCAGAGAGCATACATCAGATCGCGTCTGAAGTGGCAGCACGGAGCCTAGGCTACTTGCACAGTACACTTCAACGTAATAAATCTGATTTTTGTTTTAAAGAAAATACCTACTTTTCAATGCAATAAATCTGATTTTTGTTTTAAAGAAAATACCTTGCGTATTTCTTTACCCCTTTCCCAATCAGCACTTTTCAGCGCTCATTCGATGCATGTCCAAGACGGACCACCAAGCCCTTCAGGAGCTGCGGGCTGAGTGCGATTTTGTGCACTTGCTGCTCGCGAGGGCCAACCGAGCGCTCGCTCTAGAGCGCCGCCAGCATAGGAAGCCTCAAACCGCCGACGCTGCCAGCTAAACCGAGCCAGCGCTAGAGCGCCAACACAACAGCGCTCAGACGGATCTGCCGCTGCTCACCACTCCAGCGCCTCAGCCGAGGCCAAACACCCCGGAATCAGCATCCGACGTGCTGAACGCCGAGTGGCCCGAACACCTGCAGCTGGTAGACACACTAGTGCGGCCCTCGGCCGATTCAGACCTCCGGGACATCCTCCTGAACATCCGGACAGCCAAAGCTCTAGCAGCTGTAGCTCCGCCGACGAAGCTGCAAATCATCAGTCGGAGGATAGCGACTAAGCAGGCTGCGCAAACAGCGCCATGTAAGACTGCCTTCATCTCTCCGCGAAAGAGGAAGCCGCCAGCAGGGAAGTCGTCCCCGATGAAGCGGAGGCCGACCGCTCCCAGACCTTCGGGACAGCGCCGGAAGCCGAGGTTCATTTCCAGCGGGATCCTTAAGGCCCCGCTGCCGCTTCCACTAGGGAAGGCACCCTTGGCCGAGGAGAAGACTCCACCAGAGCCCATAAATACGGCGGCGGTCGATCTCACGATCTCCGACTAAAGCGCTCCGCGCCTCTTAGTCATTTTTAAGTGGACCGATCCCTATTTGGGATAGGCCCCGCAATAACTCAAAAAACAAAAGACTCCTCGGAGTCTCCCCCCTCTCTCCCCTCTTACAAACTGGGTGGTGCAGCCTACACCGGGTTGGGCAGCCCTCCCTCGTCCAAAATCGATCCAAGAATCGACCTAGAGAGGTCCGAGCAGTATCCGCTCTCTAGGCAACGAAGAAGCCAAGGTTAAGGAGCCTCAGCAGGCCTCTTCGCCTGCCTGCCGTCTCGCCGCCTGCTCTTCTTGCCTGACATCAGGCCCTTCTCTACTCCGTTCTCCAGAGCGCGAGTTCTGCGGACACCAGCGACTGCGCAGCGCAACAGATCAGTGCACGCGCCTCCCTCCGCTCGGCCTTTTCAGGCCGCCCCAAAAAGCCCGCTTACATCATTGGTTTTGGAATAAGACATTCATCTATTATTATACGTGGATTCAACATAGGTTTATAATTGCCAGTTATACGAATATCACCATTTTTTTAATAACGACGTGTGTAAGCGAAGCCCACTTGGAAAAATCGACTTTTTTGTAAAATCCAGACGCAAGTGTAGCGTCAACTGCTTCAGAATATTTGTCACGCAACGCATATGCTATATCTTGATCAGAAGCAAAAACAGGAGAAGTTCTAGGTTTAAAATATACCTTAACTGGAGGTCCAGTAAATTTTCCAGCTATTTCGCTGAAAACTTCAGCGTACCTTGTCAAAAGTTGATCCAGCTATGCTTGTTGATTACGAGTTAATGAAGGTGGAAGAGTAGAAAGTGCATTGATCGAAGAAAAAAGTTCGGTCCAATCAATGTCGTGACTGAATCGTGCGATCCATTCACGACCGAATAAGGAATCGTAAGAGCCTTGAATAACGTAGACTGGAAGTTGACGAGATGTAGAACCAAATGATACATTAACAGAGCAAGTACTGATGCAGTTGAGGCGATGTTACGAGTAACTCATGAATTTCTTAAAAGTTGGCTGCAATTGAAAATTGGGTTTGAGGTTACGAAGTGTATCGCTACCCATGAAACCATATGGTGCACCAGAATCTAATTCCATATTTAATTTGTGGCTTTCAATTAGCACTTGAAGAATTTTCTTACCAGAAGAATCAATAACGTGGATTTCTTAGACTGCGTTGAAACATTTCAATGTGTCTATTTGTTTTGCAGGCTCTTCAGAACATTGTATTCGAGAAGTAGAAAGCGAAGATGAAGCTCTGCAAACTTTCGCTATGTGCCCACGTTTTTTGCATTTATGACAATCAGAAGTACGAAATGGACACTCACTGCGTTTGTGACGTTCTCCGCATCCATAACAAGCGTACTCACCTTGTTGTTCGCCATGATCTTGCTTCCGAGAAGCACTGCGCGATGTATGCGAAGCATTCTCTTTATGCTTGAAATGCGTTGTTGAATAAGATAGTGCATGTATCTTATTAGAAGTGGAGGTAACCTCATCTGCTGTTTGACGAGTTGACTCCAATGTATGTGCTATTTCATAAGCGTCTTTGAATGTAGTAGTTTTCTTGGCGATTATTTCGGCGCGCATATCACGATCGGTGAGACCATGTAGGAGCTGCTCAATCAGCATCCTGTCGAGAAATGTGTCATAATCGCAGAACATAGCTCCTTGTTTTAATCGTAGTGAGAAATTAGCAATGGATTCATTTTGTAGCTATACAATTTGTCGGAACTCAACACTTTCTGCATATTTATTTTTCTCGACGTCAAAATGTACAATTAAAACAGTGCGAATTTGTTGATACGTACGACTTTGTGGTGTATCAAGAGCAACAAGAATTTTCAGAGCATTAAGTTCTGCACCCATATATACTCGAGCGAAATTACCATATTCTTCTTCCGAAATTTTATTCAGTTGTAATGCCCACTCGAATCTCTTGAAATAATCGTCGACTGTCGTTCCGTCGGACGAACGATACTCTTGATACTTGAACGGAGGAGCTTTGGGTTAAGCTTGAGAAGTAGATTCAGGCTGGTTTATAACAGGAGTGGTAACTTGTGGAATAGCAAACCTCAGAGCATCCGCGAACGCCTTCGTCACAGCAGCAATCATTGCAGTAGAAGGTTCCTCTACGTCTGCCATGGTTATGTTGACTTCTTAATGAAAATATGCACTTTTCACTATTTATTTCTGCGTGTTATTGTAGTAGAATATAGAAAATCAAGTAATTGGCGTATTTTCGAGACCAATTCTGTCACCAAAATATTGTTTATGTAAAGAGTAAACTTAAAGAAGTGCACAGATGTTTATAATTTACTCAAAGATAGGTTTATTTAGAATGACAGTTATTATTTACAATCAATAATATGAAGTTGTATAAAAAAGAATAGAACTTAAAGAACGTTAATTAAAATATACTACACACTATTTTCCAAATCTCCATCTTTTTCATCATTAAGTTTATCTATCTTAACAGATTAATTTGATATTTTCTTTAACCACTTGAACATGTCTGGCTTTTATTATTCTACCGTTTACTAAGACTCTATAACCATTTTCTACATAACCTATTAATGCACATAATTGAGCTTTATCGTCCCATTTATTTTTTCTCAATACATCTGGTACTCTAGCAAAAACTCGAATCTACTGTATTTGCAATATTACGATTTTCTAAATAAGCTACTGTTTTCATAATTTCTGGCCAATAACGCCTATGAATTTTTGCTTCTCTTATTAAACATCTACCCATATGCATTGTGGATCTATTATATCTTTCTCCTACTCTATTTAATTCATGAACGTAGGATTGACATGGCAATAATTTAATTTCTTTAGATTTTACAAAATCATAAATTTCCTTATTCAAGTATCCTTTACCAGTATCGCAACGTAATTTCTTTACTCTTTTATTAAATTTATTTTCAACTGAATTAACAAATTCTTTTTAACAATTTGCAGTCTCTGCTTTACTTTTAATACAAAAAATTCTAGTGCATTTGCTGTAATTATCAACAAACGTTAAAAAATATTTTTCTCCGCCATGGCCAGTTGTGCCATGTGGACCATTCAAATCAGTATGAATTAATTCTAAAATTTCAGTAGTTTTTGTGATCGTTTTTTCAGCGGCTTGATACCCGCTCTCTCCGCTATATTTATAAGGACTTGTACGGGCTAGCTGACTAGCCGAAGCGCAACTTTAGCGCCAGCGCAACTAAAGCGCCTAGTCCCTAATCATGAGCAACTTACGCCTTGAGTAAGTAAAACTTAAAAACATAAATTTTTATATTAGTTTACAATAAAATTTATAGTATTAACTAATAAATATACAGAACTGACATAGTATCTTTGAGCAACGCGCCATAATATGGCAACAGATCATGTGTTAAGTATATTAGAAAACCGAGTTAAAACAATCACAACGTCATATATCTGTTGTATGACTCTAACAACCAATCGAATCAGTTCAATTAACATGATATAAACATGTATATTATACATATAGCGCCTTTTTAAGTTAATTCATTTCATCATCAGATCTCGATGTAAAGAACATCTGAAAAACTATGACTGTTAACATGACGAACATTTCGCAATTTCCCATTTATCGTTTATAGTGATGTAGTTGTGTCTTGACGTCAAATTTATTCCTCTTTCTTTGATGTTTTGTCCGTCGTAAATAAAATCAAATCCCTTCAATATTATGTTTAATACATCACATCGCATCAAAATAAAAATATTTTTTTAATAACTACATAATATTACTCAATAACAATACATTCTTCAAATTTAATTAAAATTTAATTAATAAGTATTTATTATTTTATATTTTTTTTGTTTCGTATTCCTATTATTATAAATTTGTGCATTAGATATATTTAAATCTCGAATAAATGTTTAAATATAACGAGCAAGCGTTAGCGAGTGAATTTTTAGCTAGTTAATATTATGTAGATAGTGTAGATAGTGAGTTTGACTGAAAAAAGTTGGTTCAAGCAAGTATGATATGTAATATAAGGTTATTTTAAAAATGTAGTCCAGGCGTAGTGTAGAATATAGTATATTCAATACATATAGTGAGTTTGATTAAAAAACGTTGGTTCGAGCAAGTATGATAAGGATACTTTTTATGAAAATGAGTAAAAGTATGCATATATATACATGGTGACGAATACAATAATATATATATTTACAGTGCAAGTTTTTTATATGTAGTAAGAGTGAAAACAATTTATATTTACTTGAGATTTGAGATTATGCAAAGGGACTAAAATATCAAATACACACACACACGCGCACGCACTTCCGCGCAGGGATGCCGATATCCCGTATGTGTCGCGTCCCCTGCGTGGCAAATAAGGGAATGCTCAACGGCGCATTGAGGTCTCCTCAACCGGCCGAAAGGTAGAGCAGAAATTAAATATGGCCCGCGGACAAAACAGGCTAGGGGAAGAAACCCCGAAAATAAATCAAACATGGATAGTGAGTTAATAACATTACTACCCCAAGCGGGTCAAGCCACAGAACCCAGTCCCGCCGCCGATTGCGATCGGGTAAAAGTTCCGGTGGTCGACGCTGGCTCCATCAAGATTGGGGGGATGCAAACTCACTTAGATGCCGCAGAGGTTAGTCACCTGACCCCTGCTGCATGTAGAGACACAGGTGATATGTAAATAGAGGTTGATGCAGACATAGATAAAAGAGCTGTGTGCGTAACGCAAAAGAATGCGCATTTGGACCGCCTTTTCAGCAGAATCGAGGAATCGATGGACTATGTCAAGGAAAGCACGATGTGCACAAACAAATTTAAGATCTTGTCCAAAGCATAAGAGCAAACTATAGGAATCTCTGCATGGCAGATGATAACTTACAGCAATGCTAACGCACGGGAACTCAAGTGAGGGAAACCAAGACAACCACAAGTCTTGGATCTCGGAAGGCGTAGATAGTACAACGAAGGAAGCTCCAAATACTCCGCAGGATAGAAATAGAAGAAATAAAGAAGAGAATAACCAACTTAAAAAGGCAGCGTGGCAGGAAGTCATCACAAAAAAGTCAAAAAAAAAGGAGAAAAAGGCAAGTGAATAGGATAAAAGTGTCCCTGGTGTAACAAACCAGAATAGGACCATCAAGGATAGACGGAAGTGGGCAATTCCCCCCAGACTGGATGCTTTAATCATCAAGGCTGCAGAAGGGAAGACCTATGCAGACATTTTATCAAGAATGAAAACGGCTTCGTCACTTAACAAGCTGGGAGATGGCGTAAATAAAATATGCAGAACAGTGGCATGAGATCTTATAGAGCTTAAACGCACAGGTGAAGTCAAAACCTCAGCTCCAAGTAGCAGTTAAAGCAGTACCAGTGGAAGGCGCCACAATAAAAGCACTGCAGCAAGAAGAAACCATTGAAGTAAGAAATCTGGACATGCCAACCTCAAAAGAGGAGGTACTAGAAGCACTACAGAAAGAAATTGGTGAAGAGAACACCATAGAAGAATCTACGATAAGATCTCTGCGAAAGACGTTCAGTGACACGCAGATTGCAGTGACACAGGTACCATCTCAGATAGCGGCTAAGATCACTAAACTACAGAGGATCAGAATAGGATGGATCAACTGTAGGATCCGGGTAGCTTACCGCAAAAACGTGCCACTTAGGTGTAATAAATGCCTAGGTTTTGGCCATATCGGCAGAAACTGCATAGTAACTGAAAATAGACGTAAGCTTTGCTTTATATGTGGAAAAGATGGTAACAAAGCAAAGGAGTGTAGAAGCTAACCCAACTGTGTACTCTGAAAAGAAAGCACAGGTGAGAAGAGTGAACGCGCAGCTGGTAGCTACGCACGTCTAGATTACCGAGCTGCAGTAGAAGCCACTGACAGACAAAGAAAATAAAAATAGTGCAGTTGAATATAAACCAAGTCGCGACTGCACAGGACCTACTGAGCCAGTATGTCCATGAGACAGAAATCGACATAGCCATCGTCTGTGAACAATACAGAGACCTGGACAAACCATCGTGGAATATAAACAGTACTGGTAAAGCAGCGATATGAGCATGCGGAGACGCACTTTCCAGGAAAAAATGACAAGACGTAATGAAGGATTCGTACACGCTAAGGTCGCTGGCATACACATTTAGAACAGCTATGCTCCTCCTATCGCGCCGATAGAACAATTCAGACAACTGTTGGACCGGTTAGTACAGGATGCTGTAGGAAGAAAACCGGTACTGATAGCAGGCGATTTCAATGCCTGGTCATTAAGTAGGGCTGCCAAAGGACGAACGAAAGTGGACAAGCGCTATTGGAAGCATTCGCCCTCCTTGACTTGGTCTTAGTTAACCAGGGATATTCTTACACATTTCGAAGAGGAGACGCAGGGTCCATCATAGATCTCACGTTTATTAGCAGCTGCCTGATTGTCTTAGTTAGATCGTGGACGGTAAGTGATCATTACACAAATAGTGACCACCGAACGATAATAATGGAGATAGGAATATCAAAACTGAGATCTAACGGGAGTGCAGCGACGAAAAGAGTCGGTTGGAAAACAAAGAATTATGATAAGGAGACATTTTTGCTGGCTCCCAGCTAATCACCTAAATACCTACCCCTAACCAGCTTAACCCCTAGAAACCACCCCTACCAAACCACAAGCAATAAAACATGGTTTAAAAAAAATCTTTTTTCATATCGATTTTTCACATTGAAATCATTTAAGATTTAATGTTTAGAGCGAAGAAATCGTGTCCTCGAGACTTAAACTTCAGTGTCACAGTTTAAATTTTGAAAAAAAAGCTAAATGCTCATACAATGGCGGCTAACACGGGAAAATCGTGAAAAATTTCCAGAATTTTTTACTTGAGAATGATAGACTTTAGAAAAAAATTTACTGAACAAAAAGTTCTTAGATTAAATAAAAAAATACGTTGAAATTCTATCAGAATTTTTTGAAGATTTCTCGAATTTATTATATTAAAGTATAATTTAATATAATTTAATCTATTGATAATACGATTTTTCGATGGCTAAATGTTTACTTTTTGAATTTATTAGACTATAGTATAATACATACCAATATAATTAAATCTATTGATCATACGATTTTTCGATGGCTGCATGTTTACTTTTTGAATTTATTAGATTATAGTATACTACGTACAAATGTTTATTTTATCATATTGAAAACAAAATAAGTTTAAATTTAAATTTTTCTTCCGTCAAATCTAAGAATATTTCTCTTCAGTAAAATTTTTTCTATTACGTCTGTTATAACATAAGGTATACGTGCGTTCTGTTGATTCTAACTCTATGTATTTATTTTTTGTTAATTAATACAGCTGCGACTAAAGAATCAATCAACTTTTATTTCATATTTTCTGTTTCTACATTAATAAACACATGGAATTCAATTTAAATTGAGGATGTAAAATTACTTAACTTTTTTCTTATATTTCATATCAGCAGTAGTGATTTTTAAGATTTATTTAGAAATGAAATAATGGATACAGACATCATATTGATTTTCTTAATAAAATAAATACTTAGGTGAAAACGAAATGGTATTTACTTTGTCAATAATAATTTTCTGAAGGGGTATAAAATTTATTAAATAACTACAACGTAGAATTATTTAAGAGCTAAAATAATGTTACTCAATATAGAACACTCATATTTATGTGAATTAATATGGAATCATCCTAATGAGAAAAATTGTATTCTCGACATAGTTATAAATGATGTAAAAATAAAGTATGCAATTTCAGAAAGACATACACAGCATCTAAGAAACCAACTAACCAAATCATTTTTTCCAAAATATAAACTAAAATGGCAAGATGTTTCCCGAAAGAAAGATGTTTTTAAATCGAAACACAAAGAATTTTTTGAAAATTCTTTTGTGATTCAGTTACTTGACGAAGCTTCAACGTCAAATATAAATACTTCAACATCAAATATGAATACCTCAATATCAATATGAATAATGAAGCTTTAACATTATTTACTAGTAATACTTCACATACTTCTGAAAAATTTTCGAATGTTCGTAATATAGGTCGACCTTATATAAGTTATGACAAAGGATGTTCAAAAACAAAAAATAGACGAGCTCGTGAAATCTCTGTAAAGCATTCTAAAGAGGAGCTATCGTAGCGGCGCTAAAATTAAAAGAACAAACATCTTCAGCAGATAATACTACGGATACTATAGAAAATTTATTTAGTACCGAATATACAAATAAAGTATTAGCGATGTTTATGGACTTAACAAAACGAACATATGAGAAATTAAGGAACCACACTTACAATATGCATGGAAATAAATTATATCCACCTTATTCTGCAATCGTAGAAGCTAAGAAAGCTTGTTACCCTGAGCATATCACTTGTTCTAATAGTGGAGCGAAAGTTCATTTTATATCTTTGCTAGAACATACTATAAAACGGATTCTAATGACTTTAGATAAAGAAGTATTAACAAATGCAACGAAAAGTTTATTATTTGTGGGCAAGTGGGGATTGGATGGAGCTTCAGGACAACAGACGACAAGATAAAAATGGAATTTTGGTGATGTCGACTCCACCGATCTTGAATCAAGCGATGATAATTCTGTTTATCAAAAGACAGCCACTGATGCATCTGTATTTATTTGTAATTTTGTACCTCTGCAGCTAAGGACTACAAAAAATAAAACTTTATGGGTTAACAAAAAACCTTCATCCGTGTTTTATTGTCGTCCAATAAATTTCAAATTTCTTAAAGAAAGCGATAAAGTAACCGAGAAACATTACGAAAATATTTAAGCATTGCTAAAGAAAATAAAAAATTATAACTTTGAATGTATGGAGATGGCATTTGACGTAGCATTTGACATAAAATGTACCATGATAGATGGCAAAGTATGCAATGTTTTAACTAAGCAAAAGACTTCTTCTCGCTGCAACATTTGTGGAGTTAGTCCTAAAGATATTAATGATATGAATTTTGTCTTAAAACTTCAGGGCAATACAGAGTTTTACCAATGGGGATTTCCTATCTTACACACCTGGATTCGATCCATGGAATATATTATACATATTTCTTACAATCTAGATTTTAAGAAAGGATCAGCAAGAGGTTTAGATAAAGATTTGAAAAAAGAGAGAAAATCGTTAGTTCAGCAGTCTTTAAAGAGTAAACTTGGTTTAACGGTAGATGTAGTCAAGCAAGGTTCTGGAACAACTAACACAGGAAATGTGGCACGTTCTTTTTTTGCCAAATCTAAAGCAGTATCTCAAATTATCGGTGTAGACGAAGAGTTATTAATTAGAATGCATGTAATTCTACAAATTATATCTTGCACAAAAGAAGTTAATTTAAACGCATTTAAAAAATATTGCTTGGAAACTGCTAAAAAATGCACATAAATTTACCCGTGGATAAGATGCCACCTTCTGTGCATAAAGTGCTAATACATGGATGTGACATTATGAGGACATTTGATGGACCTATTGGGTATTTTTCAGAAGAAGCCCAGGAATCCAACAACAAAATATTTCTCCATGCTTGAGTTCGACATAGCAGAATGTATGAAAGAAGAAAGACGAATGAAGATATAATTCATTATTGCTTAGTTTTATCAGATCCAGTCATAAGCAGCTTGCGAGATGTCGAAGAAAAAAAAAACTAAAGAATTAACTTCACAAGCTCAAATATTTCTGATGAAATGATAATTCAGTAATTCTAATCCTCAATAAATGTCTCAACTTTGCTATGTAAAAATTATAAAACATTACAGATATAAAAACTAAAAAAATTAAAAACAAAAAACCTCTTTGAAGACTGCAACCTTGACGTGGTAAAGGGGCTTAAATCTGTTTCAACGCAGATGACTAATAGCAGTTCATTCAACAATTACAGCTAACAAATAATGTGACTAATTTCCTTTTAATAATGTCTTGAATTACGTGGTTATACGATTCTGCGTGTTTCCGGTCTGGCCTGTGGAGTGGGTTTTTATTATTTTAAGAAAAAATTAAGCGATTTAACTCGCTGTTCCCAGGGTTAGGCTAGTTAGCCTGCTTGTGGTTTGATAGGGGTGGTTTCTAGGGGTTAAGCGGGTTACGGGGAGGTATTTAGGTTATTAGCTGGCTTATGGTGTGTGGCTTAATTATTTTAAGAAAAAATAAAGCGATTTAACTCGCTGTTCCCTGGGATAGATGAGTTAGACTGCTTGTGGTTTGGTAGGGGTGGCTTCTAGGGGTCGCATGGGTTTAGGGGAAGGTGATACAATAATTTCCGCACCTGTAGCTTAAACTTGATGCTTTTTTAAAGAGTTTTAAAAAAATCAAGGCTCTACGATTAAAAATGACGCGTGGCTCGAATTTTGTCCATTTTCTCCCACTGTGCGACGGTGCCTTAAAGAGTTACAGGATGAGGTTGAGCTGGATTCCTGGGGGCGCCCATATCAAGTAGTAATGAAGAAGATAAAGGAAGGTTATATTCCACCTCCTAAAATCCCGAAATCGCTGGACCGTATTGTGACTTCACTGTTTCTCCTTCAACTGGAAGTAACAGCTATTCCTGAAGCGAAAGCAAATGGTGAAATCATTCCAACAATCAGCACAGAGAAATTACTGGCTGCATGCAAAAGAATAAGAAACGACAAGGCTCCAGGCCTGGATAACACATCCCATATTGCATTGAAACAAGCTATACAAGTACGCCCTGATGTCTTTGTGGACCTGTACAATTTATGTCTCAAAGAAGGGACGTTTCCTAAGAACTGGAAGAAGCAACGCCTGGTACTACCTCCAAAGGAGATAAGCCACCTAAAGAAGCTGCCTCATACAGGCCACTCTGCATGCTGGACACCCCGGGTAAGATTTCAGAGCGCATAATCGGCGGTAGAATTGACCAAGTCATTAAAGAACAAGGTGGACTAGCAAAATATCAATACGGCTTCAAGAAAAAACGCTCCACTCTTGTCGCCGCAAGCTTAGTAGTCGACACCGTTAGAACTGCAATAGAAGGGAAGAGATGGAAAGGAGAAGCCAAGAAGTACTGTGCTATTGTTACACTGGATGTTAAAAATGCGTTCAACTGAGCCAGCTGGGGCAAGATACACGAGGCACTACAGAAAAAAGAGGTACCCGCATGTATGAGAAGGATTATGTTTTACTACCTGAAAGACAGGACCTTATTGTATGGCACGAGAACCTATAAAGCAACCGGAGGGGTAATTGGTGACATTACAGTAGTGGTAGTAGCGAAGCAAAAGGAAGAGGTGGAAATCGTTAACGAGGCAGTAGGTATAATCCACCACTGGCTAAAGCAGACTGGACTTGAGCTTGCTAGCCATAAAACGAAGGCTATCCTTGTATCTAGTAAAAAGAAAATAAAGACAATAACACTAACTGTCTTCTGTGTTTCTTCGCGATACGAAATGGAACGAGAAGAACTCGAGTAATGATTTTTGGGAAGCTATAAATAGTTATATATCAAAACGGAATAACGTAAAAGGAAATATAGAAAATCGGAATGGGAGAAGCATTTCAATAATCTATTGAACACGGAAGAGGGGGGCGGAAGCGATACACATCGCAATGGGATGGATAATGCGAGCACTATAATAAGTGGAACGGGAATAGAACTAAACAGCAACATAAGCCAGGGGGATGTAGAATTAATTAGCATTGGGAAAATTAAAAAACAAAAAGCAGCAGGGAAAGACGTCATAACAGCATGACAGCGCGTAGGCGACGAAAAGCAGAGGAGGGCTAGTCACGAGACGATTTCCTAAAAACCGACGATAGTAAAATTTTATGAGGTCACGTGATATTAGAAAGAAAGTCGTGAGAATATCTCATATTAGGCACTCCTAATATGGGAAGAAGCCGCAGTATATAAAGACCAGAAGCAAAGGGGTGAGAAGAGTCAGTTTTCCCGAAGTTGTCTTACGGATCGAATCGCTGCAATTCGCCAGATCAAGTTTAGATCAGTTCGACAGTTTACATCAAATCTTCAGTCGATATCGAATCGCTGCCAGTCGCGAGCTAAGTTAGTTTAACTTACATTATCTTCGAAGTGAATAAAGTTCGCGCTGAATAAATTAAAAGTGTAAATCCGTAAAAGAAACCAAGGGACTCAGTGAAAAAATTACAATTCGCTTAATAAAAACTCAGTGGCGCAAAAGTTATACAAGTGCTCTCTCATCACTGGAAGAGAGCCGACGCGCCGAGGAGCCCATCTGTCTGCACCTGCTCCGAGAAGGAACGAGCCAAAGGACCGACACGCACAACAGCCTGGCCGACTAAACCACTGACGCAAGGCTACCGAGCGCCAGGGACAGTTGCAATCTTCTGCTGGCGCACACTCACACACACTTACACACATTACACTGAAGGTGTTTTCTCTTGTTTTCTTGCATAAATAAACGTAGTAGTCGCTTTAAATTCTAACCCCGTGTAAAAGTGATTTCGTTATCCGGCTCCCTTTCCCGGGAGGCAGTAACCGCGTCTGCGGTAGCCAAAAGGGAATTCCTTTGTAAATTTAAAATAATAATAATTGCCGAAGATACGAACTCAGCACACCGCAAGTATATTGGTGGGTTGTGCTCGTTCTGATGTAACAAAACTGCATGGGGAAAGGAGTGGCATAACGCGCTGAAAGAAACGGGGGATTAAGAGACGATCGGGCTCATATTACGAAAGGGAACGTACGGGTAGAATTGTTGAAAATTTACCAAAAAAATATATAGGAGAATAGACCAGGAGATACAGAGTGATTGGGAAATAATGGAAAATTCCAACTTTTGGGGCTTTTATAAATTATGGAAGACTATTAAAAGATGAGTGGGCTAGGCTTAGATGCGGGAGTATAACAAAAGAAGGGAGAAAGGGTTTTAAAGATAGGAGCTGCCGAATATGTAGTGAGAGAGAGGAAAACTTTGAACACATGTGGGTCTGTGTTAAAGCAAGGGAGATAATAGAAGAGAAAATTGATAGAGAAATGGAATCATGGAGAGGGAGTTTAGAAGGGAAAGAGCTGATTAAAAAAATAACGGTAAGCTTAAAAGGGATCTTTAAGGCGTAAAGTATAGTTTTTTGGTAAAAAAAAAAACACTTAAAGATCTTATTCACTCTCTGACAAAAGCGTTGTATATGCAAAAATGTATATAAAATGTACATAAATATGTATAGGATGTAAATATGTATAGGGAAGCGTTGAGAAATTATTACTTAAGTGAACATGTAAATTGATGTAAGCTACGAAGGATGAAAGAAGGGAGTATATAAAAAGTGTTAAAGATCGCTGTACATGGTATAATAATAAATAAATAATAAATAATAATAATGCAGAATACAATAATATAATAATACATATAATTACAATACATTGATTTTTTATATGTCCTGTTGGCTTTCAGTTTACTATTGATTCCAATTCACCCCTTAGAAGAAGTTCGGCAAATATACCTCATTTCGGTCACTTCCAGGTCATTTTGCATTTTCTCCGATTACTTCCGGTGAATTTCCTTTTTATTTCCGGTCGATTTCTAGTCTACTTCCGGTCCACCCCAATCCCTTAGAAGGCGTAGTTTTTGGAATAAAGTGAACTAATAGCTGTAGACTATCAACGACCTGACACATTTTAATTGTGTAATGCACTATTTCCTTTTTCTTCCGGATTCCCATTGCTTTTACTTGGCTCTTGTTTACTCCGCTAACCGTTTTCACTGTGCTCCTGTATTCTCCTCTTTTTTTCTGTTTCTCTTCCCTCTTCCACTTTATTCTGAGCAGTTTCCATAGATTTTTCTTTTTCCCGTTATCACTGCCATTGTATGTCTTTGTTGATGCCTTCCAGTTCGTGCCATACTTGTTCCCCTTCCTCCAGCCTTCTATGGTATTTGGATATGGATTATTCGCATTAGTTTATTTTCTTCTCTCTTATCCGTTTTCTCCTACCTGACACTGCTCTTTTCTTTCCTTTCTTTAATAGTAGTCTCCAGCATTCTTTTTCTCGAGTCCCCTCCTCTGCTTTACATAATTTTGCATCGAACTTCATTGCTTTCGTTATCGTTTTTCTCTCTGACTTGTGCCTTTTCGTTTGTAGATATAAGATCTACCTTGGTGTTTTTATATTAAATTTTAAAACCAATTGCATGTATTTTCTCTGAATGCCTTCCAGCTCCTTTTTTCCTTTCCAGCGCCACATCTCTGCTACGTATTCCACAAGGCTCTTCACCAGTGTATCTAAAAGCCTCATCCTTAAAGTCCAGCTATCACTGAAAAGTGATATGTCTAATTTCCATATTATGCTCAATGCCGTGTTCGCCTTTTCCTTTAGCCTTTTTATTTGTCTATCTTCTTTCCCGTTCTCTTTTATTGTATATCCTAGATTTTTAAAGCTCTTCGCAATTTCTTTCTCCTTGTCTTCCTACTTGAGTCTTCCTTTTCCCTCCTTCCTCTCTTATTGAACATCATTACTATGGGTTTCGCTGTGTTTAACTCCAAACCTTTTCTTTTTATTAGATTTCTAAACCTCTTCATCATTTGTTTTAGACCTACTGCATTCGTTGGCAACAGAACCACGTCATCTGCCTATGATAGAGACCAAAACTTCTTTTTTCCTAGCACCAGTCCTCCTTCTTGTATCTTGCTTATCTCCTCTTCTGTATCCGCCATTGCCACGTTGAATAAAGTCTAACTCAACGGGCATCTTTGTCTCACTCCTTTGAAAGTATCAATCACCTGCAGCTTTTCTATTCTTAGCGTGCTCTTTGTCTCTTAATTAATCTCCTCTATACTCCTCCTGATTCTGCTTCCTATTCCCATTTTCCTCATCATTCTCCATATCTCTTTTTTTTTACCATGTCAAAAGCCACACTTATGTCTTCAAAGAAAGCATACACCTTTTCTCCTTACCCTTTTAGTTCCATCTCCATTCCCTTACTCATAATGTATATCGGGTTCACCGTGCCTCTTTCTTTTCTGAAACCCATTTGCGAGTGATCCAGTGGCCCTTCTCCTTACAGCACCTTCTCCAGTTTTCCTCTTATTATCTCTGCGTATACCTTGTAGCCCGTGTTTATGAGTGTGATTCCTCTGTAGTTCCTGCGGTCCTTACAGTCTCCTTTTTTGTACAGAGGAGTTATCATCCCGTTCCTCCATTCTTCAAGGAGACCTCCTCCTTTACATATTCTCCCCAGTATAGTCGTTAGTTCTCTAATTAGTTGTTCCTCTCCCCTTATCCAAGCTCAGTTCTGTATATTATCTGCTCCGAACGCCTTTCGTTTTTTTATATTATTCATTGCTTTCCTGACCTTTTCCTCTGTGATTTCTGCATCTCCCTCTTCTTCCAATATCAAATTTTTCTCCATGAAATCCCTGTTCTCCTTGTCTTGTTCTATTGATTTACTGCACCTCGTCCTCTTTTTTCGCTTTTTGCCTTTCACCAGCTTCCTGAACTTTTTTTCAGTTGTCTTCTCCTGCCTCCATTATTCTCTTCCCCACGTCTCCTTTTTTGCTTTCCACCAATATTCTCCATTCCTCCTTTTCTCTTAAATATTCTTCTTTGCTTGTCTGTCCTTTATGGATTTGCTGAGCCTTCTTACTTCTTCTTTCTGTTTGTGCACTCTTTAGCACACCATGCATTTCTTTTCTTGTGTCCGATCTTCCTTTTTTTCTTCTGAATCGCTTTTCCTACTTTCACCCTCAATTGACTCCAGCTTTTAGCCTCTTCTACTTTTCCCAGTGCCTTTCTGTAATTCTTCACTGCTTTCTCGCTGCGCATCGTCCTATCCCAACATCAGCTCCAGAGCATGGTGGTCTGATTCCATCCTGTTCTTTATCTTTATTCTCGTCATCTTGTGTTTTCCTTACTTATTTACAAAGCCCTACTCTAACACTGAATTCGTTTTACTTACAAGCTGTTTCCCTTCTTTGTTTTTTTTAATCTTTGGTATTTTTAACCTCTGCTACTCCTTCCTTATCGAGTCCACCTCCTTCCTTTCCCGTTCTCGCATTCAGGTCTCCGCACCACAGCACCTTTTCTCCTCTTGCCTTCTCCACCATATCTTCAAGTTCTTTATAGTTCTTCTTTCTTGCTCTCTCTCTCTCTCTCTCTCTCTCTCTCTCTCTCTCTCTCTCTCTCTCTCTCTCTCTCTCTCTCTCTCTCTCTCTCTCTCTCTCTCTCTCTCTCTCTCTCTCTCTCTCTCTCTCTCTCTCTCTCTCTCTCTCTCTCTCTCTCTCTCTCTCTCTCTCTCTCTCTCTCTCTCTCTCTCTCTCTCTCTCTCTCTCTCTCTCTCTCTCTCTCTTCTCTCATGGATACTGTCCCTATCCATATTTCTACTTTCTTGTATTCACCGCCGCGCCTATAAATTCCTTCGACTTCTCCTCCAACCATTCCACTTTACTTGCTTTCTATTTCTGCATTACCGCCATTATTAGCCCCCCCCCCCTTCAGCCTCCTCCTATCTCCTCCTTTTTTCTTCTCTTACTCTGTATTTGAACCCTTTCAGTATTTTCTTCCAGTAGTCCTCCTCTTTTTCCTCTATCCATGTCTCATGCAGGCATACTATGTCAAAACCCTTTATGTATCTCCATGTTTCCTCTTCTAACCCTTTTATCCCTGCCATTTTGCAACTGATGACCCTAATCTTGGATTCCTCCATTTTCTTTTTACTCTCTCAACTTTTGACTCTCTCAACTCTGTTTCCACTCCGAAAAAATCCCTGCGTTCTCTCCTTCCACAGGTGTTCCACTCCGTCAACCAAAATCTTCCTCTCTTCCTTCCTTTTTTTCTCTGTATGTTCTTTTATCTTCTCCTTGTTCCTCCTTTCTTTCCATGTCAAGTTGTAATAATCGATATATGTATCTGAACCCCTTAGGTGGTCCAGCCAGGGTTAAATCCTGCAAAAAACAACATAATATTCGTAATAAAATTTGTTGTTGTTGTTATTTTTTTGTCGGATTTAACCCAGGCTGGACCTCTTAGCGCTGACTTTCCTTTTACGATCTTTTCCTTGTCTTCATCACATCTATTTCTAGTTTCTTCTTTATCCATTCCTCCACCATACCCTTCTGCACGTTTCTTACTTGCCATCCTGTTATTACAATGTTATTTTTTTACTAGCCCTTTCTCCCTCCTCTATCTTCCATTTTATCTCTTCTAACTGTTTGTCTATCCTTCTCATCCTGCTACTTCTCCTCCTTCTAGCCCCCTTCCTTCTGCGCTGTCCCTTTTCAGAGATTCTTCCCATATCTCCAATTTGGTTATCACGCCCTTAATTTCGTCTTTTGTTTCTCTTCCTTCCTCTATTCCTTCAGCTTGCCTTCCAGCTCTTTCTTCATCGCCATTCTTTCTTTCTCCTTTCTGTACCGTTCCCTTCCATTCCATCTTATCCCTTCTTCTCTCTTCTGTTTTCTCCGTTTCCATTTTCATATTCTTTAGCATATTTTCTTCCAGTGCCTCCCCCCTCTTCTTCCAATCTCTTATCATCTTTTTCCTCTTTCTCCTCCTTGATATTCTGCGTGATGCTTTCAATCTTGGGAGTGTTGATGTGGCGATCGGACTGTCTTCCTCCAAATCTTTCAGACTTTTCACTTTCCTTTTATGGCTTGCTCCCTCGTTTACCTTAAAGCTTTCCTCCAAGTTCCTCTGCTTTAGTCCTTGGACCCCTACCCTCCTTTCCTTTTTCCTTACCTCCTCTACCCCTGAATCATCTGGGAGTAAAGTCGCTAATTCTCACTGCCTCCAGTAGGGGGTCTTTAGGCGCTCCTGGAATCCCGAAAGCCAGTTCCTTCTCCTCTTTGCCGTTCCATGTTCCAATGATGCTCCGGATCTGACTATTCCTATAACTCATGCTTCGGCTACCTTTACGCCTCCTCTCTATCCTTCTTTCTCTTTTTTCTAACCTCTCTTATACCCTATCTCTTCCTCAACTTTTTTTTCAGCTCTACTCTGCCTGTTCTTTTGACTTTTATCTTTACACTTATTTTCCTTTACTTACTTTTTCTTTTATTCCTACCTCTTTGACTTTACCTCGCTTTATACTCCGTGAAACACCTCTAACTCTCACTCCCCTTTGACATACAACCGTTAGCCTGCGCATCCTATTAAAACTTCGTCAAGTTTTGAATATATAAATAGTATAAATAATTTAATAACGGAAACTACAATTTGTATACTAAATATGTTAGCAAATAAATAATCTAGCAACAAAATTACAAATAAAAAGGAACTAAGATCAATCAAACAAGGTCAAGTTTATAATATTTCATCATAATAAAGCAAACAAATTGTTTTGTTCAATCCAGGGCTTACTTAACTTAAAGTTAAGTTATATAATGGCCAATTAAGAATAACTCTCACGATACTTACTACGTAACTTGCCATATCTGTTTATATTGTTTATTGGTGAACAACTAAAATTTTATTTTTATACGTCAGAACGTGATGTCTAATTTATTAATATTTTAACTATGAACATACATTATATCGGTACTTATTAGGAGTTTTTGAGTATGCAAAAATTGATATAAATTTTTCAATAATTAATTTTTCTACATATTTTTTATTTCTAAATAAATAAAATTTTCATAACTTATGTGTAATTTCTATAATTTAATTAGACACAAGGAAAAAATATGACATCATATTGGATACTTTTTGTTAACTATATTTACAATAATGTTTCGTGTTATCTAGATTAATAATGTATCTTTTGAAACGGCGTAGGATATTTAATCTGGCACCGAGGAAAAATTCGTGACCCGAGAGTGAGTATGAGGGGGAGATAAGCGCACTCGACGATTGTAGAGGACCCGCAATTGCCCCGCACGTCTCGATTGGACAATCACAAGCCTTCCTTACCCTCTGTAATGGGGTGCCATCAGAGGAACGTTCCTAGTGTGTATCGGGAGACGCGGTGGGAATCTACTCTACGGACTTCACACACTTAGGTAATACGACGCAGCGACAGATGCGCTTGTGAGAAACTACTCTCTCACTCCCACTCCTGTGTGTCGTAGGGCTGACTCGGACAGGTAACTACCCTTTTATCCATTTGAGATAGATACGATGAAGTTGGGGGGGGGGGTATGATAAAATAATATTTGAATAAAAGAAACTGAACATATATTATCATAAACATTTACAAAAAATCGCTGACTACAATTATTAACGTGAGAGGGCGAATTTCCCGGAATACTTTCCAAGAGCGCTATGCTCGTTGCATACTAGGTAACCGGAAGATAAGACGGGAGGAAAAGAACTATCCTTCATCAAACCGCTTAGAGCTTAAGAGCCAGAGAGAAGTGCCTCCATGCTGTAACGAAGCGCCTTATATATCGCCAATGCATAATGCGCGCATATCATTTGACTACGCCTCGGTAGACTAAGATAAGATCACAAAGTAACTACTAGCGCCCCGTAATTGGTAACTTACCGACATTGGTAAGTTATCCGTTGCTGCTCGCCTACCTACCAGGTAAGACCGACGGCTCACATTGTATTCAAATAACTATTTTATAAGTTTATGTAAACAAATAAGTATACACAAATAAGTTGCTAATAGACAACATTTAATTAAAATGAAACGGGCATGTCAAGTTACGTACAACTTACTTTGAGTTAAGTAAGTTCTTGATTAAACAAAACAATGTTTGCCTCATTATGATTAAATATAATCAACTTGACGTTATTTAATTGATATTGCTAATATATTTAGTATGTAAATTGTAGTTTTCGTTAATTATTTATATTATTTATATTTAAAACTTGACTCTTTTCCATTAATCTAATTACTTTTTTTATTTATGGTTACATTTATTACATTTGCTACAACATTTGTTGTCACAATTAATTTTGAGGAATATAAGAATTGTGAAGAATCTATGATAATCTTTCGGAATACATCAAACTTGCCTAACCTTTTATTTTTTAAAATTTAAGTTTTTTTTGTAACACATGCACGATTTTTGCGTTTTTCGTACCAATTAAGCGGGCGAAAAAAAATCTGCAGCGAGCAAAATAAATTTGTTGCCCGCTGACAAAATTAGCTGCAAATTTTTAGTTTTTGAGTCTCATTTTAAAAATTTTGAAGATTTTAAAATGCTTTGCTGCATAGTCATGAAAACACGAAAATCCATAGATACGTCACAAAAAATATTATGTG
Source organism: Nasonia vitripennis (assembly GCF_009193385.2). Taxonomy (NCBI): domain Eukaryota; kingdom Metazoa; phylum Arthropoda; class Insecta; order Hymenoptera; family Pteromalidae; genus Nasonia; species Nasonia vitripennis. The sequence goes on from NW_022279588.1 coordinate 3,815,283, forward strand.
CACCAAGGGCTAAGTGTGTAACGTTGTGTGGTTTGCAGTACTCGTCTTCGGCACGTGCGATTTCCCCTTAGAATCTTACTGCAAGCTCCACACCGGTCTAAAAAAAGCCCACTTTACGCTCCTGGTACACAATATACTAATAGATTATTACGATTTAAAAATTTTAAATTTTTTGATGTGATTTGTCAGAATGAGTTCATTATTATTTAATACATGAAATACATATATTGTATTGAATATAAACAAGTTTCTCAACAAAGAATCATATTCAAAAGTATTATATTTTTTAAAATAAATGTATCTGAATGCGTATACTTTTAACTACTAAAAAATAGTTGTGAAGATGAATTGTGAAATTGCTACAATCCGTACGGTAGCATAAAAAACGAGGTCGGTTGGGGTATATAGAAATGAAGAAACCAAGCAGTAAATACTTTCAAGTGAAGTAGCGTCGCCAGAGTAGAATAAACAAGAATTTAAAAAAATGAATGAATAAATAAATAAATAGATAATTTACCTGAGTTGATTGCCTGTTGGAATTCTGTACATAAACTTGCTGCATGGACACCGGTTGGGTTTGCAAATGTGTTTGTTTACTCATATCTTGTGATGGCTGATTATGTACCATAGCTGTTGACACTGACGAATTTGGCGCTGATTGAGGTTGAATGTTTGGCCCTGAAGATGTCTGAGATTGTCCACTTGATGATATTCCAGGGGGTACAGATGAAGCTTGGCCAATAGGCTGTATAGTTCCTAAAGAAGGATTTCTACCTCCTTGTACCGCGATTGAATTTGCACTACCACCCACCTGCCCAGTTGCTTGGGCACCAAAATTTTGTCCAGGAACATGAAAATCTGATCCTGCAACAAAATCAAAACAGAAATTAATTAAATACTAGCAATAGATGCCTGGCTCGGTTGTATTTCGCTGACGATCGCACACACACACACACACCTACCTATATTATATATTTGTTTTGAGCTAAGGTGAGATTCAGCCCCCCCCCCCCCTCAAAATAACGTAAAAACGTTTCAAAAACCGAGTTATTTTTAACTCTTAAAGCCCCCTCCTCACCCCTCTTCTGCCCCCCTCCCAGTCATACTTCATTCGACATTTTTAGTAATAATATTAATTATATTAAAAGTTCTATTTTTTTCACGCCACTCATAAGGTACATAATAGATCGCTTTTTTTCTCTGGTGACAAAAATTTTAATGTTTTAGAATTAGAAATGAATATAGAATCTTATGGTAATTTCAATAAGTAATGATGTATTTTATTCATGTATTTTTAATACTTTATTCTGTAAATGCGGTCGCGAATTCCTATTGCGTGCGCTCGTTTAGTCGCGCTATGTTAGCTTGGCACGCAAGCGCAGTGTTGCCAAGTCGTGCGCAAAGGCGCGCGTGAGACACTGCGCGTGAAGGTAGACTAATTCGGGCTTGCGACCAGTAAACACACGTGCGCGGAGACCGAACTAAAGTATCCCGGTAAACGTATCGTGTCAACGAGCATCATCCAAGCAATCAACTCCCATGGCTAGCACCTTCGATCTCAGCTTGAGGTCCAGAAGTAGCTACCCGTAACGGCTAACGTCCGTGGGCAGCTCAAGCGTCATCAAGGGATAGCCGTGGCGTAGTATTTTAACAGATAGAGAAACTGCACCGTGACACGGCGGAATCTTCGCGGCCAGTTGCCCCGTTACAAACTGGCGCCTTAACGATGCAGGTAACGAGTGAGAGCGAAGGAGTCGGTGACCATTAAAATAAATTCGTGTAGCAAGAAGGAAGAATTAGCTCGTCTCGCGGAAGAAAAATTTCATCGTGGAAATTCAGATTGAATGCGAGCGTAGCAATAGCGGCGAAAGGATGACAGCGAGCGAGCGTCACGGACGTAAACAACGGTTGTTTACATCGCGCGCAGCCGAAGCGGGCGTCAGTCCGGCGAAAGTGTACAGAGAGTCCGAGTGTATTAGACTCGTGAGTTAGATTCTCTCGGCGGATCGGCAGAAATAACAAGCCTAGTGGCAGGCTGGTCTGATTTCGGAGTAAACTAGCGAATTTCGTTTTCGTTGTGTGACGGAAAAATGACGGACTGAATTGATAGATTTTTGGACAGACTCGTATCAAACATAACTCTAGCGCAAATGACCGAAGCAGAGAAAATGGCGGCTCTGTCGTTCGTATCTACAGGCGTAGCCGCAGAAAGGTACGAGAATAACAAAGATGAGTGGCAAAGCTGGGAAGAGTTCTATACGGTGGCAGCAAGATGGTATGGCACGAACAGGCGATTCCAACAGCGGACGCAGAGAGAAGATATAAAGGCGCGCACGTGCCCATGCGCGATTTTGTGACATGCCTGGGAGGTATGATGAAGAAAATAAAGCTACAACCAAGCCTGAGAAAACAACTAGACCTGTTACATGAAAATCTGATACCAGAACTGCAAAGGTTGACCCCTCGTATGAACTGCCACGACTGGGACAGTTTCCGAAGAAGCCGAAACCGTATTGGCGAGCGGGCAAGAGTACCGCGCAGCACCACCACTGGAGCAAACTTTACTAGCATTGCTTGCGTACGTCTCATCGACAAAACGCAAACAGCCTGGCGCCGCAGCTGCAAAGTGGTATAAACAATTACCGGAAAATTACGCGGCGTTGGCCGAACCTTTGACTCGGCTGACAAAAAAAGATTAGCCGTTCATTTGGGGCGATGAACAGCAATCAGCATTCGAGGCGATAAAAGCTCTTATCGCCTTGGCTCCAGTACTGCCCGTGCTTCGATCAGCAGTTCGTCATACAAACCGATGAAAGTGATACAGGGCTCGGCGTTGTGTTGACGCAGTGCATAGACAGACAAGAGTGAATACTCGAATTCGCCAGCAGAGTACTCACCCCACAGAGAGGAATTACACAGTCAGCAAATGAGAATGCTTGGCCGTGCTTTTCGCCGTACGCAATTTTCACCAGTACATCAAAGGTTATAAATTCGAAATCATAACCAATCACACAGCCTAAGGTGGCTATGTAATCTGTGTCAGCTGAGTAAAGTATAACAGCGCGCGCTACCAGGTTTCATGGGAAAATGCGTGGTGCAAAGGCCTTGGCAATGGGTAGCCGGAGATATTATGGGCCCCTTGCAGAAGTCTGCTAAGGGTCACGAGTACGCACCCATCTTCCAAGGTTCGTTTACTTGATGGATAGAGTGCGTGCCACTTCGCAAAGCCAACGGCAAAACAACACTTGCCGCACTCAAGGAGAGAGTAATTTTGAGATTCGATGCACCTGAGGTGTTTCACTCGGATAATGGTACCGAATTCAAAAACAAGACAATAAACGAGTACTTGGCAGAGCAAGGAATCCACCACTCGTACTCACCGATACATCACCCGCAGGCGATTTTAGTGGAATGAATAAACCGCACTGTCAAGAGAGAAATTACCACATTTACTTAAGATAATCATTGAGCACGGGACGAGTACCTTTCCTTCAACACCGCAGTGCATGCATCTACGGGAGTTTTGCCCGAGATGATGAATTTCAGCAGGTAGCCGAAAATGCCAGCATCTTTTAGAGGGAAAGAAGATCAAGAGGCTGCACAGTAGGAGGCTGTGGAAGCGTGGCGAAACTGCCTCGCCAAGCTGTCAGCTCTGCCCGAGCGTGCAAAGGCCCTGTGCGGCGAGTCGCAAGATCGCCAGGCGGCATTTTTCGATGCCCGCCGACTAACGCCAACTTTCAAAGTTGGTGACGTCGCCAAGAGTAGACACGTATTGTCGTCTGCGGCGCGGCGCAATGCATCACGGCAAAATTGGCTTTTCCGTACATAGGCTCATATACGATTACGGTCCAAGTCGGCTCGAATACATTCGAGCTGACCGATAAAAAAGAAAGAGTGGAAAAACTAGGAACGGCCGAAGAAATGAAGATCTTTTATGACAAAGACGACGAAAAGGAGGACGACGATGAGTCTCGACCACCGGATGATGCTTGCGAGGTAAAGGCGATGAGCGACCCGCCAGAAGCGTAAGAACCCGAGCCTGAACTCAAGCTGACAAACGTAGTGGCGGGAGGGAAGCGCGAGCACGAGCAACGGTCCGGTAAATACTGGTCGACATCTGCGGCGGCGGAGAGAAGTGGCGGACCCGTAAACGGAGCGACCCCGAAACCTTCTCGCCGCCTGTGCGGGCGACCTCGGAAAATTGTAACGGCGAGCGCGCCGACGGCGAATCAGCAAGATCGAAAGCGTAAGCCAGGCCGATCTAAGGGCTCGACTAAAGCAAATCGGCCGAAGCAGCCGAAGCCGACGGCGTTATCACCTTGAAAGACGTGAGCAAGGCGCCACGACGAGCGATTGACATCATCATAATATATTACATTGACATCATCGTAATATGTTACATTGACACGGGCGCGCCACGAGGAAGAAATTAGTAGTGTGTGATGAGCATACGGACTTTGACATGACCTCAACTAGTTCCAACGAGCCACGTATGTCAACTAAAAGACATGTGTAAAAAGTACAAGGACGAAATTGAAAAAATCAACAAGATCTACATATTACTTAACAAGGAACACAAAAAACTTCAACAGAAGTATGAAGGACTACTGGCAGAGAAAAAATCCAACGATGATGATTCCACGGAAATAGAAAATACTAGAACTAATGAGGCACTTGTTCAATCGTACAAAGAACAAAATACTTAGCTTAAAGATATGAATGAAGAACTAAAAGACAAAAATGCATTATTAAGGAAAATGCTAGAGAAAGAGAAAGAACGACTGTCAGCAGCAAGGAAATCCTATGCTGATATTACAGCGTCTTAGCAAAACATTGAATTGCCGAAAATAATACCTAAAATAGTGGTCAGAACAAAGAATAAGGACGATCAGACAAATCTAAAAGAAAAAGTAATGAAGTTCTATTAAAAGACAAATCAATACAAACCAAGAAAATACAGTTCACTGAAAATGAGGTTAAGATAAACTGCATGAATATGGAAAGTGTAAAGGCAGCAGAAAAACAGTTATCGACTAAGCTATCAAGCTCTTGTAAAGTGGAAAAAGACCAATTAAGAAATCCTATAATCAAAATAATACGAATTGATGATTTTAGCAACACGGATAACGTTACACTTGAACATGACATAAATTCAAGAAATTTTCCTAACATAGCTACAAAAGGTAAAGTTTTACACTCGGCTCGTAGAAAATACAACAAAAACACAACAGTGATAATGCAGATAACTGCTGAAATACATAGTCAGAGACAACAAAGACAGAATTTCAGTTGGCTACCAGAACTGTAGAGTACTCGATATAATAAATATAAAACCATGTTATAAATGTGCTAGATATGGTCACAATGGATTCAAGTGCGTGAATACGCCGCCACTGTGCCTGAAATTTTCAGGTAGTCATCTCACACAGAATTGTGATGGGACAAAACCCTTATGCTGCCCAAATTGAAAATACAGCAATGATAAATATGGTAAAAAATATAGTACTGATCACGTAGCAACAGATAGTAAAATGTGTGAAATTTTAATGACAAAAATAAAATTACATATTGGATCAACTGATTATAATATCAAACCCTATCTACCGAGATATTTCGGTAAGGTAGATTTTGCTAATCGATAACGAGTAGACAGTGTTACAAGTAACTTGAGATCAGCTATAGGAGGCAGCACGGACTCTAAATGAGTTACGAGGTCACGAAGAAGCGCAAGTGCAACATCAACATCATAATGGATCAAGATCTAAATCTGAATGAAACAAGCTTATGCGATACACCATCTCTAAATAATCGGCTAAGGTACAATGATAATATCATACTAAATGTCAATGTAAGAAGCTTAAAAGCTAATATCGGAAAACTGAAATGCTTGATCGAGAGCATGGCTGTGAAACCATATGTAATTGTATGCACGGAAACGTGGTGTCTGGAGACATCTCAGGTCTTTAAACTGCTGGGTTACAGTTTATATTATAATGATAGTAAAATAAATAAATCGAACGGAGTAGTAGTTTATATACAAGATAACTTAAAAGAAACATCCGAGACCTTGGTGTTGGAGACTTGAGGGTTCTCAACACTACAATTAAAATTCATAAAGAAAGTATTGCAATATCAGCTATATACAGATCTCATGATATACCTAGGTCAGATTTCGTATTAAATCTGAAAAATGTTCTAAGAAACAATCTCTTTGGAAAGAATCACATAGTCATAGATTTTAACATTGATAAACAATAATACCATAAGTTAGGAATTCTTGGAAAATTTGTTAGAAAGGACCTACAGGCCAAACTTTGTAGGTATTACAAGACCAACTGTAAGCAATCCTACTAAGGGAACATGTATAGATAATGTTTTTGCTGAAATTAGAACAATACAAATACAGGCTTATAAAATTTCGAACACATTCACAGATAATTATCCATTATGTATAATTTTTTAAGAAGGACTAGATAAAATAGAAGAAAAATGTTGTCGAAAAGAGATTCAACTACGAAAAATTACGCAGTTACGCATCTACAATTAACTGGCTAGACGTCATAGAAATTAGTGATCCAAATAATGCTATAGACAAATTAATCTGCATAAACAATTGCATTACAAATGCAATGAGTAAAAGTAAGAATAGTAGCAAAGAGCTAAAGCCTAACGATGAGCAGCGCAAAATTGAATATAATAAGTATAATAAGATTCTAAGCAAAATAATTAAGAAAGCCAAGGTTGAGTATAAACAAACCAAAAAGCCTTCTTGTTGAGTAAGAATAATCTTCGAGAATGATGGCAATTAATTAATGACAAATTAGGCAAAAAGGCAAAGAAAAACAACGGCATTGAATATATAATTGATGATGGTAACAACAAAGTTGATAATGTAGAACAAATAACAAACAAAATGAATGTGTTTTTCTGTGAAATAGGGCCTAAATAAAGTGATAAAATTGAAGTACCAAAGGGTACTCCAAAGATAAAACTTTGTTGTGCCTATATTGACTTTATGGGTTTCAATGGAGAGGCGCTGTTCGCTTCGGCGATCTGTGAGACGGTTCTGAAATCGTTACCCTTAAGTCGATACTATTCCACAAGGTTGTTAATTAATTGATTATTCAAATGAGATTTAATATAATAAGGGATTATGAACTCGGAAAACTGGAGAACCGGCGAACCGGAGCACGCCAAAATGGGTTTCTCTCTAATATAATAGAGATTATGAAAACTGGAGAACCGAAGAACCAGAGAACCGGAGATCGCCAAAATAGATTTCTCTCTAATATAACAGGGGATTATGAAATCGGAAAACTGGAAAATCGGAGAACTGGAGAACGCCAAAATGGGTTTCTCTTTAATATAATGCGAGATTTTTATCAATTTTGATCATTTTATACTCATCTGATTTTACACTCATATCTAAAAAAAAGATATTTTAAATCGAATTGTTTGTCCATGATTTGCAATCGGATGAGAATGGTGATGTGAAACAGTCACCACTCTTCTCAGTCCTGTGCGCACATATGAATTTAGCCTTTATTGAAGAGTAGTTCACATTTGCTGATCATAAATAGAAATTTGATTCTATGTTTACAACATTAATATAATAAAAGAGGTCCGGGATACCAGGTAGTGGGAGAATATTATAATAATACTTAGTTATTTCGTTCCAATAGCAAAAATGAATATATTCAATAAATAGTCTTTTTAGAGAGAATATTGCGTAAATTGCAAATATACTTGGCAACAGAAAAATTTATCTATTCGCTTTGACTTTACAATACATTTGTAGATCAATACGCTTTACGTTTGCGTTATTGAATCTAGAATAGAATTTTATGAGTATGACAAATATTTGAAATTATTCTAAGTCCTATCTGATACGCTTGAGTTATGTTATCAGATTCGACTCGACAAATTTATAAGTATTTTGAAATACGGAAATGTCTTTAAGTTTTACCTACTCCAGGCGTAAGTTGCTCATGAATAGGGACTAGCCCCCCCCCCAGTCCAGCCCGCAAATATGTATATACATAAATAAAAATAATACTATTGGATAGATCTGAATTTGCTCAGTCCACCCACGTTATTATTTTAATTTGCCTCGCCTTGGTTTTTATAGGAAAAATCAAAATAAAAAATTGAAATATTTACAACTTTGGAATACTTGTACTCTTTAAGCGAGCACAATAATAGACTTATATGGCAAAAAATTGCTCAGGGGCTACTTCAATTTGCCCTGTAGCCAAATATCAAAAATATTCAATTATTATTATGTAAAAAATAGAAAAACGATTGCAGATTATTACTCCCTGAATTCCGACATTACAGATTTTTCGTTGCAACTGCGTCACTATTCTGCGCATGGTTCGCTGTTGTGTCCAATACGAGAGAACTTTTCAAATCCACTCACGTTTATAATAATATAATCGATTTACTTTGCACATGTCACAATAATAATATTACTAAACCAAGCATGTCCCAATCATATGTTATGATATGTTAGTTTGAGGGATCAATATAATTCTTATATCTCCGTTATTTTATAAAATAAATCGGTAAAAAACCTCTTTTGATAAACACAAAAAAGAACTCTAATAGTTATAATAACATTTGATATTCATGATGTTTGAAAGAAAAGTTCAACATTTAGTTTTTAAGTTATAATGGTTAGGATAGTTCGCGGAACGCATCTAAAATCACTACACTGAAAAAAAAACACAGTCATTTCTGCTGTAAAGTTCGGTAGTTTTAACCGTTCTGCCACCGTAATGACTGTTCAGTAAGAACAACGGTGAGCCACTGGTAGTTTTGGCGAGTCGCGACTCGTAAAATTGGTCGCTTACGCGGGACACCAGCAAAAACGACCGAACTGATTCTTTAAAACTACTGAAGTCTATGGTAATTTTGGCGAATCCTCGTACAATGACGGATTACTGGTGCGATTTCAGTTAAAATGGCTGAGTTTTTTTTCAGTGTAGTGATATAAAAATCGCTAAGAAAAAACGCACATGCGTAACTAAAAATCTTGTTTTTAACGTATTGGTGAAACAATAACGAGCCTAAGTAACATTAAAATCCATTAAATAGAATCTGAGATATAAGCAATGCAGTTTTTAATTATGCAAAGTATACAGGGTGAGAAAAAAATCATAAACAACCAAAAGAAAGAGATTAAGGTGCTATGTAATGCTGACTAAATCCAAAATTTGAACTTTATTGCTTTTTTACACCAGTTATCGTGTCACGTAGAAAAACGACATTTTACAGTTATTGATGTTTTTCTTAGGATCTGCCCCATGAAATTACTCAAAATTAAAGTGGAGTATATTCCTAATAACTTTCAATAACCATGTTTTTTTAGAAAGATTCAGCATTTAGTTTTCGAGTTAGAACAATTTCAAAAAATTGCGGTTTATTGTGCATAATAAAAGAACGACGAACGATAACATAAAATTTCCACAGTAAAAAGATAGGTAATTTAAATCTTTTTCAGGTACATATCAAGCGATTTACTTTTATAAACTTTTCCAATAACTTTATTAGAAAAAACTGAAATCTCAAAACTAAATCGCTAATATAAAAAAAAAACGCGTCCACAATATGTAAAAACGGACTTTTTTCTCACTATGTATACTAGTAAAAACAAGGAAAATGAGACTTGGTGGGTTGAAATCCACTGAGTAGAAGCTGAGATACAGGCGCATACGAACGAACACGCACACATACATCCGTACGGACATTTGCAAAAAACGCCATTTTTCGAATAAAAATGCATCAAAACACACTTCCCATGTGTTTTTAAACAAACTCCAAAAATTACTATTACAAGGCTTCCCTAGGAAGGAAGCAAAAATTAAATTTTTAAGAATTTCATTCCAATATAAAAATTACTATATGAGGTAGTAAAATTTAATACAGAACAAGTATGACCTCCGTTACGATATAATATAGTAATTTTTCCTCCATATGTTGTAAATTTTAATATGTAGTTTTCTCAGTGTACTATATAAATATTATACAGAAAGGTTCATGGTTTTATTAATATTGAATAGCGATCATTTCCAATATATATCTTCCTGTATTATATAGTTATTTTGGCTATACTCCCCCCACCGCCCCCACAGCACCCACGCCCCTCCACCTACCCCCCCCCCACAGAAATAACACAAATTTGTTATGATTAACTTACTCAAAATGTATTGTTAGTTCTATATTTAAAGTTTAAAATGTATTTTAATTAGCGTATTTAGAGACTGCTCTTTGCGTTATCGGGCTTGAGACCGTCATGTTTAAAGAGCGGCGTTGGCTCAGTGGTTAGCGTGCTAGGCACAGAAACAACGCCGTTCCAGGGATCGAGGGTTCGATTCCCGGTGAAGTCACTCGGATTTTTTCTGAGTGGTTTTCAGCGGGAAAAGTACCCTGGACACCGGCTGTTTCAAGGCGGGTTTTTTCCCGAAATTTCCCTTCAGTGGACTTTCGAGTTTTCCCTTGCCTTACGCGAAGCAGTGGTAGGGACTATAGTAGAATGGTCGATAAAGTAAGTAAACCGATCAGATGCACTAAGCAGGGAACGGCAGCCTTACCGTCGGGGAGCTGGCTCCTGAGATATGGACCTTCTCCGGAGAGTTTTACACTGAAAGACGGACCCGATGCCCTCTCAAGGACAGAGAGGGTTGGCTTAACCAACTCGGTGCGAGTCTGCAATATGTCCTCACCGGAAATGTCTTCCAGGAAGGTTATAAGGCAGGACGGAATTTGAAAGGGAGATGTAGGATAGGACCTCGTGCAGGGCAGAAGTTGAGGAATAAAAAAGGTATAGGATTGGGAACTACTTCCACACAGAGGTGGTGGAAGGTCCTCGCCAGCTGGGCCGAAAGGCTGCGGCGGTAATAGATGAACAAAAAAAAAGTGAGTTTAAAGAATTTAATGACTTATTAGAAACAATCATTATTATATATAATCATTCAGTGAAACAATAATAGACAGTTTTCCACCCTGTTGGAGATAGTCTTATAAAAAGAAGTATACTTATAAACGGTGAAAATATAACCAGCAATAAACAGTTTTCCACACCACCCAAGGGGTATTGTCAGAAGCACATTATATCAATTCCATGTACTTTAGGCGCGTTGATTTTTTTTTGCTTTTTTTATTTTATTGTATAAAAATTACCAATAATTTCATATAATTTTATGACATCAAATTATACTAAATTATGGTTATTGTTAAAAATGACAAATTATTCAATGGTAAAAAATATATTTATTAATTTTTTCTAAAAGAAAATTATACTATTCTTACTTGCGCGGTAAAATTTGGCTTATTCAGCGGCAGGCGCATGCGCAGTCCACTATATACTCTCCTTTGACGTCAGAACCGTCATGAAAAACGGCGCAAAGGACATTTAAAAACAAAAGTTCGTTGTTATATAATATACAAGGAGTTTCATTTTAATCCGACCACGACAAAAAACCATAGAAAAACTAATTTTAACGAAAAATGACCTTAACAAAAGTTGAAGGGGGTAAAGGGGGCCATCTAATGACACCAACACCTGTGACCTTGAACTCGATTTTCAAGGTCATTTGAAGGTCATTGTATTTTTTTAACGGGAACCCCTATTTTTGACCTCGGAATACGGAACAGCGGAAAAAATTACGTCGGAAATGACATTTCAAGTTTGCCTTAGTGACCTTGAGAAGGTCAAATAAGAAGTATCAGCCTAAGATTGTTTTCCTTTCAATTTTTTCGTAGAATTATCATTTTGTTATTGTAATAAACATTAAGAGAATAATTGACTTAAAATGTGATTATGCTTTGCTGACTTCAAAGCCATTTTGTAAGGTCAAAAGTGCAAGTACCTGTAGATGTCAATAATGCTCGCCGATATTTAAAGGTTCGCTGAAGAACACACACATAGACACACATACACATACAAAGTATGTAGATATTCAAATATTGTTGATAAATTCATTCAACTGTAATGGGGTAAGACTTGACGATGAGAGGAAACATCGTCTTTTTTTCCTGTTCTAATTACCGGTTGTGTTATCGGATGGTATTTTCAATATACTGACCATGCTTTATAGAAGAAATTCGTATTCTTATGAAACAGATCAATTTTTCAGATTCGTCAATTTCATAATCTAAATAAAACTACTGTTCAGTTTCATTCGAATACTTTTATTGATCTGCTGCAGCAAAAAATAATGTTGAATTTTAATGACCACTGATTTATGTATAAAATACAAAAAAACTTTTTTCAAGTTTTTCAATATTTAGAGATTTTACTACGTTTATTAGTCTTTTTCTTGCCAAGGTTTTCACTTTTGAAAAAAGTTTTTTTGGGAGATTCCACATCTTTTACAAAGCATATCCTCCTTGCTATTGCACTTCATGAAATCTTGATCTATTCGATAGACAATAAGCTACTATTGCTTTAGACATTGATCGCATCGCGCATATAACCGTATAGCATTATTATATGCATATAATCGCGTGTGTCGCCGAGTAGCAGACGAACGTCGGTAAAGTAGATGAACCACTTTAACCACTGGTGTATAATACCTAATATAATACTCACCGGAAGTCACGTGACCGGAGGAGACGAACAAAATCGGGAAAGGATGGAAGCTCTGAACGAAAAGAAATATACCGAGCAAATTTTCCACTTGCAATATTAAGTTAATAACTTAATATTTTTGGATGAATCTTTTTAATCATGAAAGATTAGGTTAATATATTCAAGTAGATACCAACAGACTGCGCATACGCGCAGTAGTAATAATTTAAATGCTCTCGAGATTTTTTTCAAGGTTAAGAAAACCCAATTTCAAAGTATATAGGGTTGCGCCGCCGACAAATCGTACTTCGTACTTTTTCTTGCCAGTGCGGCGCTGTCGCGCCCCTTGATTTTAGGGATCGTAATGATAATAATATACAAAATTTATAAGTTAAGAATACGAGTAGAAAATAATAATCAACGGGACTTTTTTCGCAAAAGCATTATTCCAGCTAAGGAAACAGACTAATCTATTCCCGATAAATGCTGCACTACGGGATAATACTTATTTAACATGGTGGGTCAGTATTTATTTGTTTCTGTTCCTTTTTGCGTGTAACGGGCCTAATCTTCAGGCAGTTCGACACTGTAACGTACGACAGTCCCGCCATCTACGATATATTGTATGATACTTATGACGGTTTATGTCGTGTTGTTAAGGCCTACAGTTTGGGACTTGCTGAACGATGACAGCACCACGGTGTGCTCTCTCTGAAATAGATATGTTCTTATCTAAATAGTTTTTAATTCTGTTACTACGGTTGAATATGATTTATATTTATAGAGCAAATTATACCATTATGTGCGTGAAAGTATAACATAATGTATTTTAGCAAATAATTAATTTTATAGTGAAGTTGCCTTTGATTACTAATGGTGTTATTCTATAGTTACATTTATGTAGTTTATGATTCGGACCGTTTGTTCAATTTTAATATTGAAGTTCACACTCCATACTCCATATTTAGTTAGTATTAGATTTTAGTTTGTTTTGACTTTTCAATTTAAAATTGTAAATTGTATTGCATATATTGTTGGTGCATAATAATATTGTTTGATAGTTATTATTTTTCTCTAATTATTAGTGATATATGTGCGTGTATGTATATAATTTGTTGAATTGCACAAGTGTTCCATGTATGCGTATCCTGCCTTCAATAAAGTACTTCAATGGAATTATTGGATAAGTGATTTATTATAAATAAAAACAAAAATTATTGTTTAAAACTTTTTCTATTAAACATTTACTTTGTGGAATTTATTTTATTGTTTCAGGTTCTTCAATGTTTATGATGTTTGTAGCAGATGGATTTTTCTATCAGCCATTTGACTAGTAAAGTATATGATTTTTAATTTATTAAAATTATTATTTATCTTGTATATATTAATGATTTTGCTGCATTTTATTGCAAAGCATAATGTCATTGATATTTCATTATAGTCAAAAATTGTATAAAAATTTGTTTACGGATAAAATTATGATTAAAATATTGTTATTATTTTAATTTTTATTAGTATTATTATTAATTTTTCAATGCAATAATGATTGTTATTTATGATTATTATAATTTGCTATATATATATATATATATATATATATATATATATATATATACACGCGCACACATATGTATATACGGTGATAAAAGCAATATAAGTGACTTGCTGCTGTCAGCCATAGCAGGGCAGTACAAATTTTGTGTGCGACATGACAAAGTAGTGGTTGACAAAGACAAGCCTCTACCGTTCACAGGCTTACAGGATACGGGCTGTGCAATAATATATTGTGATGATGTGTGTGCTTTTAAAAAAAAGGAGTGATAAGAAAGTAACAGGATTCACGAAGACATAAGAAAGAGAAGGTTTAGTCAGACAAAAGATAAAAGGAAGTAGGGTAAAAAAATTCTCAAAATTTAGTCTAGGCATGGTGTAGAGTTTAAGTAAAAAAAGGTAGTTCAAGCAAGTATGAGCAATTATGTGTAATATAAGGATATTTTGAAAATTTAGTCTGAGTGTTGTGCAGAATATCGTATATTCAGTATATATAGTGAGTTTGAGTAAAAAAAGTTGATTTAATCAAGTATGAGAATCGTTACTCGGGGGTTTTCGAGGTCGCAGAACACGAATATCGTGACAGCAACACTCCCCGAGGTACCTGGTGTCCAGACGGACCTTGCCGTTGTTATATTCGTGTTCAACGACCTTGAAAACCCCCGAGTAATGATTTTCGACCAAATATGTAGTTAATTTCCCGTGAAACTCTCGGAGACGACGTTCGTACTGTCAACCCTGGGCACCAGGTACCTTGAAGGCCGTTGCCGATGCCATATTCGTGTTCAGCGACCCCAAAAACCCCCGATTAACGAGTTTCGAGTCGCTATGTTACAATTTCCCGTAAAACTCTCGGAGACGATGTTCATGCGGTCTACCCTGGGCACCAGGTACCTCGGAGGTTGTTGCCGATGTCATATTCGTGTTCAGCGACCCAAAAAACTCCTGAGTAGCTCCTAGTCTCCTCGGAATGCAATTTTAAAATGCATATTATTCGTTGTACTGCTCAAAAAATCGACAGTCCATTGCTTAATTTCCTCGACTATTAGTCTTATAACATAAACACAGACACATACAAGCTTAGGCATGATTGTTGAAAATGGGTACGGGTCACCGAGGATGGAATAATCGAAGGGCAAATAAATCTTGAGAACAAAGGTTTTTTTTTGTAAAAAAAGTGCGACTTGCCGTCGCGAACTCTCGTCTCTGTCTGTTCGTCCCCTCTCTTGCGCGGGTCGCGAGGGGCTCATGCCCTCGCGCTGCACTAGCGCCCCTATCATCGTCTCATTACACGACTGACATAGCGGGAAATTTAAAAATACGCTTACATTTTTCACAATGATATAGCGGACCATTACCCGATCATCATTGCAGTAAAAAAACTGAAGGAAGTAACTATAAAACCATACGTTTTATTAAACTACAAAAAATTAACAAATTCTGCAAATTTTAGAAACTGGGAGAAAATTATATCGATGAATGATCCAAATTTGGTTGTAGATAAATTGTTGAACGTGAAACGCTCCGACTGAGCTCTATTTGAATATATATATTTTTTAATGGTCTGGAATGTCATGGTGTTTGAATCTCTTCTGAATATGAAATTCAATTTGTATAATATTAGTATTTCGTACTTGCGGCTAACGTATTGTAGCCAAGACTAATATAGCTAAAAAGAAATTTTATGTTTGAATTGTATTTTAAATCTTTTACTTAAACAGATGTATTACTATTTAAATTACTCTCCTTATCTAAAATTTTCTGAAAGACGTAGTGTCCTTGAAACATTCTAATGTAATAAAAGTTTTATAATACAAGTGATTCTTAAAGGACTTATTGCCTTTAAGATTATTATGTATTACAAGAAGGTAAAGATGAGCAGCGTTGTCTAAGTATTTCGTCCTTAACTAAGGTATTGTAGCCAAGGCTATTATACCTGAAAAGAAATTTATGTTTGCATTAATTTAAACAAATTTTTCACTCAAACATACGTATTCCTGTTTGAGATACTCGTCTTAACTGGAACTTTCTCCAGAGACGTAGTGTCTCTAGAATGTTCCGTTTGACAAAAAGTTTTGTATAGTTGACCTTCAGAGGACTTAATTTATAATAATTAATATATATATATATATACACATTTATATTTAATATAATTTATTGTTTTCTACGTTATCAGTTAGAATTTTAATTTAATTTTATTCGCAAGAGTAAGAGACTGGACTTAATGCCAGCGTTTTAACTCGCGCCCAAAAAAGATTGCTCTGACCGAACTCTATTCGGAGAGGGAGCGTATTGCTCTGTTCCGTTCGAGCTCGGAGGAGCTGGATGTGGCACCTTTTATCCAGTGAGGCGCTACTGCGCCGAGCTACTGCTGCGCGCTTCCCCTTTCAGTCCGCCGCTGATGCTGCTCGCTGATTGGTTCGACGCTGATCACTTTTTTGATGTACTTCCTAGTCGCGATAGTTTTTCTGCGCGCGTCGCTCGCAGTGCACACATGCCAGGACCGTTACAAACGAGATCAATCTATGCGTAGAATTGGCAAAAACAAAAAAAAAGGTTAAAAAACACACTGGTAGGAAAAACGATAACTGATGCAACAGTGAGGTCGTGTGAAACCAAATAGTTTTTATATAATTTATGGTGCAGAACGATCAACTAAAAACACAATATAAAGCTAATGCTAAAATTTTGGATAAGGTAATTACCGACGCTAAAGTAAAATATGAATTAAATCTTGTTTATAACAATTCTAATTACCCAAAAAAACTTTGGAAAATAATAAATATAAAAATCGGAAAAGTTAAAAAATGCAATGATGCCATAAATTACATAAAAACAAATAATCAAAAAATTACCGATAAATTCCAAATAGCACAAAATATAGATACTTTCTTTTGTGATGTAGGTAGAAATAAAAGTGCTAATATTGTCAAACCAGTGAACACTGAACTTAAGCTCGCTGCTAAATCATTTTTCTATTTTTTAAAGCCAACAAGTACTGTAGAAATAATAAGTATAATCAATACACTGAAATTGAAAAATGGAGAAGTGATAAGATAAATGCAGACTTTGAAACTGCTATGTAACCACATTGCAGGTCCTCTAACCCATATTTCCAATAAGTGCATTAAAGAAAACGATATGCCCAAATTCTTTAAAAAGAGCCGAAGTAGCGCCAGTCTATGAATCAGGAGAGAAACATAACATCACGAATTATCGACGTATCCCTCTCATATCCCCAATATTGCAAAGATTTTTGAGCGAATTATATATAATAGGATTCATAATTTTGTAGAACAGAGCAATATAATCTCCAAGCAACAATTTGGTTTTATGAGAAAAATTGGTACGAAAGATGCACTAAACTACATAACTAATGCACTATATAATAATGTTGATAAGAGTAAGCCTACGATTATAACTGTCCTAGACCTGGCGAAAGCTTTGGATACTGTTGACCATAGCATACTACTGGCAAAACTTTATTGCATTGGAATCAGGGGTCAAGCGTTGGATCTCCTTGCCAGCTATCTAAGTGACAGATACCAAGTAGTCAAAATAGACGGTATTCAAAGCGATAGCTCTGTGGTTAACACAGGCGTTCCACAAGGAACGATCTTAGGACCGCTACTTTTTATCCTGTACATAAATGATATCTTCAAGGACATTTCCCCCCCCCCCCCCCCCCCGAGGCCATAATTTCGTATGCAGATGATACTGCTATTATCGCCACTGGTAATGATTCGATAGAAGCCCAAATTACCATGAACAATTTTCTAAGTGAGATATCGGAGTGGCAGGCATTAAATAAACTGTCATTAAATGTAGAAAAAACTATTTGTATGGCTTTTGTATGAGCAGTATTGGAAGTGTGCCAGCTCAAGTAAGCGTTAAAATTCTAGATAAAAATATAACTAGGGTAGACAATTTTAAATATGTAGGAATTGTTTTTGATAGCAATCTAAGCTGGGACAATCACATGAAACATATAATCAGGAAAACAAAATACCTAGTATATATATTTTTTATAAAATTTTAAAATCCATGCCTACAGAAACTCCCAGAATGATTTATTATGCTTTTTTCCATAGCATCGTTAGCTATGGTATCATTGCTTGGGGCGGAGCATATAGAAAGAGTCGAGACCAAGTTAAAAAGCTACAAAATAAAATTATAAAAATAATTTTCGATCACATGACAATCCTTTAAATATAGTACAACTTTTTTCTCTCGAATTTTTGAAGCTGCATTATCATGATCTCAAAGAGAAATACTTAGCATCAGACAGATACAAAAGATACAAGACTAGAAACAGAAATATTATTATACCTAAGACAAACAAGAGAATTAGCAATAAAAATAGCTATATGAAAGCAATTACTATTTATAATGCGCTTCCTAATCAACTGAAAGTATTGAATATAGATCAATACTCTTAAAAGAGCAAAATCATAGAATGGATAAGATCCAATTGTTAAAAAAAATATACATATATTAATAATAAGAATAATAATAAATAAGAAAATTAAAAAAAAATTGTGACGTTGTTAAAAACAACAAGTAAAAATTTTTCAGCGACAAATGCAATTGTGTACATAAATAGTTTAAATAAGTTAAGTTTTAATTTTAAGTTTCATATTATAGATTTTTTGTTGTAACAGGCCTGCTAACGGTCAACTTCGTTTACGTCTGCAGAATTTTCAGGTATGATACATGCCTTGTAAATTTTTTCTGATGAATTAATATTAATAATAATGTGGAGGTGATAGGTGCGTGTGCAGAGAGAGAGAGAGAGAGAGAGAGAGAGAGAGAGAGAGAGAGAGAGAGAGAGATGTGAAGCGTGAGGATAAGAGCGAGCGACGGATTAAACCATAAACGGAGCGCTCCGAGACAGAGGTTATGAGCGAGAACCGAGCGACCCTTTTTTATAGGTTTATGAACGCGAAAGACGGTTGAGCGAGAGAGTCTGAGAGTATGGTTGACACGTGTGCAAAATGCGGGGGCCAGCTGAGACCTGAGAGCGAGTGACGTACGAGAGAGGGTGAATGAGGGTGAGTGGAAGGGGCAGGTATAGCCGTGGCGCTGATCAGCAGCCCCGAGAGCGACAGATTTAAGCGAGACGCCGGAGAGTGTAGATGTAGACTGACTAGAGAAGACCATAGCGACGATGTATCTGATAGTTTTAAAATATATTTGATAGTTATTAAATATACCCAAAGCTCATTTATGCAATCACCCCGTAATATTCCTACAATAATAATAATAAATTAGTTGCAAAATAAGGTAAGTGAAAAAGTAAGTTAACAAAATATATTCTTTTTTTTCTAGAGTTCTAGATAGCATTATGTACAATTGAACGTTTATTAATAAAAATTTATTTTGTAAAGTTGTAAATAATATGGTGTGAATTTCGGAGGTGTGAATTTCGGAGCTGTGTATTAGAAGAATATGCGACGTGAGAAGCATCGGGTGTGTCACAGCGTGGAGGCTGGCTCTGGACTCAAGAGCACGTTACTGCCTGATTGAGAAAGTACGTCCGCACGCAAGAAATAAATAGAGAGAAAGATTAGATTATATTAGATTGGTTTTTATTTGCTGTACAATGTATTGTACAATAACTAGTAGTTTAGTGTCAAGTTCTTGTATCAAATTGCAATAAACCAGTGAACAGTAATCTATGATTGGGAACAGTAGGGCCTATCATCATAATAATATCACCTAATATCATTTTTTGCAAAAACATAATTTAAACTTTAATTTTATATCTTAATGCGTATAGCAAAAAAAAACATTTACTTGACATTTTTATATTTAGAGATTTCACTACGTTTATTAGTCTTATTCTTGCCAAGATTTTCACTTTTGAAAAAAGTTTTTTGGGGAGATTTCACATCTTTTACAAAGCATATTAGTATACTTTTATGGAATATGGTTATTGTACTGCATTAAATCTTGATCTATTCGATAGACAACAAGCTACTATTGGTTTAGACATTGATAGCATCGCGCATATAATCGTATAGCAATATATGCATATTATAATTGCGTGTCGCCGAGTAGCAGACGAATGTCGGTAAAGTAGATTAACTACTGTAACCACTGGTTTAGAATACCTAATATATTCACCGGAAGTCACGTGACCGGAGGAGACGAAAAATATCGGGAGTGAATGGAAACGCTGAACGAAATGAAATATACCGATGAAGATTAGGATATAAAGATTAGAATAATATATTCAAGTAGATATCAACAGATTGCGCATACGCGCAATATTAATAATTTAAATGCAATCGCGATTTTTTTAAGGTTAGGAACACCTAATTTTAAAGTAAATAGGGTCGCACCGTCGACAAATCGTTTTTCTTGCCAAAGTGGCGCTGTCGCGCCCCTTGATTAGGTGAGAATCTCATGGGTTAGTAACGGACGGAGAGGAGACGAGTCGGAAAGCGAAAAAGAATAGACGCGGGCTTGAACCGCGGACCCCGAGATTAACAAGCGGGAGCTCTAACCACTGAGCTAACGTCTACGATGCATCGTAGTACGGCTCGGCGGACTCTTATCGCTGAATCGACTTCGCTGCTCGCGTTGCAGACGTGTGCGTCTGTGACAGTTAAGGTTTTAAAAATCGGAAAACTGGCTGTAGCAACTCGAAACATTGTTTCTTGAACTTACTAGGTGCATTTAAACGCGCTCCGCGCGCGCTACATTTTAAGGTTGGAATTTTCAAATTAGCACCATTAAAACAACTACTCATTGTGAGTATAGACATCAGAATTAAACAATCCTTTTTTAGCTTCCATTTTCCGGCATTACTTTTTTGAAGAGAATTTGGGGAGTTTTTACCACCTAGAAGGTAACTTTTAATTATAACAAACTGAATAATAGTTATTTGAGAAATTTTAGCAATCGGTAGGGCAGAATCTTAGGTGAGATTTTAGCCAGAGATCTCAGGTTAGATCTCACCTGAGATCTCACCTGAGATTTTTCAGTAGAGTATACTTTTATGGAATATGGTTATTGACTCACAGAGCGTTATTCACTTTAAAATTCAAAGTCTAATAAATTATTGAGTTGAAGAATAATTATTCTTTCAGGTTACAAGTGATGTTTATATGTATTGATGTATTTACATCAAGTGTGTACACCTAGCCTTCCCTGCTAAAAATAGTTAATAAATATCAATTAAATTATTAACGAATTCTATGCTAATTCTGAATCCCATTTTTTGTATAAGGACTTGATTAAAATGGATTAGAATCAATGGAAGTCAATAGATTTTTATACAAAACACAACAATTAAAATCGATCATTAATACCAAACATTGGTTTCTATCAACTTTACTAGTCCTTTGTATAAAATTTTATCAATTTCTATCGATTCAATTGTTTTTAAACGAGTTCTTATGCAATAAATGTGATTCAGACATAGCTTAGAATTCAATTAATAATTTAATCAATCGCTATTGACTTTTTTTAACAGGGGTTATAGAAATTGTGAAATCTCTGACAAAAAAATCTTCTGAAAGGTATAATGTTTTTTTATTTTGCAAAAGTATTGAAATTTCCAAAATATAACTGTCAAGTAATCCCTAGTGGAGCCCCTCCTGGCACTCTTCAAGAAGTTTCTAGCCTCTGGTTATCTCTCTGTAACATAGAAACACTCCTTTGTCTGCCCTATTTTTGAAAATAGGGTCAGACATGAGGTGGGGAATTATCGCCCTATATCTATTATTAGTGCATTACCAAAACTCTTAGACTCTATAGTTTCAAAACATATTGCGGATTTTTTGTCCTGGAGACTCGTGAATTAGCAGCACAAGTTCCGGAGTAGCTGTTCCACTGTCACAAAACTTATCTTGTTCACTGAGTACATACACACCGCATTTAAGGATCATTACCAAGTTGACTCACTGTACCTTGATGTCAGAAAGGCTTTCGACTCTGTGGATCATAAGAGACTGCTTCAGAAGCTCTGGAATGCTGGTATTAGAGACAATCTGCATAAGTAACTGAAATCTTATTTAACAAACAAAACGCAGTCAGTGAGAATCGGTGGCGCAAGGTCTAGTTTGATGCGAGTTTTTTCCGGGGTACCCCAGGGTTCTCACCTTGGCCCGATTTTGTTCATTTATTTCATAAATTATATTACGAGCGCTATAAGAACATCGAAATTTCTAATATTTGCGGACGACGTTAAATTGTATTCGAAAACTGCATGCTCTATAGATTCTTCTAAGCTCCAGAATGATCTTGGCCGGGTTATGGAGTTGTCGAGGATGAATGGATTGACCATAAATCTTGGTGATGCCACATTCTTTCATTCAACAAACATGGTCGTCCATTGGTCTTCGATTACTTGGTGGACGGTCGGATCCTGGATAGAGTTAGTTCGATGTCTGATTTGAGAATTGTAATGGACTCATCACTCTCTTTCTCGAATCACACTAAATATGTATCATCCAACGCGTTAAGAGTATGGGGATTTGTTAGAAGAGCAACTACAGAATTCAGCAATGTCGATTCGATTATCTACTTATGAAAGTCACTTGTTGCTCCAATCTTATGCTACGGCTCTGTGATATGGTCACCCTAGTCGAACAAATTAATTTTAGAATCCGTCCTTCACAAGGTTGTACAGTATGTCTCATTCAAAGATAGAAAGCCAATGGACTGGGTGGACCATAACTACGAGCCTGGCATGATAAGATATAACTTACTAAAAATCGCAGAGGTGTATCGCTTACAAAACTGTACCTTTATCTTTAAGATTATTAATGCCCTTGTTGACTGCCCTGGCCTGTTAAACCTCTTTAACATGCGCTCGGTTCCATAGGCTATTGGAATTCCTCGAGTTCTGTCAGAGTATTCAAGTACATCTAACCACAGCTTTTTTAGTCCACTGGCCAGATTGTGCAGGCTATGGAATATGTTACCTTCGTCAATTCGGGCATGTTCATCGATAACCCAGTTAAAAACCAGTGTTTTTGCTATTATTCTGCTCTAGCTACTCTTGTATGCAAAGATTGTAAATTCAGGGTAACTAACAAACAAATGTATGCAAAATAAATCTAGTTTAAGGTAGTACTACCGGATTAACGGTTCAGAAATTGATGAAATTTTGAGTACAGGTAGATTCTACTTTAACTAAGACTCAATTAAAATTTGTTAAAGGTTTGGAGCCTGGGAAAAAGGTTATAAATTTTTCAATTTACGAAAATCTACACTTTTCGAGTAATTGCTTGATTTCACAAAACTGAATGTTCAGAATTCACCCAAACTTTGCAAATTAGTAGATAAACATGTAACGAATAAGTTGATACCTCAAAAATCTAAACTTGAAAAGTGTGAGCGTAGTTATAAACAAATAAAAGTTCAAAAATGTACACTTAACCTCAAAAAAATGAATCAAATCAGCTTCTGCCTGAAACTTTTTATTGATAATTACGGTAAATAAAATTGTTTGATGAGAATGTTATATCATTATTTAATGTAACTTAATTTATGCAACTTCTATTATTATGTGTATCCCGCAAATAAACAAAATATAAAAAGTGGACTTGTTTTGACTACCACAGTAAGGGTACTACTACCTTAATATTTTAAATGCTATAAGATCCTCATAACCTCATAAAACCATGAATTTTCTCAAAACATTCTGAACTTCAGTTTGCGAGTTATAAGGTTTAACAAAAAAAAGTAATTTTTAGTTATTCAGGGTATACAGGGTGATAGACAAAGAATTCAAATATTAATATCTTTTGAACTAATTGGTTTCATAAGCTGCAAAAAGAAATTAGCCAAGGTAAGCAAAAGATCTACCTTTTCCCAAAATCTCAACCTAAAATCTTTTTACCCCCCTAACCATACAACATAGAAAACCCATTATTTTTGGTTTTCGATTTTTAGCTCAAAAACTAGTCGCCAAAATAGCTTAAAACTTTTACAGCAAATAGGTATTATTGTTGTTCGTTGTAATAAATTTTTGCAAAACGTTTTACAATTTAGTTTTAGCGATATATATATTTTTTTAAAATCGCCGTTTTAATTATAACAATTGAACGAATCAATCAATCTTAAAAATCTTGCAAGAAGAAGCAATTAAATGCTCTTTTAGAAACACCATTGCTAAATTTATTGTATAAATCATATCATTAAAAAAAAAAGTAAATATCTTTTTTCAAAAATCGAAAAATGGTCATGAAATAACCATAAAATGGTCAAAATCATAAAAAAAAATTTCCCTGAATCCAGAATTAGAAAATATTTAATGTATGTCAAATTTTATTATAATCGGTCATGTACTCCCAGAATTATGATGGTATACACACACACACAGCCACCCACACACACATTTTCTAAGACATATGATTCGAACTCCAAAAATCTCCAAATACGTTTCTATAAAGTTTTAGTTGAACTGAAAATTTTACTATTATAAAGCTTCCTCTAGGAGGAAGTAAAAAATGATTACGAGCAAAATCCATGTTATAGCTATTTTATTTCTTCAGATACTAGTTACTTTGGAGATGTTTTGCGTGTTCTTGTCATCCATTCTCAAATTTTACTGTTTAAGGTTAGAAATTCATAAATGTAAAGATCTTGTGTGATTAGGAACCGCCAATCACAGTGCAGTATATTTAGTTAGAACCTGATATTTTAAGGTTTTGTAGAGCCAGGCTCAAAATGTAACTGCGCAGGTGCGTCACACACTCTCGATGTTTTTACCCAATTCGATATTCTTTAGAACACAACTAATTACATTGTTATTCAAAACTTCACAAGAGAGTTCTAGTTTTTACAGCTTAGGAAAAACCTATTAATCTCTAAATGCATACAATTAATTGGCAAGGAACATATGAATTCAATATGCATTTTGATATACTTGATAATTTATTGCAATCATTCTTTTGTTTAGGATATGACTTGTCAGATTGCGCTCATATAATTCATATCAACAACTATTTTATCGTTGTCTAATTTTCTAGAGGTGTTTTAATCACTCTTTCTTGAAAGCTCCCCAGTATGACATGTTGCTTCTGCTTGGACAGTTATTTTAGGTTAGAATCTGCAGCTTACACGTGCAAATTTGTTATTAATGTTTCTTATTCTTAAATATGATATCATAACTTTAGGGATTGATAATCATTTGTTACTTGTACAAGTTTGTGTAAAAAAACATGTGATTTTGGCTATTATATGACATAAGTAGATTGCATCTGTCATTATCTGTCTTATGTCTAACATTGGCCATTGTACATGTATTTATTTTAAAATATAATAAAAGAACTTGTTTTTTTATCAATTTGAACATATTTCAAATATATGAACTTAACATATAAAAATAGAAATACTTCACAACATACCAGGATGTGAAACAAATCTAGATGTATTATTTAAAACTGCAGGATTATAATGTTGAGCATGAGCTGTATGTGACACTGATGGTACTGTTGCTTGACTGATATTCAGGCCTATAATGTGTGTCTGAATATGTGAATTATGTGGCTGCTGGTGGTGATGATTAGGATGATGGTGTTTTCCTTTTGTTGGCATACTCATCTCAAAAGTCGTTTTTTTTGCAAATTAATCTCCGTTGTTTTAAAATTTTCACTCACATTTAATATGACCCTCATAGGTGTTTGAGTGAAAATTGATTTAATGCAATCCCAGATAATATCAATCAATCACTTACTCTCCTTTATTTTATTGAAATTGTTCACTTTTACAGAATATGAAAAAATTAATGAAATTAATATGTACAATACTATAAACCAAGGTGATACTCCAATTACAAGCTTAATTTTATGTTTTTAAATATCTTAAAATTTTATTCTTTTATAATAAATACTATTATATTTAAAAGTTTTTTAAGTAAAATGTTCATCAATTTAATTTTTCTATTTAATCCTCTCGTTTTCTTTAATAAAAATTAGGTTAATTATATTGGAATTAGCAACCCTGAGTTATAGTAATAAAGTTATAGTAATAATAATTATAGTATATAAAGAATAAGTTTTGAAAGAAGTTGGTGAAAAAATATGCTATTTTAATCATATAATTTAAAAGGTAATTTTTAATTCGCACTTCTTTCACTGATCTAGGAACACAAACTTTGCTACTGTATGTACTCGATATTTAAAGATTATAATCTTGAACTATATAAGATTGTACAATTATTAATTATTAAATGTTGTTTGTTTTTAATTTAAAAAATTATTACAGCTCATTCCCAAATTTAAAATGTGAAAACAAATTTCTAAAAATACTCAAATAAGTATTTATTATTACGTTATTACATGCATATATTTTTTTTATCCCTAAAACAAGTAACACGTCTCACACCGTTACGCACATTGATGTACTCTCCACACGTACACTTTCTTTACACATGCGGTAACGAAAGAGCAAAACGTCTAATCGCATATATATTCGCGTAAAGAAAACTGAAGGAATAGAGGAATGCGAATGACGTTTGACAGCAAATGTTAACACCTATAGATATAAAGGGTCCTGCACATGAAACTTAGACATTTTCAGACATTTAAAAAAGGAATTAGGATGTTTCGCGCGCAAGATCGGTCTAGATGGCACCCTTGGGTGTGTTCCACTGGAACATTAGCACACAATACAGCAGTTCGGTCTACGTTCAGAATTCCGGCACTGTATGTAACTCATCCCGTAAAATTGTTCTATGTCAACTGATTCCGTTTGCATGTACATACAACAACAATCACTACTTGTAGCTAAAATCGCTTTAACATTGCAAAGTAATTTTTATCTCCTTTAAACTTTGTACAGTTTCACTGACATGAGTATTTCGTGCCAGTATTTAGTAATGAAGAAGGAAGGGGATAGGAATAGATGCAATAACTGAACACGTGTATTAAATAATAAATGCATATAATCTACAATATAAAAGAAGACTAGCGGGAGAAAAGATTTTTTTGACTAGTCAATCCGGTGGCCCAACTAATACTGAGTTGACCTCTTGACAGTCGTAAGGTTACTATTATTTATTCTTACTAGACTTGGCGCAGTGCGCTGCGCGCACTGTAGTAGACTATAATTTCATTAACTTATTAAATGGAATATAAATACTTGATTGATATTTTTAATATTTGTTTTCTATCACGGAAATATATCAAACTTTATAATATATGATTCATTTCGCGCTCATATAAATTTCAAAATTGCCGCGGTTTCATTATAGTATTATATTACATTTTTAATATTAGAATCAATTTTAGAAATCAAAAACAAATCAAAAAATTCTAACGATACTTTTGACGCATGCGCACTGCATGAGCCAATCATATTGACGCATTCTTGGCTTCACTTCATCCGGTCATGACTTTTTTATATAGGGATCAACTCCCAACGGCTAACTTCAGAGGGCGTCACGTAAAAGTAATCCGCGATATCCCCTGAAGTTAGCCATTGAGAGCCCTGGCTCGAAGCAGCTATGTTCGAATTGTCGGTGGCCACGCTACTGAAAAAATTGTGGCCGTGAGCTCCAAAACTTTTATTTTACACTAATTTTATTTGAACGAACATTTTCTTTAATCTTGTGAAAAAAAAATTTTGGAGCTCACAGCCAGAGCTTTGGTGTGTACGTCGCGTTAGGCCAAGGAAGGGATACCCCTGCTGGAAAAAGTGAATAGAAATCGATTGAAATCGATTAGAATTCACCATTAAAGTCGATAAAATTTCAATTGACTTGAATAGTGAATCTTAATTCCATTTTATGCATTAGAACTTGATAAAACGTGATAAAATACGATAAAAATTGATATAAGTCGATAATACTCAATATGCAAACTTGCAATTGTAATCGATAGACCATGATCTTCTTGAAATTCTATCAATTTCAATTGTAATTTTTCATATAAACAGAGATTCATATAAGAAGTAACACCATAAATCTACAAGTGCATACGTGATAACAATAGCAAAGTCTTTGTAGGTCATCAGTACTGCAAAGTCTATGATCTGATAAACATTACCCCTTGCTATAACTGTGGAAGATATGGACACAGTGCATCTAAATGTAGAAATAAAACTGCTTGTATAAAGTGCTCCGGCAATCATAATGTGAGTGTATGCAAGAACATAAAGATTGAATGTGTGAACTGTATTTTTAATAATACTACATACAGAACAAGTCTACCTACGGACCACTTGCGAACAGACAGACTTAAGTGTAGTATACTCAGAAAAAGATCAAAAAATATATCAACTCTATTGATTACCCGATTGCACCTATAATACGGACATGGGATGAAGCAAGCGCACTAAAACAAATACACAGTCAACAAACTAACAAACTACTTTACCAAAAGAAGCCAGAGAAGAATACAGGAAATAAAACAAGTGCAACACAACAGCAACGCAGCAGTCACCAGACACCTTCAGCAAGCTCAGCAGGAACGGTCGTATAATGGAAGTACAAATAAATCTAATTGAAGAAATACAAAATAGTATTCATGAACAGGAGAAGCTATACAGAGATCTTGAGACTTTTAATAAGGAAAGAAATAGTAATAACAGTTTAATACTTAAATATTAGAAGTCTAAATGCCAATTTTGATAAACTACAAATCCTTATTAAAAGCCTCAAAATTACAAGCCTACAAAGCCTTATTAAAACCTTACGTAATTGTATGTACCGAGGTATGGAAATTAACGCATTACCAGTATTATAGACTCAAAGATTATAAGTTATATTACAATCCTGGAGATATTAATAAAAATGATGGTGTTGTGGTCTATGTAAAAGAGAATATAAAGCACACTAACGAGACGATAGAAATAAGTAAATTTAATATATTAAATACTATTATTACCTTCTCTATATAGATCGCATGGACTGCCCTACTGAAAAAAATCAGATGACAATCAACTGATAATCAGCTGATAATCAGCTGATAATCATGCCAAAACTTCAGCTGATTATCAGGTGATTTCGGCTCAGTATTTTTAATAAAGCTGATAGTTATAAATATGCGTTATGTGAGATAAAATGTTGATGATAATCAGGTGATAATCATTCAAAATTTGTAACCTTAAATATATTTATTATAAGTTGTTTAAAATAAGTAAAATGTATAAATTTCAAATAATGAGGGCCAGTATTGGTGTTACCATCAGGATGATAACACGAAAACTCTGGCTGTGAGCTCCAATATTTTTGTTTTTCAATAATTTAATTTAAACAAATTTTTTTTAATTGTTAAAAAATAAAAATCTCACATAAACGCATATTTATAACTATCAGCTTTATTAAAAATACTGAGCCGAAATCACCCGATAATCAGCTGACGTTTTGGCATGATTATCAGCTGATTATCAGCTGATTATCAGTTGATTGTCATCTGATTTTTTCGGTAGGGTGAGTTGCACAGATTTTAATCAGAATTTCAAAACTTACTTAGAACAAAAAAGAAAGATTAAAAACCACATTATAATAGGTGATTTTAATATAAACATACAGGATCATAATCTTATAAGCATGGATTTCCTAAATAACCTACTAGAAAAGGGTTTCCTCCCAGGATTTACAAATACTGCCAGACCATCAAATATAACTTCGAATGAAGGAACGTGTATTGACAATATCCTCATCAAAATGGATTTCCTAAATACAAAAGCACTAACTCTAAAGGTGCATATAATAGATCATCACCCATTATTTCTAGAAATAAAAAATGGTACACTTAATCCAAACAACAAAGAGACAGAGACTGACATGGTTTATTACAACTACAAAAAATTATTCAATACTGCTAAACAAATAGACTGGTCAAAATTCAAAAATAAAAAAGATCCAAATGAAAATGTAAATGAAATAATAAATGAAATTCAATTATGCATTGAAAAATCAATATATAAAAAACAAAAACTAAATAAATCAAAGAAAATTCCCAGGAAAGACTGGATAACTAGTGCAATTTTGAACTCGTGCAATACTAAAGAAATTTTATACAATAGATTAAAACAAAATCCAGACAACGTTGAACTCAAAGCAGAATACAAAAAATTTGTTAAAACTCTAGATAAAGTAATTAAGGCAGCTAAAATCGAATATGATAGGAAAAAATTGAGAGCAACAGTAATGATCCCAGAAAACTCTGGGCCTGCATAAATCACAAAATAGGCAAAAGTAAGAATAAAGCTGACACTAATATTAATCAGTTAAAAATTGAAGATAACATAATAATCAAAAATAGGAGTGAAATTGCTAATAAAATGAATGAGTTTTACTGCAAACTTGGAGAAACATTGAGTAACAAAATAACTACACCAAAGGATAGACAGTTAGAACTACCTAAAAACAATACAAAAACAATTTACATTAAACCTACAAACGAACTTGAAATTATAAAAATAATAAACAATATGAAATTGAAAAAAGGTGGGATTGATAAAATAAGTGCAAAGGCTCTGAAAACAATTGCTCCAGTCATTGCCGACTCTTTGGCTCATGTAATAAATCAGTGTATAGAAATGCCAATTTGGCCTGATATGCTAAAGGCAGCTGAAGTGATACCTATATACAAAGCAGGGAAGAAAAACGAAATGGGTAACTATAGGCCTATATCGTTAATATCAAACATTGCAAAAATGTTTGAAAAAATCATACACTACAGGCTTATAGAATTTTTGAGTAAGAATAAAATATTGAGTAAAAAACAATTCGGATTCATTAGAAACATAGGAACTAAGGATGCTTTAAACATGATCTCTAAAACAATATATGAAAACATAGATCAAAGTATACCTATAGCCTTCCTAGATCTGGCTAAGGCTTTTTATACTGTAAACCATAAGATACTGTTAGATAAGCTTTACGTATACGGTATAAGAGGAAAAGGCCATCAAATTATTGCGAGTAACTTAAATAATAGAAAACAAAAAGTAAGAATAGGAACACATGAAGGGACTTTGAAATCATAAATACTGGAGTCCCACAAGGGACTTTGGCCCTTTACTTTTTATACTCTATGTGAACGACTTGCTGACGAATATGCCGGAAAATACTATTCTGTCTTATGCTGATGATACTGCTGTAATAGCTAATGGTGAAACTTGGAATGAGGTAGAAATCAAAATGAACAAATACTTAGAAGAGGTATCAACATGGCTTCGGCTAAACAAACTAACATTAAATATACAAAAAACGGGTTTTATAACTTTTGGAAGCTATTGCGCCAGTGTACCAAAGAAAATCGAAATTCAAATCAATAACGAAATATTAAAGAGAGTTAATGAAACAAAATATTTGGGTTTAATCTTCGATGTAAACATGAGATGGGACAAACACATTGAATATCTAATGAATAAGACTAGATATTTGATCTTCAGTTTTAGTAAAATTTCGAAATATATGGATACTAATACTTTAAAAATAATTTACTATGCACTATTTCATAGTTTAATAAGCGATGGAATACTCGCATGGGGAGGTGCATACCAAAACAATTTACAATTACTGCAAACAGCTCAAAAAAGAATTTTAAAAATTATAAATAAAAATACTTTTCAAAGAATAAATCCACTTAATCTACAAGAGTTATTTGCATATGAAAGTCTACGGTACAATTACAACAATTTCAAAGATCAGTATACAAAATCAACAAGTAAAACCAGATACAAACTTGTAATACCACCTAAATATAATAAAACTGTGAGTACTAAAAACAGCTACATCAAAGCAATTTGCATCTTTAATAAATTGCCAAATGAACTGAAAACTTTAGACCTAAGAAGGAAAATTAATATTAAAAAGATACAAGACTGGCTGAGGAAAAATGAATGACGTAGACACCGCTACAACAATAGATTGCATCCAATTAAAATTATGGCTTTTATCGAGATCCAAACAAGGATCCGGAGATGGCCCAGTACTGACTACTAAATTAATATTAAATGTCAGAACTAACATTTGCCCGAAGGGCAAATGTAAATTATACAATAATCGCAAACATCAACGGATTTCCAAATACAATTACAACAAAATGATAAATGCATACCCAAATATTAACGACCGTCTAGACAATCTAACAAACGAAATAATAAATGAATGGACCTATAAAACTAAAGATGAAAAACCAAATATCAAATTCATAAAATTCGTCAAAGCAACAACCAATGAATTGGAAGTCAAAAAAGTCTCAAGCATTGAAAAATATAAACCAATAGAAACAGTCTTCACCAGGATCGACGAAATGGCCGAAGAAAACAGCAATAAAGCTAGGAAAAAGGAAGCGGCATCTGCACCAGGACAGAAGATCACAGAATCAGCTAAACACAGAATGACTTATGGCGATATCAGCTATCTAGGATCTAACAAGGCATTATTCTACTTTGATAGAGGTATAAAAGGTAAACAGGTTTTCATAAATTCAGTCTCCTCACTCAAGCACCAATCGCCTTATAAAGATATAGTAATAATAGATGATATAGTTTTTACGTCAGACTGTAAATGTGATTTATCAAATCAGCATAATGAGATGTTTCCACACTACCGAGAAACCTGTGCCGTTGGGCTTACATGCCCAGCAAGGCTCAGCACAACAGAAAGGATGTCTTACATAAGAGAAAAAAAACGCAACAACAGATAGATTTATGACAGCAAGACAAATGTTGGTAAGGAGATGGTGAAACTAAAGTGCAATGACTTTAAATTATTAAATTATAGATATAAAAAAAAATTAAGTGACAATACAAAATATAGAATCTCAAATCGTGCAATATAATCTACCGATAAAAGAAGTATAAGTAACATTAAGTTAAGAGTACAACATATAGAATCAATAACGTAAAACTTTAGTAAATGTTTAGTAAATTTAAATAATAAATAATATAAATTATTTTTCTTAATTAAAATAGATAGATTATATAAAATTTGTATGTTTCTTTTCCAATGATTATATTCTTGTTAAAAAATTGGGCAAAGGAGTCAAATAGACCCTTATACCCAATTTGAGTGTGAATGAGTAAGTATGATGGTATAACCATTGTCTGGAAGTCCGACATGGAAAGTACGATCATACAGAGTGAATGTTTTGATGTAGAGTATGGTAGTTAGTATGACTGGAGGTTTTTGGCTGTAGCGTATACAGCTAAGCTAACCAGTATTTTGTTACTATCTTGTTATTTTTATTAATCCGGACCTGCGAACAGGGAACATTGTTTTCCTCTGCAGGATCGCGGCGTTATGATGGGTTATTGTATTAATAATTGCTGCATTATGACAGCCTGCGAATTTTATATGTAATTTATGTAACACTATGTAAATTATGTATTTTCTGGAATTCTAAATAAATAAATAAATAAATATTAAGTTTTATCGATTTATATGGATTTTTATCGTATTTTATCACTTTTTATCAAGTTCTAATGCAAAAAGTGAAATTAAGATTCACTATTCAAGTCGATAAGTGATCTAATCGACTTCTATCGACCTTTTCCAACAGGGACCGTGCGTTAATTCAAGACGACGCGCTGACTGGTACAAGCTTCTGATATTACTTTTGCCACTTACTTGTTTTGATAAATTGCCGTGAAATGTCGCTAAATCTACGTGTCTCTCTCGTGCAACGATACACGGAGAAAACGAACTTGGGTTTATTGCATGAAACACACGAAGAAATAATACCTCAACTTAAACGCATGCTTTTTTTAAACGAAATAGCCAGGTTTAACCCTATTAAAAATTTTACTCAAGATCGTATGTAAGAACTTACGTAAAATCATATATCAGATGTGAGCGAGCATACAGAAAACCGATGATAAAGCAATATCCATCTGTGTATAGCTGTGCGGCCATATTCACGGTTCTAATACTTGTTGCGGCTAACTTAACGGTCCTAACATTTTTTATTTAATTTGAGTATTTTGTGAATGACACACTCGTGTATTATATCAAAGGTAGTTTTTATTAATATTTTTGTTGAAAAATCATAGTTATGCATAGTAAAACATGATATAAGTCAAAATATATTAGAGACAAAAAAGGAATGCATTTATTTCTTTGTAACGAAAAATGCGAACCTTAACATAGAAGTGAATAGTACCGTGGGCACCGTGGCTTCGTCTGCTTCTCAAACTCGCCTTCGAGGCGCTACCGCACCACTTCATAATACAATATAATTAACGTAACTGTTGAAATCTGATACCATCCACCGTAAACTAAACAAAACTGAAAAAAAACTAATAATATTTGTAAATAACTGTTGACTTTGTCTTAATTCCGACATTCTTCTGCTGATCATTTCTGTTTTATTCTGAAATTTTCATATCGAAACTGTTATGTGTAGAATTTTTGTTCCACTAAGAATCGAGATAAGTATGGAAAATTATGTAATTTTATACAAAATCATATTATATATCCTCTGAATCATTAAATAAGACAGTATTTAAAATATATAACGATATAGTGTGCGTAAAATGCACTATTACGCACGCTCCGCGTGGGTTCTAGCACATTTTCCGTCACCTGTATCAGGAAATAACGTTCGATACACATGCAAAAAGTTAATTTTTATAATTTTATAAATAGATAAAATTTAGTTGTCAATATTAGAATGACACTTTATTGATTGTGGAATGAATGCAGAATGCTTCAATGCATCTATTTTTGAACAATTTTACTATCTAAAAAATAATTTTCAATTATAACCAACTTAGAGTATTTGAAAAGTAGACGAGCTCGAGTCGAGTAACGGGTCGAGTCAAGTTACTCGAATATTTCGAACTACTCGAATTTTCCGAGCTTCTCGAATTTTTCGGGTTACTCGAATCTTTTGAGTTACTCGAGTTTCTCGCACTACACGAGATTATTTTTTAACCATATATTTACCATACCACACGAAATTTTATGATTATATTTATGTATGGCTTTAATACAGCCTCAGTAAAGCAGGAAGCAATGAAAGTGAGAGCTCATAAAGCTTATACAAGCGAATTGCTTTTCGTTCGTATATAAACTAAGCAATAAGCTTATAGTTTAAGCTGGTCGTGGTCAATCCCTATAGAAGTCGCAAAAAACGCACTGCTCTTACTGTTCTCGTAACTGCAGTTGTGAATACCAGTTAGAAACGTGCGCTACATTTATGCTCGTCCGCGGGACGGCCTATTTCCAGGGTTACACTGTAAAAAATTTTGTCGTAATATTACGTACCCAGTAGTGAACCAATCCGTCCTACACCCAGCACAGTAAAGTTACAACAATACAAGTAAATTCACAACGGTATATAGTAATTTTACTATTTTGCGCGCTGTAATCTTACAACGGCGGTAGTATTTTCACACTGAACGCGAGAATCTGACCCCTGTCAAATTACTACGCTAAGAGTAGTAAACTAATCTGACATACGCTGGGCGGAGCAATTTTACTACAAGAATAGTAAAAGTGCTAGATTTTTGTAATTTTACGTAGCTGTGAGTAGTAAAATTGCTATACGTGGGGATGGAACCTCATGTAATTTTACTACATTTTAGTGATTTTGAAAAATCATTTTTTGTAACACATGCACGATTTTCGCGTTTTTTTGACCTAAAATTAGGGACTAAACTAGTCGTTTTCCGACCGGCGGACGAAAAAATGCAGCAGCGGGCGTATAAGTACTTTTTCGATACAGTGTGCGTAAAATGCACTTTTAGGCACGCTCAGCGTGAGTTCAAGCACATTTTCCGCCCCTGTATAAAAAAATAACATTCGATACACGTGCGAAAAGTTCAAATATACTATTGCGCCCGCTACTCAATTCATTGGCAAATCTTCAAAAAATATGGTGTGCACTAAGGGCTTTTTGGCCTCGTGTGTTTGCAGTACTCGTCTGCGGCTCGGGCTAACTCGCCTTGACTTGTACTGCAAACTCCACACTCGGCTTAAGAAAGTCAACTTTACGCCCTTGGTACACAATATACTATTTTACAGTGTAGGTTACTATAGGGAGACTTGTTTGAGACATTTTCGTTCACTCTTTAAAATACGCTGTTTTTAGGGTCGGTAATATAACCGGCCAGCCGTGTTCAATGTATTATATACAATGTAACGCAACAATTTTATGTGTGTTTATATCGTTGCTCCCTACAAAGAGTAGCACTGTTCAAATTTCCCGTCATAAGTACCACAACTCATTTCACGCACGCTAGACTAGCACAACTCAAAATTTCCCGCGAAGACTAGCACAACTCAAACTTTTTCACAACTTCAACAACGAATTTCTATAAAAATTTCCCGATTTTTGTGAAACTGTCCCAGTAGTATATGGGCTGGTATGGAGAGACTGGGCGTGGCCTAGAGTGACGTCACCAGTCCCGTGGCTGGCGCCAGTTGTTTATGTAAACAGAAGCCCAAGTTTATATCAACAGTAGCTGATAAGGTTAATAAACATGATTTACGACCGCTACTGTCATAAACAGTCTGTCATCGATGGGTGACTTTTGTTTGTTTATTTATAAATAATTATAAATAATTTTTAAACAAAAGCTATATCACGCATACGATGCCAGCCCTCCCCCTTTTATTCAAGCAGACCCGAGCCCGACTTTCTCTCTCTCTCTTTCGCTGTCTACTCCATACCGGCCCCGAGCTCAAACGCACGTGCGCGACTCTCGCTATACCAGCCCGTAGCCCCCTCTCCTTTTACACTATAGTAGCCCGTGAGCTCTGGCGCGGTGGCTCCCGCTGCTGCTGTACCGGACCCGCTTCTCTCTCTCTCTCTCTCTCTCTCTCTCTCTCTCTCTCTGGTGAGTACAGTTGACAGCTCTGCTGATACATCATATTTTGGTACTGTTTTTCTGCTGCTCCTTGCCTTCGGGCCCTCTTCTGTTGTAGATAGTTGC
Source organism: Nasonia vitripennis (assembly GCF_009193385.2). NCBI lineage: Eukaryota > Metazoa > Arthropoda > Insecta > Hymenoptera > Pteromalidae > Nasonia > Nasonia vitripennis. The sequence continues at coordinate 3,852,256 of NW_022279588.1, forward strand.
ACGCTTCACTTTGCAACCTTCACGTCGATATATAAATCGCCGAAGGCTGCAATTTTTCTCTTATATCATTTCCACTGCAAACTTTCTACAAGGTCCTTAACCTCCAAAACTGCTTGGCTTGGCTTGGCTTGATTTCTCACTTGCACGGCGTCTCTTTCTCACTGCAATCAACATCGTGGCGACATCTGCTGCCTCGCGGGAGAATCTTCACGGCATCTTCACACTTTTCGAGGTCGGTACTTTCGCACTCTCTCCACTAACGCTCCATCTAGCCGTAAGAGTTACTATATCTACTCTCTCACTTTGTCGATAACTTATCATCCTCCTACGAATATCTACTTTACCGACTGCTAGTAAGTTATCGACGAAAAATGAGTTCAAACGGCGAGAAGAGTGTGGAAGTGTCTTTTCAGTCATGCAGCAGCTGTACACAACCTATACAGCACAAAGACCCCAAAAGGTGTGAGTTTTGTGGTCTATACTACCACGCCAGGTGCCAGAATACAACCAATGTGAAGGCCATCCTGGTGAATGACAGGCAGTCCATCGCCTGTCTCTCATGTGCAGACAAAAACAACCCCACGGGTACCAAAGTGAAGACTAAGTCCACCTCTGCTACAACATCAGCAATGGGAGTAACGCAGTGCCCTTGACGACATTCGCAATGCTCAAACGGAGGCCCTCAAGATACAGAACATCGTGTCGGAGAGGATCTCCAAAATTGAGCAGCGTCTGGGCCCAATTGAGAGGCGGCTCAAGGCCCTCGATGAGCTGCCTGCACTCAAGACCCGCATACAAAATGCTGAGTCCACTATCACCGAGCTGCAGGCACAAATTCTAGATCTCTCATCGAGGAGCCCGACAATGCAGCAGGACAGCAGCAGCACTGTACCCAGTGCTGCGGAGATATGCAGCCTGCGCAGTGAACTGGCAGAGGTCAGGAGGCGACAGGAGCAGAATTGGATGCCACCTTGCTGGAGGAAGCTAAAGCTCTGAGCCCTGACCATCAAGGGCTCGTAAACATCAACGAGCTGCTCCCCTCTGACGTCCACAAGCTGCGTTCGAGAGCCAGGCTAGAGGCGAGGAAGAGGCAGGGTTGCCGAACATTCATCAGAGATGGGAGACTCAACATGCGCTGCAACGACGACAGCGAGCGTGCTACCGTCATCAACACCGACGCTGAGCTGGAGACTTTTTTAGCCCGGTTTCCGCTTGCTGCCGACATCGTTCAACACTGAGGCTACAACACAAACACATCATTCCACCACATCCACCATCAAGCTCATCTGCCATATCTTCATCCGGTTCTAAGGTATCTCTGTCCGAAGGTCTACGAGTCTGTCATTTCAATGCGAACTCGCTTACTGGTCACATTAAGATGATCAGGCTTTTCTTATCCACTCGCTCTCCGTTTCACGTAATAGCTGTTACCGAGACCTGGTCGAGCGACAAGGTTACGTCCATCCCTTCACTGGATGACTACCTACTCTACAGACGGGACAGAAACAGAAACGGAGGAGGTGTGGCCCTCTACATACATAAATCACTGACAGCTAGCGTTATTTCATCATCTGATGGTGAATGGTTTGGCAAGCCGGGCAAGCCTGAATATCTCTTCTGTATCGGCAAAGGGAATCTCTCCGATCTTCGTGGGGGTTGTATATCGTCCTCCTCACGCTCCATTCTTCCAAGGCTCTAACTTTATTGACCAGCTAACAACCCACATGCACAGCTACTCCACGAAGGTCATAATGGGAGACTTCAACTCTGACCAGCTTTCTTCATCTGAAGATGCCAAGTTTATCAAGGCCTTCATTGATGAAAATTCCCTTTCTTCTCTCCCCTATGGTGCAACACATCATAAACAGGGTTCGGATACCTGGCTTGACTTGTGTCTAATTGACGAGCAGGATCGCCTGCTGTCACACTGGAAGACAGACTCACCTTTCATCAATGGACACGACCTTATCACGGCCACTCTTGACGTACAGATTCCACGATACGTACCTAACACATACTCCTACAGAAACTGTAAGGGAATCAACGCCGAGAAGCTAAGGGACTTTCTTAGCGTATGTGACTGGTCATCCCTCACCGCTTCATCACTTGATGAATGCATCTCTACACTTAACGCTAACCTCACTAACGCCATTAATCATCTCGCCCCATTACGGACTGTAACACCGAGAAAACGACGTCACCCGTGGTTCACCACGGCTCTTCGTGACCTTGTATCTGAGAGGGAAAGACTTTACAGGCGTTTCAGGGACTCCAGGCTTGATTCAGATCTCCGCTTATACAGACTAGCTAGAGACAATGCTCACAAACAGGTCGAGGAAGCCAGGCTGATTTATTACTATTCGCGCCTGTCAACCTTGACTGATGTTGCCGATATCTGGAGAGAGCTGGAGAAACTTGGAATTTCTGCAACTAAGGCCCCTTTGCCACCTCGCTTTAGCACAGATAAACTCAACAAGAATTTCAGCTCGATCTCCAATGATCCATTAGCTCCTCCTGTTGAGGAGTATCTTCTAACCCTGGAAAGTCTTGACCTCCCGGAACATTTCAAGTTTGGCACCATAACGGAATCGGACGTGTTGGCTGCAGTATCGCACTTCGACACCTAGGCCAGGGGAAGCGACGGCATCCCTCAGGTTGTTATCTCAAAAGCACTGCCAGTTCTCGCTCCTCTACTATGTCACATTTTCAACCTGTCTCTGAGCGAAACCCGTTTCCCATCTGCCTGGAAATTGTCACTTGTGCGTGCACTCAACAAAGTCAGTTCACCAACAGCCCTGACTGACTACCGTCCGATTTCACTTCTCTGCTTCCTCTCCAAGGCCCTGGAGTGGCTGGTGCACAGGCAAGTCTCACAATACCTTGAATCAAGGCTCTTACTGGACAACTATCAAACAGGCTTCCGCACTGGCCACAGCACTCAGTCTCGCCCAATTAAGCTAACTGATGATGTCAGGGTCGGGATAAACAAAAAGAAAGTGACACTCCTTCTACTGTTTGATTTTAGTAAGGCGTTTGACACTGTATGTCACGTCCGACTCCTGAGGAAGCTATCCACCTTCGGCTTCTCTAAGCAGGTTATCCGCTGGTTTGCCTCCTATCTCACTGGGAGAGAGCAAGCCGTCGTTGGTGACAATAGCGAGCGTTCCTCTTCGCAGTGTCTTAACATCGGTGTCCCGCAGGGCTCCGTCTTAGGTCCCCTGCTGTTTGCATTGTACATCAACGACATCGGTTTCTGTCTAGACTCCGATGTTTCCCATCTTATTTACGCGGATGACTTGCAAATTTACAGTCATTGCCACCTCGAGGAGCTCGATTCTTTATCAAACAAGATGAGTGCTAATGCCGAGAGGATAATGGGCTGGGCTGCGCAAAACAAGCTTAAACTTAATGTTACAAAAACCAAAGCAATTGTCCTGGGCTCCCCATACTACATAAATCTACTTCCCTCAACAGCTAACACATTCATTAATATCGGGGGTGCCCAGGTCAGCTTTGAATCCTCTGTGCGTAATCTGGGACTGGTGCTTGACTCTAAACTCTCGTGGAAGGAGCACTTTACACAAGTGTGTAAACGTGCTCACTCGCTAATGTACAGGCTTTACTTTTTTAGAAAGAGTACCAATCTCAGATTGCGCAAACATCTCGTGCAAGCACTCCTATTTCCGATCATCGACTACTGTTCTCTTGTATACTGTGACTTGACGCAGGAACTCGACTTAAAACTACAGAGGCTCGTGAATACAGGAATCCGGTACATCTATGATGTAAGGAGGGATGAGCACATCTCCCCTTACAGGCGGGAGCTGCAGTGGCTAACCACTGACGGACGCAGGAAATATTTCACAGTCTGCTTCCTTCTTAAAATGTTTAACTCGGTCGTACCATCATACGTACTGGCCTTTTTTGACTTCCGCGTCTCGCTCCGGCCTGTGAGGGGCTAGGTGACACCTCTGGAAATACCTGCGCTGATATGGAAATACCATATCAGCGCCTCATACTTATGGAATAGCCTGCCATCACACATCAGAAACACCTCATCTACTGTCATCTTCCGAAAACTTGCTAAAGATCACTACTTTCACCTCGAAAACACATAACTCATACACACTCACGCACACGCACACACCTACTCATTCTCGCGCTACTCATTTCCACCAACGGTACACTTTTACACTATACACAATCTAAACACGCCTCAACTTACTGCATTCTACTTTCACCTCATAATGCTGAATCTTACGATTGTACAACATAATGTACGCAAATAAAAACTATCTAATCTAATCTCTCTCCCCTCTCTACGCCATACTCGCGCGCGTCCGCCAAAGCCGCCGTCTACCTGTCGCTCGCGTATACCTGCTGTTTAGCTTTTATTGCCCTAGCGCCGGCTCTGATCCTTTCTGCGCTGTAATAATATGTAACCTGTATGATTTCCTACTACACGGTGCCGCAAAGCCTACTCTAAATTTCAGCTTTGGGGTTTATTGATGGGATTTATACACATTAAAATAGAGAAATTTTTGTTTAATACACTCTTATATTTATTTAATAAAACAGTAAAAATTGAATACATGATATATTTATGCGCGCGTGTGTGTGCGTAGAACAATAAAGCATATTTACAGTTTAGAAATTAACGATAGGAGATGAATAAAAAAAGTTATAGCGGAAACATAACGTCGTATACATCTTTTGCGATTCTGGCTAAGCCAAACGCATAGATTTCTGTTAAAACTACATCTAAAACGTCGACGCTTACAGTGGCGAAATTTAAGTTTGTCTTAACAATTTCGTCGATTTTATATTTATGAAGGGCGTAATATTGTTTGAACGAGTTTACATTTTTCAGAATTTCACGACACAGTTCAGCCTCTTCTCTTTTCAAAGCGTCTTTTATATAATCTAAAATTGAGTCCACGCCGCGATTAACTAATCCCGAAAGCTCCTCGAGCTGTTTAAAACGCAAATCGATGCACTCTTTTACCTGTCTTAAGCCAGCGAACGTTTGTTGATGCATAATTACACTAGGCGGACTCTCGTACTTTTTCTGCTTTTTGCACGCAGGCTGTGCAGGTGGATGCTGTTGTGTTTCCTCGTCATGGCCGCCGCCGTCGCCGCCGACACTCCTGATGAACTGCTGACCGTTGTGGGTTGTCATTTCTGCTGTAGGTGCTGATGTTGGTATTAGCCTCTCGTCGATGCCGATCGCACTTGCTCCGAAGCTGTTTGTGAATGTGACATCGTGATTTGGAAGGAGGATCTTGCTAGGATTTCCAAAATCCTGGTAGAACGTGAAGGAGTGATTCAGATATGCATCCATAGCCTCCATCTGATCTTTGATCACTTCCCAGCTGTGTGTGTCGAGTGTCACATACTTGGTTGGCGATCCATTGGCACAAATTTTTAACACTGCTCTGTAGTAACCACCGTAATACTCCAGGCCTATGATTGCACGCTTGCAGTTTGATTTGTTAAGCGCGTACGTCGTCGACTACAACAAGTTGCAGGTGATCGGCTTATTTTTCCAAGACTCGGCACTTGGTGCTGCTGCTGCTGCTGAATCCATTGCAAAGATTTTTTACACACGAGGTCTACTTGACGAGAGTGTTCTTATGACTGATGGCTGACAAAGAGCGAGCGTCAACGAGTCGCAGTTCTTTCTAGAAACGGCCGTTACATTATTTACATTCCATAGTGAAACGAGACACGTTTGATATCGATAGAAGTTGTTTTGTTTAACATTCAGATAACAAACATCTGGGCTTTGGCTGTGCAGATCTGATTACAGTAACCCCGTCCTGTAGAACTCGTGTGTGAGAATGCGTTGACTCGATGATGGCGATGACGCATTGCTTTATTTTGCATTCTTCTCATGAGCCTTGGATACAACTTAACGGCTAATGCGTCATTCTTGACAAAGTCTGATGAAAAATAACGTAGATATTTTCGCAGAGAAATGTCACTACACATATGATACAGAAACATAATGCTGTGCTCGCCACATACTTTAGAGTCGACGCTCTGCACTTGTTTTTTATTCCAGTCGAATCGCGTGCAGTTTTTTCCGAGTCGATCAAGATGATGCTTTGATACGGGTGCAACTCCGTAGCTGTCAAAGTAAATTTCGTATCCATTTTTATCTATGAAGATGGCAACCCAGTGTGATCCTGGCTGATCGGAGGTGTCGAGATTTGTTAGAATAGCTGTCGGTGTGGATAACATATAGCAATTTCGGAACGTGATTAGCAGCGTAAACTCCTATTGAATTGGCTTTTAATCCTCTAATAGCTGTGATTATTTGACGCGTATTCATGATGATGGTACATCTACGTACTCTTCTTCTACCGCACCGTCTTTTTTCTCGTCAGCTTCTTTTTTAATTCCGTCCACAACGTCGCTAGCACGAAATCTTTCGGGATAGTGATATCTCTCCATCTGCAGCCGATCGTAATCTAATATAGCTTGGTACATTACTTGGCTATTTATGTCGTACGGGTCGCTTCGATCAGGACTGGCAACGATTGAGTGTATCCACCTTCTGATTTGATAGGCTCGACGATGTGCGCAAAAATTGTTCTTGTTCTCGAATTTCTTGATACCGTGGCTGGTGCACAGCAAGACGTTAGGGAATTGCATAGAGAGTTCGTCAAACGAAGGCGCACTAAAATCTTCTAAATTGATGATTCTTCGAGCCACCACTTTTTCCAAAAACTTGGCTTTTGCCTAGCCACGCACGTATATACGGCGCGCGTCTTTCACCAAGTTGCACAGATTACGACGCAGATTCTTGAAGGAGATATCTCCGTCGTGCCACTCTAAACCGTGCAGTAATCGAGAGTGCAGTAATTATTCGTCTGCTGCATATCCGCGGGTAATTCGGTAAAACTGCACGGCGCGCGAATGATCCAATGACCAACTATACGGCTCTGGAGAGATAAAACTCCGACTTCTTTGGGAGTCAATTTTTTATTTATATCCCGAAAGCCTTGAATATCGATCACGTAGTCCGTCATGATGACGATGATGCTGTTGCAGCTCGAGTACGTTAGGTGCTGGTTGTTTCGAGAGGGAGACTAACTGCAGACTGTCAACGCGCTCGCCTTATGAAGCGCGAATCAAAAAAAAAATCTTTTTTTTTTGAGGCGCTGCGATCGAGTGTGCGTGCGCATCAAGCGCTAAAATCCGTTACGATTTGGCGACGTTGTCGTACTCTGCGTAAACGATACAGTTGATAGCAGTGAGAAGAGCCGTCTCAAATCTCACTTCTATGCGTATGCTACCCGAGCGCACGAGATGTCCAATCATGTCAAAGTATCGTCGATTCTGTGAAAAATATTTGCGATTTTCCAGCCCTTTGTTCACAATCATAGGTGCTGTGGCAGTGCTCACCGCATTAGCTGGCGAATCGAAACCGCCGCTCGTGTCGTCGTACCACAGACTCGCTGTAAGATGTGTCTCTTTAGCAGCCGGAACGTAGTTGAGAAGCGTCTCGATGTACGCTCTGTAAGGATAGGCGTTATTAGGCGGCGAAACCATTTTCTGATTAAACATTGAATGCATGAAATTGTTGATCGGTCTGACTTTAAGGTCTTCGGTCGTTGTGGTAGCCTCGTCAGTGGGTACGATTTTAGGTTGAACATGAAGCATAGTATGAGCCAGATCAAAGTAATGATCGCTACCTGCCGGCACGACAAATTCCAATGGTGCGTCGACATCGTCGCTAAGAGACGACACAGGCTTATAATGCAGAAAGCTGCTGCTTTCAATGGACGTTTGGGTGGCTGGAAGCGTGAAAAGATCCAGCTCGCTGGATATGCATTCCGTCGAGTGAGAATGTAAAAATGCCATTTTTACCCCAAACTAAATACGCCTAGGACCAAAAATATCCGTAACACTTCTCAAACTTTGCTGATGCTGCTGCTGAGTACTTCTCTTTTTAGGCCTCTTCTTCGTTTTTCTCGTGACTCTCTTCTTCCGTCCTGCCGTATGTTGTTTGCGTTTTTTGCTAGAGCCGATTGTACTCGATGTACGTGTCTTTCTCAACTGACGCCTTCGATGCACTGCGCGTGATTTATAACCAGAGCCTTTCATCATTTCTGCTATCTTTTCACCGGCTTTTCTCTTCAATTTGTTTCCAGACTCTTTAGTACGATATTTGAACGCCTCCTTGAAATTCGAGCCGTTGTTTGCAACGTCGTCCAACACGTTGATGCCTGTGCGCACAGCCTCTTTGCCCACAGCTCTGGCACCGGAAGCGATGTACGGAAGAATTTTGCGAAATAATCCTCCGAGCCACGCACCTACATCTTGTCCGCGCTGATACGTTGAACCGGAATAGACGTGTCTCACTCCTCCACCGCCTACTTGCTCGTCGTAGTAGCGTATGTAGTGACTCATCGTGACATAGCGTTGATCTCTCTCTCTCTCTCTCTCTCTCTCGCTCTCTCTCTCTCTCTCTCTCTCTCCTCTCTCTCTCTCTCTCTCTCTCTCTCGCTCTCTCTCTCTCTCTCTCTCTCTCTCGCTCTCTCTCTCTCTCTCTCTCTCTCTCTCTCTCTCTCTCTCTCTCTCTCTGTGTGAAGATCGTGCTGTGAAGATTGCGTAGGATGAAGATCTGAAGAATTTTTTAGGCTCGATCACAGCCAAATGAAGCACACACCCCTCATTCCACGTAGATCACCATCATCTGAATCGTCCACCACATCTTCAATCACTCCTAAGGTAACTCTGTCTGAAGGTCTAAGAGTCTGCCATTTCAATGCGAACTCTCTTACGGGTCACATTGAGATGGTCAGGCTCTTCTTGTCCACTCGTCCCCTCTTTCACGTGATAGCTATGACGGAAACCTGGCTTGACGAGAAGGTAACTTCTATCCCTTCACTGGAAAACTATACGCTCTACAGACGTAACAGAAACAGGAACAGGGGAGGTGTGGCCCTCTATATCCATCATTCACTGACTGCAAACGTATTATCATCCTCTGATGGAGCTTGGTCGGGCAAGCCAGGCAAACCGGAGTACCTTTTCTGTGAGGTCTCCGCGAAGGGAGTTTCACCCATCTTTGTGGGAGTAGTGTATCGTCCACCACATGCCCCTTTTATTCAGGATAATAACTTCATTGAACAGCTGACTACTTTTATGCACAACTATTCCACAAAGGTCATTATGGGTGATTTCAACGCTGACCAACTCTCCTCATCCGAAGATGCCAAGTTCATCAAGACCTATATTGAGGAAAACTCCTTATTGTCGGTCCCTTACCCCACTACAAGACTGATACTCCTTTCACCAACGGACATGACCTAATCACTGCCACTCTCGACGTACAGATCCCACGCTATGTACCTAAAGCATACTCTTACAGAAACTACAAGGGATTCTGTGCCGAGAAGCTAAGGGACTTCCTTGGCACATGTGACTGGTCATCTCTCGCTACGTTACCTTCCGGCCCCTGAACACCGGTGTCCCGCAGGGATCGGTTCTAGGTCCCCTGCTGTTCGCGTTGTACATCATTGACATTGGTCTTTGCCTGGATTCAGATGTGTCCTTTCTAACCTATGCGGATGACTTGCAAATATACAGCCAATGCCACCTTGAGGAGCTCGATTCTTGTTCTAACAAGATGAGAGCTAATGCCGAAAGGATAATGGGCTGGGCTGCACAAAATCACCTTAAACTTAATGTCCTGAAAACTAAGGCAATCGTCCTGGGCTCCCCCTAATATATTAATGCTTTACCAACTGTTGCTAACACCTACATCAACATAGGGGGAGCCCGGGTCGACTATGAATCATCCGTGCGCAATCTGGGGTTGGTGCTTGACTCCAAACTAACGTGAAAAGAGCACGTTACACAACTATGCAAACGTGCTCACTCATTAATGTATAGGCTTTACTTTTTCAGGAAAAGTACCAAACTCAGGTTGCGTAAACATCTCGTGCAAGCACTCCTATTTCCAATCATCGACTACTGCTCATTGGTATACTCAGACCTGACCCAAGAACTTGACACGAAACTCCAGAGACTCGTAAACACGGGAATTCGATACATCTATGGTGTAAGGAGGGACGAGCACATCACCCCCTACAGGCGTGAACTGCAATGGCTTACAACTGCCGGACGTAGAAAGTACTTTGCAGCCTGTTTTCTACGAAAACTCTTTAACACAGCTGTGCCTTCTTACATCATGGCCTTTTTTGACTTTCACGTCGCGCACAGGCCTGTAAGGGGGGAAGAAAAGCCTCTGGACATCCCGACGTTCAAGACGGAGACGCTGAAAGGTTCATTCCATATAAGCGCCTCATACCTCTGGAACTCGCTACCATCACGCCTTTGCAACACTAAATCCATGTCACACTTCAAACAATTAGCTAAAGAATATTTTTATGCACGTGAAAACTAATAATCATCTCACAAACACTTACACTCCTCCACTCTATATATATCATTTCATTATATCATCTCTCACACACACACAAATTATAACTTGTTTTACTTTATACTGTTATTTTGAATTGTACCACACAATGTACAGAAATAAAACTTATTTAATCTAATCTAATCTAATCTCTCTCTCTCTCTCTCTCTCTCTCGCTCTCTCTCTCTCTCTCTCTCTCTCTCTCTCTCTATCTATCTCTCTATCTCTCTGTCTCTCTCTATCTCTCTCTATCTCTCTATCTCTCTGTCTCTCTCTATCTCTCTCTATCTCTCTATCTCTCTGTCTCTCTCTATCTCTCTCTCTCTCTCTCTCTCTCTCTCTCTCTCTCTCTCTCTCTCTCTCTCTCTCTCTCTCTCTAGCGATTACGTTTAAAGTGAAGCGTAACCGTCAGCGGTCCATATTCGAATGGTATTCGCACTCCGTGCTGATCTCTTATATCTATGACAATCGAACGAAAACTGTTATGTAAAAGTGGAATATAATGAGCAGGTGCAAAATGTCTCACGATATTACTGCCAAATTTGTACTTTGCACTATCCACGGAAAATATACGCAGTAGAGCAGCTTGAGTGTCGCCTACAGTATGTGGCTCGCATACATCCGTGTACACGTAGAGCTGATCGGGAATAGCTCGGGAAAGCGATGCTGGTCTGTTTCCTAGCACGACTACACTGCTCATTGACGATGTGACAAAGGTGCCGTTTTTTCGTCGAGTCTCGGAATCTTCGAAACCGAAAATACGGCAAATTTTTTCGTTAAACGTTGTCTGATGCTGATCCACGCAGGCACACTTGCGCTGTAGCATGTAGTAGCCCTTTTGAAAGGGTGCAACTTCGAGACGCAGGTGATCGTGAAAGACGGCTGATTTATTTATTTCGTTGGCTAGTTGCTCGATCTTGTCGTAAATGCCGTGCGGAAAAAAATGCGTTTCCTGCTTTGCCTTTTCCGACTGTTTAAACGTGTAAAAGGCGTCAGATTCTTGAATGTGCGTGACAGTACTCGGCACGTGAATTTCGACGAGCGCAACGGACCAATTCCCGCTGAGTCTGAACTCGTGCGAGAGCTGCGTTGTAAAGCAGCTGGTGGCGTTTTCGTTGTAGTACGTCATACTGCTGTTGCTAGACAGAACTAGGTAAAAATTGTTCTGGTCCATTTTTAAATTTTTTGTACTTCAGAGGCTTTGATCCACGAGTTAAATTTGTCCGGATAGCCAGCCCACTTGACGAGTAGCTGCTTCTTCGAGCCACGACCCTTTGTACGAATTACGCGTTCTATTTTGAATTGCTCAGCAGCGTCCGACATGCGTTTCGTGCCAACGTGAGCGAGCTCCTCGAGATAGAAAAAGCCGTCAATCTCCTCGCCGTTCAAATCTTTCAGGATAAATGTTGGTAACTGCTGTCTGTTGGATATGCGCTTAATCTTGAAAACTTCCTCGCTGAAGTTTTTTTCGTATCCCTTCTCGAAAGTATGTTTCATGCGACTAATGCGTACGTAAGATCCGGGCTTGTATTTATTGATTACACCTGACGCCATCTTTTCGCGATTCTTGTAAGTCGATTGCAGACGAGCTCTTTTTGCTAAATTTTTGCGCGCTTTCGCAGCATTGTTGATGCTCACGTTACAGGGGCGCATCTTTGTACCGCTGTGTTGCGTATGATTGCAAGCCTCGATGATTTTCTTCACCACGTCGATGTAACGTTGCGTGTTATTGTGAGAAAAGTATCACCACATTCGTTCGCGTATAGTACGGTTTAGCCTTTCCACCACAGCCGCTTTGATATCGGGGTTTCGAGCTGTACGGGATTTGATGTCGCGTTTTTTCAAAAATTACTGAAACGTCGAGCCTACAAACTCCTTACCCTTGTCGGATTGTAAGAGTATCGGGACGCGACCGTTGCTGCGTTCGAGTATTCGTCCGAAGGCTGCCGTGACGTTGGCTGTAGTTTTATCGCGTAGAGGCTCCAGCCACGCGTGTTTATTCAATACGTCCACCACTACGAGTAGGTAACAGTATCCGTCGTTGTGCTCTTTGATCGTGATTAATTGAAGCAAATCACACTCCCATACGTCGTCAATGTTGCTCACGTTGTAACTTAATCGCGGAAATTTACGCTTAACGGGTCTGTGAAGAGTATAGACGTCTTGATTACTAAGCCACTCGTATATTTCCGGGTTTCCAATCAGCTTTATCGGCGTGTCGACTGTCTTGACGAATTTGGCGAGAGATAAACGGCCGATGTGCACTTCCGACTGATCCAGTATTTTTTTCCTGCGAAGCTCGTAATATAAGTCCGTTCGTCGAGCTCGTTGGTCATATCGCCGAGCAACGAGCCTAACGGGGGCCTGTATTCTTGTGCGTTTTCGTTGCACACAAATATGCACGAATCAGTGTCGCAGTACAGCGTTTGCTTTCCGAGCTTCTCCAAATACGAAAATAGTTTCAAGCGGGCCAGAGTTGTCGTGTAGGCTGCTATAACTACGTTCGTATGTGGAGTAGACTCCACAGCATCGTCGATGTACTGCCAGCTCGCGTACATCACCTCCTCGTTGACCAGCAGGAGACTCAAGACCTTTTTATCCTCGGCCGTTAGAAGTTTAAGGAGGTCTTCGCTCTCCTTGACGATCACCGTCTGTTTTAAATTATCGCGCTGTCCGAACTTACCCCTGAACGAGTTCAGACAGAGCTTCGCAACAGTGCGCAGGCCAGGGTTTTTCGCGATTTTTTCCAGATCAAGCGATATCCCCTCATTTTCGCGATACTCGCGAACGTAACGCGCTTTCGATTCCGCGTCAACGCACCAAGTTGGAAACCTTGATGCTTCCTGTTTTAATCGCAAGAAAGTGTCGATGTAGCCAGCGAAAAGTCCTCCTTCACCTGTGAGCGGATCGTACTCGGTCATACTATACTGCCATATGACGAATATTTCACTTATAGTATAGCCGAGTTCGATGGCTTTTCGCAGCTCATCCGCCACCCAGGTTCCGCTGAACTCTCGCTGACTCAAATCCGAGTGGCAACAATCGCTCTGCCGCATCTCTTCGCAGCATGTACGACACAGTGCGAAGAGAAGCTTGCCGTGCATTTTTATCGGCAAAAGAGGCTGATACAATTTTCTCGGCGGTAAAACCTTACATTTTACCAGCCCATCAATGGCCGAAAAATTGTTGAGATTGCCACCCGTCAGCTCATCAGATTCCTCGCTGACGTAAACCTTTGGATGACCGAGCGGAAATCTGCCTCGTTTACAAACGTAAGGATACAGCGAGCATACATCTGTATACAGAATACGCTCGCCTGGCTTAGCATCGTAAACTGCGACGAAATTTTCGGTCCGTCCGCCGAAGAACGCGTCACGAAGATTAAGCGTTATTGTGCTGATGAGCGGATGCTCCGACACGCTTGACTCTGTCAAACTCGCACTCCCAAATTTCGCGCGTCTCGTAACCGAGCTGTCGGATCTGCGCGATTTTAGCGCGTGTACTCTCGAGCAACACGTCGAAAGTACGAGCCCAGGCATTCGGCTTGTTGCGATTGTTTTTGAAACATTCAGGGCAGCCATGCGTATAGCAGCCCTGGTATTCAAAAACAATGGGATTTTCTGCTGGATTGGTAGATGGTGTAAGAATCCGTCGACCAAAAATCCCTCGGGAAGCCGATATTCGCGCGCTCTGCCTGCATGCACGATTTCGCGACCGATCTCTCGCTCGCACTGCAGCAGCCACTCGACGGCTTTTTGGGAGTGCTTGTCGGCGCGCCGATACCCGCTCGTCGGGACTATTCCTATAGTCTGTGGCTTTAAGAAATTTTTTCTATAGAGATGAGAGCACGAGGACGCGATTGTAGTAGCCACTACAAACGGGTCCGTGTCTCCGACCTCGAGAAAAATTTTTCTGAAAGCCACACACGCGCGACCCAGAATCGTCACATCCATGCGACATTAGTCGACGATTTCCTTGCTGAAATCGAATACTGCGTTCGCTGCACGCATCTCGCTGTGCCACAGCAAGAACTGCTCGCGCTCGCTCGACGACATAGTGTCGGGCGAATAATAGTGCGCATCCGGTATGGCGCCACGGTATTCGGCGTTAGCCGAGGTGTTAAAAAGGTGCGGAAAACAGCCTTTTTTCGTAGTCTCACCTAAACCAAATGTAGCAGGCAACGCGGCCAACTTCATTTGAAAATAGCTGAGACTATCGATGAACTATGTGCGTCCATACCGGATGCACAGTATTTTCTGACCATTCAGTATGATGCTTGGCGCGCAATTTATTTTACGTTAGACAAGCCGTCGTAAAACGGATTGCATATCGTACCCTCGTGCGTTGTGCGCGATGCATATTATATTTTCAAAGTCCGTTTTGTGTAACGTTTTGTGTAAGTTCTGTCCAACGGAATCTTCGGTAAATACATGCTCGCGCACACCGCACGAGGGACACCATTCTGAAATGTCGTCAGAACTTATGCACTCCGTGCAGACTTGCTGTGCAACGCAGACATTCGGGACGTGCATCTTTAAGCTTTCATCGCCTCGATACGATGCTTCTTGCATCCTGTCCAGATCGCAGAAAACATAAAGATATTTTTTCGCTGAAGCATCATTTTTTCCGGCTGTATATTAATAACAGTGTTGATTATAACCGTGTGTCGACTTGCAATGTCGACACCAACTTTTGCCGCACTCGTGCTTACCGCGCTGCCGGTTCACGCTTTTGCAGCAGCTAAGACAAATCTGCAGCACATCGCACAATCGCTTGTGCTTCGTTTTGTATGATCCCGCAACCGAATGGTTGGAGTAGAGCAAAAATATTACGGTTGTGCAGGCATCGCAGCGTCAAAATATGGTGCTTCACCGCTGCCCATCGAGTCTTTCTCGTAAGCAACTAAAGCTGTACCACGAGCAGTAAAATAATGCTGGAATTGACGAAGCTCTCGTACACCGCAACCTTCGCGAGGTACGAGAACACCGGCATCCTGGCACAATTTTACAGCTCGCTCATGCTGTAGTTGCCTACGACCGTCGCGGATGACGTTCGACTCGGCTCGCATCGCCGGGGTATCGTTCGTCTGAAGCGCGATTTTCGCCTCGCCTACAACGCACTCTCAGCAGACAGAGATAGTCACGATTGCCGATCTGAATGATGGACCGTTGAGAAACGCTGTCGACGGTCAAGTTTTTCCGTCGAGAGCCACCTGCACCTACAGGCATCTCTACGACGGTCAAACAAACGGTTAATGACTCGTCGACTCGAAAATTTGCGTTGCTCTGAACGAGTCCAGACACCACAGACCATAAATCATCGCCAGTCAGCGCACTCGCGAGACGATATGAGAGCCCGGCTGACCCGTTTGCGAAATATTCGCTAGAGATTGAAACACCGACGCGATCGCTTTCGCTTTTGATTAGAGTTAGCAAATACTCGTAACCCCGATAACATCGCATGCCGGGCATTTTGGGGTCACGCATGCTGGCTGCTCGTGCCGTCATTGTGATGTCCCCAAGACATCTTTCGTTGGAATTTTCAAAAATTTTTTTCCTGCCATTCGGGAAGTCATAATGTTGACATTTTGGCGGCACAGCGTGCCAGCACGCGTGCTCACATTGCGACGGCACGAAACTTTGTCAGAATGACGTCCATGAGTGCCGACTGTATGACACCGGCACGAACGAAGGCAAAATGTCGGCATTTTGCGGTCACGCCGTGTTGGCACTCATGGCAGCATTATGAAGACATTTTGAGGAGCTACCTGACGGCATTGTGCCGTCGACCCGTGTTCAAAATTTATTAACATTTGGCGCTCTCAGAGTGCTAGCAGAATGCCTGCTGGGAGTGCTTCTTGCCATGACAGCATTCTGTCGGAACGAAATTCCCGCAGAATGCTGCCTTTGTTGGCTGCGAAACTTAGAAATTTTTCAGCCGCACAATTCACGAAATAAGGCTTTTCAATGTATTATATTTTAAGGCTGTTGATTTTGTTAATTTGGGCTATTATTTATCCACCGGACTTTGTTCGTTGTCAATTTTCACTAATCATATTATTATGACTACTCTTTTATAACTAACGAATTTATAGCAGCCTGCCGGTTTCACGCCTATACACGAAATAAGCGGCGAATATCGATGTTGTTATCGCGTTGATAATAATTCTGGTTATTGTTTATTACAATAACTTGCAACTTTATTAACATCAACAGCTGCTCGCAGTATATAAGGACACAATTAGCTATGACTTGTAACAAGTGTTCGTGGTCGAGTGGTAAAGTGCCAGCCTGCTAACTAAAAGGTTCAGGGTTCGATCCCCGTTAGGGTTTTAATTTTTTTGTTTTTTCGTTAATTTAAGTGCCGGCATGATGCTTGCACCGCGTGCCGTCATTGTGCTCAGAACAATGCCGTCATTTCCGTCTTCCGGAGCAGGGGTACCTGGACGTCACGCGTGGCCCATTCCGAGCAGTCTCGGTGCCGTCATTCCGCCGACATCATGTTATCGGGGAAATGTCACGTATTACCCAATAACCCAACAACCCAGCTGAGCATATTGGTCCCACGCGGCGGTGTTTTAATCCGTAGCGTCAGGCGGCGAGCGTCTGTACGGAATTTCCGTACGTGATGCACCGTATTCGCGATAATTTCGAAGCGACGATAACGCTCATCGTCACGAGCTTCCTCCTCCTCCTCCTCCTGATCCGAATCAGAAGCTGCAGCAGAACCGCTTACAATACTATTTTTTGGCGACGGTGCCTCTTCGCTCGAGGTATCGCCGCCGTCACCGCCGCCGCCTACCTGCGATATGCCGCTCGCTGTGCTGTCATCGATGATCGGGTGACCCGCATCGTAGAACCCGACCTCCTGCAGCATCGACAATGTAGGGCTCAGCGCTGTTGAAGAGTCCGATGATATTTCCGGCGAGGATGGGCCCTCTTCCTCGCTGCTGCTGCTGCTGCTGCTGACATTATCGTCGTCGACTGCAAAGAAGTGAGCCTTCATTCTTCCGCACGACCGTTGTAGCATTAAATAATGTCGCTGAACAACTCAAACGCAGTCATAGAAAATAACTCGTTTGCTGATTTTTCAAGCAAGTTGTTTAACCAACGTACTTCCTGCGCACGACCGTTATTCACGATTCGTAGCGCAGCAGCTTGAAAAATCATAGCCGCATCATTTTCTGGATCTGCATGCGGACAGGGCTTCATGCCTTCGTTCACACGATGTCTGATAACTTAAAAAATTATTATTGTTAGTAATAATAATTTTTTAAGAAAATTTAAAAGTTAAAAAAAGTTTCTCTTACTTTCATTAATAAAACGGTCGAATGAGCTGTATTGATCGAAGCGTGCATGTGGATTCATCGCAACTTCCTCAGCGGTCTCATCCCGAGCCGCAAAGCCCTCGAAAACCTCGGCTCTCGTAGGACCAAACTCGGGAGCTGCCTCGTAGCGGAACGAGAGCAGAATCATTGCAGCCTCCATCGTTTGCTCGCTACCGCTCAGCAGTGCTGGAGCGCCCTCTCTGTAGACAGCCTGCTCGGAGACGCCAGGCCGATCATCGCCGTGATCGCTGTCCTCTATCTCGCTCTCAGCATCATCCTCCATGGGGTCCTCCATAGGAGCTTGTATATCCTCCTGCTCCTCCTGTTCCTGCTCCTCCTCCTCCTCCTCCTCCTCCTCGGATGATGTGGCTCGCTGTGGTGAAGGAGGTGACGACACAACAAACAGCGTAGCGTCGCTGTCGCTCTCCTCAGCGTCCTTCTTCGGAGTAATTCGAGCTACAATAAGAACAAAAATAAAGTACTTTTTAAGTTTTGTAGTAAGTTTAAAGTTTTTTTTTTAAAACTGATTGTAGGGAACACTGTAAACACTTACCATGTTCCTCGATGATATGCTTCAGACAGTACACACCTCGTGCACCGCGTTCCACCAAAAAACTGCCCACGATTTTTATCACAACACTAGAATGTTTAAAGTATCTCTGATAAAAATCGGCGATCCAGCGGTACGCGCAATGCGTCAGCAAGCAGCGCAGCTCGTGTCGCAGCCTCTCCTCGCACATCCGATGAACGCGCACGTACCACTCGCGGGTACACTTCCTCTGCACCGGTATGTGACGTCCCTTGAGCGCGTTGGCTACGCGCAGGATCGCATCGTTAACTTCGTTTGTAGCACTGGGCATTTCTGCGACACATGGTAAGCTGGCTCTCTCAATGACACGCATTTCGAGAGACTGATGACTGCGCTAGTGTACGGAGGAGTTTTGTAGATGGCTCAGGGCTGATATGAAAATATCATGCCTTTCTTAGGAGTGATTTCATCGAATAAGAAGATCGCAGAGCAGAAAAACCGTTAAAGAGGGGGATTTGTTTTAAAACAGCGCATATTACAGCCATAGCTGAGAAATCTAGGCTGCCACCAGTGATCGAAAGAAATAAATCCGATACCGTACACGCTGTTTGCGCTTTAGGCACGTAGCAGTCATAAATCTTAGGCGGATAGCGGACGTCTCAGAGAATGTGCCGTCGACACAGCTAGATCCGGTGACACGGACAAAACAGTTTTTTATGACTCTACGGCTGACCCTTTTTAATCTCTCTTACCGGACACCTGTAATCTCTGTATAAACAGTTTACACTCGTTCTCAAGTGTCTACCGGAAATCCGATGATTCGTTCTCTTCTTATTTTTGAAAACTAATCCGTCGGCGATAATAAAACAAAGCCCGAGTCCGTGATCACACGATACTTCCTGGAGCTGATTCGCGAGACATTGAAAACCTTTCTTTCGCTCTCACCCGTCTCCGATTTTTTCTGATAAGCCCATGACGCTGGAGCTCAAGTGTATACAAATAATCCAGTCCGTGTATAGCGTTACCAACGGTCTCGCATTCTTAAGTCAACGAACGTCGTTAAAAGGCAAAGAGTGGAGAGGTGCGGTCCCCCTATACCTACGTGCAGAAATTTTTGCCAACGGCTTACGTTTATGATACGGCTTGCACCGATCAGTCCGCTCTGAGTCCCTACAGAGAGCACACACGTGGCCACCATCATGGCAGAATTGAAAAAATTAGCAGCCCAACGCGATGCGCTTCTCGCAAGTATCGAAGCTAAAAAACGTGCAATGGAGAAGCTGAACGGCCAGCTCGAGCGCTACCAGCAGAGAATGCTGGACATGTCAGCGCTGTTGCAGCAAAAACAGCAAGAAGCCGAGCGAAAGGCTTCTCTGGCGGTACAGTTTGTGCCGATCAACGTGAGGTGCAGAGTGTGCATCACCAACAGTTCGGAGCACGACGTGTGGCAACAGTGCTGGAGGTGCCTTCTCTTTCGCTGCTGGAAGTGCAACGGACAGCCCTGCCCGTGTATCCTGGATATGGATTCGCCGAGATCGCCTTCGCCTCCACCATCATCAGCAGCAGGCGACGACAACGACAGTGACGACAACAACGTCCAAGGTACGCCACCG
The DNA here is from genome assembly GCF_009193385.2 of Nasonia vitripennis. Classification (NCBI taxonomy): domain Eukaryota; kingdom Metazoa; phylum Arthropoda; class Insecta; order Hymenoptera; family Pteromalidae; genus Nasonia; species Nasonia vitripennis. The sequence goes on from NW_022279588.1 coordinate 3,872,160, forward strand.
ACAACACGCCGCAATCGCATCGTACCTTACAACTTTCATCGGATGCCTACTCCGCCGAAAGAGTTGGTGCCTGGTTTACTGCGAGGAGGGCCCACACGTCAACTGCGCCACTCGCAAGTGTAGATGTATCGCTTGTTTATAATTTATAGCGTAGAAATTTAGTGTGTGTGTGCGGCTGTGTAAGTATGTTTGTGTGTGCGAGTGTGCGCGCGCTCGTGTGTTATTTTATTATTTCATTACCTTGTAAGCTGAGTCATTCGACTCATACGCGTTTTTTAGTAAATAAATATTGTGCCAGAATTTGTCTTTTTATGCGTGCAACCCCCCCCCCCCCCCACTCCCATCAACGACCCCCAAAGCCGAAATTTAGAGTAAGCTTTGCGGCACCGAGTAGTAGAGTTATATATGCACGCGTTCATTTCGATGCGAATCATTCGTCAAGCGACCGGCAAAGCAGCAACTCGACCATGGGACAGGAGCAGAGCAAAGAGCAGAAAAAAGGTTCTACGTGGGAGGAGAGGCAGCCTCTCGTGAGAAGCAAGGAGCCAAGAAAGCAGAACAATCAGTCGTCATTCTCAACCAACACTTTCTCGTATCCAGAGAAAAGCGGTTATAATAATCTGTCTAAAAAATTCCCCTCCTCCTCCTCCTCGTCGCAGAATCAAAAATCCTTTTCCACAAACACCTTTTCGTGCCCCAAAAAAGACGGCTACAGCAAGTTGAAACGCTAATTACAATAATATATATTTCAAAAAACAATCGGCCCTTTTCAGGGCCACCATATAAATTATATACGTGGAACAATCTCTCTCTTTACAGCGCAGAAAGGATCAGAGCCGGCGCTAGGGCAATAAAAGCCAAGCAGCTATATGCGAGCGACAGGTAGACGGCGGCTTTGGCGGACGCGCGCGAGTATGGCGTAGAGAAGGGAGAGAGAGAGAGAGAGAGAGAGAGAGAGAGAGAGAGAGAGAGAGAGAGAGAGAGAGAGAGAGAGAGAGAAGCGGGTCCGGTACAGCAGCGGCGGGAGCCACCGCGCCAGAGCTCATGGGCTACTATACTTTAAAAGGAGAGGTGGCTACGGGCTGGTATAGCGAGGGTCGCGCACGTGCGTTTGAGCTCGGGGCCGGTATGGAGTAGACAGCGAAAGAGAGAGAGCGAGAGAGTCGCGCTCGGGTCTGCTTGAGTAAAAAGGGGAGGGCTGGCATCGTATGCGTGATATAGCTTTTGTTTAAAAATTATTTATAATTATTTATAAATAAATAAAAGTCACCCATCGATGACAGACTGTTTATGACAGTAGCGGTCGTAAATCATGTTTATTAACCTTATCAGCTACTGTTGATATAAACGTGGGCTGCTGTTTACATAAGGCGCCAGCCACGGGACTGGTGACGTCACTCTAGGCCACGCCCAGTCTCTCCATACCAGCCCATATACTACTTGTCCCTAATGAACACAATTTACAACTTATTACCGAATTTAAAATTGTTTTCACAAATACAATAATTTTTTACAAACGTTTTTTTAAATTATTAATTTTGTTTAGAGAACTTCTAAAATTTCCGAAATGTTTTTAAACGTTGAGGTTTGTCTGTCTTTGTCCAAGGTTTTCATGAACTTAAACAACAAAATAACCCAATAAAAACGTAAAATACTCACATTTTAAGTAATATAAAGTCGCGAGTTGTGCTACTCTTGAACGAATTTCTGAAGTGTGCTATTCTTCTTCGCGGCAAATCGTAAGTTGTGCTAGTTTTTGTTTGAAAATATGAACTGTGCTAGTCTTCGTACGGAGCCACGATATTATGTATGCACCATGTCTATGTGACTTAACAAACACGGGCTCACAGACAAGAGCATGCCCGTGCGATATACATACATTAACTGGGTTCAAAACGGATCTGGCGCCCAAAAAATACTAGCTGATTCTATACGTGAAAATTATAAAAAAAGGTATCTATAATTTTGTTGTAAACCTAATAGTTTTGAATTAAAAATAACTTAATATTGAAAAAATCAACTTTATTTATGTTTTTAATTAAAATACTATTAGGTTTACGGAAAAAACATGGATACCTTTTTTTATCCTTTTCACATGCAGAATCAGCCAGTATTTTTTTTTATTTACTTATTGTCTTTTAACAACAAAGTTTAAATTTTGACCAAATTGCCGAGTGCCATATGCGTCATAATACATTTGTAATGCCCTATACACGATCCGGCGTGTAACTTCCTAGAACATATACATTAAAAAAAATCCTAAAAAACATCCGACTCTGCCTATACAGCGAGCGCACGGAATATTTCGGCCGTCCCCACTCTTCTCACCTCCTACGAAACCAGCAGCTACGCAGTAGTCAACGCAGCGACGGCAGGCCATCGACGCGCATGTGTGCGTGCGCGTCCCCGTTCTCTCTCCAGATACGAAGCCAGCATTAACAGCAGCGCGTTGCGTAACACTATTTATATGTATATGTGAGCGTAAGCGAGCGACGGTGAGTCGTGCGCATCGGAGTATGTTTGTATGAATGATAAATGTAAATATGAATGAATGATAGTATGATTGTGTGAACGTGCGAATATTTTCGGCGGCTCGATCAGCGCTCACTTAGCGCCCTATAAAAGGCCATGCGAGACCTGTGTTCAATGACTAGCAGCAGCATTTACAAGCGCCCTAGTCTACTCTGGCTGCACTTTTAAGCGCCTTAGTACATATACAGAAATCTACTGCAAAATTAAGCGTAGAATTTAATAATTATAAAATTCGAGCAGCACTTTTAAGCGCTCTAACACATACTCTACTGCAAAATTAAGCGTAAAATTTAATAATATTTAATAATCGCATAACAGAAGTCTTCATCAAAAAATAAACAAAATTGTAACTAAATCTGATTTAAAAAGAATAATAGCAAGAATAGGCATTATTCTTATGTTAAATTATTTTTGTTAATATACACACTATTTTAAATATAAACAAGAGTTTATAATTATTGCGTTGCATATCCATTACCCACAATCCCGGACCTACTATTATTATTATTATTTAATTCATTTAAAATCTATTTTCTTTTTATATTATTCGTTAAATAATAATTTAAAGTAAAATCGATTTATTCCAAATCTGAATTCGGATCCACGGTTCAGATTTGGAAATGTTTATTACTTTTTCTAATAAATATTATTAAAATCTAATATTAAAAAAGTACCAAGGACCAGTAAGAAGAAGTGATGAGCGTTTCACATTAAAAAGTTATAATTTTACTATATTCAATAATATAATATCCAATTATTCAAGGCCCGATAATTTCGAATAACTCGAAAATTTCAATCTACTCCAGATTTTCGAGTAACTCGGACAACTCAAGTAGATCGAAAATTTCGAGTAGTTCGATAAGTTCGGGTACTCAATTTCTTCGAGTATTCGACTCGAAAATTCGAAAAAAAATTCGACTCGACCCGACTCGAGTTTTTCGGGTACTCGCACACTCCTATTTAAAAGTAAACCTAAAAGAGCAGTATACCTAATAGTAGACATCTCATTTGAGATTAATCAATAGAAATGTCTATAGATAACTGATAAAAACGTTAAAATATAGAAAATTCACACCAGCTTGGGATGTGCAGTAAATTTGTATAAAATATATTTGAATATTATAGAAAACATATATAATACATTGATAAAAGTATATAATTTCTGGTAATATTTGTATAAACATCTATTTGTTTATAAGGTACGGTTTATTTAAAAAAAATTATATTGTTTAATATTAATTTCTCTTTCTCTACTGATAAACTCATGTAAGTGCTCTTTATTTAAAGAAAATAATTACATAACGATTTTTGTCATTTTATATTCACAAATAGATAGCTTTGAAAGAGAGATCACATCTGCACAAAAACTTATTCGCAGCATTCTTTTGATCTTGACCAATACTGCAGATTACATTTTGTGATATGCATGAAACCATACGGCATTCGTCATTTCATATTCACAAATACATAGCTTTGAAAAAAAGATCATATCTGTACAAATAATTATTTGCAGCATCCCATTTATCTCGACCAAAATTGCAGATTTCATCTTGTAATATGCATGTGCGTCATTTCATATTCACATAGAATTAAAAAAAAATTATACCTGCACAAATAATTATTTGCAGCATCCCTTTGATCTCGACCAAAACTGCAGATTTTATCTGGTGATATGAATGAATACTTACAGCATTCGTCATTATATGTGACGAACACAATACTTTTGATAAACAATTATATCTGCACGAGTAATTATTTGCAGCATTCCTTTTATGTAAATCGAATCTGCAGATAATATTTTGTGATATGCATGAATACATAAATCGCCATTTCATATTCACAAACACATAACTTAAAAAAAAAAAATATGTCTGCACAAATAATTAATCGCAGCATCCCTTTTATCTGGACCAAATTTACTGATTACATCTTATGATATGCACGAATACATAAAACATTCGTCATCTCATATTCACAAATAGATGGCTTTAAAAAAATAGTATATCTGCACAAATATTTAATCGCAGCATTCCTTTCATCTGGACCAATTTTAAAATAATCTTGATTCATCCATATATATGTCATAATATATGTCAAAAATATAAAAAAAATTAATTAATTGCTTCCATTTTTTTTAATGTTTTAACAGCTTCCAATCAACCTGGACCAAATCTTGAAAATGTTTTTTAGTCGGAATGTATATTTTTATCATATGTACCTGTCTATACCATTAAATAATTTTTCATTTATAAAATACATCAAGTTTTGTGGAATAAATGCAAAAAAAAATCCGGACGGATGGACGTACGGACGGACATTATTAAGTTTTTTTATTGCTAAAAACAAATTGAAATTTGATACTTTTGAAATTTTTTTTCGGTAACCTAAATGATTTAGGTGGCAATTTGTACGTAAGGAAGGAGAGATAAAACCATGTTTTTTTTATTTTTCCTTCGACGTTTCGGTGGACAATGCCACCCTCATCAGGAAACTGTTTATTTCATATTAATATTATGTACATGAAATCACTTACAGAATTAGTAGTCGATCGCCGGTATTTACATTTGGATATTGCGGGATATGTCTCGTTCCCGTCGAACGGTGGGGGGACAGGAGATAGAAGTGTTTCTCTCTCAGTTGTTCAGCCCCCAATTCGTTTGCTTTTCGATTTTCACGCGCTTATATAATGTGCTGGGAAATCGACCGGTTTGTTGACAATTTCTATACTGACGTCACAATTCTGACATCAATCACTTTTGTTTTGTTTACACTTTAATCGGTGTATTAGGTGTGTGTATACGTCGCTGAGTTTTTGTGTGTCTTCCTTCTTATTAATGCTATTAGTTTGTAGGTGTGTATGTATCATTTCGGAAATCGATCTTTTCTTTTAGATTGGGCTCTTTATCTTTTATGTCAAAATCATCAAAATTGAATGTGTAATTATGGTGCGTTTGGTGTTCGAAAATTACATTATTTTTTGATTTTGAAACATTCCTTTTCGTTTGGCCCACGTATGTATAGCCGTCATTGCATTTTGATTTGTGAATAACATTGTTCTCGAAATTTTTGTAAGTTTTGAATGAGTTTGTTGAATTTTTTCTTTCCCGAGTCACTGTGAAAGGTGAAATGGTTGACGTTACTTGAGATGTTCATGATGTGTGCAGGCAGTGTGTCGTAGGTTCTGCAACGCAGTAGAAACTGTCGTTGTGATCTGGCTCTTGTCAGATCTCGTTGCAATGTTGCCTATTTCTTCAGTTTTTCGGTACAAAATACAGCAAATATAATTTACACAAACAGACACTACGATTCTGAAATGTTACAGCCTACCGTAGATACACAAAAAAGATATCTCAATGAGACCAATTATATCAACAATAGGTTCACCGACTTATCCAAAAGCCTTTTTTGCATCATACAAAATAGTATAAAAAAAAAAATACACATAGCAAATAGCTACGAATTCATAGATAAAATAAAAAATATAATTTTTCCACAAAACCACTGTTGAATCAGACTTGATGTAAAATCGCTATACACAAATATCGACAAAACACTCGTCAAAAAAAGTATTAAAAAGACGTACGCGCAAATCGCACAAAAATCCGAAATACGTCTCGATGAAATTTTATTAGCAGCGAACTACTTATGGAAAACACTTATTTTCAATTTAACGGAAAATTCTACAAACAACTTTTTGGCACTCTAATGGGCTCTCCGGGACTATTCGCAGACATTGTCATGGATGACCTCGAGACCGATTGCCTATCAAAATTCCATAAGCTTTTTAGACGTTCTAATAATAAAAGACGACAACAAATTAATAACAGACTGGTACATGAAACCAACATTCTCAGGCAGAATTTTAAACTATTTATCTCAACATCCAAACACACAGAGAATTGTCATGGTGTACAATCTCGTCGACAGAGCGATAAGACTAGCAAATAAGAAATTTCACAATAAAAACATCGATACTGTCAAGAAACTACTGTTTGATAACTGTTATCCAAAAGTATTTATAGAAAAATATATAAAGAAAAGATTGTCCACAATAAAATCAAAGGAACAACCACATCAACAAACAAACAGTAACAAAAACAACCAACGAAACGTTATATGTATTCCATACGTTAATGGCTTCTACCGAGATTAAGATTCCGAGAACAATGTTATTCACAAATTAAAATGCAATGACTGCTGTGCTACATACGTGCGCTAAACCAAAAGGAATGTTTGTATACGCGCTGAAGAACGCAGAAATTAAAAAAATAATGTTATTTTCGAACACCAAACGCACCATAATCACACATTCAATTTTGATGATTTTGACATAAAAGATAAAGAGCCCAATCTGAACAAAAGATCGATTTCCGAAATGATACATATACATCTACAAACTGCTATTGCATTAATAAGAAGGAAGACACACAACAACTCAACGACGTATACACACACCTAATACATTGATTAAAATGTAAACAAAACAAAAGCGATTGACGTCAGAATTGTGACGTCAGTATAGAAACTGTCAACAAACCGCTCAATTTTCTTACACATTATATAAGCGCATGAAAATCGAAAAGCGAACGAATTCGGGACTGATCAGCTGAGAAAGCAACACTTCTATCTCCTCGCTCCCGCCGTCTGACGGGAACGAGACATATCCCGCAATATCCGAATGTAAATACCGGCGATCGACCACTAATTCTGTAAGTGTATTTTTAATTACTCGCTATTGTTTTTAATACCGTGATTTCATGTACATAATATTAATATGAAATAAACAGTTTTCTGATGAGGGTGGCATTGTCCACCGAAACGTCGAAGAAAGAATAAAAAAACCCTGGTTATTGCCTTGGGAAGACCGATAGAGCTAAGATCATTCTATTTTGAATAACCACCGAGGGGTCAAGTCAACGTAGAAGAATTACTACTCTCTCTACAAATAATTATTCTCAATGATTTATGTTCAAAGAACATTTCTAACGTAAAATAGATTTAACTTGTCCGTTTTAACGAGTTTTATTTGAGAGTTTTTACAAAACAGACCAATTATAATTTTTTTTTAAATTGTTTTCACAGCTTCCAATCTACCTGGACCAAATCTTGAAAATTTTTTTTGGTAGGAATGTATATTTTTATCATATTTACCTGTCTATACCAATTAATAGTTTTTTATTTATAAAATACATCAAGTTTTGTTGAATAAATGCAAAAAAAAATGCGGACGGACGGACATTTTTTAAGTTCTTTCACTGCTAAAAATTAATTAATATTTGATACATTTGATATTTTTTTCGGTAACTTGAATGATTTAAGTTAAAAAAACATTTCTAGCGTAAAATAGATCTAATTTTTTTTCTTTCTACAAGTTTTGAAGGGTTTTTACAAAATTGACCATATATAAAATTTGAATATAGTGTAGATTATTTAGTAGTACAAATTCAGATTATAAATATCAATCTTAACTTCAAAAATATTTTAGATCTGAACTGTACAAAGTTAGAAATCTAACATATTTTTGTTAAAGGTAGCATAGAATTTCAAGGCTTACAATAGCATAAATAACTCAGGCAGTAAGATAAAGGATTTTGAAGTTGAGGACCAGGGTTCAATCATCGGTTAGGACATAGTTTTTTTTTCATTGTTTGTGGTCAATTTATTTGAATTAGCAATAAATGTATTTTTTTATAATTGTTTAGTAAAAAAAATAATTTAATTTATTTTAATTCAAACAAATACTTTAATTTAAAGAGTGATTTCTGACGTGATTTTTAAGGTGATTTATCACGTGAGAATTCAAGTGATCTATCACATGATACATCCGGTGACAAATCACGTGATTTTCCTCGCCAGGGTCAACACTATCCCTATGGAAATCACAATCTAAATATTAATAATAACACCGGCACACAAAATAAAAAAAGTTGTCTGCGAGAGAAATCAGACCTTTCTACCTTTATGTTTTTCGGGTCGCTGAATTCGAATATAAGGTTAGTTAGGCCCCATCACGTCAGGGTCAAGGTCAGTTGGAGGTCAAATTAAGAAGAAAAGGTTTTAAAAAATTAAAATGCCATATATTTATGTTTTTTTGGTCGCTGAATCCAAATCCGGAATCAGTTTGGCCCCATCTCGTCAGGTTCAAGGTCAGTTCAAGGTCAAACTGAGAAGAAATGGTTAAAAGAAATAAAAATGCCATACATTTATGTTTTTTTGGTCGCTGAATCCGAATCCGGGGTCAGTTTTACCCGATCACGTCAGGTTCAAGGTCAGTTCGAGGTCAATTGGGAAGTAACGGTTAAAAAAATTAAAATGCCATATATTTATGTTTATTTGGTCGCTGAATCCAAATCCGGAATCAGTTTGGCCCCATCTCGTCAGAGTCAAGGTCAGTTAGAGGTCAAATTAAGAAGAAAAGGTTTAAAAAAATTAAAATGCCATATATTTATGTTTTTTTCGGTCGCTGAATCCGAATCCGGGGTCAGTTTTACCCGATCACGTCAGGTTCAAGGTCAGTTCGAGGTCAAATTGGGAAGTAACGGTTAAAAAAATTAAAATGCCATATATTTATGTTTATTTGGTCGCTGAATCCAAATCCGGAATCAGTTTGGCCCCATCTCGTCAGGTTCAAGGTCAGTTCAAGGTCAAACTGAGAAGAAATGGTTAAAAGAAATAAAAATGCCATACATTTATGTTCTTTTGGTCGCTGAATCCGAATCCGGGGTCAGTTTTACCCGATCACGTCAGGTTCAAGGTCAGTTCGAGGTCAATTGGGAAGTAACGGTTAAAAAAATTAAAATGCCATATATTTATGTTTATTTGGTCGCTGAATCCAAATCCGGAATCAGTTTGGCCCCATCTCGTCAGAGTCAAGGTCAGTTAGAGGTCAAATTAAGAAGAAAAGGTTTAAAAAAATTAAAATGCCATATATTTATGTTTTTTTCGGTCGCTGAATCCGAATCCGGGGTCAGTTTTACCCGATCACGTCAGGTTCAAGGTCAGTTCGAGGTCAAATTGGGAAGTAACGGTTAAAAAAATTAAAATGCCATATATTTATGTTTATTTGGTCGCTGAATCCAAATCCGGAATCAGTTTGGCCCCATCTCGTCAGGTTCAAGGTCAGTTCAAGGTCAAACTGAGAAGAAATGGTTAAAAGAAATAAAAATGCCATACATTTATGTTCTTTTGGTCGCTGAATCCGAATCCGGGGTCAGTTTTACCCGATCACGTCAGGTTCAAGGTCAGTTCGAGGTCAAATTGGGAAGTAACGGTTAAAAAAATTAAAATGCCATATATTTATGTTTATTTGGTCGCTGAATCCAAATCCGGAATCAGTTTGGCCCCATCTCGTCAGGTTCAAGGTCAGTTCAAGATCAAACTGAGAAGAAACAGTTTAAAACGATTAAAATGTCATATCAAAACTTTCCAAAGATGGAAAAAGATACCGAAAAATTGTAAAAAATCTTATTTAATCACATAATATCTTCCTTGTGTACAGAGAAAAGTTGCTTTCGATTATTTTTTTTTCTTATTTTGCTTTTTTTCCACTAGCTTAGTAACTCTCGATGTCTTTCTTTACTCCTTTTTTCTCTTGTAACGAACTCTTTTTACTTCAAATGACCTATGCAATGGGTTTCTTTTTCTCTTTTTGTTATTTGTTTTAATGTCTCTCTTCAGTGTCCAGCAAAAATCTGCCATCATGTTGACATTCCATCTTCCTTGGTATCGATTCTCCATTACACTTATATCTTGATGAAATCGTTCTCCCTGTTCTTCACTGACATTCTTTTTCTCTATCTTGATAATTTTATCAAGATGAATACTACGTTAAGAAAGTATGGCCAACTAGAACACATTTTGAACCAGGATCGAGGAACATTATACGTACGCCATTGATTGACCCATCAAATTATCTGCTACCACCACTTCATATCAAACTTGGCCTCATGAAGCAGTTCGTCAAAGCTCTGTATAAAGATGGCGATTGTTTCCAGTATTTGGGAGAAAAGTTTCCCGCAATAAGTGAAGCTAAATTAAAAGAAGGTATTTTTGATGGTCCTCAAATTCGTACTCTATTTGAAGACGAAACATTTATCACAAAAATAAACGACACAGAAAAAGCTGCATGGCAAAGTTTTAAAACTGTTCGTGAGAACTTTTTAGGAAATAAAAAGAGTGAGAACTATCAGGAACTAGTTGAACAAATGTTGGAGAATTTCAAAAATTTGGGTTGCTTGATGAGTTATAAAATGCATTTCTTACATTCCCATCTTGATTACTTCCCTCTTAATCTAGGAGATGTCAGTGAAGAACAGGGAGAACGATTTCATCAAGATATAAGTATAATGGAGAATCGATACCAAGGAAGATGGAATGTCAACATGATGGCAGATTTTTGCTGGACACTGAAGAGAGACATTAAAACAAATAACAAAAAGAGAAAAAGAAACCCATTGCATAGGTCATTTGAAGTAAAAAGAGTTCGTTACAAGAGAAAAAAGGAGTAAAGAAAGACATCGAGAGTTACTAAGCTAGTGGAAAAAAAGCAAAATAAGAAAAAAAAATAATCGAAAGCAACTTTTCTCTGTACACAAGGAAGATATTATGTGATTAAATAAGATTTTTTACAATTTTTTGGTATCTTTTTCCATCTTTGGAAAGTTTTGATATGACATTTTAATCGGTTTAAACTGTTTCTTCTCAGTTTGACCTTGAACTGACCTTGAACCTGACGAGATGGGGCCAAACTGATTCCGGATTTGGATTCAGCGACCAAATAAACATAAATATATGGCATTTTAATTTTTTTAAACCTTTTCTTCTTAATTTGACCTCTAACTGACCTTGACTCTGACGTGATGGGGCCTAACTGACCTTATATTCGAATTCAGCGACCCGAAAAGCATGGTGCTGGCAAAGGCTGGTGGGGGAAAATCGTATAAAATGAGCAGCAGCAGCAGCTTGTGGTAGGCAGTCAGTCACGATGGAATGCGTGCTTGATGTGCAAGGATTCAGAAAGCCTGTAAACGAATTTGTCGTCAAGGAACTTGCCGTAGTTCCACTCAATTTGTACCTCAAGACATGGTGTTTTTTTTTCAAGCCGCCCACACCTTGACACAGACTCACAGCCAAGTACAAATCTGAAAATCTCTGGCTGGAGTGTAATTATCATGGACTATCTTGGAGTTCGGGGGATGTGGCCTACGAAGAGCTCGAAAATGTATTAAAAACTGTTCTACATAACGCGAGTGTTGTGTATGTCAAAGGAGCTGAAAAGAAGCAATGGCTCAAGAAATTCAATTTTCACGTAGTCGATATGGGTGAAATGGGCTTTCCTTCGTTACAAAGGTTGAAATGAGATATTTTGGAGCTACTCCGCCCACACCATAAATTTGCATTTTAGGCAAACTGTGCGCACAGAAATGTATTTAGCACCTATCTTTTATGACTCCGAACGATATAGTATATTTACTGCGAGAATTCTTACATTTGCCACTTATAGCATTGAGCAAGCTTAGGATAAGCTGTCAGAACATTTAAAGATAGACTCTGCCCTACTGAAAAATGTCACTTGATAATCAAGTGAGATGTCACTTGATAATCAACTGAGATTATCAAGTAATTACCAAGTGATAATCAAGTAATTCTCATGTAACTATTAAGTTAAATTGTGAGTAAAAATATATTTCATATTGTATGATTGTTATTATCATTGTTATTTAAAATATTTTGCATGCCAAGCATTGTAGGAAAGGATGCAATTCTACCCTGCTAAAATCCGCAGATTAGAAGCGATTAAAATCATACAGAAATGAGGATTACTAATCAGTTTTAATATGAGTTATTTTAAAATTTTAATTAATTTGAATATTATTACTTTGGGGTGGTCGAGGTAGCTAATGTGCGAGTATGTAAATCTAGTAAATGTAGAAGGTAGTTGTTGTACTTATTGACTTGTATTTATTTTCGTCTTTGAATGTATAAGTGATGCGCGTGTGCTAGGACTGAGTGACTCGTGCCGTGTCTCCAGTGGAACTGATCTCTCAGCTCGACGTTGTGCCCCCAAACGCTTCAAAAACTTCTACCATCGTACTTCTCGTCCAATCAGAAAGCAAAGCGCATGCATCTCATTAGAGGGGGAGCATGCGCACTACCGAAAGTGAGAAGTACTGTTAGGCGCTTTTCAGGTCTGAACCGGCACGAACAGCCGGCCGTTAATGGTTTTATTGAATGGACGCGCGTCACGGGAGAACCCGTGTCGTGTTGAGCGTCGGTCGCTCGACGGCGCAATTAAACCGTCGTAGACCTTTCCCATCCAAGCGCAGATGCAAAGGATCGGACGTCTATAGTTTTATGGCGCAGCGCACGGCGTAGAAAAATCCAGGGCCTTCTTCGCCGGGGCGAATGGCGCCGGCGCCCTGGAGAGACTACGGGGACTTGTATCGAGGGGGGCTACTGGGGCTCTAAGGCCACGCCCACCAAGGCACTGGGAATATTAGTGGAAGTAGAACCCCTTCACCTTACGATCATAGGGGAGGCAACCAAGGCCGCCCATAGACTTAATGCCTACGGGCAGTGGAAACAAGGGACGAGGCATTCGCGGCTTCTGGTGAAACTTTGCCACAAACCGAAATTTTATATAAAATAGGACATGAAGATAACGCGTTACTTCTTCGGAAATAGGAGATCATCATTCCAACACGGCAGGACTAAGAGAGTAGAAGAAATACCCTGCCGGGAGAAGGTGATATCTGGTACACGGATGGATCCAAAACTGATGAAGTCACTGACTTCGGTTACTACTGTCGCAGGGATGGAAGGGGTACCTTCTTCTCCTTGGGGCGGTTTACCACGGTCTTTTGACCAGAGATTCGTCATATTGAGCTGTGCACAGAGAATCATGGAACTCGGTACACTTGGCAGGAGAATTAGTATATGTTCAGATAGCCAGGCTGCGCTCAGGGCACTTATTGTCCAGAAGACAACGTCCAAGCTGGTCTGAGACTGCAAGGCGATACTAAATTAACTGGCCAACAACAACAAAGTCAGACTACTCTGGGTTCCGGATTATATGAGATCGAGGGCAATGAGATAGACTCGCTGCTCCGGGAGCTCGAACTCTCCCGATCGGACCAGAACCTTTTACGAGTGCCGCAAGGTGCCTACTAGGAGGGGCGATTCGCGAATGGTTGGAGTACGAGCATAACAGGGAATGGCGAAATACCCAAGGATGTAGACAGGCCAAAGCGGTCATGGGACGGGACACTAACATGGACTGGACCAAGTGTCTTTGCGGAGGCAACAGAAGTGACTACTCCAGACTTCTGCCTCAGATCATTACGGGACACATTTATCTCAGATATTATGGTTGAAAGATGGAAAAGGATCTGTTACAGGGGTATGCAGATGATGTGAAGAGGCAAAGGAGACGCCAATTCACATCCTGACAGCATGCCCCAGATTTGTTGAGCCCAGACATCAGCACTTGCTGAATCATTTCCCAACCTGCAACGACATAGAGCTGCCTGCTCGGGGGCCACCTTGACCTTCTGAAAAAGAGCTGACTTACCCAAGTAGGAGAGTGTCTGTACGGAGGGAGGTACAAGGGGTTCTACCTAAGTGCCTGTGGTGTTAACGCCCCCCTCCTCCCATATATATGATAATAATGATACTTAAGAATCACTTGATAATCACTTGATAATTACTTGATAATCACTTGATAATAACTTAATAATCACTTGATAATTACTTGATTATCACTTGATAATTACTTGATAATCATGCCAAATTCTTAAGTGACATCTCACTTGATTATCAAGTGTCATTTTTCAGTAGGGTGACATTTTGGAGTGCTGGCGATGCCGAGAACACAATTTCATTGAGAGTGGAACAATGTCTTTAAAAAGAGATTGTGTACAGTGTAAATTGAATGCTAACAACAACAACAAATAGCAACGTGAAAAAGCGGGTGCGTTTTCAAGAAAAGCCAACAGTTCATTTAATGTCTACATTGGCATATTCACATAAAAATGCACGTTGTGGAGAGTGGGAGCAAGCAGCCCGAAATCAAGAGCGTTTTAAATTAAGGATTGAAAGAACGGGTAAAATTATGGTGCCAGTTCTTATGAAAAAATTCAACGAGTTAACCCCTCTTACTATGAGCAACAAGTTATAAATATAGAGCACATTGGGCTTTTCTGTCATTTACGTTTTGACGCTCATCAAAAATGGGTCAAACTAAAAGCAGTGCAGGATACGTTCCACTCCCAGATAGCAAGAACAAAAGGAATACAACAAAGAACAAAAAGAATACAACAATCTCATATGAGATCTCATATGACTGAAATTCGTACTGAGATCTACATGAGATTTATATGAGATCTATATGAGATCGCATATGAGATCTACATGAGATCTACATGAGATCTCATATGAGATCTCATATAATATTTTCACGCGGGAATGCCTGAAAAACATGGTTATAGATCGTTCGCTGCTTGAACATCAGCTTCAGTCAGTACTCATAAATCATTTGTCGTTACTTGAAGTCGCAGATAGATTCTAATGAGATAAATCGTCTCGGACGCAAGGATTTCCTACCGACGAAGAAACTAGCGAGTCTTGAGCTAAAGAAAAAATATCAGATCACCAGTGTAAGAGAAATCAAGACAAAGTATGGGGACAGAGTCTTCGTCAAACTATTACGATTCGTTTGTCGTCTTTTTACCTGCAAGAATGAGCAAGATACTAGCTGAAGATTTTTTCAATCAATTGTGCTTAGAATGTAAAATAAATAAAAATATAGATGCAATATTTTGGAGGTGTAATGAATAAGATAGAATTTGGATATTTAGAGAAATAAAAAAAAAATGTTCTTTTACATACATACGACTATGATTATTTTTAACCCTTTTGCCATAATCCATATGCATGCTGTCCTTCGTAAAAAAGAATCGTTTGGAGTAAAAATGGGAAGGTGGTTTTTTTCATTCTCTCTAGGCCCGATGCTGCTATCACTAGCTGTTAGCTAGTCGCTGACGTCACCGCCAACAAGTCGCACAGCGATGAAGGGTAGAAGTGTTGCGGTAATGCAGCGTGCGCGAGGATAACGCGTATTTGCGTGGCTAGAGCGTAACTTGATCTGCGCTCGGCTAGCTGCATCGAGTGCGCGCTCGAAAAATTCTACATTTTCCATACTTGTGAAATTTTCAAAATCAGATATGATAATGCATATTTTTAAATAATTCTCAAACTCATAAAACTTTCGAATCTGCACAGATAACGCGTATCTACTTTAATATTCAATGTAAAAATCAAAGCGGATTTACATATTCGTTTTGTTAACCAGCATATTATTATAAAAAATAATATTAATACAAATTAATTGATCTGGTACGACGCAGATCAAGTAAATGCGAACGACTCTTCGATATAATAATTAAATATCCAGGACCAGGAAGAGTGGTGACTGTTTAATTAGCGAACCTGCCAGGATCCCAGATGGGGTAGGATAGATGTAGCGCCGGCGTTACTGAAAAAAAAAAAATTAGCTAATAATCAGCTAATTTTTTTCAGTAGGGACTATATCGAAAAATATTTTTAACAACTCAGGCATGAAATAAACCTATTTTCACGTCAGAAAGTAGCGTAGAAAATCGTTTATTCCAAGTGTGTGTGAAAAAGTTCGAACTCGAGCGGAGAAAAATGATTACTTCAATTTGCCTTCGTGGCGCTACCGCGCCACTTGATATATTAATTTTTACTTGATGGTAATTAATTCTCGTGAAACTTTTTTGAAATCGTGCTTTTGATTGGTTAGAATTTATCAATCCAGCATTGCGAGTAGAGCATTTATTGTCGATTAAATTTCAATCGTCAATTGAAAAAATTTTAATCGTTAATTGGAAAAATTTTAATTGACGATTATAAGCTAATTGCTAATTAAAAACTAATTGAATTAAAAATCTAATCGATTATCTGCAACCCAGTTAGATACATATTTATCGAACAACAAAACCTTCAATTCAATATACGCTTTCTCTTTTATTCTTGCGTGGTTTTACAAACGGTTATTATCGATAAAAGTGTAAAAGAGGTGTTATTGTATATATTAATTGAAAAGTTAATTTTAGGAAATTCCTTTCATAATATTATATTTCTGATTTTTGTACTTAGTAAAGTATGTTAATCAATAGTTTATACAATTTTTCCAAAAAATTTCGCGTCACGCGCAGCAGCTAATTTTTGCTATAATCCGTACACCGAATGTCGGTGCGGTCCGATGTTAGTTATCGGGTGCGTTTTCTGCACATCGGTTACCAACATATTGCATATGTGCGTTACGGCGTGTGAGTAACGACACGACTACACGTGGGCTGCGTCTACAATACAAGGTGCGGAGTCGGTTACGCGACCAGCACGGCAGCGCCGTCTGCGGACTGTGCGGACATTGCGCGATGCGTATATTCATGAAAATCATCTATAAAGATTGAAGTGGTGACAACTCCACATTGTTTTCGTTGGAGGACGACCGACGAAGTAACGTAGTGAAACCTAATCTATCGTAGTGTTGATATTTTGATTATACAGTGTAATGTCGCGCAAACCCCTAGGTGATGTCTTTGGGAGCACAAAATATAACGAGCATTGAAATACTCTCTACAATCGCGAAATGGTTTCAAGGTGGTGAATAGAACAGTGTTTGTAGTTAAACCAATTTCAAGGATGTATATTGACCCAAAGAACCTAAATACAAGAAATTACTAAATATCTGACTCTAAAGCTAAGCTGATGATCTTCTACAGACTTGCTACTCTGACTGTCCTCTGGAGCGGCGGTGATGCTGCATGACCTTTGTTGCTATAGCGTTGAGAGCGTGACCTTGAATAGAGGGATATAGTTTTGACAAATCAGAGCGACTCTGCGCGGACTTACAGAACTACGAGCTCGAACCAGCGTCGGTCCGCTGGGCCTACGTGGCGGTGGAAAATTTGGAAAGCGGGCGAGCACACGATGACGCACGTCGCGCACACGTGCTGACCACCCTAACTCTCAGTCCACAGTTTTTATGATGCATAAAAACTGATAGCCGATACTCGCACAATGGCATCTTTCTTTCCACTACTACTAAAATTTATGTTCTATTTTCCTAACAGTTGAGTGACCAAGAATACAGAAATGCTTTAGTTCTTTCCCTAAATGATTTTATAATGTATGTACATAAAATATAATCGATTTTATTAATAAGAATTTGAATTACGCGCTTGTATTCAATCGCGTGATCACGTGATTACGGCTTACGTCACAACAGTAATACGCGAACAATGTTATTGGACACAAAATTGAAAAAATACTAGTGTCAGAATGAATATTAATATATTAGACTGTCTTCAATTAGGCTTGAACATTTTGTTATTATCGCAAATAATAATAAATAGACGAAGCAGAATGCGATTTCGGAGGTGGTGGACTCAAGCACACTTGACATAAAATGCAAGACAGTTACACGGAGCATATCACAATATGTTTAGATATTTTAAATTACACAATCACCAAGAATTTCACAAATTCGTTGGCTTGATAGTGCCACTATTTGATAATTTATTAAATTTGGTCGGAGCAAGACTTACCAGGCGAAGCAGGAGACTTCCCTGGTAAAAATAACTTATTAAATCCGATTCGAAAGATAATAGGGTTTAATTGGATTTCTTAATCGGAAATTACCGAATTAAAACCTATTTAATCGATTAAAATCTATTTAATCTGATTATAAGTTTTAGTCGGTCTTAATCGGATTTAAACAGTTGTATTTTTAAATAAAATGTTATATTTGTTGAAAAATGCAACTGATTGAATCCGATTAAAACCGACTAAAAGTTATAATCACATTAAATAGATTTTAATCGATTAAATTGGTTTTAATTGAATAATTTCCGATTAAGAAATCCAATTACAACCTATTACCTTTAAAAAAAAAGATTTGCTGAGACTCGGACTCGAACCCGAGTGCATAATAATACCAAGCAACAACGTAGATCGCGCCGCCACAATCATCGTTGATGGAGAAAAACTGAAAGTAGCATATGTTTATCGGGAGGCTGGGGTGGCTTGTTAGTTTAATTTAGCTTTGTTTAAGCTTAAGCTTAACGTGTTTGTGTCGGTTTAACCATAATCCGTCTAAAAAATTAAAGTTTTTAATTATGAGGGTTGATTTCATAAAGACGATCATGGCCACTGACATCAAGGGCTTAGAGTTTAGTCTGTAATAGAGTTTATCGGTGATTGTTTATAAATATATCATTGTTTATGAATCATATTCACCGCGTAAGCCCGAATCCTTGACAGTTACCGCCGCTTATGTAATTTCTCCTCTATGCTCTGCCGCCCCGCGATGTGATTGTGTACTCTCTACTTCCCTCTTCGCCGCTGCTGCTGGTGGGGAAGCTAGTTGCGTACGGCCGCCCCTACTTCTCCTCCGCTGCTTCTAGATGCGTATAGTTCGGAGCGAAAACCGCAGGGCGGCGCTAGCTTACGACTGCATATCGCACGGCACGCTTTCGCCCATGCTCATCGGCGATCTCTCCTTTAATCTCTGCTCTGGCGCTGGTCGCGTAACTAACTCCGCACTTTATGTAGACGCAGCCGTGACGAGTCGCGACTTGGAGTGCGTGTGTACGCGCGCGCTTGTATTTGTATGAATACATGATACTAATAATAATTTGATTTGATTTGTCAAAACCTATTCGAATGCATACGTTAATTAATTATGAAAAGAATGCTACTCTGTTATGTCTGTTGATAATTTTTATTAATGTATACGAATTTTTAAAATAAAGAGCTTATTAGGAAATATATTATATAATAAGATAAATATATTTATGAAAGAATATAATACAAATATTTGAAACTAACCTCTTTTCCTGTATTTATAAAATGAACTATAAAATTTGGTCGATATGTGTATATTACGAATTTGTTTATGTGTTTCATTTTTCATTCGATCAGTGATAAATCAAAGTGAGAAAATAATCATTAAATTTGCTGGCTGCATCACTATAAATTAAAAAAAATATTTATATACATAAATCTATAATCAAAACAGTTTTTAATGTTTTATGTATTAGCGTTGTAAATCAATATTAATGCGATATTTAAATTTTTATGTTACATTTAAAAACTTATGCATTTTGCAATCAAACATAACCTTTATACATATATTTTTTTTTATTCTATATAACAAGTGCTGCAATTGAGTGATATTAAAACGTATTTAGAGTTTATATTTATATTTATTTATACAATTGACATTGTGATGAATCACGTGAATGATCCAGATAATATTCAACAATTGAACCTGGCTACAATACAGGTTGATGAAATAGAAGAAATGGATACTCAAGAAGGTGAATTAGTGTTTTAGTAATGTTTATATTTTGGAAAGGTTTCAGAAATAGATTAATATTTTTAAGTGCAATAAGGTACACCGTTTGTAAAAAAGATCATGGTGCATTGTATACATAGTATTTTATTGAGGGTACAGTCTATTTACACCCACCTGTGTATGTATATGGTACCCGGTGAATATTACGTAGTACATGGTAGTTTTTATTGAAGGTATAATCACGCTGTGTGGGTAGTAGATAGTACACAGTAAACATTATATATGGAACTTTGCAAGTGCAATCTTTTTTAGTATAGGTTAATTTGTGATTAAGTTGTAATATAACTGAAAAGTTTTTGCATTGCTGGAGGGCATCCTTAAATTAAAGCCAAACATGAGCCAATTTCGAGTATTATTATATAATTATATCATATATACGCAATTCGTGGCCCGATAGAGGCCTATTACATTTAAAATCAATAGTTTACTTATGACACAATAATCTTAAAATTATTCAAATTTTCTTTTGAAACTAAGGTAAAACTACCAATAAGCAGTCAGTGGCCAGTGCTGGGATATTTGGGCAATATTTTAATTTTATAAAATATATGTATTTCTTGAGTACATTTTTACTTGACCATAATAATCTATAACGGTTAATACTCTATAATAGACCAATGCTGTTATCAATCAAAGAGTTTGTCAATTATTAATCACTCAATAAAAGTAACAGCATTGGTCTCAGTATTAAGGTAGTTTACTTGGCCCAGTAGTGCTCAATTCAAGATTAAATTAGAAAATTAATTTTTTTAAATATTATGCAGTGTTATTAAGTGTAAAAACTCTAGAATTTTTAGTTGTATATTAAAATATTGATATAAAGTGTTTACAGTTTCAAATATCCTCAAACTTAAAAAAGTGATAAACACTATGCACATATATAGGGGATAGGGGGGGGTAACTTAAACGTGGGGCAATAATATAAATCTTCTATAATTTTTAGTACAGCACACCTACACTCCGCTGGTAACATATATGTCATATTCCACAAAAATCAACATTTGGACTGTCTGACTTTTCTGTAAGCGGCGGTTATATGTTCAGGGCCAATGAATCGGAAATTCTCTATCACTCTCTGCAACTTTTAAAAGTCAGGAAAAGTGCGACCACGCCAGTCTGTCTAATCCTACTCTAAAAAAGAGAGGAATCATCATTCTATTTGTTCTCTGATTGGTTGTCGATTGTCCAATAAGATTATAAGATAGATGGTGGGGCGCACATGATAGTTTGTATCTAACCTATAAAAATGTTTAATATAAAGCGGAGCGTGCATTGATCTTGCTAGGAATTAATATTGGAGGCCTGTGAGATCAAAAAGTACACGTTAAAAGGTTGATTTTGATGCCAGGTTGGTTGCTGTACATAAGTTTTAAGGCTAGATATTGACAATGGAATTTTTCAAAACTTTTGGGGCTACTTTGTACATTAGATACATGGCAATAATGCACATAAGATTAACATAGCGAAATATGGACTTGAAATACATTTTTTTTAACATGCCTGTAGTACTTAATTATAGCTTAAGGTGGTCTGAAACCCAACTTTTACTTACCGAGTCGACTGTACAAGTGCACGGCAGAAAATGGCTTGAAACTACAGAAGTACAATGAATTATGAAAAACCAAGGGTTAATTGCCCTTCCTTTTATAAACATCTATCGGTGTGCCAAGTTTCAAATAAAAATATTAACACAATAATAAATGGCATTTGAACGAAAATCAGTAACCTCAGCAAGCATATGCTGAGATTTTTGCATACACACGCTGCAGTTACTGATTTTTGTTCAAATGCCATTTATTATTGCGTTCACATTTTTATTTGAAACTTGGCACAACGATAGATGTTTATAAAAGGAAGGGCAACTAACTCTTGGTTTTTCATAATTTATTATATTTATTTAGTTTCATCATTTTCTACTGAGTACTTGTACTGTCGGTATAAGTTGGGTTTCTGCCCCCTTAAAATGGTTTGTAGATACTAGAAAAAAAGATCAGTAAAAATGCGATATACTCAAAAAAGCTGTCAAATGCGGCATAAGCTGTGATAAGGAATGATTGATCTATAATAGTGACATGGGTCGCCAATATGATATAAACGCTTCATCTCCGTCACATCGCTTACAAAAATAAAAAAAAAGTTTGAAACATTATATATACAATTTTTTCACCCTGTTCTGTATTTAAATTCAATCTGTATAATATTGCCCCACCCTTGAGGCAATTTTATAAATTTGACGCTCTGTTAAAGTTGTAGATGGATTTTTAGAGTGGCCGTTTAGGGAGCTGCAAATTCGTGTATAACTACTTTAAACCAAGTTCTTAAAACCCAATTATTTGATTTTTTATTTTCATGTAACCGTTTTAAACTATAAAGCCACAAAAACTGCGTTCAAGTTAGCCCCTTTCTCCCTTACTGATAGCATGGAATTAAAACTTTCGATTGATGTAATGTTAAAAACCCTACTGAAAAGAGGCAGATGACAATCAGGTGATATCAGCTTAATATTTTTATTAATGCTGATAGTTATAAATATGCGTTTGTATGAGGTAAAATGTTAATGATAATCAGCTGATTATCAGGTGACAATCATCAAACAATTTGTAATGTTGAATATTATTATTCTAAGTTGTTTTAAATTATTAAAAGTGATAAAATTCACATAATGAGAGCCAAGTTACCATCTGGATAATAACACCAAAAGTCTGGTTGTGAGCTCTAAAATATTTATTTATTAATAATTTTATTTAAACAAAAAAATTTTTAATCTTGTAAAATAAAAATTTTGGAGCTCACATTCAGACTTTTGGTGTTATCATCCAGATGGTAATACCTAATTAGGTCCACATTATGTGAATTTTATGAATTATAATAATTTTAAATAACTTGGAGTACAAATATTCAACGTCAAATTGGTTGATGATGTCACCCGATAATCAGCTGATTTTCATTAACATTTTATCTCATATAAACACATATTTATAACTATCAGCTTTTATAAAAATATTAAGCTGATATCTAATAATCAGCTGATAGTCATCTGCCTTTTTTGAGTAGGGAAAACTCTGATTGCCCTATCAAATTTGTATTTCCTTGATTCGTATTATGATTTTACATCATAACCTAGTTTTTCAAATAAATATATAATATATTTTCTTTGTGATTAAATAAAAAGATTACACTAAAGACTTAGCGTATGCTACCCATGTTAAAATAGACAACTTAAAGACCCAATATCCTTAAAAATCAAACCGCTCGGGGGACAAACAATTTGACATGTTATAGAGGACACTTAATAGAACATATTTACTAAATTTAAGCAATCTGTACGAAAATTAATTTTTCAAATGAACAACATTAAGTGATCTATTGACAATCAAAAAGATGGTCTTAAAATGCTGTGTACCACTTTTTTTAGCTTACATGTAGCTTCTTAGTGACTTAACTAAGAATAAAGACTTTGTTTTTAAACATTTTCCAAACAAATTTGCGATAGATTTTTGCTTTCGCCAGTTTCGGGATATTCTTAGATGCTCAGAAATGTTTGGCAAATGCTAAATTGTGAGAAAAAGAATTGTATTTCATAAAATCAATTAGTGGTCATTTACTCGTACACCAAAAACGATATGTGCCCAATACTTGGCCCTATGTATATGGACCATTGTTGTGACGTCAGAGTAAAGTTATGGTTTAGTTTAGGAAATCATGCAATACTAAAACATTTATTTGGTATACTTTTATTTCTCAATGACAATTCATGATGTAAATATTATTTTCAATCCGAAAATTTATGACTTTCTAAAGTTAATATAAAAATCATAATAAATAAAAAGTATAAATAACATGGCCCAAGAATTGGGACTGGGAATTATGAACACTGGTACTCAATTTAAAAAAAGGCTCAGCTATTGGTACATGCAGTCAAATCATATCATATTTTAATTATCCTTTGTTTGAGTAATAACAACAATTTAAAGCATTGTTACCAGTTATACATCTTAAGGTAGTTCACCGGAATATTTATTTTCTTAGGATATTGCTCAAACTTTGTTTACATGTTTAATTAAGTGTCCTCTACAACGTGGTATTTTTTTTACCCCCCAAGCGACATTATTTTTATAGATATTGAACCTTGAAATTTTGTATTTTAACATGGGAAGCCTATACCAAGTCCGAATTTTGAGGACGTTTAGTTTAATTGCAAAGCGAGTTTTCTTAGAATATTTGTAAAAAACTAGCTTATGATGTAAAATAGCAGTACAAATCACGGAGAAAAAATTGGATAGGGCAAACAAGGCTTTTTTTTTTAAGATACAACAATTCAAAGTTTTCATCCCATGCTATCAGTATATCTATATAGGTGCCCAGTGTTCCTCTTTCTTACAAGTTTTGAGAGTATTTTATACTCTAAACAATTTGTATCACCATTCTAATGTTTGATACTATGAATTGTAAGGTTTTGACATTAGATAACACTGTATAATATCTTAAAAAAGGAATTTTCTAGTAAAAACCCTAATTGAGCACCACTGCAGCTGGTGAACTACCTTAAGGGTATGTCAGAGCCAATATGACTAATTGTGACCTTTACCTCGAGTCATAGTTTACATTACCCTACTGAAAAATGGTAGATCCCAATCAGCTGATAAGCGTGCTAAAACGTCATCTAATTATTAATTGATATCAGTTTCATATTTTTATTAAAGCTAAAGTTATCAATTTGCGTTTATATGAGATAAAATTTTGATGATATTCGGCTGATAATCAGGTAACAATCATCAAAAAATTCGTTACCTTAAATATTTAAAAAATTACTCATAAAATTCACATAATTTGGGCCTAATTAGGTTTTACCATCGGGATGATGACACCAAAACTCTAGATGTGAGTTCCAAAACTTTTATTTTACAATTATTTTATTCAATCGAAAAATTTACTTAATCGTGTTAAACAAAAATTTTGGAGATTGCAGTCAGAGTTTCGGTGTTATCATCTTGATGGTCCTCTTGGTTTTGATTAAAAAAGCAGATTTTAATAAAATTTGGTGAACTATTAAATATTGTCCTTAAGATGACTCAGTTAAATTTTTGGAATCAGGGGCTATCTTGATAGCAAGATATTAGTATTTTCGTTTAGGCTCATACATCATACAAAGGGTCTAATGGAAAGTCATATTAATTTATGAATTTTACAGAATCTAAAAAGCAGTTTGTAATGAAAATTTTCAAACAATAAGATAAATATCTGAGGACAATCTTAACAACTATCATTGGGTACCTCTAAGTAATAAAAAAAAAAAAAAGTTGAACATAAAAATGGTACATTTAACCTCAAAAAGTGAGTTAAATAAGCTTTCTTATGAAAGTTGGTATTGATAATTAGAACAAATTGACATGTTTTAATTCGATGTATGATTTTTATTTAGTGTGCCGTAATTTGTACGGCTTCTTAAATAAACTCTACTTCGTAAATAAACGAAATACATAAAAACATTTCTTCAATAGCGTCAACCGTTAAAGGAAGTGGAGCACGTGAACGATAATCTGCATTTGCAGTAGCTTTAGTTGGTTTGAACTTAATATCGTAGTTGAAATGAGCTACGTAATCAGCATAATTAGCCATTCGACTGATAAAAAGAATAGGAAGTGATTTTTCAGGATGAAAAATCTATGTCAATGGCTTGTGATCTGTATACAGTGTAAAATGACGAGCGTATAAATAATTGAAAAATGTTTGACAAGCCCATACAATTAATAAAGCTTCTTTGTCGATTTGAGGATAGCGTTGTTCAGTAGCAGTTAATATACGGCTTGCATAAGCAATTGGCCTTTCGATTCCGTTGCTAAGTTTATGTGATAAAACAGCTCCGAGTCCTGCTTTGCTTGCATCAGTGGCAAGTATGAGAGGTAAGGATGGGTCGTATGGCATCAAGACTTGAGGAGAAATGAGAATATTTTCGAGTTCTTCGTATGCTTTATCAGTAGTTGGCGACCATTGAAAAGATGATATAAGAAGCATGTCTCGAAGTGGTCGAGCTTTTGTAGCTAAATCAGGAATGAATGAATTGTAGTACGTAGCTTTACCAATAAACCATTCTAATTCTTGAGGTGTAGAAGGTTTAGGTGCATCACAAATTGCCTTGATGTGAGAATCAGATTAATGAATACCTTGGGTATCTAGTTTATGGCCCAAAGTTCTACAGAATTTGTAGCGAAAACACATTTACGTCGATTGAGATAAACATCATTTTCAAGAGTATAAGCATCTGTAATATCAATATGTGCGTAAATTTCAGCTCCTTTTACTTTGTTGAAAATGTTACTAGGTTTTGGAATAGGACATTCATCTATTATTATACGTGGATTCAACGTAGGTTTGTAATAGCCAGTTATACGAATATCACCATTTTTTTTAATAACGACGTGTGTAGGCGAAGCCCACTCGGAAAAATCGACTTTTTTGTAAAATCCAGACGCAAGTTTAGCGTTAACTGCTTTAGAATATTTGTCACGCAACGCATATGCTATATCTTGAGCACGAGCAAAAACAGGAAAAGTTCCAGGTTTAAAATGTATCTTAACTGGAGGTCCAGTAAGTTTTCTTGCTATTTCACTGAAAACTTCAGCGTATCTTGTCAAAAGTTGATCCAGCTGTGCTTGTTGATCACGAGTTAATAAAGGTGGAAGAGTAGAAAGTGCATTAACCTCGATTGGAGAAAAGAGTTCGGTCCAATAAATTTTGTGACTGCATTGTGAGATCCATTCACGACCAAATAAGGAATCGTAAGAGCCTTGAATAACGTAGACTGGAAGTTGACGAGATGTAGAACCAAATGATAAATTAACAGAGCAAGTACTGATGCAGTTGAGGCGATGTTACGAGTAACTCATGAATTTCTTAAAAGTTGGCTGCAATTGAAAATTGGGTTTGAGGTTACGAAGTGTATCGCTACCCATGAAACCATATGGTGCACCAGAATCTAATTCCATATTTAATTTGTGGCTTTCAATTAGCACTTGAAGAATTTTCTTACCAGAAGAATCAATAACGTGGATTTCTTCGACTGCGTTGAAATATTTCAATGTGTCTATTTGTTTTGCAGGCTCTTCAGAACTTTGTATTCGAGAAGTAGAAAGCGAAGATGAAGCTCTGCAAACTTTCGCTATGTGCCCACGTTTTTTGCATTTATGACACTCAGAAGTACGAAACGGACACTCACTGCGTTTGTGACGTTCTCCGCGTCCATAACAAGCGTACTCACCTTGTTGTTCGCCATGATCTTGCTTCCGAGAAGCACTGCGCGATGTATGCGAAGCATTCTCTTTATGCTTGAAATGCGTTGTTGAATAAGATAGTGCATGTATCTTATTAGAAGTGAAGGTAACCTCATCTGCTGTTTGACGAGTTGACTCCAATGTATGTGCTATTTCATAACCGTCTTTGAATGTAGTAGCTTTCTTGGCGATTATTTCGGCGCGCATATCACAATCGGTGAGACCATGTAGGAGCTGCTCAATCAGCATCCTGTCGAGAAATGTGTCGTATTCGCAGAACATAGCTCCTTGTTTTAATCGTAGTGAGAAATTAGCAATGGATTCATTTTGTAGCTATACAATTTGTCGGAACTCAACACTTTCTGCATATTTATTTTTCTCGATGTCAAAATGTACAATTAAAACAGTGCGAATTTGTTGATACGTACGACTTTGTGGTGTATCAAGAGCAACAAGAAGTTTCAGAGCATTATTAACTTCTGCACCCACATATACTCGAGCGAAATTACCATATTCTTCTTCCAAAATTTTACTCAGTTGTAATGCCCACTCGAATCTCTTGAAATAATCGTCGACTGTCGTTCGGTCGGACGAACGATATTCTTGATATTTGAACGGAGGAGCTTTGGGTTGAGCTTGAGAAGTAGATTCAGGCTGGTTTATAACAAGAGTGGTAACTTGTGGAATAGCAATCCGCAGAGCATCCGCCAACTCCTTCGTCACAGCAGCAATCAATGCAGTAGAAGGTTCCTCTACGTCTGACATGGTTATGTTGACGTAATGAAAATATGCACTTTTCACTATTTCTCTCTGCTTGCTATTGTAGTAGAATATAGAAAATCAAGTAATTGGTGTATTTTCGAAACCAATTCTGACACCAAAATATTGTATATGTAAAGAGTAAACTTAAAGAGTGTGAACAGATGTTTACTCAAAGATACGTTTATTTGGAATGATAGTTATTATTTACAATCAATAATATGAAGTTGCATGAAAAAATAGAACTTAAAAAGAACGTTAATTGAAATATACTACAGTATTCAACCATCGAAGTTAGTGAAAATTCACAAAAATCGAACTTAAGACGGTCATAACTTTTAAAATATGGGTTTCTCAGCGAGATATACACGCATCTAATACACCGGCTGAAACAAAAACAAACCAAAAGCTATTGACGTCAGAATTGTGACGTTGGTATAGAAAAAATGTCAACAAACCGTTTGATTTCCCGCACATTATATAAGCTGCGCGAAATCGACAAGCGAACGAATTCGGTACCGAACAGCTGAGAGAGCGACACCTGTATCTCCTCTCCCCCGCCGTCCGAACGAGACATATCCCGTAATATCCGCATGTATATACCGACGATCGACTAGAGTTTCTGTAATTTTTTTCTTGACTATTTGCTATTGTTAAATATCAAACGAGATTTCATGTACATAATGTTAATATGAATAAACAGTTTCCTGGTGAGGGTGGCATTGACCACCGAAAAGTCCGAGGAAGAAAAGAGAAAAACTATTGTGGTTTGTTCTCCTTCCTCACACACAACCTGTCTCGGGAAGACCGATAGAGCCAACATTATTCTATTTTAAACAATTTTATTTTATTGAAAATTTATTTTAGATAAATCGCGCGATTGGTCACGCAATTAATCGTGCGACTAATCGCGTCGAAAAAAGTTTGATAAATTAACGCGAATAATAGCGTGATTATTTGCGCGATTAATCACGCAAATAATCAAGCGATTTTTTTCAGTAGAAAACACAGCTGTGTTTTTCTACTCTTCCTGTCCGAGGAATCTGAGTCCCTTCACTACCAGGGATTTTTGGAGTCCTCCCTTTTCTTATTTCTTCTCTTATTCAGAGTACATCTTTTTTTCTATAAAAGAGACATTTTCTTACTTTTTCGTCTTCCCTTTGTATCCTGTCCGAGAGAATCGTGAGCACGGACATTATCGTGTCTGCGTTCCACGTGCTCACGTTCCTTTCCCGCGTTTTCGCCATTTTCCTTTCTTGCTCGGCTTGCGGTCAGCGACCGAAATCCCCTTTATCCCCCGATGGACCAAAGAGTTGTTCACCGGGAATCCAGTTTAATCTTGTCACGGACGAGCGCTATAGTCTGGGACCTGGGTACCTTCCCGTGTGCATGGAGAGGTCCAGTCATGAAACAAGATTTTTCTTATGTATTTTGACCCGCATAAACCGAATTCGTTGGTCAAAATTCGTACAAAATGGTAGATTTTTAGTTATACGCCATTGTTTAAACAAATTACAAAAAGTCGTTTTTTTCGTTTCCAACAATTGGTTTCGTAAATAACAAAGGCAGATTCTTAATGTAATAGAACTTTTATAATATATAATACGTTTGTTATTAAAAAAATGTTAAAATATTTTACTCTTTATTCATTTCATAATTAATGTAATTTAATACAAATAATTTTAGCTTTTTTTATTAATTTTAATCTGGAAATTTCCTTGATTCCTCTTATTAATGTACTTATTAGCATATTCAAATTTTTTAATTCACATTTACCAAAATTTTCAGCAGAATCAGCCCAAACACCGTCGTAGGAGTCCACAGGGGTAAACGCCGTTAAGAATAGAGCGGAAAAAAAACTAATCACATGCATTTCAAATCATCTCTCCGCATATACGGTGATAGAAAATAAAAATAAGTCGAGTCCATAATTTGCGATCGATAAAGAGCGAGAATATACAGTACGGGCAATTAAAAAAATCTTAGTTTTGACACTAGTATGTCCGATGGCATTAAAACAAAAATGCATTTATACAATTTTACTTCGATGCAACCTTTTATACACGTTGAACGCTGTATGATATGGTAAATATATGAAAAATGCCGACCCCTCAGAGTCATTCGGTTCTTTCAAAATAGCATCGTACGTTTCAATATTGATAATGTAAAATATGCTACCGTGTTTAGCTTTTTTTCAAGCCACGACTCTCACTGTGAAAGCACCAATATGGTCTATCGACGCGTACATAACCTTCGTTGCTTATAAGACCTATTAAATTAGCTTTTAGGAATTTACGGGCATAAGCAAGAGTGCACGAGCCAGCCAAAGTTACGCTTTCCGTGAATGGTCACAGATTAGCGCAATCTAAGAATATCTGTTTACATTTTAGACAAGCTAATCGCATGACAGTTACATCTTGCAGAAGAGACTATTTCTCTTCACATATTGAACTCTTCTCTTATTGATACTTCATTGTACCAATTAAAAAAGTGTTCGCGCTCATTAGAGCTCATCGCTTCCGGTGCATAATATTCGGCTGCCGGATAAGGACCTTCATAATCCGCGTTATTATCTGTATTAAACAGATGCGAGAAATATCCTTTCTTTGCTTCTTCCGGCAGATCGAACGAGGCTGTCAATGTGGCAAGTTTCATAGGCATAAAATTTATGCTATCTATGAATTTCGTTCTACCAAAACTTATTAAAATTATTTTTTTCCGCTCATAATTAAGCTCGGAACGCTGCCGGATTCTTTCACAATTCGATTCTCTACAATGTCACGTAGAACGAATTGTGAATCAACTGCGTTTTGCGTTATGCGCAGATGATGTTTTCAAAATTAGTTTTTTTCCGCAAAACTAAATTTAAAAAGCTAGAAATCGGCTCTTTTGTGAAAACGTGTTGGCGAAGGCCACAATAATTGCAAAATTGCGATACATCGTTTTCATTTAAACACGACGAGCATGCAAACTGCGCCACGCATAAATTTACCATGTGTAGGTAAACGCTATTTTCACCCTCTTCTTTTAGAACAGTGTTTTGCGTCGTCTCAAAATCGTAGAAAAACGAAAAGAGTTTCCGGGTGAAAATTTGTTGTTGTCGTAACTACACGTGGATTTTTTTTAGAGGTCTAATTTGCATGTTGCAGTTGGCATTTTTCTCATGCACTGATTTACAATTCGTACAGTACATATTTTTCCAATTATGTTTATTCAAGTCAATATCATAAACATAATGACAAAAAGTACAATACTTTACGAATTGGCAAATTGAGCGTCGCGCAGTTTTCGATTTACTCATCGTGTAGGAGTCAGGAGCCTTGTGATTTGCGAAGCACTGTGGGTTTTTAAACTCACGGTGGCAATCGTCACAAGTTATTTATGATGAAAAGGCCGTGTATATACTATGTTACAATCTTCACAGTAATATCGCTGATGCTTTTTCACGCACAACGCAGTCAAGTTTAAAATTAAATTAAAGTGATTAATATCCCTATGGAACGCGATATTAATTTTTTAGTATATTTTATATTTACTCCGTCAAAAAATGCTTTACCGTTAAATAACGCCCCTTCTCCACGACCTAAACTCTCTATATAATATATGATTAGCGCAACTCCGTAATCCAACAAATATAATTGGAATTTCTGAAACTCGGTATAGACACAGCCTTCTTCGGGCACGACTACTCCTGCTTTTTCAGAGATTTCAATTGCACATGTTCTTTGGTGCGCCATTGAATTAAAGGCGGTTTTTCGCCAATTTTTTTCCCAGATCGTGCGTTCTGACTTATTCAGACTTACCACGCGGTGGTAATGGTCTGCAGGAGTCAAAGTTGGTTGACGCGTTAAATCGTCAATCAATTTTGACTATTAAAATAACGACAATTTATGCCTACCGCGGGCTATCGCATGCGGGTTAGTTTTTCTTGAGAAAATTACAAGTAAATATTACAAGTAAATTAGTCACATTATTTGTTAGTTGTAATTGTTGAATGAACTGCTATTAGTCATCTGCCTTGAAACAGATTTAAGCCCCTTTACCACGTCAAGGTTGCAGTCTTCAAAGAGGTTTTTTTGTTTTTGTTTTTAATTTTTTTTTTTAGTTTTTATATCTGTAATGTTTTATAATTTTTACATAGCAAAGTTGAGACATTTATTGAGGATTAGAATTACTGAATTATCATTTCATGAGAAATGTTTGAGCTTGTGAAGTTAATTCTTTAGTTTTTTTTTCTTCAACATCTCGCAAGCTGCTTATGACTGGATCTGATAAAACTAAGCAATAATGAATTATATCTTCATTCGTCTTTCTTCTTTCATACATTCTGCTATGTCGAACTCGAGCATGGCGAAATATTTTGTTGTTGGATTCCTGGGCTTCTTCTGAAAAATACCCAATAGGTCCATCAAATGTCCTCATAATGTCACATCCATGTATTAGCACTTTATGCGCAGAAAGTGGCATCTTATACCACGGGTAAATTTCTGTGCATTTTTTAGCAGTTTCCAAGCAATATTTTTTAAATGCGTTTAAATTAACTTCTTTTGTACAAGATATAATTTGTGTTTACATGCATTCTAATTAATAACTCTTCGTCTACACCGATAATTTGAGATACTGCTTTAGATTTGGCAAAAAAAGAACGTGCCACATTTCCTGTGTTAGTTGTTCCAGAACCTTGCTTGACTACATCTACCGTTAAACCAAGTTTGCTCTTTAAAGACTGCAGAACTAACGATTTTCTCTCTTTTTTCAAATCTTTATCTGAACCTCTTGCTGATCCTTTCTTAAAATCTAGATTGTAAGAAATATGTAAAATATATTCCATGGATCGAATCCAGGCGTGTAAGATAGGAAATCCCCATTGGTGAAACTCTGTATTGCCCTGAAGTTTTAAGACAAAATTCATATCATTAATATCTTCAGGACTAACTCCACAAATGTTGCAGCGAGAAGAAGCCTTTTGTTTAGTTAAAACATTGCATACTTTGCCATCTATTATGGTACATTTTATGTCAAATGCTACGTCAAATGCCATCTCCATACTGTTAGGGTAGTAATAAATTTACCGAACTAACAAAGTAATGTTGTATGATTATGCGGATGATAGCTTACTCTCCCATACGGGGGAGATCAGTACTTCGTACTGATTGTCGCGACGGAACTGTTTGCGTGATGATAAAACACCAAGGAAAATTAAATTATTAACGAGAACGACTTACTTGTGTTTGTTAACGGGGATGATCCAAAGGTTGACGATCAAAACTCTCAAATCAAGTAATCTCTTAGACTCAATTATTTCAGAAAATTCCTTTATTTGTTCCTGGAGACTTCAAATAATTTTTAAATGGAATGAGACAAAATTTCGGTAAATGATGATCAAGACGGAATCACAATTAAGACTAAACTCCAAATTAAAGACTCAGAAATATAATTATAAAATTGAACTCTTGAATAGCGTCCTTACTCTTGGATCGCACACACAGGAATGAAAAATCGGGGGAGGCGAAGCTTGAAGAAAGCGTCATAGCTTTCTCCCACGCAGGGTCTTTACTTCTCCTTCGCACTTCAGTTTAGCCGCGCTCTCTTTCTTACTCATTAGGCCTTATGGGCCTAAGTACGGTCAACGGCTAAACTGCAGCGTCGACTGTGCACGCGCGCTTTCAGCCGAGGGAGGAGAAGTTTGTTTTGGTTTAGGGTTACGTCTTGCGCTCGTTAAGCGTCGAAATTTCTGGATTTTTCCTGCTGTCTTTGTTTCATTTAATTTAATGTTTCTGAATATTCATCCAGTAACTTCGTCACTTAACACATACATTCAAAGTTATAATTTTTTATTTTTGTTGGAACAGTGGATAAATAATAACACTGAGGTTAATAATATTAATAATATATATTGAGGTAAATAATTGAGTGTCGGCAATAGCCTCGGTTAATACGTCCGCTCACATCGGAGTCTAACAGCAGAGAGGGAGAACAGCGTGTACAGTATAATCAGCGCTTAGAGTGTAGACGCGAGGCATGCGCGGTGCGGTCGCTCTCATTGCACAAAATCGTCGTCGACCAATAGATAGCGCGACAAGTGCCATTTTGATCATGAATCGAGATTATAATATTTACTCAATATTACAACACACCTCCTTAAATTTATAATCTTGATTCATTTACATAAGCTTCGTTTTTGCATCATGATTTTAAAATTTATTATATCAACACAATAATTTTAATTTAATCTCAACGCTTTCTATTTTTCAAAAATTTAGTCTTATCTAGACTTTTAGTTAACATATCAGCTAAATTTGAATCTATTTTTACAATGTCAATTATTCCATTTTCATAATTTTCATTTATGTAATGATATTGCACTTCGATGTGCTTTGAATATTTTGTAAAATTTCCGTATTTTGCAATAGCAATTGCACCTGAGTTATCCTCGAATATGTTTATAGGTTTATCGAATTTTACATTGAACATTTCATGTAAGAGATTTTTTATAAACAGTACTTCTGTTACTGCTTCTGACATAGCAGTATATTCTGCGAACGTAGAACATTTTGTTACTGTAGTTTGTTACTGTATGTGTTTTCCAGAAAATTACATTACCATAAAGTCTTATTACAAAACCTGTTGTAGATTTTCTATCTACACTATCTCCCGCGTAATCAGAATCTACCATACAATCTAATATTTCGCTATTTACATTGTCGCAGTAATTTAGTTTTAAGTCTTTCGTTTTATACAGATACTTTAGAATTCGCATTGCATATTTATAATGTGTTTGATCATAACAACTTTGGTATCGACTTAAATAGTTTACGCTATATGCAATATCTGGCCTTGTGCCTGTACTTATGTATAATAATTCGCCAATTAAATTTCTGTATTTTATATTTTCATCAATTTCACTAGCTTGTTCTAGTTTTAGATTAGACTCCATTGGAGTATCATACAGTTTGGCATTTTCTAAATTATATTTTACAGCTAAAGATTCAATGTATTTTGTTTGACTTAAAGTCATCTTATGTCTATCATCACTATAATCTATATCAATAACTATATATTGGCTTATTTTGCCTAAATTTTTCATTGCAAATCTTTTCATCAGACTAGCTTGGACTTTATTTATTTTCTTTTTGTCTTTGCAACAAATTAAGAGATCATCAACAAAAACTAGTATGTATATTGAATCTTTGCTTGTATTATTTACGTATAGACAGTAATCGTAGTTACTTCTCACAAAATTTAATTTTTCAATATATTCGTTGAAACAATTATACCATGCTCTAGGGCTTTCTCGGAATCCGTATAAGCCTTTTGCAACTTGCAAACTTTATTGTCACCAGTCTCATAACCTTTCGGTTCATTAATATGTACTTCTGTTTTTACATAACCATTTAAGAAAGCAGTTTCTACATCCATTTGTTCTATAAATATATTGTTTTTACAGCTGTATGACAATAAAATTTTCAATGTTTGCATTTTGCCTACTGGTGAATAAATATTTTCAATGTATTCTCTTTGTTGAAATCCTCTTACAACTAATCTCGCTTTATAAACATTGTTATTTTTCTTTTTATAGACCCATTTTACATCAATTACTTTTTTGTTTTTTGGCCTTTCAACAATTTGCCAAGTATTATTTTTGTTTAGACTATTTATCTCTGAGTCCATTGCAATTTTCCATTGTTTATATTCGCTGGAGTTTAGCTTGGTGACCTCTTTGACCTTGGTTGAATTGAGCACCTTTGCCTCGGTTGCTCGATTGTTGTAGACTCGTGCATTCACTGTTGTAGTGACCAAATTTGCCACAATTGTAGCATTTACCTTTTGCCTGGGTTGTAAAATTACTGACGTTACTCTTATTATCTGACTCGGCTTTAGTCATATTCTTTTCTTTTATTTTAGGCTTCACGTAGTCTACAGTTCTCTGAGCCTCTGGAATAATATCTATGAAATCACCAATATGTCATGACAAGTGCCATTTTGATCATGAATCGAGATTATAATATTTACTCAATATTACAACAATTTTCTTTAGCAATGCTGAAATATTTTCGTAATGTTTCTCGGTTACTTTATCGCTTTCTTTAAGAAATTTAAAATTTATTGGACGACAATAAAACACGGATGAAGGTTTTTTGTTAACCCATAAAATTTCGTTTTTTGTAGTCCTTAGCTGCAGAGATACAAAATTACAAATAAATACAGATGCGTCAGTGGCTGTAGTTTGATAAACAGAATTATCATCGCTTGATTCAAGATCGGTGGAGTCGACATCACCAAAATTCCATTTTTGTCTTGTCGTCTGTTGTCCTGAAGCTCCATCCATTCCCCACTTGCCCACAAATATTAAACTTTTCATTGCATTTGTTAATACTTCTTTATCTAAAGTCATTAGAATCCGTTTTATAGTATGTTCTAGCAAAGAAATAAAATGAACTTTCGCTCCACTATTAGAACAAGTGATATGCTCAGGGTAACAAGCTTTCTTAGCTTCTACGATTGCAAAATAAGGTGGATATAATTTATTTCCATGCATATTGTAAGTGTCGTTCCTTAATTTCTCATATGTTCGTTTTGTTAAGTCCATAAACATCGCTAATACTTTATTTGTATATTCGGTACTAAATAAATTTTCTATAGTATCCGTAGTATTATCTGCTGAAGATGTTTGTTCTTTTAATTTTAGCGCCAACGATAGCTCCTCTTTAGAATGCTTTTCAGAGATTTCACGAGCTCGTCTATTTTTTGTTTTTGAACATCTTTTGTCATAACGTATATGAGGTCGACCTATATTACGAACATTAGAAAATTTTTCAGAAGTACGTGAAGTAAATAATGTTAAAGCTACTAGTAAATAATGTTAAAGCTTCATTATTCATGATTGATATTGAAGTATTCATATTTGATGTTGAAGTATTTATATTTGATGTTGAAGCTTCGTCAAGTAACTGAATCACAAAAGAATTTTCAAAAAATTCTTTGTGTTTCGATTTAAAAACATCTTTCTTTCGAGAAACATCTTGCCATTTTAGTTTATATTTTGGAAAAAATGATTTGGTTAGTTGGTTCCTTAGATGCTGTGTATGTCTTTCAGAAAGTGCATACTTTATATCATTTACAACTATGCCGAGAATACAATTTTGCTCATTAGGATGATTCCATAATAATTCACATAAATATGAGTGTTCTATATTGAGTAACATTATTTTAGCTCTTAAATAATTCTACGTTGTAGTTATTTAATAAATTTTATACCCCTCAAAAATTATTATTGACAAAGTAAATACCATTTCGTTTTCACCTAAGTATTTATTTTATTAAGAAAATCAATATGATGTCTGTATCCATTATTTCATTTCTAAATAAATCTTAAAAATCACTACTGCTAATATGAAATATAAGAAAAAAGTTAAGTAATTTTACATCCTCAATTAAAATTGAAGTACATGTGTTTATTAATATAGAAACAGAAAATATGAAATAAAAGTTGATTGATTCTTTAGTCGCAGCTGTATTAATTAACAAAAAATAAATACATAGAGTTAGAATCAACAGAACGCACGTATGCCTTATGTTATAACAGACGTAATAGAAAACATTTTACTGAAGAGAAATATTCTTAGATATGACGGAAGAAAACTTAATTTAAATTTAAACTTTTTTTTCAATATGATAAAATAAACATTTGTACGTATTATACTATAATCTAATAAATTCAAAAAGTAAACATTTAGCCATCGAAAAATCGTATGATCAATATTTGTATGTATTATACTATAATCTAATAAATTCAAAAATAAACATTTAACCATCAAACACTCTTATGATTAATAGATTTAATTATATTAAATTATACTATAATATAATAAATTCGAGAAATCTTCAAAAAATTCTGATAGAATTTCAACGTATTTTTTTATTTAATCTAAGAACTTTTTCTTCAGTAAATTTTTTTCTAAAGTCTATCATTCTCAAGTAAAAAATTCAGGAAATTTTTCACGATTTTTCCGTGTTAGCCGTCATTTTATATGCTTTTACCTTTTTTTTTTCAAAATTTAAACTGTGACACTGAAGTTTAAGTCTCGAGGACACGATTTCTTCGCTCTAAACATTAAATCTTAAATGATATCAATGTGAAAAATCGACATGAATACAGATTTTTTTAAACCATGTTTTATTGCTTGTGGTTTGGTAGGGGTGGTTTCTAGGGGCAGGGGGGTGAGTGGTTAGGTGGTTAGCTGGCTTATGGTGTGTGGCTTTATTATTTTAAGGAAAAATTAAGCGATTTAACTCGCTGTTCCCAGGGTTAGGCTAGTTAAGCCTGCTTGTGGTTTGGTAGGGGTGGTTTCTAGGGGTTAAGCGGGTTAGGGGTAGGTATTTAGGTTATTAGCTGGCTTATGGTGTGTGGCTTAATTATTTTAAGAAAAAATAAATCGATTTAACTCGCTGTTCCCTGGGATAGATGAGTTAGACTGCTTGTGGTTTGGTAGGCGTGGCTTCTAGGGGTCGCCTGGGTTTAGGGGAAGGTGATACAATAATTTCCGCACCTGTAGCTTAAACTTGATGCTTTTTTAAAGAGTTTAAAAAAAAAATCATGGCTCTACGATTAAAAATGACGCGTGCTCGAATTTTGTCCATTTTCTCCCACTGTGCGGCTGCGTTAATATTCTCAACCTTCTTTCTTCGATCAATAAATGACCTCAAGCAAAAAGGGTGATAATACAGACCTTTCTCAATCAGCAATTCTGGGGATGGCATGTCGGCTACAATTTGATTGAAAACATCATCTTTCAATGTCTTAGTGATATTTAAAAATGTTTCTGCTCGCGATAACTCATTAATTTTGTACTTAATTACTATGTTTTTACTTTTTATCTTATCACATATAATACATTTTATTGCCGTCATATCTAATGTATTGTTTTCATCAACAGAATATGAAATCGATTGTGATCTTATATGAATAGGATGAGTTTCACAAGTTTGTTGCAACGAAATATTCGTTAAAATGCCATTTGTTTCTTCAGAATTTAAAATTGGACTTTCGTACTTCGATTTTAAGTCTAAAGTATATTTTTTATAACACTTATATGTCATGTGATATTTAAATGTGTCTGTAAAATAATAATGATGTATGAATGATAACGTGAATAACCTTATCAAATCGTAGAATTCAATTTTGTATAAATAAATATGATTTTAGATATTAAGATATCATTTTTTGTTGATACAGTTTTTGATCTTTCACTTCCGTAGTTAATTAACGATTAAATATTACCAGAACCTCTGGTATTTAATAAAGACAATCTCACGTACACTTTGTCCTTCTTTTTTTGTGCTGCAATCCAAACTTTTTCTTGACCTTTACTTCCACCAAATGAGTTAATTTCATTTTTTTTGACATATAATACACCGATTCAAATTAATCGATTCATTTGTAATATCAGATAAACGTATCCGTTTAGCCTCAATGATTATTGATTAATTATTATTGACACCTGGACATCGTCTACGAAATGTGACGGATATTTTATGGTAGTTCTGATGAATGCTCGGTACACTTCTTTGTAGACGATTTCCCGTTGCACTAGGGTTATCTTGACACCTGGTCATAGCCCACGAGATGTGGATATTTGATGGCAATTTTGATCGATATCTAGAGAGTTCACCTGTAGAAAGTGTTTTCGTCGTAAGGGTCTATCTAGATCTAAAAAATATGTTTGTTTTAAATGTATATTCTTTTTATGATATCTACTTTTATTATACATTAAAATCAATCAAATATAATAACGGTTTTATTGGCCTGCATATTTTTTTGGGATTTGCTTTTACTCACAGCGAAACTTATTATCATTTATTTTATTTTATTATATATGTATTATACATCTATTTCTCTGTGGATTGGGAAATAATTTCCCAAATGCTGATGTCTTTCTCAGCAAATCTAGAGCATGTCGTCAGGATGTGAATTGACGTCTCGTTTGCTTCCACACATCATCTGCATACACCTGTAGCCTCCCTTCTCGTCTTCTAACCATAGTATTTGAGACGTATGTGTCCCGTGATGATCTGAGACAAAAGTCTAGAGTCACTTCTATTGCCTCCGCTAGCACTCTTAGTCCAGTCCACGTTAGTGTCTCGACCCATAACCGCTTTGGCATGTCTACATCCTTGGATATTCTGCCATTTCCTGGTATGCACGTCCTCCGCCCACTCACGAATCGCCCCTCCTAGCAGGCATCTTGCGGCAGCCGTAAATGGTTCTGGTTTGGTCAGGGGAGTTCGAGCTCCCAGAGTGGTGAGTCTATCGGCGATCTCGTTACTTCTGATTCCAGTGTGACCTAGAACCCAGAGTAGTCTGACTTTGTTGTTATTGGCCA
The DNA here is from genome assembly GCF_009193385.2 of Nasonia vitripennis. Classification (NCBI taxonomy): domain Eukaryota; kingdom Metazoa; phylum Arthropoda; class Insecta; order Hymenoptera; family Pteromalidae; genus Nasonia; species Nasonia vitripennis. The sequence goes on from NW_022279588.1 coordinate 3,912,545, forward strand.
GTTGATTCGATGTCGCCTTCGAGTCCCAGACCAGCTTGGATGTCGCCTTCTGGGCATTAAATGCCTTAAACGCAGCCTGGCTTTCTGAGCATATACTTATTTTACTGCAAAGTGCGCCGAGTTCCATGATCTTCTGTGCACAGCTCAATATGGCATGAATTTCTGACTGAAAGACTGTGGTAAACCGCCCAAGAAAAAAAGAGGTTCCCCTCCCATTCCTGCGACAGTAAGCCAGTGCCATTATCAGTTCTGAATGCATACGTTCTTTCTCCGGGCAGGGTGTCTGGTCTCCCAGTCTTGCCTTGTTGGAATGATTATCTCGTATTTCCTTCCAAAGAAGTAACACGCTATCATCATTTCTGATTTTATAGAAAATTTCAGAGTGAGGCAGATTTCTGGCGGAAGCCGAGTGTGTCTCCTACCCTATTTCCACTACCCGTAGGCTTCTGTGGGCGGCCTTTGTTGCCTTTCCGATGATCGTGAGGCGGAGGGGTTCTACCTACATCAGTCCTAGTGCTTTGGTAGGGATGGTCCTCAGAGCCCCTGTAGCCCTGCTCGTTATGAGCGTAGTCTCTCCAGGGCCCGCTCCATCTCTGTTTGCTCCACTAGACCAACGCGGCGTATGCAAGCCTAGGCAGAAGTATGCCCATAGGTGAATTTTAGGACTGAGTCCCCACGTTCTGAAAGCCCTGCGGCATGTCCAGAATGTCACTAGGAACTTATTACACTGAGCCGTGAAGTGTTTTACCCAGGATGACTTCCTATCAAGAACAACACCCAGGTATTTAGCTAAGTCCTTCACCTCTAGGGTTGTGCCAAAAAGTCTAGGCGCCCTGTAGGTTCCAATCTTGTACCTGCGTGTGAAGATAACGAGCTCGATTTTGTCCAGATTAAACGAGAACCCTTTTGAGCAGCACCGTTCTTCCACTTTTTTTAAGCGTGAGCTGCATAACGTCCATGGCAGCGTCAAGCTCGCCTCCTTTTATCAGAATTAGGAAGTCATCTGCACCCCCCACATTCAGCGCCTCCGGCAGAATATTTGCCACGAGACTCTAGATATTATGGGATGCCACTCCCCCTTGCGCACATCAGATTTTGAGCACGTTCGCCAGGGCAACGCTGACTCTAAAGAGTTTCACCAGGGAGCCTATTAGTTCTTCCACTCCCTTCTGCAGGAAAGCCGGGTATATAGCATCCGTACTTGGAGCTTTGAAGTGACGACCAGCGCCGTCATCTCCCAGATTGTATTCTGCGGTCTGTTTCTCTAAGAGAGAACGTGCCACATTTCATTCATCGGCTATAAGTTTGGAAAGTTGTCTTCTAAAAGAAGGAGAAGACACTTCTCCGTAGCCGCATATTCTCCTGTTGGTAATTTTATTGCTTCTAGCCATACCTCAGGATTCTTTGCGAGTATTCGGATTAGTCTAGCTGCTCTGGGTGTCTTTCGATCCTCTCATAGTAGTTTTTCCATCCTTTGACTCTACTAGAATGAACATGGTTTTTATACCGCCGTTGAGCGTCTCTGTGTTTGTCTCAGTCACTACTCTTACGAGTGTTCTTGGCTCTATTGAAGGCTCTTCTCGTTTCGAGGCGGAGTTCTTCTAGCTCCTGATTCCACCAAAGAGACCTCTTTGATAATGACTAGGGGCAGTTTGTCTGAAACGCATTATCGATTATTTTTCCCACTTCCTCAGCCCAGAAGTCTAATTTGGCCGTTGTTCCAAAGTTTGGCTTGTAAGATTGGCGTTCGTTTCTAAGTTTATTTTCGTAAGAGCCCCAGTTCTTCCAGTAGCCGCAGTGGTTCGCCGTATACCAGCTCCGCCGAGGTAGCTTCAAGGTCATCCTTCCACGATGCTCGTATGCCTAGGAGGACGGTGGGCAGGATCTGCGTCCACGTGTCGTTCTGGTGACAACGGATAGCAGCTTTCAGTTGACGGTGGAGTCGTTCCACCATGCCCTTCGCTTGTGGATGATAAGCGGTCGTCCGCAGGTGAGTTGTGCCTGTCAGACGACTGAGCGACTGAAACAGGTATGACTCGAATTGTCGTCCTTGGTCGGTGGTCAGGCGCCTTGGTGTGCCGAAACGGCAGATCCAGCCGGTGTGGAAAGCGGAAGCGACTGTCTCGGCTTCTTGATCCGGCATTGGAAACGCTTCCGGCCAGCGTGTGTAGTGGTCCACGCACGTGAGGCAGTATCTTTGCCCTTCGGATGTTGGCAGGATAATAATGTCGATATGTACGTGCTCGAATCTCGCGGAAGGTGTTCTGAATTCTACGACTGGTGATGTAACGTGCTGGGAGGTTTTTGACTGCTCGCACTGGATGCAGGCTTGCGCCCATGCCCGACAGTCTGCCTTGATGGACGGCCACACGTGGCGTTGTGTCATGAGCTTGACCGTGGCCTTGACACACGGGTGCGCGAAATTGTGCACCGCGTCGAATGCTGCTCTGCGTAAAGTTTCCGTGATGAAGGGGCGCGCCGTGTTTGTCGACACGTCGCACAAGACTTTTGCGCCGGCTCCTAGAATCTGCACCAGCTTAAGTTGGAGGCCGTGGTCAGTCGACTTCATGTTTTCGAGTTCAGCGTCGCGTCGTTGTGCGTCTGCCAGCTTGCCTTAGTCGATTGGCGTCGTTATTGCTTCGATGCGTGATAGGGCGTCTGCGACGACATTATCTTTGCCGGAGATACGGCGTATGTCCGTCGAGTACTGGCCGATGAAGTCTAGGTGTCGGGCCTGCCTCGGTGACGCCTTTTCTGGTTTTTGCTTGAAGACAAAAATCAGCGGCTTGTGGTTCGTGTAGATGACGAACGCGCGAGCTTCTACCATGTGGGGGAAATATTTGATTGCCAGGTAGATAGCGAGTAGTTCGCGGTCGAAAGCGCTGTAACGGGCTTGCGTGGGGCTCAGTTTCTTTGAAAAAAACTTAATAGCTCCCACTGGTTGTCTACTCGTTGTTGCAGGTCTGCGCCGACGGCAGTGTCTGAGGCGTCGCAAACTAGGGCGAGGTGTGCGCCTTCTTGTGGATGCGCGAGGAGCGTGGCTTGCTCGAGGTCGGCCTTGGTCTTCTCAAAGGCCGCCGTTGCTGCATCCGTCCAGCTGATCGGCTGGTTGCCTTTGATGTTGTCCTTCAACAGCTCGTTCATTGCCGTCTGCGTCCTCGCTGCGTCCGGTAGCAGGTCGCGGTAGAAGTTGACTGCTCCGAGAAAACGCCGAAGTTGCTTTGCTGTTTGCGGTCGTGTGTAATTTCTTATGGCTTCGGTTTTCTGTGTCGTTGGACGTATGCCGTTGCTCGTGACGTGAGTGTAGCTAAGAAATTTCACCTCCGGCTAGTCGAACACGCACTTTGCGGGATTTATAACGATACCGTATTGCTGCAGGTGCTCGAACAGCTGCTTGAGGTGGCCGTGATGTTGTTCCTCGTCGTCCAACGCCACGAGAATGTCGTCGATGTATGCGCAGCAGAAGTCCAGGCTACGGAGCATTTCGTCGACGAAACGCTGGAACGTCTGCGCCGCATTGCGTAGCCCGAAACTCACGAACGGGAACTCTAACAGGCCAAATGGCGTCGTGATCGCAGTCTTGGCGATGTCTTCCTCAGCAACTGGAATCTGGTTGTACGCTCGCACTAATTCGATCTTAGAGAAGATCTTGTCTCGAAGCGCTTGGGCGGAATCGCGGATGTTAGGCACAGGATAACGAGTATTGTACGAGCGTTGAGTCCCCGGTAGTCGCCACAGGATCGCTTGTCATCCTCGCCTTACGGTCCCATGTGTAGCGGCGCGGCCCAGCTGCCTTTGCCTCATCTCGCAGTGCCTAGTTGCACCATGAGGTCGAACTTGCGCCGTGCTCGGTGGAGTCGGTTTGGGGCGAGTCTGCGAGGCTTGCACGCTACCGGAGGCCCCGGTGTTGTCTCAATGTTGTGGCGGGTGGTGTGCTTTGTCACTGGTGCTCGGCCGTCGGGTCGCGTGATTTCCGTGTACTTAGCTAACAGCTGGTGGTAGCTTGAAGTTCCGGTGATCACCTTGATGCTGGATCCGCCGTCGGCACGAAGTTGACCACGCGAGGTAATCTGGGACTGTCGGTCAATCAGCTGGCTGCCGTGAAGATCTACGAGTAGTCCGTAGTGCGCGAGAAAATCTGCACCGATTATTGCTTTCGGGACGTCCGCGATGACAAACTTCCACGTGAACGCGCGCCGGAGGCCTAGGTTCACTGCTAGCGTGACTGTCCCGTAAGTGTGGATGGCTGATCCGTTAGCGGCCGCGAGCTCGCATGTTGATCTCTTTAGGTGTCCGCGGATTGATTCGCGCTGATACACGCAGAGATCTGCCCCCGTGTTGATGAGGTATTTGACCAAGCTCTCGCGGTCTGTTATGAACAGGCGGCGCGTGATGGGGCTGGGATCGCTTGCTGCCATTAGCGAGTACCGCGCCGTTTCGCTCGTACGTGCAGGGCTGGCGGCAATTGGTCGCAGTGGCGCCAAACTTCCAGTGGTACCAGCAAAGTCCTGAGCCGTTGTCGTTGCGTGAGCGTGATCGCGGGCGTGTTGCCGGAGAGTCATTTCGTCGCTGCGAACGTGACCGTCGCCCACGGTCTTCCCGTACCTCTCGACGGATTTCCGCGAGTTCCTGTTGAAACAAGCCTGTCAGCTGTGCGATCTGCATTGTGAGCTGCTCTATCGCCGGACTGGGAGCTGGCTCCGCGGTGGCGATCTAGAATTGCCGGGCTGGTTGGGCCGCCCTCAGTTGCTCAATGATTTCGTCTGCGACTCCCGCCATCTTTTCTAGGGGCGAACCTTCTTGCGTCGTCAGGATGGCCTGTACGCCGGATGGAAGGTGGCTTACCCACAGTGTTCGGACCACGTTGTCCGATACGCTGGACCCAGCTGGGCTCTGCAGGCGTCGCAGGAATGCTGAGGGCGTTCGGTCTCTCAGCACCTGATCCTCGAGTAATTGCCATGTCTTGGATTCTTGTGACACGTTGAGTCTCTTCAACAGCATGGTCTTTGTCGTGGTGTACGGGGTCTGGGTTGGTGGGCTCATCAGTAAGTCCTTCACCAAGATAGCGTGCTGCCGGTTCATATTGCCACCGAGGTAGCTAAATTTGGTGGTTTCGGTGGTGATGCCGGCGTTCGCCAGGTTCTGTTCGAACTGGGTGAACCATAACTCCGGTTCGTCGGGAATCAGCCTGAAATCCGAGCTTACATACCTCCATTCTCTCTCTCTCTCTCTCTCTCTCTCTCTCTCTCTCTCACGTGAGTACAACAGTCTGCTTTGCTCTGCTTACTTTTCTAAGATCTATTACTGCCGCACGCTGCCTTCGGGCCTATTGTTTTGTAGTTTGTTGCATGCGCCTTTCTGCAACCTTCATCGTGAGATAATAATCACTGGAGGCTGCAACTTCTTTCAACGCTAATTTCTTGCTCCAACATCACCTGCTGTAACCTAACCTGCAAACTCGCACGGCTTTTCTCCTTGCTGCACGGCGTCTATTTCTCCTCAAAGCGATCCACGTGGAGCCACCTGTCGGGTACACGGAACACCACCAGCAACATCATCAATCACAGGTCGGTCAATTCTCACCTCTCTTGATTGGCACCCCATCTGGCTTTCGAGAGTATTAAGTCTCTAGCCTATCTATCAGTCGATAACCTACCACCTGCTACTACTTTACAACATGCTCTACATTATCGACTGCCAGTAAGTTGTCGACAGAGACTTAATAATAACATCAAAAATGAGTGGAATTGGTGTGAAGAATGCCGAGTCGCTCCTCACGTGTGCTCAATGTAATAAAGTTGCCAAAGGGAAAATGAAGATCTGCGAGCTGTGTAATCGGCAGTTCCACTCCATTTGTGTCAACATCAGGTCTATAATGGTTAGTGATACTGCTACGCTCGCTTGCGCAGTCTGTGCGGAGGAATATGCCACCGTCACACCAAAAACCACGCAGACGAGAGCTCAAACAGCAGCAGCGGCAGCAGCAGCAAATAGGTCAGCCAAGGGCACGCCTGGAACGGGCGTGCACAAAAAGAACAACTCGGCACCTCCTTCTCTTGCGGGCTCCAGAACCCAGTCGCCTGCAAGAACACAGGTTTCGTTCATCGAAACGTCCCTTAAGGACATATTCGCGGCGCTGGATGACATTAGGAAGATCCCGAATGAGGCCCTTCAGGCACAAAACACCATGTCTGAAAGGATCTCAAGAATCGAGAGTAGGCTTGGCCCTCTTGAAAGCCGCCTCAAAGCCCTTGACGGCTTGCCTGCACTCAAGACTCGACTAACCAATGTCGAGTCCTCCATCTCCGAGTTGCAGGCTCAATATCAAGAGCTGTCGTCAAGGAGTCCCGCAGAGCAGCACAACATCAGCAGTGCTCCTGCCTCCGAGGAGATCAACAACTTCCGCAGTGAACTGGCTGAGGTTAAGAGGAAGCAGGAATGCTCTGCGAATAATGTGGTGGTGATCTCCGGCCTAGCCTACACCCAGGAGACGTCACTGCATCTCCTGGCCTTTACCGTCTTGGCTGCACTGGACCCCACGGTCCTAAGGCGTGATGTTGCAACCGTCAGAACCATGGGGAGACTCGACGCTAACACCATCAACGCCCAAGGTGACAGCAGATTTCTACCCCTAGCTGTCACTCTCTCCTCCAGTGCGCTGGCCCGCTCTATCATAGTGGCCAAAGCCAGGAAGCGTAAACATCATACCAGCGAACTCGATGATGCACTACTGGAGGAAGCGAAAGCTCTCTATCCAGATCACTAGGGACTTGTCAACATTAACGAGCTGCTTCCTCCAGACATCCATAAGTTGCGCAACAAGACCAGGCTTGAGGCGAAGAGGAGAAAAGGTTGCCGTTCCTTCGTAAGGGATGGGAGGATTTACATCCGTTCTGGCGAGGACAGTGAGCGGGCCACTATCATCTCCACCGATGTTGATCTTGAGGCTTTTTTGGCCCGAACGCCGCCAACAGCCAGCATGGACATCACACATTAAGACACACACCTATTATCCCGCCAAAACCACCATCTAAATCATTCATCTCATCGACATCTGCCTCCAAGGTGTCTCTGTTTTGAGGGTCTTAGGGTATGTCATTTCAATGCGAACTCCCTTACGGGTCACATTGAGATGATCAGGTTCTTCTTGTCCACTCGTCCCCCCTTTCACGTAGTGGCTGTAACTGAGACCTGGCTGAGTGACAAGATACTATCCATCCCTTCACTGGATGATTACACTTTGTACAGACGGGACAGAAACAGGAACGGTGGAGGTGTGGCCCTCTACATTCATCATTTACTGACTGCTAGCGTTATCTCGTCATCTGACGGCGAATGGTCGGGCAAGTCGGGTAAGCCAGAGTATCTTTTTTGTGAAATCACATCTAAGGGAATATCGCCCATCTTCGTGGGGGTTGTGTATCGCCCTCCTCACTCACCCTTTATCCAGGGATCTAACTTCATCGAACAACTAACAATGCATATGCACAACTACTCCACGAAGGTCATCATGGGAGATTTCAATGCTGATCAGCTTTCATTGATGAGAACTCCCTTATTTCTGTACCATATGGTGCAACCCATCACAGACAGGACTCTGACACCTGGCTTGACCTATGCTTGATTGATGAACAGGATCGCCTGCTCTCACACTGGAAGACTGACAATCCTTTCATCAACGGACATGACCTGATCACGGCCACACTCGACGTACAGATTCCACGCTACGTACCTACTACATACTCTTACAGAAACTACAAAGGAATCTGTGCTGAGAAGCTAAGGGACTTCCTTAGCGCATGTGACTGGTCATCCTTCGCCACCCCATCACTTGAAGAATGCATCACTAATCATCACTAATCACTAATCAATCATCTCGCCCTATTAAAGACCGTGACACCTGGAGGTAAACGTCACCCGTGGTTTACCGCGGCTCTTCGTGACCTTTTAACTGAAAGGAACAGACTCTACAGACGTTTTCGCAGAAGTCGTTTACCGTGGGACCTATACTTTTATAGAATCGCGCGGGACGACGCTCATAAACGGATTGAGGAGGCCAGGTTGAATTACTACTATTCACGCCTATCCTCCTTGACCGACGTTGCAGAGATCTGGAGAGAGCTTGGGAATCTTGGTATTACTACTTCTAAAACTCCTTCACCTGCTCGGTTCTCTCCAGATGCTCTCAACGAACACTTTAGCTCCATCTCAAATGACCCTCAAGCTCCATCTGTTGAGGAGTATCTGCGAACCCTGGAGAGTCTGGACCTCCCTGAACACTTCATCTTCAGGGAAATCACAGAATCGGACGTGTCGGCTGCAGTAACACACTTTAACACCCAGAGGAAGTGATGGCATCCCACAGGTTGTAGTTTCTAAAGCACTGCCAATACTCGCTCCCTTACTCTGTCAAATTTTCAACCTGTCTCTGAGCGAGGCACGCTTCCCCTCCACCTGGAAATCATCGCTCGTAAGAGCACTAAATAAAGTCAACTCTCCAACAGCTGTAACTGATTACCGTCCGATCTCTCTACTCTGTTTCCTGTCCAAGGCGCTGGCTTGCATCTTACCTTTCCGGAAGAGAACAGGCCGTCATTGGTGACAACAACGAACTCTCAACATATCTATCACTAAACACCGGTGTCCCACAGGGGTCAGTTTTGGGCCCCTTGTTGTTCGCGTTGTACATCAATGACATTGGCTTCTGCCTTGATTCAGATGTATCCCATCTAATCTACGCGGATGACTTGCAAATCTACTGCCAATGCCCCCTTGAGGAGCTCGACTCCTGTTCTGTCAGGATGAGTGCTAACGCCGAGAGGATAATGGGCTGGGCAGCACTAAATAGGCTTAGGCTGAATGTCAGTAAGACTAAGGCAATCGTCCTGGGTTCCCCCTACTATATCAATGCTCTTCCCTATATAAATATAGGGGGAGCCCAGGTCGACTACGAATCATCTGTACGCAATCTGGGGTTGGTGCTCGATTCCAAACTATCATGGAAAGAGCACGTCACACAAATTTGCAAACGTGCTCACTCTTTAATGTATCGTCTCTACTTTTTTCGGAAGAGCACTAACTTCAGATTGCGCCAACACTTAGTGCAAGCACTCCTGTTTCCCATCATCGACTACTGTTCACTGGCTTACTGTGACCTGACGCAAGAACTCGACCTGAAGCTTCAGAGGCTTGTCAACACGGGGATCCGTTATATCTACGGTGTAAGGAGGGACGAGCACATCTCCCCTTATAGGCGTGAGTTGCAATGGCTTACCACCGCCGGACGTAGGAAATACTTTATGGCATGTTTTCTTAGAAAAATTTTTAACACCTCAGTACCCTCTTACTTATTAGCCTATTTTGATTTCCACGTCGCGCTCAGGCCTGTGAGGGGTGAGGTGACCCCCCTGGACATCCGGCCCTTCAAGACGTAGACGCTGAAGAACTCATTTTTCATCAGCGCTTCCTATCTCTGGAACAGCCTTCCATCTCACCTACGTAAAACCCTGTCCACATCACACTTTAAACAGGCGGCTAAAAATCACTTCTTCAATTTGGAAAATACACAAACGTGACGCAGACATTTCATCTCATGAACACACTTTCATCTAATCTCACTTAATTCCATTACTCACTTTCACACTTACACCCTGACACAACAATTATTATCTTTATTTCACCAAACTACTATAATGTATATGTACAACATAATGTACAAAAATAAAACCAATCTAAATCTAAAATCCATTAGAGTTTGCGTTATATTCGTACTAACCGCTGCTTCTGTCGTGGCTGTCGTTGCTGTTGGCGTTATCACCCCGGTCGTTGATGTAGTCGTTCCGGAATTCCTCGTGTCCGTCATCTTGTCAGCTGCTGCGTTCGCCGTTGGTAATGCGTGTCACGATGTCTCCTTGCCTACGTCTCCGGTTTCGAAATTCTAGCGTCCTTCGCACTTGCGAGATCGCATCGGGATCACCACTTCAGGAGTGAGGAAAGATGACAGGAATGACAGGACGAAATCAGAGTGTGTAAACTGAACTTAGATTTATTTGAACTTCCGTTTCGTCGAGCGTCAGTAGCTTAGGGTACGTGAGACTCGTGTTGTGACTCTAACGTAACTGTCGATCTGTCCTCCGACGTCGGCCGTCGAAGGTTTCGTCAGCTCCGCCTCCTGTACCGATCAACCGATCGGATTGGCAGGGACGGAGCGTGCGCAGCCCGGACAGCGCGTCGGCGGCGGGGTCGGCTAGCCCAAGCGGCCCGCCGTTTGCTGTTTTATTGCGCCGGTAATCCCCCAGAGTCGGCGCGCATCCGCGGCTCTAGCCGTTTATAGTTTTACTACGCCAGGGAAAACCTGGGCGCAGTCTAGCGTCGGTCGCAGGTATCGAGATGCGGGCGGCTACAATAAAACGTTCGAGCGCGGCTCGAAAAACAAATCCGCACTAATGTGTGCTAATCCGGGCCGCGCTGTTCGAGGCACGGTCGCCTGGGTCTGCGTGTGCGCGCGCGTGTGTGCGTGTGTGTGTCGAGTGTGCTGGCAAAAGCGTGTGGCAAGGCTCACACATACGTGATTCGGATTCGTTGCTGGTCGGTTGTCTAAGTAACGAGATTAGAACCGCGCGTTAAATTCATAACCTTTACAATAGTCATGACCCTGGCAGAAACTTCTTAGATCTTTAAAATTAAATATAAGTTATATGGCATATATAAAGACCTATACGTAATATGACTAGCCATATACTTTGTTATACTAATCATTACCTAGCGTGTAGTATTAAAATTAGTATTGTGTGTTAATAAATGGCAACCTAACCCTATTTGAAGTACGAGTAATATGTAAATGTAAGTTATTTTTTCTCATAAGTAAATTTGTCATAAATAAATTTGGAAAAAAATTCAGTTTCTAGTCAGTAAATTAAAGTCTATTGTAACAATACCTTTCGAATGGTAAAAAAGCTAGACAACTGAAATTTGAAGCAGCTACTTGCTGTTATCTAGTCTTATATGTACATAACCGAAATACTTATTATAGCACAGTGTGACCTAAGCCCGCGCTTACGTCACGTCTATTGGAGACCTAAGTAGTCATTTTTAGCACCGTGTTTATCACACTCGTGACGCTCGTGCGATGATCTTACGGTGCAACATAGGACTGCTTATGACACGGATAGGCGTGACAGCGAACTTAGGTAGACTGTGCTATAAAACTCTAAACGATATTAGTGACCTAAGTAACACTTCTGCACGGCACAACTAGGACCCTCGCTACGCTCGGGCTCTCAACCTTACATGCAAAAGTGCTACTTAGGTCACATGTATTGTGTAATGTACTATTATTGTTTTTCTTTACATTTTTACATCGAAGCCTATGTCGATTTTTATTTTTGGTGGATCGAATTTTGCTTATATATAGCTACGTAGAAACAACTATATTTAGCACATTGTATTTCTAGTATTTAATATTATTTTTACTTAAAGAAAGTAATGAATATTCTGCCTTTGAATCAAGTTATTGATTAGAATTTTGTCGTTAATTGTGACAGATTTTAAACCGATGCCTGCTTTAAGATTTTTGCATTTCCTTCTATTTGAAAACTAACAGGTTTAGAGAGTTCATATTTTGCATATAGCTTTTTTTGTGTAAATGAAATGATCTATCATATAATAATATTTCTTATATTTTGTTGTAGATAATATTTCAGAAGATTAAAATATTCGAAAATGATGTTTTCATTTGTATAAAGTATGTTAATGTAATATTTCATCACTTAAACATAATTTATAATGAAATAAAACGAAAAAAAATTTCCTTTGAATATAAAATATTTAAATCTTATCTTACATTATGTTAAAGCCAAACAAATTTTACGTTTTCTTTTTATAAAAAAAAGGATGGACCATAAAAAGTTTAGTCCTTAAAAATTATGGTCTTACAAATTTGTGATCTTACAAATTTTGGGTCTTAAAATTTGGGCCTTACAAATCTTTATTTCCACAAGTTTTTAACCTTCAAACATTTGGGCCTTAACAATGTTGAACCATCAGAAAATATATAAATGTGGACGTGCTGGTAAATTTAGGTTGATCCTAAAAAACTAATTATGTGTCAATAATGTAGTCCTTACAAACTAATTTTAAAAGTAAATGAATAAATCTTTACTTGATTATCGTCCAGCTTAATTTATCTTACATTGTGTCACTGTAGTGTATCGCCTGAAAGTAAGTAAGGTAAACATGTAATGATCCTCGCAGCTTTAACCAGCAGAATGTGGTGCCCGAATCTCACGAGAGAAACGTGCTGGTAAGATTAAATTTCCACGAGAGTTATATTCTAGTGCTGCTTCACTTTAATCCTCAGGTTGATTTTCCTATTTCCAGCGCTGTATTTAAGAAATACTGCACCCGATTTTCTCATTTGCAGCGCTGCCTTTAAAAAATGCTGCAGCCAAATCTCATATTTATAGCGCTGCATTTATAAAATGCTACAGCTGATTTTCACATTTACAGCGGCTACTTTTAAAAAATGCTGCAGCCTATTTGCATATTTCCACTGCTGTATTTAAGAAATACTGCACCCGATTTTCACATTTACAGCGCTGTATTTAAAATATGCTACAGCTGATTTTCACATTTACAGCGCTACTTTGAAAAAATGCTGCAGCCTATTTGCATATTTCCACTGCTGTATTTAAGAAATACTGCACCCGATTTTCACATTTACATCGCTGTATTTAAAATATGCTACAGCTAATTTTCACATTTACAGCGCTACTTTGAAAAAATGCTGCAGCCTATTTGCATATTTCCACTGCTGTATTTAAGAAATACTGCACCCGATTTTCACATTTACATCGCTGTATTTAAAATATGCTACAGCTAATTTTCACATTTACAGCGCTACTTTGAAAAAATGCTGCAGCTGATTTGCATATTTCCACCGCTGTATTGTAGACATACTGCACCCGATTTTCATATTCACAGTGCTGTATCTCAAAAATGCTACAGCTAATTTTTACATTTTCAGCGTTGCATTTAAAAAATGCTACATCCGATTCTTTTATTCTTAGCGCAGAAATACAAAATTCCTCAGCTTATTTTCATATTTCCACTAGCCCATTAAGAATATTGTGCAGCTGTTATAATATTGTACTATTTATAATATTTCCTTGTATACAATATTCTTAGTGTAAACGTTTGTATCTTTAATATTCGACTAGCAGGTTCACCTCACCCCTAACGTCGCTCGGTTGGTGTTAGGTATAAATGTTCATAGCTTGAAGGAAAATTTGAAGAAAATGATATTGTAATGATATACACAAAAAATTAAAAGGTTGCGTGAGTTTGATAATTTTTCTGTACATGTTCATAACATAATGTGTAATGAGTTACGAATGTAATATAATAGTATGTATGTATGTTAATTTAAACGAAATATATTAAAAATAAAGTGAGATTAATCAAAGTAAGTTGAGTTTATAACAATATTTTTGCAAACATAATATAACACAAACTCAAAATTGTTATGTTCAATGATGGGCTCAGTTTAATATTTATGAAACAGGCATGGTAAGATACGTAGTGAGTACACAAGAATGGTTTGTATTTGATCAATATATTATTTAAGTTTTTAGTTATCAAATATTTGATTCAGAACTTAATTGATTCCAACAATCATGTGTTTGTTATATTATGAATAAAATAATATTGTAATATTACTATAATATTGTATAACTTATATTATTTAATATACTATAATTTACTTTATTCGATTGACCATATTTCTTTTTAGATCTGTTATTTTGTTTCAATCGAAATTATTATGTTACATACTATTATTGACATGCACTGTAATATATAATAAATCAAACTCGACTTACCGTTTACTTTTGTTGAAAGTTAATATTTTTAAGACACTTCATTTTTTTTTAATCAAACTAATTAGAAGTATCTGAAATATGGCCTAGAAATAAAATGTATCTTTTATAAACAGTTTTAATTTCAAACAAAACACAGTTAATGGACATAACATTGACAATTTTTGAATCATAATTGATTTTATGTGATCGCACTATGTAAAAAATGTAGTTTGATTAATGAAAAAAAAAAACATTAATTGAAGTTTCTCATTAAGTTATTTTTTATACAGGGTGGGCCATTTTAATCAAACCAGTCTAATAACTCCTAAATTAAGCCATGAACAGAAAAATTGTTCAGATGAAAGTTGTCCAGGATCAAGGGGGACATCTTTTTGTGCAATTAGTTTTGACCTTGAACTCAAATTTCAAGGTCATTTGAAGGTCAATTTTTTTTTTAAATGGGAACCCCTATTTTTGATAGCAGATTCGGAAAGAACAGGAAATTTTACGTCCGAAACGGTAGTTCAAAATTTTTTTCATGACCTTCACAATGTCATTTCAAGGTCAAATGTTAAGAAATACTGTAATTGCTATTTAATCGCATTTTCTGATAGAATAATCGTATTTAATGTACTTTTATGATGAATATTCAAACCCAATGTGACAATGACCATGAAAATATTTACCTTGAAAACAAAATAATTCCCTAATTTCAGCGCTACCCAGGAACAACGACGTGGACGTATTAGGATTATGTTCCCTTTGGGGTGCTTTTTTAACGTTAGTCCCCTAGCCTCTCACTGGGGTGCTTGTTTACTGTGAGTCCCCTTGCCTCTCACTAGGATGCTTGTTTAACATTCGTTAACAAATTTTTAGTGGTCAAAAGTAAATTTTGAAGTAAACATGATAATTTTAAATATCTGAGTTCTTAATGGGAGTGGGAAATGGAACGTTAAAAATCAATGTTGTCAATTCATTCACGGTCGAAGCAGAGTCAAGTAAAAGTTTAACGTTTCAAAAGCGTAAAAAATGGTTAAACAATAAAGGTAGGATGTTAAAAAATATATTATTTAAGATAAAATATTAAACAGCATTTTGCTTTTGTAATATTAAAAAAAATTTTTAATAATTGTATGTGCCAAAGTGCATCACTTCCAGTTTAGATGTTTTTTTTTAAGTTGAATTTCTTTAATCTAATATGAATTGTAAAGATTGTTCTCACGCTGTCTTCAATTTAAATCACAATGTCTTAACGTAAGAAAATAAGAAGTTACAAATTTGATTTAAAAATTATACAGTTTGAAAATTCCTCCTTTTTTGTTGTCACTTTCTTATTTTGGTTTAGTTTTAATTTCAATAAAGAGTGAATGTAAATAAAATAGTTTTTCTTATTATAAACAAAATTTTCAACATGGGCGATTATCAATCCAATGAAATTGTTGATATGATAATGATCTTAGGCGAAACCCAAAACAATGCCAGAGCCTAAAAATGATCCTAATGTTATAGCCGCCTTAGCAGCTGTTCATCTCAATCCACAAATTAGTAGTCGACAAATTGAAAGAGAAATCGGTATACCACGAAGAACAGCATTGAGAATTCTCAATAATCTCCACTATCACGATTACCACATAAGATTAGTTCATCAGCTGAGGCCACGCCATTTTCTAATGCGTATTAACTTTTGCCAGTGGGCATTAGGAGTTTTACAAAATGATCCAGATTTTTTCAGATTTGTTGTTTTCTTACGAGGCTATATTTCGCAGTGATGGTCAATTAAATAGGCACAATAGTCACTACTGGTCACCTGTAAATCCCCACTGGTACAGGGCTATTGACCATCAAAACCGATGGAGTTTAATGGTGTGGTGTGGGATCATTAATGGTTACCTGATTGGGCCATATTTTTTCGGTCAAAATGTTAACCAGAATAGCTATTTGGCATTGTTCAGAGATCGACTGTCAGAGCTTTTAGAGAATGTTGACTTTCGGACGTTTCGGACGTAAAATTTCCTGTTCTTTCCGAATCTGCTATCAAAAATAGGGGTTCCCATTTTTAAAAAAAATTTGACCTTTAAATGACCTTGAAATTTCAGTTCAAGGTCAAAACTAATTGCACATTGCACAATCTGATATTTATCAATGCAGTCCGCGCATGCGTACCAATATGTATAGATAGCCGGGGAAATTGTTTTGATTGTTCAGTCTGCTCTGGCCTTTGAAATTTGATGATCTTTAATTTTTATTTTGCTTTGTATTGTCATATTAGCTTTTGTCTTGTATATAGCTTTTCATTTGAACTTTTTGTGTTACAAATTTGTTGTGACTGTCGACTTTATGGGTTCAGTGGAGGGGCGCTGTTCGCTTTTGCGATCGTTGAGACGGGTCTGAAATTGTTACCCTTAAGTCTACGTTGTTACACAGTTTATAGGACTTCAAAAAATTCAAATGTGATAAGAATTATACTAATAGATATAAATATGTCAGTTATTGAGAAACGATATGATGGCTTCACGGCACACAGGAATATTTAAATAACCCGAAATTATTAAGGCCCAAACATTTTAAGGTTATAAATTTTAAGATCCAAAACTGTTAAGGCCCAAAAATATTTGAGGCCAAAATATTTTATGTCCCAAAAATTGTAAGGCTCAAAATTATATCCTACATGTTAAGTTATTGGGAAAAGATGTGAAAGGCTTCACGGCACACGGGGACATTAAGCACTTTAATATAATAGTAGATTGTTCTACTTTGGCATTGTTCATTAATAGCAACTTTAAATGTCATCTATCTTTTGCTCTAGATAAAGCTACATATAACTGACCATGACTAAAAACTGGTGATTGCAGATAGATGCCAACTTTAGTATATGACTGACCTCGTGATTCATTTATTGTCAGTGCGAAACCCACTTAAATAGGAAATAGTTTTCGACGCATATTGAATGGTAGTTATTTTTTAGATGATGAAATTATTCTTGGAATCAAATCTAATTTTCCGATATACTTTCAATTTAAAATTCCTGCTTAGATCGAATACTTTAAAAATTGTTTAGTTATTAATCGTGTTACATTGCAAAGACCTTCATTAATATTTAAATTTCTCAATTAAATTACAATAGCTGCAATTTTAAATTGTAATTTATGTAGAAGTTCATTAGGAGTTAAAGAATGCAGAAATCCTGTAGGTAAAAGCCGTTGTTTAACAGGTAAAAGCCATTGTTTAAAATTGTCATCATTGTTGGATACACGAAGGTTTTAATTCTGCGTTGTTATTTATATTGACGTGATAGAATAGGTCAATTATGTGTCATGCACAAAAACTAGACGTGTACTTTTATATATTTATGATGATATTTATATATTTATGATAATGTGATATCTACTGACGATTTGTGATAACGAGCTGTGATAACCAGCATTTGAAAATAAAATACATTCTATACAAAAAATTTTATGTCATGTGTCTAAAATTTGTCCACATAAGCTATACTTTACTGAATTTCCGATAACTTCAATTTGACTACCGTGTCGAACTACTGGTAATGTTTGTCTAAAATCTCCTGAAACAAGCATAGATTACTTTAACGTCTCATAAATCTTGAAAAAGACGATCAACTGCTTCAAAAGCGAATTTCCATGTCATTGATATTTTATCCCATATTATAATTTGTACATCTTTCAGTTTTCTTCCATTTATAGAATTAGGTTCTACATTGCATAGTGTAGTCATTAATATTCAGTGGTAATTTCGATGTTATATGTACTGTTCTTCCATTACTAAGTAAGTTCGCTGCATAAAAATAGTCTATCAAATAATTTTAATATGATCTATTAAAACATTAAGTAAATAACTTTTTCCACTCCCTCCTGTACACTTCACAGGACAAGGAAACAAAATCACGTAACGTCAAACCGTATGCTTGCATTGCTTTTTCAATTGCATTTAGTGTTTTCACCTGCTAACCCTTCAAATTTAGGATGATAAAAATTACTCTTATATTTCGTATATAATTCTCGTGCATTGATAGGGTTATGAAAAATACAAATAAAAGCAAACAATTTACCTAGTACTGTTAAAAACTGATTTGTACTGCTTCTTATAAACATTTGTCCCACTCTTCATTTTCATTGACAAGCTGTTTTGCTATAGCAGCTTCATAAAATGTAGGATATAAAACTACGTTAACAGTACGTAAACCATTAAATGAGATTGGCCTTTTAACATGTCAAAGTAAAATTGTTTTAGAGAGTGAGTAATAATTCTCCTACGTTGACTCGAACCCTCGGTGGATATTCAAAAATAAAATGATGTCGGCTCTATCGGTCTTTCTGAGGCAAGTTGTGTGTATGGAAGGAGAAAAAACCACAATAGTTTCTTCCTTCTTGGAGAAGGAAGAAAATAGAAAAAAACTATCGTGGTTTTTTTCTCCTTCCTCAAACACAACTTGCTTTGGGAAGACCGATAGAGCCAACATCTTTCTATTTGTAGAAGTAAAAACTGATTAAATATCGTTCTTGGTCTTTCAGATTTATTAAATACATTTTGCTTAATATTCGTTTTTTCCTTTAATTTCATGTTTTTAGTTTTTAGTCAAATGTGTAATGTATTTAATATATCAGTATACAAATAATTTCTTGCATCAAGATCAGTTTGATTTGATTTAAAAAATGCAGTTAATGTCGGTTCTATTATTTTATTCTTTATTTTTTCTTCCTTCCCTTTTTTGAAATATACATATTGTTGATCTTTGTCGTGAATAGCTAATCTTTTTATAACATGCGAAAGTTCGTGTAAACAATACTTTAATAATCTGTGCTTAGCTTCCGAAGGACTTGAATATCTTGTGTATACACCAGATTCTGTCTCGGAGATACGTCGTAACTTGCTCAACGTGCATTAATTGTACCGGCAACCGCTACACTTTTTCCTTGAATAATCCCATAACATAAAACTTACAATATTTTCAAAATGTCAACTTTTATATACAGGGTGACCCAATTTAAACGGGCACCGCTCATAACTCGTCAGGGACAGCCACAATCGAAAAAATGGTAGAGACCAAAGTTGTAGGATATCGAAGGGGCAACCCGATGGTGACCTTGGATTTGGCCTTGAACGCGTTTTTCAAGGTCATTTGAAGGTCAACTTTGGATTTTTAAATATGAACCCCATTCTTTTATTGCGGGAATGGAAAGAGCGGTAAATTTTACGTTCAGAATGGTATGTTCGGTTGCGACACTGAAGGTCATCGCAAGGTCATGCAGCCAGAATGAAACCCCGCCTACGTAATTCCTCTAGCAACGCCAAATTAAAAAAATTGGTAGAGACCAAAGTTGTAGGATATCGAGCGGACAACCCGATGGTGACCTTGGATTTGACCTTGAAATGACCTTGTAGGACTGGCTCAAATTCGAGGTCACAATTCTCCCCCCCCCCCCCCTATACAACAACTTTGGTCTCTACCACTTTTTTTTAATTTGGCGTTGCTAGAGGAATTACGTAGGCGGGGTTTCATTCTGGCTGCAGGACATTGAGATGACCTTCAGTGCCGCAACCGAACATACCATTCTGAACGTAAAATTTACCGCTCTTTCCATTCCCGCAATAAAAGAATGGGGTTCCTATTTAAAAATCCAAAGTTGACCTTCAAATGACCTTGAAAAACGCGTTCAAGGTCAAATCCAAGGTCACCATCGGGTTGCCCCGTCGATATCCTACAACTTTGGTCTCTACCATTTTTTCGATTGTGGCTGTCCCTGACGAGTTATGAGCGGTGCCCGTTTAAATTGGGTCACCCTGTATAAAAATTCAAAAAATGTATTTCAAATGTACAGCTTATTTACAATGTACATGTTGAACTGAGTCTCCATCGAAATACAACCGAGCGAGCCTCAGTGAGCGAAGTGACCATTGGTAGTTTATTTATTATAATGGTTTAGTCTACCTGTCAATAATTTTGTTCTTTCATTATTATATAATTTACTATTGATATACAATAGAAATAGTATAAAAAATATATCTGATTGCGACAAAATGATAGTAATACATTACATACGACAATATCATAGTAGTTCTATCATAGCCTCAATTGTGTCAATTAAATTAAAAATATATGTTTCGATCAAAAAATAATTGCCGTAAAAAAAAATTGTCAGAAACAACTGTTAATAATCATTAAATACGTAAAGAGCAAAATTCACGGGGATTACCCCCGCGATTACCATCGAAGCCTCAGCCGGGACTGTCCGGTAGGAGTACGCTATTCTTAGGGCCCCCCTTCGCTGTACCGCCATTATCTTTTTCCGATACTTATTAATCATACTCATAGCATCGGCTCACACCTCTGCCCCATATAACGGGATAGAGTTAGTGGTCGCCATGAGTAACCGCCTGACTGTTGGCCTACACTGGGAGAAAAGTAGGGGCGCAGTCGTCCTAAAACGTGTCGCGCAGCGCACCGCGTCTCTGGATATGCTGGCTATGCTATGCAGTACGCGGTTGCTCTGCTTCACCAGTGTTTTGGTTGAACAGTCCTCTCTGTTTGGGCGCGTGACTCGCACAAAATAGGCGCGCGTATCACCCGTGTACTGGACGTATCGTTAGACATTAGGTTGGTGGCGCTGCTCTTCCACTTTTCTCCCAGTGTAGTCCCGCGGACATTGGCCATGAGTCGACTAAGTTGCTAGTTGCTCTATCCTAGTCGTGGCTTTCTTGCAGACGCGATCTAGGTGTTCCCCATAGTTCAGTTTCGTGTATAGAGTTATGCCTATATACTTGGCTGATGGTTTCGTCATTATAGTCTCGCCGCCTACCTTCATAGGTATGATGGTAGGTATTCGCTTTCCTTTCAAGAAGACGATTCCAGTCTTATTTAGCGCTAAGGTCAGTCCGTGATTCGCCATCCACCATAGCACACTACTCATAATCGCGTTTAACTTCGCTTGCGCGATGTCAACGTTTTGTACCATTATAATAGCGGCCACGTCGTCTGCGTATCCCACAAGCGTCACGACTTCCGGCATTTCGAGATTTAGAAGCTCGTCGTACAAGATTCTACGCCCTTCTTTCGTGTCATACTTAATAACCCGATCCCTCAGATAATCTTCCGCAAGGTGCATAATATATCACGGCATACCGAATGATTCTAGGGCAGCAAGTATGTTGGTTCATCTTGCCGAGTTGAACGCGTTTTTTACGTCTAACTTTACCAGAATCACAATATCTCTAGTCGCGTATTTTTAAATTTAAAGCTATACTGATTATCAGAAAGGTCTCCTGCTTCGCGTATGGCGCTTAGTATTCGCGGTTTATCCAGAGCTTTCCCCGTCTTTCCCATTATGTCTAAGAGACTCAGTGGTCTATAAGAGGTGTCCTCGCTCAATTCTTTTTTTGGTTTTTCAATCAGTTCGAGTCTCGCTCTTTTCCACCGCGAGCTAAAAACTCTCTGCACCAGACACTGGTTTAACATCTCCAAGAGCAGCTCAGGCCGTTGCAACGCGACGATCGTGAGCACTCAATACGCAGCGATGCCATTCAATCCCAATGCCCTATCGCTCTTTAGGGACGAAGTTGCCGCCATAAGTTTGCCTTCTGTGAAAGAAGGTATCTCATCTGCCGGTATTTCCGTCGCTTCTGCCTGTGGTCTGATGGGATGTGTGAGAAACAGCCCATTGATTACTTTTTCCACCGTTTCTGCTTCTATTGTGTAACGATCGCGTATTCATCGCCGAGTAGGTCTTTCAATTATCATCTTTAATTAGACTTCAATTAATACTTGAAATGTGAAAACCTGAGTGTTTGATATGGTTTTCGAATAATTTTTTAAAGTAAAATGCTTCCAATTTAAACTAAAAAGGTGCCTCTAAAATTTCAGCATAGGTTTGGCCTATTACTAGAAGTTATTTAGCAAATAAACATGAAAAATGGCTAATAGTGATTTTATACGAAAATTTAACACTTGTAACTTAGTATTGTAAGTGTTAACACTTGTAACTTAGTATTGTAAGTGTTAACACTTGTAACTTAGTATTGTAAGTGTTAACACTTGTAACTTAGTCTTGTAAGTGTTAACACTTGTAACTTAGTATTGTAAGTGTTAACACTTGTAACTTAGTATTGTAAGTGTTAACACTTGTAACTTAGTATTGTAAGTGTTAACACTTGTAACTTAGTATTGTAAGTGTTAACACTTGTAACTTAGTATTGTAAGTGTTAACACTTGTAACTTAGTATTGTAACGTAGTATTGTAGTATTATTATACTTGATTTCGTTGTTTATACAGAAATTTAGTAAACTATGTTTTGTATGGATAGCAAGCTTATTGTCCCTTGACCGGCAGCCTCATCCTCGACCCTTCCTCCGCGGATTATCTTCCCCTCATTATGAGCTGTAAAATCCGAAGAAGGTATCCAAATTTTTTCACTATGATTTTTCCCGGGTAAATTTTTCCACCTACACTTCCCCTATGGACGGTTAGGTGGAGGACACCCGTTATATACCGTAACAGCGCCAGGAAAGCGAACATAGGGCACTTTTTGTCTAATTGGAAGATGTAAGTGCGAGAGAGAAAGCCTTTTCCTCCCTCAGTTCCTTTTCGACCCCCACCACTCAAAGTTTGGCGGACTCAAAGTAATCCTATTAGAAAAAAAGGTGTCGACTTATAGCTGAAAATTATGACGTGTAGCGTCTCGGCCCGGGCTTTTCACACTAGAAAAAAATTCATATATCTAAAATTTGATAAATGCTATAAAATGCACAATGAATAAAATTAATAACGGAAGTTATATATTGCTAAAAAATGAATGTCAACAAATTTTGAATGGGGAAATTCGGATCAAAGTTGCTCTACATCATAGTTTCATTAAATTATTTTTAATATTCATTATGTAACACTTTATCATTATCAAAAAATATAGACTTATTTTCCTAAATTTATCAACAAGTAAAAATTAGTTAAAGCGTCAAAAGCATGATTAAAATTTTGTAACAATTATTTTTTATTTGCAAGAACATTATTTTAATTTACTTTAAACAAAAATTAAGGCATGTATTTTGCACTTAGTTTTCTCCTATAATATTGAATATCAATCATACCTTATATTTATTACATGATGTAAAACTATTTTAATCCGATTTTTTCCGTTCAAATTTTGTTGACTTTTAATTTTTTAATACTACAAAAGTTAAACTATCAATTGCATTTACTATGAACAATTAAATTTACAAAATTTTTGATAAGTTATTTTTTTAAGTTTGAAAGGTCCGGGCTGAGGCTATACACATGTGATTTATAACCAGGGATCGGGGCCCTATTTTTCTAGGATTACTTCGCCTTCGAAGTCTCGATCATAGCCCGGCAAACGTTGAAAAGTGGGGGTAGAAAAGAAATTGAGGTAGGGAAGCTATATTCGCTTTCCTCGCGCTGTTACGGTATATATATAATTTCATACAATGGGTCTTGTGCAGACATATTTATATATGAAACGGTACTTATGCAGACTGACGCATAACTTTTCGGTAATGTCGAAACTTACAACGTGACTTGTGTGGACAGAGAGTGATTATTGCTTTAGCACAATGGTAGACACTTTAATACATACACCGTGACTTATGCGGACGCACGAAGCGCGTTTATATACATATGTATATCATACTCACCAATTTGTATCTTGTAAAAAAATGTAATTTTAATTAATATTATTTAACAGATTTCTACCTTAAAAGTAATAATTCTATTGTTTCTACGATAAACTATAAGACACGGGACGTCAAGTAATCATTAAAATAATAATTTTGAAAAGTGTAACCATCCTATTGTTTATAAACTAATCAGCAGATTCTAGCCTATCTGCACTTACAAAAATCATTCCTTACCCCAAGAAGAATTAGTCTCATTTTAGTTTCAAGATTAAAATTCGCAAAGCGGATTTTTATCTTGAAGCTATAGTAAGATCAATTCTTCTTGAGGATAGAATAGACGTAAGGACGTAGGGAATGGGAGAGAAAAACTCGGAAAAATAAAACAAGTCTTAGATTCAGATTGGATGTTATAGAATCATGAAACCCAAATCGGATTTATATCTTGAAGCTATAGTAAGATCAATTGTTCTTGAAGTAAGAAATTATTATTGTTGATTAAAGTAAAACAAACAAATAATATATTGTGTGGCTAATTTTGACTTCGTACAAGTAAGTGCCGAAGTAGTAGGGGCTGCGCGGCTACGGCGCCAGCGCGGCTACATACAGTGGGAAATTTTGGTATATTTATTGACGAAACTCTTGTTACAAGAAAATTTTTAACAAATCGTAACAATTTTTCGGTATAAATACTC
Organism: Nasonia vitripennis; assembly: GCF_009193385.2. Classification (NCBI taxonomy): domain Eukaryota; kingdom Metazoa; phylum Arthropoda; class Insecta; order Hymenoptera; family Pteromalidae; genus Nasonia; species Nasonia vitripennis. The sequence goes on from NW_022279588.1 coordinate 3,936,739, forward strand.
GAAAATAGTTGTACTTTAAGTAGAAATTGCAGAAATTTCGATATCTAACGACCACTAAATATGACCTATCACATAGAGCCAAAACACGTAAATTACTCGGTTCAAGAACATTGCAATTTGTTGAAAATTTCGCTGTCTCCAGTGTTGTGTTTAAAAATATACGTATATTCAAAAAAGCGTGATTTACGTGTTTTGGCTCTATGTGATAGGTCATATTTAGCGGTAGCAAGATATTAAAATTTCCGCAATTTTTACGTAAAGTACAACTATTTTCAAGTATTTCTATCGATAAATTGTTACTATTTGTTAAGAATTCTCTTGTAACAAGAGTTTTGTCAATAAATATACCAAAATTTCCCAGTGTGCTACGGCACCAAAGCGACTACGGCGCCACCGAATACGGATAGTCGGTAACTGGTAAATCTGTCTTACCGGCGGGTAAATCTGCCTTAGTGACGTCCCACGCGGGTAGCCTGCATTTGAATTTGATGCATTTATAGAGTAGCAATAAATAAGAAATATGTTCTTATCTGTTTTAGTTTGTAAAATTCATTTGTCAAAGTTATCGACTTAATTATTTTTAATGGAAGTAAGATACTGATAGTTTATCAATCTATTCTTATATCTGCGGAAATTGTCTATGTCACCACGAATGATCTCAAATTTGAAATTATATACGTATATTCTGAGTCTCTAAATCAGTCAAAATATAAATTTCTCGAAAAGCTTATTCAACCACTAGAAGGTATACAATATTTACCTTTTGATGAGTAAGACCTTGTTGTATCAGCTGATTATGCTCAATTCTATATTTGTCTTTGACGATATTGCATGTGAAAAACAAGATAATGTCATAGCTTTCTACTATGGGTATACTACTACTATTACTACTACTATTCTACTTTCTGTATGGGTAGACATAAAATTGTTGATTGTTTCTACGTATGTCAATCGTATGCACAAGTGCCAAAACATTTAGTTCGTGATAACGTTAATTTATTAATACTCTTTCGACAAGATGATTTGAATTTGAAACAAATATATATATATGGTTGTGTGTAGGCGTGTGTGTGCGCGCGCGCGAGTGTGTATATATATATATATATATATATATATATATATATATATATATATATATATATATATATATATATATATATATATATATATATATATATATATATATATATATATATATATATATATATATATATATATATATATATATATATATATATATATACACTAGTGGGGCTTCGCCCTCCTGCTCGCTTAGTTCGTCAACCGCCCATTTTAGTTTCTGTGTGATTTTTTGGTAAATATATTTAATCACAAATATGCTTTTCCCAACAGAGCATCTGCCAAAATTCAAAAATGTCAAAATGCTGATTGTAATTAAGAAAAACTTGAAGAAATTACAATTTATGTTGATGGTAGATATCTTAGTCCAATGGAAGCAGTTTGGCGATTCCAAAAATTTCTGATTTGTATTAGAAGTCATAAAGTTGAAAATATGCCTGTACATGAAAAACACAAAAATTATGAGATACTTGAAATGAGTAAAAACATTTTTAGAAAAAAATGTCTATCTGATGCTGTCCCTCGGTGGTGATCAAGAATATTTGTTCGTCTCTATCGGTCTTCCCGAGGCAGGTTGTGTGGTGAGAAAGAAGAGAAAGAACTTTAAGACATTTTTTCTTTTCTTCTCAACGTTTCGACGGACAATACTGTCCTCATCAGGAGACTGATGGAAAATTTTATAAAAAACTTGTTGTATAACAATATATGTACAGTGTGAAGAATAGAACTTACAATTATGGAGAAGATCGGTACAAAGGTTTGTCGAGAAGGCGCTTCCCCGCCGCGCGGCGGGGGGAACGTAGGTGAACAGTATTTCTCTCTCAGCTGTTCGATTCTAATTCGCGCGAGTCAAGATTTTCGTCGTGTTTGTATAGCGCGGAGCAGTGAGAAAAGAATCGAGCGGCCGTGTTGACAATTCCTTCCGCTATTGACGTCAGAGCCTGGCTTATGTTTATTTTATTTTCAGCTAGTGTATAAGGTGTGTGTATACTGTATTTAAATTTTGAGTGTCTTCCTTCTTATTAATACCGTTTTTTTGTAGGTGTATGTGTAGCATTTCGGAAACTAGTCTTTTATTTCAATTGATCTCTCTGTCTTATGTGGTAGTTTTCAAAATTGAAAATGTGATACAGATTGTTGACGTGATCAGAGATTACAGTATTTTTCAATTTTTTGTGTTCATTTATACGTATACACACACTCCTTTTTGTTTTGTTACCACATACGTGGCAGAGCAATCATTACATTCAAGTTTATAGACAACGTTGTTTTCTAGATCTTTATATTTCTTGTCTCTTTGCCTTTTATGATGATGTTTTTCATTTGGCTATTTATTTTCGGTACAGTTTCGATGTTGAGAGTCTTGAATATATGACTGGTCTGCTCGTAAAAACCTTGAATATAGGGTAGGCTTACAATATTGCGTTTTTCATTACTGCTAATCTGTTGCCTTGACAATGGGTTCGATGTTAACTTGGACATTCGTTTTCGTATATATTTATTAACGAAGGCGGGTGGATAATGATTTTCATGCAGTAATTTTTTGACATTTTGAATGTTCTTATTGTGAAATTTCTTGTTGGATAATTTTATCGCTCTATCGACAAGATTGTACACCATGGCGATTTTTTAAGATATAGGATGTTGTGATGTGTAATTTAAAAATCTACTAGAGAAGGTCGGTTTGGTGTACCAATCAGTTACTATTTTATCATTGTTTTTAATCAATAGAGTATCTAGAAAACTTATGGAGTTATTGATCTCCGTCTCGAGAGTAAATTGTAATCTATTGTTGTAAGAATTGAATGTTTTTAAAATTTCGTCGACTTTGTCATTCGGCACACATGTAATAATGTCGTCGATATATCAATAAAAGAATGTTGGTTTGAACGATAGTTTAGATAGGCATTTTGACACCCGTCATCGTACGACATAGAAAACCCATTTTTTTATTTTTCAATTTTTAGCTTGAAAACTAGTCATCAAAATAGTTTAAAATTTTTACAGCAAATAGGTATAATCGTTTTTTATTGTCATCCCTTTTTTCAAAACGTTTGACGATTTAGTTTTGGAGATATTAATTTTTTTTTTAATTACATTTCAACAGTCAATCTGGAAAATCTTGCGGTAAAACGTAGGCAATTTTATGCTCTTTTAGATACATTATTGTTGAATATATTGTATAGATCATATTATCAAAAAAAAAAGCAAAAATATTTTTGCAAAAATCGAAAAATGGCTATAATATGGCCATAAAATGGTCAGAATTATAAGTCAAAATTTTTCCCTAATTCAGAATCAGAAAACATGTGTGCATGCCAAATTTTATTACGATCGATCGCGTGGTTCTAGAATTATGACGGTATACGTACATACACACACAGCCATCTGCACGGACATTTTCTAAAAACGCATGATTAGTACTCCAAACACCTCCAAGTGCGTTTCTACGAAGTTTCAGCGAAACTGAAAATTTTACTATTACAAAGCTTCCCATTAGGAGCAAGCAATCTATGATTTTGCAAAATCTTTAAAGTACGTAAATATTCCAGAACATTACATATTTAATAAGACAAAAAAATATGGCAAAAGTGAAAAAATATAAAGAAAAATATTACAATTGGTAGATTAAATGTAGTTTCACCTAAAGATCACGAAAGTCATTAATTACAGTAGATATAAAGACACTGATATTGCTATAGGTTTATTAGAACATGATTCTCGAATTATGGATGTTTTCGAAGAAGCAAGCACTTTTATGTTACCAATTCAGTTAAAACAGTTTTTTGCATGGATTTTACTTTCAGAAAATATTCAAGGTGATGATATAAGGAATAAATACAAAAATAGTTTTACAGAAGATATTTCTAAAAATGAACTAACAGTACATTTTGAGTAAGTTAATCATACCAAATTCGTGTTATTTCTGCGTGGAGAGGGCCTGGGGGGGGGGGGTCCAGGGGGGTATAACCAAAATAACTATATAATATAGGAAGATATAGTGATCATATGAATACAGACATGTCATATCAGAGATTTAAAGATTTGTGTTCATCATGTTGGAAAAGCAATCACGGCTTTCTTGTAATTGACAAAAAATTAATGATGGCTGTTACAGAAAAGGTTTCGATAAATTTATAAAAAATATACAACGCACAGAATAAGTTTAATATTCAGCTGTGAGATTTGATGGTGACAAGTGGCTAATTTTAATTAACAGATCGCTGTGTTGCGAGAAGTACAGAAGGCTCGTAATGCTATCAAACGAAAACACACTTTATTGAAAGTCAGAGAATAGATTTTGAGAAAGCAGTAAATAATGCTGTTAAGCCTATTGTTGAACTGCTGGAATAGATACATGTGACTGAGACAACTAATCACATGAAAGAGAAAAGTGTACCTAAAGTAGAAACTGGGAGAAAGGAAAAATTAAAAGCAGAAAAAGTGGAGAATAAAGATAATATTGCAGAGTAAATATAATATTTCTTGAAAATACTTTGTGATGAAAGATAACGCTAAAGCGATGTTTCTTATATCGCCGAATATGGAATACATTTGATTATAGAACCTGCTCGTGGACAATATTTCTCAGCGTAGCCTTACCTGCTAAACGCTGTTGCGTAGACAATGGTTATGCGTCAAGAATCTCTCTGTCAGTACCAAAATTCATGGCAACCGAAAAACACCAAGCCGCACAAATCATATAAGAGAGTGAAGTAGCGAGGATAAGGTATCAGATAGTTTGAAGTGTTTGTTGTTGTGGTGCTTGCAAAGTTTTACTAGATGATGACGTCGGTTAATGTGGCTTATTGAATCGATGCCTAGTCCTATTAACTGACCATAATTGCTTATTCACTATATTTGCAACAAACCACCTTCTCAGAGCAATTCAATATTTATGGTGGGCAGAGGAAAGATTAAAAAAGGAAATACTGAATTAATTTATTTGTCTAGCCAGATTTGGTTGGCATATATAGCAAATTTTTTTGACCACCCAGCTTACCGTGTATCTGCAACCTGGGAATTCGCTGTGTAGTATTAATTCTCATGTAGTTTGATCAATTGAATTTGAACATTTGCGGAGTAATTAAATACACTTGAGTTAGGTATTCACGTTTTGATTAACGTAGGAAGAGACATCGTGGCTCCTTCTCTTTCACCCGTTACTACTCGAATGTTGTATATTTATTAAGCTTGACCATAATATCACTTATTCAAACTAACTCTATTTTCTTAAGTACTTGATACCACTCTGTTTAGTGTTTCCCGACATCAAGTTATGGGTTTGAAAATTAACTTAGTGTTATATCAAATTTAGAAAATCAACTTCTTGCCCAGGCAACAAAAAAAAATGTGTATTTTTCGTGCTTGCGTGAGAAAAAATAGCATACGCACCACAGTTAGAAATTACGGCAGCCCATATTTCGTGTTTGCCACCTTTACTTTCTGCTCTGGTGGCAATTGAACGAGGTATGGACTATTCAAGTTTTTTCCTCCCAAGACTCGTAATATATTATTTGAATATTTATAAAAAATTATTTTATCATGTGATATTTTAGTATAGTATAAGTAACTTAATCTTACCCAATAGAATTGTATTTAATTTAAATAATGAATTTCAGAAATACCAAATGATGGACAAGAAATTCGACCATTAAATGGTGATCCTGAGTTGACCTGTGTAACACAAGACCAAGATATGGAAGAAGGTAATTTATATGCGTGGGTGCGTGTGTGTATGTGTAGGAGGCTGAATCAACAAAAACTAGTTCAACTTACAGACACGCATTCATACGGATATATAAAATTGTATAAGACCTCTGAACTTTTAAGTATAATTAAACTTATAATTTTATATTTAATAAAAATCAAACTCTTTAAATTTAAACAGTAATTAGTATGGCTATGGCAAACCACTAGATTTTCTTTTAGAAGTACTCGACTGCTGAGTTTAGGAGATATAAACTAGCGCGCCACACGCTTCGCGATGCAAGGCACGGCGAAAACGATTCGCGTTTTGCGTGTAAGGCATGACCGCTAACGCTCGCGCTGCGTGCTCGCCTCGATATTATCTGATGCTCGCGCTAGCGTCAGGCAATCAATTAAAGCTTTTGAGCCAGATGGGGCGTGTCACACCGAAATTGTTATTGAATTATATGTACCAAAAATCGTTTCTAGGGTTGTTGTTTATATATAAGCGTTTGGAAAAATGTTTGTGACGGTAAAACGTTGTGTTTTAAAATATCTACAACTTTTACATTTAAGGTTTTTATGTATAATGTATAGCCTCAAAGTTTAATGATAAATACTGGTTTATTGCTATAAAAAAATCGATTTTGGCCTGTTAACTCGAATCAAAAGCATTTTCGCGCTTAAGTGTAAATAGAAAAAACTACTTCCTCTATTACTTCCTTCTCTTTTAAAAACTCTTTACTCAGGGCTTTTAGAATATCATGTTTAGAGGTAAGCATGTCAAGGTCTTTTATTTCAAAGACCACTTCATGCTGAAGCCTCTTGATTGTGGCTTCATATACCAGCACCGCTTCAACCGCTTCTTGAAGTTCCTGCGTTTTCACTTCCTTGGTGCGTCGTAGCTCCAAAAGATCTCTTGCCACCGTTTAGCGTATCTTATTTACGCTGTTACCAAGAACCGTCAGATTGGGATCCGCTTCTATTTTCCTCAAATATCGACGTACGAATTTCCCTCAGCAGCTTTTATAACAAGTGCATCGGGCTCAGTGGGTCTTTCTTGTGGTTTTCTAGTGCCATTATTGGTCTTGGCACCGGTTCCTGCACGTATGTCCTTTTTCCTCTTCTTTCCTTTCCTTTTCTCCTTTCTAGTGATAACCTCCTGCATGCATGGGTCTGCCTTTTCTTCCGAAGACACCTGTGATTGACCTGTGAGGTTATGGGTCTGTGCTCTCGTATATGTGTGCGTGCGTGTATGCATGTGTGTGTGTATGTGTGTGTGCCTCCTGTCAGGGTGGTTCTGCTTTTTCTCCCGAAGACTTCTGTGATTGGATTTTTTACTTTACTACCACAGAGACTACTTTCTTATCTTTCCTTGTTCTCTTAGCGTAGTTTTATTGTCGCTCTACTACCTGGCTTGGTGACATTGCCTTGCGCTTATTTATCGTTCTTGTCGTCACTGCGTTTAATGCTTCTATCGTCTGCGATGCCTTGTCATCCTTCTGGATATTCTACTGGTTCGATAACATTTCCGCTTTACTTAGCATCAATCCAAGGCTCTCCTTGCTCTTTTCCAGCGCCTCATGTCATCTTTTAAGCCGCTTAACCGGGATCATAATCGCCGATAGATCGCTTTTAACAGACTTGTGAATGTTGGATGTGTTTGTCACAACATTATCTAAAGAGTGCAGCCTGTCTCGGGTCTTCTCCCATATGCTTTCTCGTTCTCGCTCAACATCCCAGATTGTATTCTAGATCTCGAGAGCTCCTTTTCCTGCTTTCTCTCATTTCATGGTTAAATTATCCATGCAATAGTCTTTATCCCGCTATGTGTCCGACCACTCTCGTTCCCTCGTCTATGGAGGCAGCTGACATGGCCCCAACACATGACTGTAAGCGGTGACAGATTCAATTCGTCCGTTAAGTTGAATTTGATTAGCTTAATATTATAAGTTTTCATAATATATACGAAGGCAATAAAAACAAAGAATTCTAATTTTTTTCAGAATTTTTCACGCGCATTTTATGCATTGTAAGGTGATATTTAAAAATCACGAAGTGCTGTCACTACAAAATCAGAAAAACAACGTTACGACGTTTCCGAAGACTCTTCCACGATACGACGTTCTATGAGTCGCCTCCACGATACAAGCTTACTCTACTCAGCCATCGATTTCTATTCTATTCTCCTCTAACCTCGGAGAAGAGGTGTTAGGGAGAATCTTAGAAAGACCATAGCGTGACTTTGTTTATGTGGTCGTAGAACAGCCCCTTTTGCAATGTCAGCCGTGTGTCGGATTCACACCGACTAAACCCATCCTTTTTACGGATGAAAAACATCCAACCGTACCAAGAAACGCCCTCTTTGTCTTTATCGACCCTCGGTAAAGGCGCACCTAGCTCCATCTTCTGTGCCATTGTTCCCCGCGGTACGACCGTCGAGTAGTGCTTCGCGGGGGGCGAAAGGCTTTTACGCTCCCTTCTAATTGATGTGGTCGCCATCACGTCTTCTTCTTTCCGCGTCGTCCGGGCGTCTGCTTCTTTCCGCATCGTCCTGTCGTCTGCTTCGTGCGGCATCATGTGGTGATCCTCTGGACAGCCTCAACCCCGACACGGCTCAGTGACCTCCGTCTAGCTACATTTTTATTCCGCTGTTTCGTCTTATCTTTGCCTTCTTTTCTCTTCGTCATTTCTAACCTTCTTGAGGATGGTCCTTACGTAGTTGTTTACTGCGTTCCAACCATCCTCCGACGTCAACATAGTTGTCATCATTGACTCAGGTGTCACTCTGGTCTGAAGGTAACACTCGAGTTCTTCTCGCTCCATTTTGGTACCCCGAACAGTCACAGAGATCATGCTCCGCATCTGCGTAGGCGTCTAAACAAGCTGGGCAGTTCGGACTGTCGTCTAATTTAAATCGGTGCAGATAAGCCCGGAAGCATGCGTGCCCGGTTAAAAACTGTGTGAGGTAGTAGTTAACCTCCCTATGTTCTCTTCCAGTCCAATCCTCTATTTTTGGGATAAGGCGATGTATCCATCGCCCTTTGTCACTAACATCCCATCTTGTTTGCCATTCGGCCATTGTCTTCTTTCTTACTGCATCCCAGATCTCCTTCTGAGTTTTTTCACTTGTTCTTCTTTTAGTTTGGAATACTTCCTTACTTTCCATCGCCAATAGGTCAATTGGCGGCATACCAGCAATAATGCACACCGCATCGACCGATACTGTACGGTAAGCCGACGCCACTCTTGGTGCACTTCGTCTGTACACAGTGGTTAGCATTCGGGCATACGATTTCACCCGCATTGCATCTGCCCATATTGTGGCTCCATATAGCATAATCGATGTGATTACACTGGCTAAGAGTAACCTTCGCTTCTGAGTTGGGCCTCCTACATTTGGCATCAATCGTGATAGAGCAGCGCCGACTTTTGCTGCTTTATCACTGACTATTTCCAGATGTTGTTTGAAAGTTAGTCTTGCATCGATAGGCTTGTCTTCGTTAGCCAATCTTGTATTATACGGGTCGCCTCTTCCGCTATTTATGTCACCTCTTCTTTATGTTTCGCTACTGCCACTACTGCTATGACGTCAGCGAATCCCACGACTGTTGCTCCTTCAGGTGATTGTAGTCTTAGTACCCCATCGTACATGAAGTTCCACGTCGGTGGGCTAAGCAAAACTAAGGCTAAGGCTAAGGTGACCCTTGGGGTACGCCTCCTGTAACTTTATAGGTCTTGGTATCGTCCTCCGTGTCATATAATAGGATTCTGTCCTTTAAATAGTCGGACATCATTCTTCTTATATATAAGGGCACATCCTGTTTCCGGAGTGCTTCGGGTATTTCACTCCATTTGGCCGAATTGAATGCATTTTTAACATCAAATGTAACTATGGCGCAGTACTTTTTTCCTCTCTTCCATCTATTCCCCTCTATCGCTGTTTGCGCAGTGTCGATCACTAGGCTAACTGCGTCCAGGGTTGAACGATTCTTCCTGAAGCCATATTGGTGTTCTGCTAATCTACCTTTTTCTTCTATAAAATGATCCATTTTCACGCAGATTATGCGTTCCGGGATCTTACCCGGGGTGTCCAACACGCAGAGCGGTCTGTATGATCAGGAATCCAGGGGTGGCTTCTTTCCCTTTGGCAGAAGCACGAGACGCTGTTTTTTCCAGTTTGTGGGGAATGTTCCCTCTTCTAGACATGCATTGTACAATTCTACGATGATCTCTGGATGAGCATGAATGGCATGCTTCAATGCAATATTGCGAATGTCATCTGGCCCTGGGGCCTTGTTCTTTTCTACCCTTCTGCAGGCGGCTAACAATTCCTCATTCGTGATTGGTGGAAGAGCCTCTTCATTCGCACCTCTTTCGACGACATTTAGCTCTTCCAGTTCCCTGGGAAACAGTGTGGTCACTACCCGGTGTAATAGTTCGGGGCATTTTGGAGGGGGTACGTAGCTTCCTTTAATCTTCTTCTTTACTATTTTGTAAGGTCGACCCCAAGGGTCCTATTCGACCTCATCCTGTAGTTCTTTAAGGCATCGTCGCTTGTTTTCGCAGATTGTCTTCTTAAGCTTCCGCTTAGCGTCCTTCATTTCTTGTCCGCTGGCATCTACTATTTCCTGGCCTCTTCCGGTATTATAGTATTTTTTATTGCCCGTTGTTCTTCCGTTGTTCTCTTCTTCTGGTCTGGTGACACTCGCTGCGCGCACTCTCAACCTCTTTGTCCCACCAGTATACTGGTGGTCGTCTACAATTGAGCACTCTTCTCGGCATGGCCGCGTCACAGGCTCATTTTCTTACCTCCATTATTATGGCCTGGTAATCACTATTTGTGTAGTGTTCACTCATGGTCCACTTGTCAATTGAGCCAATAAGGCAACTACTAACATAGGTCAGGTCTACAATAGATCCTGCGTCTCCTCTTCTAAAGGTGTTAGTGCTACCCTTATCAACTAACACCAAGTCCAAGAGAGCAGATGCTTCTAGCAGAACTCGTCCTCTTTGATTAGTTCTTTGACTGGCCCACTCTAAAAAATTAAAGTTAAAATCGCCTTCGATAATTACTGGCTTTCTTCCCGCAATATCCTGCACGAGTCGATCTAACTGCCGCTCGAATTGTTCGATCGGTTCGTTAGGCGAAGCATAGCAGCTGTATACGTGTATTCCTGCTATCTTTGCACAAACAACTCCTTCCTCGCTGGCCAACATTTTTTTCTGGAATGCACGTTCCCACATGCCCAGATTGTTGCTTTGTCAATGTCGTCTGTTTCCCACGATGTCTCGTCCAGAGCCCTGTATGGTTCACATATAATTGCTACGTCGTCCTTCGTCTTATGAACGTACTGGTGAAGTAAATCATGTGCTGTCTCGCAGTGATTTAAGTTCAACTGCACTATTTTCATTATCTTTGTTTCTTCAACTTCTCTACTACCGCTCGGTATACTGGGCATGTGTAGCTACCAGCAGCATGGTCACTTTTCTCTATTGATCCTCGTTCTTGGCAGGACAATAAGTAGTACTAGCAAAAAGACATACTTCAAAAGAACAACTTTTAATTTGGGAAAAATGTCTACCTTTGAAGAGGATCAAAACATAACGATCACATGTTTCCAAGAATTTGAATACGTTTAAAAAAAATTTGTATACGCTACTAAAGCAATACCAAAGCTTGAAGAAAATCAAGGTCGCAATATTAGAAAAATTATCTTCAAGCTGCAACCGCACCTTACAAAATAAAATAGCAAAACCTAAAATGCGCACAATACAAAGAGACACGCAAGTTTAAAGACCACTCTTCTATGCAAACAAATACCCAAATTAAAGGAGACATGCAGTTATCAAACGAAGAAATCGAAATAAAAAAGAATATAATTTGGGAATGTATCGACCTTTCTTGCCTCGGAAAGATCGATAACTTCAAAAATAATATTCTTGGATTACCACCAAGGGATAGAGACATATAGGGATAACCTTTTTTCTATAACATACAAAATAACAAAGTTTCTCCGTGAAAATCGCGCTAATCGCATAATGAAAGCAACAAACAAAGTCCTTAAGGCACCTAAGATGGAAGAATGTGTAATGAACAGAAAGAAGACATAGTTGAAAAGCAAAAAAGGAGATGACAGGACTCTACAGAGCTCGTAGATCCAAAATTATTGCCATAATTTAGGCGGGATTGAACCCGGTCGAGACAATGACGACAAAAAAAAATGAAAATAGGCTTGACGAGGAACAAAAATCAACACAAAAAAACTAAATTTGCATTTGCTGTAATCCCTAAAAGGCCAGGTCGTAATACTCTTATACACTCGTGTGTCCGGCTATGTAAGTCCCTCTCTCTTCAAGAAGATTCGGTTACGGTTTTAATGTAGGAAAGAACAAATAACATTAACGATTGTTCCTCTTAGACACTCTTAATTCATTATCATGGTAAACCAACGTGAATAAAGAATCTGGGTTTCCGTGGTGATTCGGCAAAAACGAATAATACTAACGCTTCTCACTCAGCTAACAACTAGCTTGCCGGTAATCACACGAATTTGCACTTGCGGCGAAAAAGATCACAATTTAGCGGAACGACAAGGAATTATTCTGAGAACTCTATTTATCGAATACTTTGCTACCTTTCAAAAAATGCGACGATGTGCGTCGCAGCCGCTCAGGATTTTGCGATGAAAATCCAGAGCGGCAACACGGTTTTTAGCTGAACTACGAGTACCGGGAGTCCTGTGTCGCCTCGCGGTGGCAGCAAGGACCCGGCGTGTTGCGATGCATTGCGCGGGCCGGCGTCGCGGCAGCGTGGCGGCTTTCTTCCGAAAACACCGCCAGCTTGCCGCCGCCGGTTTCAGAGAAGAGTCATGAGGATCCGCGTCAAGGGAACGTCTGATCAGCCAATCCGCGTCTAGACCGCTCTGTGTGATGAATCCGTGCGGACTCACTAGCCAATGAGAGGCCTTCTCCCGCGTGACGTAAAAAGAGGCAGAGTGCGAGCTCGTTCGCGCCCGAAAACGACAGAGTCTTGTTCTGGATCTCAAAGTGCTAGCACGTACTTCGAGCTAAGAAAAAAAGTGAGTGAGCCGCTGTCAACTCGAGGAGGTCTTGCCCGGAGATAGAGCATCGAGGAAGCCTTGAGGAGTATAAGCTGCTGAGAGCTGTCTGGACATCGGTGCGACGTCGGCAGGAGCCATGCCGCCACCTCAACCCAGACAGCGAGAGTCGTCCCCGTTGGTCGAGACGCCGACGCCCGGACGAGCCGTCGAGGAGAAGAAGAAGAGAGAAGCATTTCTATACATCCCCCATCCACCGAAGTAATTAGGGGTTCAGGATTAAACTCGTCTTCTTTTTTCTGCATCTTCCAGCCGTCTGCTTCCTGCAGCATCGTCTAGTCGTCTGCTTCATGCAGCATCGTTTGGTCGTATACTTCGAGCAGCATCGACCAGCCATCCTCTGAACAGACTCAACCCCGACACCTACGTTCCTCTGTTTCGGGTGAGGGAGTCTGGGCTCAACTCTGTGACCTACGTTCCTCTGCATCAGTCCGAGAAGCGTTTCGTATCTATTACCTAGTGGCCTTCGTCTATACAGATTTACTCAGCTGTTTCGCCTTGTCAGATCATTCGACTTAGAACACACTCTCGCGAATCAGCATATCACCCCCATACCGTACGTAATTTTTCGCTCGAAAATTAACATTATTTAATTCACGGCTACATAATATTCATACTCATACGCTGGCTTCCACACAAACGCGCTCGGGCTTATCGGTGAGTTGCGAGCCGGCCCGCACGACGCGGTTTCCCCCCTCCCAACGGTTCGCTGTCTTCTTCACTCGCGCTAGTCCGGTGTTGCGCTGGCTTCTTTCAGGTAGTGTATGCGTGTGAGTCGATTGGAACGCAGTACTGTGGCTGGCAGCGAAGCTACGCAGTATAGCGTGGCGTAGTCTGCTAGGATGTCTCCCCCTACTACATAAATGTTTTACCATCTGTAGCTAATACCTCTATCAATATAGGGGAAGCCCGGGTTAGTTACGAATCATCTGTGCGCAGTCTAGGGGTGGTGCTTGATTCTAAATTAACCTGGAAAGAGCATGTCACACAATTGTGTAAGCGTGCTCACTCACTAATGTATAGACTATACTTCTTCAAAAAGAGCACCACTCATAATCTGCGCAATCATCTCGTGCAAGCGCTTCTTTTTCCAATAATAGACTATTGTTCGCTAGTATACTGCGATCTAACACAAGAACTGGACACTAAACTGCAGAGATTAGTGAACACGGGAATCCGTTACTTCTATGGTGTAAGAAGGGACGAGCACATCACCCCTTACAGACGCAAGTTGCAGTGGCTTACCACCGCTGGACGTAGGAAGTACTTCATGGCTTGCTTTCTAAGAAAACTTTTCAACACAGCGGTACCATCATACATCACTGCCTATTTTGACTTCCACGTCGCACTTCGTCCTGTCAGGGGTGAGGTGACACCTCTGGACATCCCAACCTTCGCTACAGAGACGCTGTGGAACTCATTCCACATAAGCGCCTCATACCTATGGAATACACTACCTTCACAGCTCCGCGGCAATAGATCCATTACACACTTCAAGAAACAAGCCAGAAACTACTTTTTTACCCTTGAAAATACATAGCTTATTATCTCCACAGTCATCTCAGTCTCACCTCACTCAACATCATAATTTATTACTTTACTACGTATTTATTTTTTATAAAATTTTGTAATCACACCTGGTGCGAAACCGCAGCCAACACGTCCGATTCCGTTATAGTGCTAAACTCGAAGTGTTCCGGGAGGTCAAGACTTTCCAGGGTGAGAAGATAATCCTCAACGGCAGGGGCCAACGGATCGTTGGAGATCGCGCTGAAATGCCTGTTGAGTTCATCTGTGGTAAATCGGGATGGTAATGGGGCCTTAGTGGCAGAAATTCCAAGTTTCTCCAGCTCTCTCCAGATCTCGGCAACGTTGGTCAAGGTAGGCAGGCGTGAATAATAATAATTCAGCCTGGCTTCCTCGGCTTGTTTGTGAGCATAGTCTCTCGCTAGTCTGTAAATGCGGAGATCCGAATCGAGCCTAGAGTCCCTGAAACGTCTGTAAAGTCTATCCCTCTCAGATACAAGGTCACGAAGAGCCGTGGTGAACCACGGGTGACGTTGTTTTCTCGGTGTTAGAGTCCGTAATGGGGCGAGATGATTAATGGCGTTAGTGAGGTTAGCGTTAAGTGTAGAGATGCATTCGTCAAGTGATGAAGCGATGAGGGATGACCAGTCACATGCGCTAAGAAAGTCCCTTAGCTTCTCGGCGTTGATTCCCTTAAAGTTTCTGTAGGAGTATGTGTTAGGTACGTATCGTGGAATCTGTGCGTCGAGAGTGGCCGTGATAAGGTCGTGTCCGTTGATGAAAGGTGCGTCTGTCTTCCAGTATGACAGCAGGCGATCCTGCTCATCATAGACACAAGTCAAGCCAGGTGTCTGAACCCTGTTTGTGGTGTGTGGCACCATAGGGAACAGACGAAAGAGAGTTTTCATCAATGAAGGACTTGATGAAATTGGCGTCTTCAGATGAGGAGAGTTGGTCAGAATTAAAGTCTCCCATTATAACCTTCGTGGAGTAGTTGTGCATGTGGGTTGTTAGCTGGTATATAAAGTTAGAGCCTTGGAAGAAAGGAGCATGAGGTGGACGATACAAAACCCCCACGAAGATGGGAGAGATTCCCTTTGCCGATACCTCGCAGAAGAGATATTCAGGCTTACCTGGCTTGCCAGACCATTCACCATCAGATGATGAAATAACTCTAGCTGTCAGTGATTTATGTATGTAGAGGGCCACACCTCCTCCGTTTCTGTTTCTGTCTCGTCTGTACAGTAGGTAGTCATCCAGTGAAGGGATGGACGTTACCTTGTCGCTCAACCAGGTCTCGGCAACAGCTATTACATGGAATGGAGAGCGAGTGGATAAGAAAAGCCTGATCATCTCAAGGTGACCCATAAGCGAGTTCGCATTAAAATGACAGACTCGTAGACCTTCGGACAGAGATACCTTAGAACCGGATGAAGACGTGGCAGATGAGCTTGATGGTGGATCTGGTGGAATGATGTGTTTGTGTTGTAGCCTCAGTGTTGAACGATGTCGGAAGCAGGCGGAAACCGGGTTAAAATGTCCCCAGCTTAGCGTCGTTGTTGATGACGGTAGCACGCTCGCTGTCGTCGTTGCAGCGCATGTAGTCTCCCATCTCTGATGAACGTTCGGCAAACCTGTCTCTTCTTGGCCTCCAGCCTGGCCCTCGAACGTAGCTTGTGGACGTCAGAGGGGAGCAGCTCGTTGATGTTTGTGGAGGAGCAGCAGAAAAACAGTACATAAAAAATGATGTATTAGCAGAGCTGTCAACTGTACTCACCGGAGAGAGAGAGGGAGAGAGAGAGAGAGAGAGAGAGAGAGAGAGAGAGAGAGAGAGAGAGAGAGAGAGAGAGAGAGAGAGTGAATGTGAAATATATATATATAGAGTGGAGGAGTGTAAGTGTTTGTTAGATGATTATGAGTTTTCAAGTGCATAAAAATATTCTTTAGCTAATTGTTTGAAGTGTGACATGGATTTAGTGTTGCGAAGGCGTGATGGTAGCGAGTTCCAGAGGTATGAGGCGCTTATATGGAATGAACCTTTCAGCGTCTCCGTCTTGAAAGTTGGGATGTCCAGAGGCGTCATCTCCCCCCTCACAGGCCTGTGCTCGACGTGAAAGTCAAAAAAGGCCAAGATGTAGGAAGGCAAAGCTGTGTTAAACAGTTTTCGTAGAAAACAGGCTGCAAAGTACTTTCTACGTCCGGCAGTTGTAAGCCATTGCAGTTCACGCCTGTAGGGGGTGATGTGCTCGTCCCTCCTTACACCATAGATGTATCGAATTCCCGTGTTTACGAGTCTCTGGTGTTTTGTGTCAAGTTCTTGGGTCAGGTCACAGTATACCAATGAGCAGTAGTCGATGATTGGAAATAGGAGTGCTTGCACGAGATGTTTACGCAACCTGAGATTGGTACTTTTCCTGATAAAGTAAAGCCTATACATTAATGAGTGAGCACGTTTGCATAGTTGTGTCTTTCCACGTTAGTTTGGAGTCAAGCACCAACCCCAGATTGCGCACGGATGATTCATAGTCGACCCGGGCTCCCCCTATGTTGATGTAGGTGTTAGCAACAGTTGGTAAAACATTAATGTAGTAGGGGGAGCCCAGGACGATTGCCTTAGTTTTCAGGACATTAATTTTAAGGTGATTTTGTGCAGCCCAGGCCATTATCCTTTCGGCATTAGCTCTCATCTTGTCAGAACGAGAATCGAGCTCCTCAAGGTGGCATTGGCTGTATATTTGCAAGTCATCCGCATAGATTAGGTGGGACACATCTGAATCCAGGCAAAAACCAATGTCATTGATGTACAACGCGAACAGCAGGGGACCTACAACCGATCCCTGCGGGACACCGGTGTTTAGGGGCCGGAGGGTAACGTAGCGAGAGATGACCAGTCACATGTGCCAAGGAAGTCCCTTAGCTTCTCGGCACAGATTCCCTTGTAGTTTCTGTAAGAGTATGCTTAGGTACGTAGCGTGGGATCTGTACGTCGAGAGTGGCAGTGATTAGGTCATGTCCGTTGATGAAAGGAGTATCAGTCTTGTAGTGTGATAGTAGGCGATCCTGCTCATCAATTATGCAGAGGTCAAGCCAGGTGTCGGAGTCCTGTTTATGGTGCGTGGCACCATAAGGGTCCGACAATAAGGAATTTTCCTCAATATAGGCCTTGATGAACTTGGCATCTTCGGATGAGGAGAGTTGGTCAGCGTTGAAATCACCCATAATGACCTTTGTGGAATAGTTGTGCATAAAAGTAGTCAGCTGTTCAATGAAGTTATTATCCTGAATAAAAGGGGCATGCTGTGGACGATACACGACTCCCACAAAGATGGGTGAAACTTCCTTCGCGGATACCTCACAGAAAAGGTACTCCGGTTTGCCTGGCTTGCCCGACCCAGCTCCATCAGAGGATGATAATACGTTTGCAGTCAGTGAATGATGCATATAGAGGTCCACACCTCCCCCGTTTCTGTTTCTGTCACGTCTGTAGAGCGTATAGTTTTCCAGTGAAGGGATAGAAGTTACCTTCTCGTCAAGCCAGGTTTCCGTCACAGCTATCACGTGAAAGAGGGGACGAGTGGACAAGAAGAGCCTGACCATCTCAATGTGACCCGTAAGAGAGTTCGCATTGAAATGGCAGATTCTTAGACCCTCAGACAGAGTTACCTTATGAGTGATTGAAGATGTGGTGGACGATTCAGATGATGGTGATCTACGTGGAATGAGGGGTGTGTACTTCAGTTGGCTGCGATCGAGCCTAAAAAATTCTTCAGATCTTCATCCGACGCAATCTTCACAGCACGGTCCTCCTTCTTTAGCTTGATGTATATTCGACCATCCCTCACAAACGTGGTGCAGCCGTGCTCTCTTGCAGCCTCCCTTGCAGTTTTGCGGAGCCGAAGGACATCAGACGGCAACCATTCGTTGACGTTGATGAACGAATCCGGAAGCGGTAGTGCAGCGCGGGCCTTATGCAGCAATTCGCTAGACATCTGCGTAGTATGTAGCTTCCGAATCTTGATTTTAGCAGAGATGAGCGAGTGCATGAGCGTCCTGGATAGTGAGACTGAGAGCGGCAACCTGACTGCTCCAGGGCTTGCATCAGAAGATATATATATATATATATATATATATATATATATATATATATATATAGAGAGAGAGAGAGAGAGAGAGAGAGAGATTCCTATTTCGACGGTTACCCCGTCGCACTAGTCTGAAGGTACCGCTCGAGTTCTTCTCGTTCCATTTCGTATTGCGAACAGTTACAGAAGATATGCTCCGCATCTTTGTTTGCTTCCAAACATACTAGGCAATTTGGATTATCCTCTATTTCCCGTGTCGTCTATTGGTCCAGCCAACAATACGTGGTATAAGGCGGTGCGTCCGTCGCCCCTTTCCACTGGAGTCCCATCGTCTTTGCCACTCAGCTAGGGTTTGTTCCTTTGCGGATTTCCAAACTTTCTCTTGAGCATTGTCACCACGCCGGCTTTCTTCGTATATATTCTTTCGTTCTGTTGCTAGAAGGTTAATAGGCGGCATACTTGAAATAACGCATACTGCATCTTCTGATACTGTTTAGTAGGCAGAAGCGACCCGCAATGCACTTCTCCTATAAACTATTGACAGCTTTCGTGCCTAGGACTTCACCAACATAGCGTCCGCTCATATTGGAGCACCGTATAACATAATTGATGTAGTTACTCTGGCTAGGAGTAACTTTCGACCCTGTGTTGGTCTACTTACATTTGGCATTAGTCGCGATAGTGCAGCACCGACTTTTGCTGCATTATTGCTCGCCCTCTCGATATGCTGCCTTAACGTTTATCTGGCGTCTATAGTGATTCCCTGGTACTTAATGGTCGGCTGAGAGTCGTACACTAACAGCGTTGTCTTTATTTTCTTCCTACTGGATATAAGGATAGCCTCCGTTTTATGGCTAGCAAGCTCAAGTCCAGTCTGCTTAGGCCAATCGTGGATTCTACCTACTGCCTCGTTAGCAATTCCCGTCACCTCTTCCTTTTGCTTTCCTGCTACCACTTTTGCAATGTCATCTGTAAACTCTACAACTGTTGCTCCTTCGAGTAGCTCTAGCCTAAGTACTCCATCGTACCATGATGTTCCACAATAATGGGCCAAGCACTGACCCTTGTGGGACCCCTTCGGTTACTTTATAGGTTTTCGTGCCGCTCTCTGTGTCATACAAATGGGTTCTGTTTTTCAGGTAGTCAGACATAATTCTTCTTAAATATGCGGGTACCTTTTTTTCCGTAGTGCTTCGTGTATCTTGCCCCAGCTGGCTGAGTTAAACGCATTTTTACCATCCACTGCAATAATAGCACAGTACTTTTTGGATCCTCCTTTCCATCTTTGTCCTTCTATCGCAGTTCTAGCGGTGTCGACAGTAGTTCCTCGGCACCATGGAGATAGTAAACAAACCCAACCTTGACACCTCACTCGAGCCAGTGAGAGGTCAAGGCTGAAATTGTTTACTCTCCATGGTGGCATTTGTACTTTGGAGAGAGTCCCCCTCTTCCCTCTGGATATCCAAAGTGCCTCTAAATTCTCGAGACACTTTGGAGAGAATCCCTCCCCTCTTCTCTGTCTATCCAATGTGCCTCGGATTTTTCAAGGCACTTTAGAGAGCGACGGGGCGGTGGAGCGACGGAGCGACAGAGCGACATTTTGTATTGTTAGCACTCCGATGGTCAGCAGGTGACTGACGAGAATTACGCCAGCACCAAAACCTGATACATACACGCGCGCGCACACACACATACATACAGGCTATTTAATATTATATATAATTATATTAATAAATATAATTTTTACCTTTGTATGATGTAGTTTGTATCCGAAGGTTTTTCCACATAGGCACGCGCAAGTTTTGAAAGTATTTAAAATTAAACTTATACACTAATAAATCTTTGTTTTTTTTTACTGTCCTAAACTAACGTCCCGTTGGCAATGTAGTGGATCTGTGTTGCAATCTGGACATAGCCAGAGCCCGTACAGATCACAACGCCACCACAGCCGTACACAAGGTGCCGGCAAGTTGCGTCGCTCAGCATTAGTTAATTCGGCCATGTACGCTATTCGGCGCTCCCGCACACGTCTGATTTTCTGCTGCATTCTGTTGACGTCTCGCCGACGTTTGAGCTGAAGCAGACGCTGCCTTACACGCCACAGGTGTTTACGGGCTCCGAAAAGCCGATGCAGGCGGGCTTCTCGTTCCGGATTACTACTACTGATGCTGCTGTTGCTGCTACTGCTGTTTTCTCGGTGCCTCCTCCTCTTCTGGACACTCTGATTTTTTTCCTCCTCCTCCAGTTACCGCCTGTCTGGCCGAGTAGGACGATCGCCATAAATGGCATCATCATAGCCGAAAAAGTCGTACTAATCTTATAATTCCCTTCATGCCTGGCACAGGCACGTTTCCCGACCCGGCAATAAAACAGTGCATCTGTAGAGCAGACAACGGCCTTTGGGTTTTTCCAAAGCAGGCCCGGCGTAGTGACGCAGCAACTACACCCCCGACCGGCCCGAGCGTTACGCTAATACCTTTATGGCGCTATACCTGGCCGCTCGGTTCCTGAAAATACCTACCACCTCTAAGTCCTTCCTACTCCCTTTCCAGTCCCACCTATAATCTCGATTTCCCAATACGAAGCTCCGTTACTAATTCGGAGGCCTCGCCTACATCCCTCTCTCTGTCACGGGTTCTCGTGAACGCTTCGTGCTGTCGAGACGACGAGGGAGACGGCAGATTCGACAGGACCGTCAAGGAAGAAAGAACTGAAAAATCTCTCTCCAAGAGTGTGCCAACTCGAAAATAGTCTATGTTCGAAATATATCAGAATAAAAACCTAAACGCATATTCATTCTGTAAATTGCTTACATTACTGCTCTGCCTTGGCTCAAGCTTTTCTCCGAGCTTAAGCCACTGGGAGATCGCGTGCTGTACCATGACACAGATTCCATAGTGTATGTGAGCCAAGAGAACGGATGCGAGTATGAGCCGTCAACGGGGCCATTTTTAGGGCAACTCACTGACGAGTTGGCAGGCTATGGGTTAGGCACATACATTACATCCTTTGTCTCCGGCGGTCGAAAATTGTATGCCTATAAGTATCTGACACCTGACGGCCGTGAATCGTGTGTATGAAAGATCTAAGGTATCCGATTCAATGCATCAGCATCCGAAAAGATTAATTTTCAATGTGTGCGTAAACTTGTGAGTGGTAAAATACCACCGACATTTGTCTCTTTTAATGCGATTAGACGTACAGCGTTGCATGATGTGGTCACACGCGCGGAATGTAAAGTCTGTGAACCTGTCTACTCTAAACGTCGCTTTGTTGCCAACGATAAGAGTTACCCGTGCGGGTATGTAGCTCTAAAAGGACGAATAAAAAGTATAAAATTGATACAATTTAACTTACCCAGCTCAGAACTAGCCTTCAAAACCACTCGTGCGGAGGGCGCGCGTCACAAGCCTCCCGGAGGGGGCGAGCCATATGGCTAACCTTCGGAGTCTTGCACCGCACGCACGTGTGCGCGCAAATGAGCTCTCTGGAGGGGAAGCCTGATGACTTGCCTTCGGCTAGCTCGACGACCGCTCGCGCATGCGCGATTCGTGGTTCTCCCCCGCCAGGGGGCGTTGCAGATGCTCGGAGTGTTATAAATCTTACGTGTCGCTCGGTCTGACGAGCATTTCGTGTGTATCACCTGCCTACCGCATCATGGATGTGTGCTGGAGACATCCCTGGACATGCATGATTTGCGGTCCCACCTTGTGTGGCAAGACCGTGTTTGTCGGAAATTTTCTCAAATACATCGCACAGATGAGCGATACACAATTTAAGCGTATATTACTCTACTATACAGAATGGCAGCCTGCTTATAAGGCATTTGCTGGTAGTAGTATTGAATTTCACGAAGGTTTGCCAAAGCGGGAGGACTACAGTGGAGATCCCGAACGACCAAAACTCTTGATTCTCGACGATCTGATGCGCGAGTCATCCAGTGCGAGTGTAGTTAATCTATTTGTCAAGGGCAGCTATCATTGTAAGTTGAGCATTCTCTTTCTCTCGCAAAATCTCTTTCATCGGAGTCAGCAAGAAATATTGTTAAACTCGAATTACATAGTTATTTTTATGAACCCTTGCGATTGCTCGCAGATACAGCATCAAATAATGAATAAAATCATGTCACCGGATGAACAGGAAGGGGAAGAGGTGGGGGGTGGTAAGAAAAAGAAAGATAAATATAAGAAGGCACAAATGAGCTGGTAGGAGCGTGACAACTACGCAGAAATAGAAGTAGAAGAGAAAGAAATCTACAACTAAAGCAGCATTGTCTCTTGTGACTCGTTGAAGTCGGAGTTATCACTCTTTGAATTGCCGCCAATACAGACGGTAATTGAGAGTTCTCATTGGATGCAGTATAAGCCAATCTCGTCACTCACCGTTCAAGCACCAATAGAATTTACGATCACTGGCAACTATGAATATCTAGTTTTAGCGCATACAATGCTGAGTCTACGTGTGAACATAACACCCACGAAACCATTAAAAAAGGATGCGTCAGTATCAAGGATAACAAGGGTCGAGTTGTGCCGAAAGATGTGGGCTTAGCAGTATTAGGTTTAGATGCCACAGCACATGGGATTATCGTGTCTAATTGTAATACGAGATTTTTAAAGAAAGCTATTTCAAGAGAGAATAATTGGCTGACACTGCATCATCATGGTCTGGATTGGTACGATGGGGATGTTTCACTGAAAAATTTTTACAAAACTGCATGTTATTTGCAGAAAAGCAAATAAAATTCATGTGCGAGGAGAGAAAAAGGTGAAACTGCTGAATAATATTACGATACGCGAAGTTATCAATTTAGAAGAGGCGTACGAGTGTCCACCTTACTACAAATTGTCATACTGTGCACGGTATTGCGTACAGCATTCCATTAAGGGGTCAAGCCTGGGTTAAATCCTGCGAGAAAACAAAAAGATATTCTTCTTACCAAACAATTTTTTATTTGATGTAATTCGAAAAAAAATTCTATCGAAAATATATAAAATATACACCATTTTTATCGAAAAAAAACATGTATATACTTTGTAAAATCATTGACAAAAATTCATGACATTTCACTATCTAAATAAGTGTTTTTAGTCACTTGCCACGGCTTTCTGAAAGATCTGGACCGTCTTCTTTACTCTATCCGGGCTTAAAATGCCCCCTCAGACTGAACGAGAGACGTTTCGAAAAAATATGAATGAAATATTGTTAGCAACAAATTTTGTTGCTAGCAATGTTTAATTGATAATTTTTAGATCACAAAATGTCCTTTCTCTCTCCCTGTAAGTATCTATGGTTAATGGTGAAAACAAGGGCGTGAGAGAGTGAGAGAATGAGTCGCGGTTCGAATCGCGCGCGTATTGACTTCTGTATCGACGCCTGTTTAGTCGCCTGCGTGCCAGAAATATCGATTATCGACAGGCTCGATGAGGTCCTCGTGGCGCAGAGACCCGCGACGCGGGATGGTAGTTCCGGACGGCAACGAGCACGAAACCGGGAGTAGATCCCCCCGGTTTTGATTAACTGCACGAGAGAGTTCTTCGCGAGTTTGCTTTTCTTAGAGTACGAGACATCATCAGGAGGAGAGGAAGTAACAGTTGTGGTGCGGAAATTGGTAGCCAGGTTAGTAAGACTCATGGTGTCGAGAACTCGTAGTGAAGCTAGTGGCCGCCGGGAACGAGCATTCATTGATGCCACGTGGCGCGAGAGAATTTCAAAGTACGCGGCGCGACGAAAATTGTTTGAGTGAGAGTGAGTTCGATAGTCGGAATTAACGCATTCTATTAGAAGTTGAGTTGTGTAATTTATGGTCAGGAAAAGAGTAAATAAAAATTCTTTCTTACTTTAGTACTTAAATATCGAGCAAAGTGTTGTTTAGTCCCTAATCACCCGATATTTCGCATAGTCGTAAGACCGAGAGTATCACCCGAAATACTTTGTGTTCGTCATCGGAACCTCCTCGCGAGGGAAAGAGTTTCACAGCCGCGGTAGAAGACGAGAGTATTGTATCGCGGGCAAAGTGTAGTTCGGCCTGGCGCCCTGTTATTAATAAATTCGGCCGGATTATTCTTTAATTGTCAACGTTGGTGTTCGGGAGTTGTTCGCTGGGCCCTCCATCCCAGTGAGTATCCGCCACGTTACAGTGTTTTGATCACCGTTTTTTTGAACGCTTTTTCTTGCTGTGCATGTCTTCGGACGCTTTTTGCTTACAGACCCTTGCACGCTCCCGATTGCAAGCTACCGTCCACGCTAATAATCATTGGCCTGCGTTTGGTACTTGCATTAAAAATCTTCGTCGAAAGGTACATACAGCAAACCGCCGAGTCCAAACCGGCTAAGCGGCCATCTTCCACGGTTATCTAACCTCTTCGCAGCCGTGCTCACCTCGCACCGGAGCCCTGCTCATCATTACTGCATCGTCAAACACCGAGAGTGCCAAAAAATCAGTGCGTTTTTAATAAGAGTTTTTGTGTTAACGCTGTTACAAAGTGTTTTGTGAGAGAGAAAAAGAAATTGCAATTTACGCATTTTATTTTGCACGTGGTCGAGTCTCGCGTTCGCAAACTCATAATTTTCGGTCACTTGTGCAAATTTCGAATGCACCTTATGTGTCCTGCGAATTGCGATCAGGCTTGCCGTACTGCGTTCCTAAAGCAATCATTTTAGGATACCGCAAAATTTGAAATTTATGCGTATTTTAATTACTTAGTATATAGTTTTTTTTGCACTTTTTATTAATATTTAGTTTAAGGGTCTTGCGAGCACTATTTTTAATATTTAATTTTTTAATTATTTATATATACTGGGCGAATCTAGATTTAAATTGTTTTAAGCCATTTTGCAAATGGTTCAGTGTATTGGTTGTCGAAGAAATCTTAGTTCCGCGAATTTAACAATAGTGTTTTCATCTAGTCAAACGATTGACTCTCCAGGTTCATCTACGCAGTCGATTTCTTCGAATCTTGCCTGTCCTTCGGCACCTGCATCACAAACTCAAACCGCCATGTCGACGTTGCCATCAAATTGGGATTCAATGTCCACCTCTCAACAGATGGCGGCTCTCTTCAACCGCGTACGTGCGTCCGAGAAAAACCTCGTTGCCAAGATTGATTATGATAAAATCGTTTGACGTCAGCACTCTCCAAGTATTCCGAACTCTTCAACATCGTCATCTAAAATTGCTGTGCGAGTCGCCCATATTAATGCTAACTCTCTCCGTGAACATTTCGACTTAATACACAATTTCACTCTTGAAAAAAAAAAAAAATTGTTGTCTTGTCCGTTTGTGGAACTTGGCTAACTTCTAACCTAGATGATTCCGTTGTTCAGTTCTCAGGCTATAGACTGGCCAGAAACGATCGTGGTCTCCAGTCAAGGCAGAATACTGCAAATTCGTCAACTCGTACCAAGAAGGTAAGTAACAGAACCTACATGCAGGGTGGCGCTCGCAAAATTCAGACGTCGACGAAACAGAGTATATTATTGTAGAGTTGTGCTTTCAGAATGACGAGCGTTATCTCTTCTCATCGGTTTATCGTAGGCCACAAGGTCATGTAGTTTCGGAGTTTTTCCTCTCTTTGCTCCAGTTACCATTATTACTGGCGATTTCAATTCAAATCTCCTTGATCCTAGCAATTATTATGGCTCTCATTTAAAGGTGCGAGCATGCGCTTTATACGATTCCATTTGGTGCTGCGCACCAAGTAAACCTTTCGGATGAACCTTGACCTCATTCTGACAAATAATGAAGATGATCTCCTCCACTTCGAAAAATCATCCGCTCTATTTATCTGTGGCCATGATTATTTAATAGCCGATTTCAAATTGCGAAATGCAGAGCCTGAAAAGGTAACACGCAAGTACCGCGATTTTTGTAGATTTAATCCGGCTACTTTTATTAGTAAAATGGAGAGCAAAATCGGCTCAATCCCACCCCCTGCAGCTTGCGACTTTTCTGACTTTCGCTCTGCAGCCCTTGAAGTGTTGAATGATTTGGCTCCATTTATAGAACGTCTACTTCGAAAACGAGTCTCTCCCTGGTTTAATTCTTGTCTACGCGCCGCGTATAAGGCCCGTGACTAACTCTATCGTACTGCTGACCGCCTTAGAAGCTCTACTCTGCTTGCACTCTATCGACAAATCCGTAAAAGGCTTAAGTTTGAGATCAAAGTTGCACGAGATAAATTTATCAGCGATAAACTATCTCAGATTACTGATCCAGCAAAGCGTTGGCTATTTCTGTCTAAGGTTGGAATAGTCAAACCCTTAAAAAGTTCGCCCTTAAACAAATTTAGTGCAGCTGAAATCAATAAATTCTACGCATCAGTAGCAACCTCGCACCCTCTCTGCTCTACAGTAGAGCTAGATAATATTTTGGCTATACCTCTGAACGATCAATCTTTTATCTTTACATTTACTCCCTTGGAAAATTACCAGGTCTTACAAGCTGCTTATCATTAGATGGGTAAGGCTAAAGGTCGTACCAGCGATGATCTCTCGCTGCTCTACTTCAGAGATACGCTCGGATTTGCCATGAGCATATTCGACCACTGGTATCTACAACAATTCCTTACAGTTTTGTATCTACCAAAAGGACTGGAAAAACTCTCTTGTTGTACCACCCAACAAAGTAGCTAATCCTGCCACGACATCGGATACTCGACCAATAGCCGATTTGCCTCATTTCGCCAAAATATTTGATAAGCTTGTCACAAATCAACTCATGGATTTCCTTGAAACCAACGAACTTTTGACTGACTATCAGTCCGGTTTTCGCAAGGGCTTTAATACCCAATCTGCCCTTCTGAAAATTACTGAAGATATACGACTCGGCATTGAAAAAGGCCTGGTCACTATCCTAGTTTTATTTGATTTCAGGAAAGCATTTGATTCCATAAGTCATGCTGTTCTCCTCAGAAAAATGAGAGACTTGAATTTTTCCGACGAAGCCATTAAATGGTTCCATTCGTATCTATCCGGTCGCTCGCAAGCTATCATCAACACAATTGGTTTGCCAACTGAATTCCTTGATCTCACGTCTGGTATTCCCCAAGGCTCAAATCTTCGTCCTGTCGCGTTTCTAATATTTGTTAACTTAATAGTAAACACACTATTCTATTGCTCTGACTCATGCATGCTATTTGCTGATGATTTTCAAATTTATCTACAATGGTATTGAGTTGAATACTCAGAAAACCCAGGGCTTCATTTTTGGATCTATACAAAACTTTATGCGGATCGATACAACTACTTTACCTCAGTTGACTGTAAATGGTTGACTGTACTGTTATTCCATTTAGCAAATCAACGAAAAATCTTGGCGTAAAACTTACTGAAGATCTATCCTGGAATAGCCATATCTCTTCTATATGCTCACGTGCTTACGGTGTTCTAAATCACTTTCGCTTTAGGACATATTATCTATCAAGCAGCCTCAAGAAACAGCTCGTAGCAGCACTAATCCTCATTTTGACTATGCTTGTACCGTTTATTGTGATCTCACTGGATACCTAGACTTAAAATTAGCCCGGCTATTTAATGTACTTGTTAGATTTATTTTCCGGCTACCTCGCGACACTCGGTTGGCCCCGTATATCGCCAAATTAAATTGGCTTACCCCAGAAAAGCGACGAAAGTATTTTCTGGCTGTGATAGTATACCAAATACTAACTACTTCTAAGTCACCGTATTTAACAGCGTTTTTTCTGCCCTCAAGTGAGACCATTCGTCGATCGGAAAGGAACAGCTCGTCTAGTTTTAGAATACCTATAGCTACGACCTCAACTTTTTCCAAAGGTTTCAGTATGCAAGCGTTGCGATTATGGGATTCTATCCCATGTACTATTAGAATTAAGCCAACAATCGCCTCTTTTAAAGATGCTTTATTTGATTTCTTATTTAATTCCTAGTGTTATCTATTGTGTATTACTCAATTCTAAATTGCGAACCGGATACATCTTGTTATGCTGCGTTAATTATTCTCTATATTTTATTCATGTTATCCACCTAATCTTAGCCTTTATCTGCGAAAACTATGTTATCATGTTGCTTCGTATTTTGCACAACAAAAATAAGCAATAATAATTAAGCCTTTTATTCTGCACCACCAAAAATATTTGTTATTGCGTTAGATATTATAAATTTTGTTATACAAATTATGTAAAGAATTATGTACCCTGGCATAAGTCCTACTGGGCCTTGCCAGAAATAAATAAGCATTCAATCAATCAATCAATCAATTTAACTCTCTCTCTCGGTGACAAGAAAAAGTATAAGAAGAAAAAGATGGCTGGACAAAAGAGACATCACGATAGCCAGACTCAGGACAGCCAGACTTCCACCATCACCAAGTATCGCTGTCATCAAATTCTACCCATGGCATTCGGCTTAAACAACTCTTATGGAAAAATTATTCACATTGGGCTGGAAAATACCTCAGTCGGTTCGGATGACTTCAATCCGGTTGTTTGACTGAGTAATGCGACGCTGTGCCTCCCAGCACAGGTGCGCAACATCTAGCGCCTCGTATGCGCCAGGATTGTTCTTAAAACGCAGGATTTAGGGCAATCGCTGACGTTTGGGAGAACTTGGGGGAGAGGGAAAATAATCACACAATATAATTCAGATTTATTGCACATGTATTTCGCCCAGCCCTTCCCTACGACGCAGTGGCTGTAGTGCCTCCCGCGCACAATGTAGCCACGCAGGGTTCAAACACACGCTATACTCGAATAATCTCGCTATAGCGCTCGTCCTGAAGATCTTGCTTCTAACGTAGCGCTATCCTCTATCGCTGTCTCTTTCTCTTACGCGCGCACGACTCTACTTTCGCTCGTCTGTCGCTGCGCGATCGTCGGAGTCTCTCTCTCTCTCTCTCTCTTTCTCTCTCTCTCTCTCTCTCTCTCTTTCTCTCTCTCTCTCTCTCTCTCTTTCTCTCTCTCTCTCTCTCTCTCTCACTCACTCACTCGCGTTTCGCGTTTCGACAGCCCGTTGGCTCGCGTCGATGTCAGAAAAACCGCTTACCTGGTCAGAGGGGGGGACGAACCCCAGGTTCCTCTTTTTCTTGACGCCAGGGAAGCCTCGCAGTAGCTGGCTTCCTGGTGCTCTTGCCTCTCTCCTCTCTCTTTCTCTCTCTAAATCGCGTTCCGTCTCTGCTGGCTGTCTTCCTCTCGAGCTGGCGTGCTTCCCCCCTCGCGTGCTGGCTTGATGATGGAAGATGGATCGCTGGATGGCGGACTCTTTCGGAGGGCTGTTCAGGTCGTTCCTTGGCTGCTCAATCTCGTTCTCTCTCATTCTCTCACTTACGTAATCACTCGCGCGCGTTTTCTCTCTCTCTCTCTCTCTCTCTCTCTCTCTCTCTCTCTCTCTCTCTCTCTCTCTCTCTCTCTCTCTCTCCCTGACTGATTACCGTCCGATTTCACTTCTCTGCTTTCTTTCCAAGGCTCTGGAGTGGCTAGTGCACAGGCAAGTCTCAGAATACCTTTAATCAAGGCTATTACTAGATAACCTTCAAACAGGCTTCCGCACTGGTCACAGCACTCAGTCTGGCCTAATTAAGCTAACTGATGATGCCAGAGCTGGGATAAACAAAAAGAAAGTAACACTACTCCTTCTCTTTGACTTTAGCAAGGCGTTTGACACTGTGTGTCACGTCAGGCTCCTGAGAAAGCTATCCACCTTCGGCTTCTCAAAGCAAGTCATCCGCTGGTTTGCCTCCTACCTCTCTGGTAGAGAGCAGGCCGTCGTTGGTGACAATAACGAACGTTCTTCTCCTCGGCGTCTCAACATCGGCGTCCCGCAGGGGTCCGTTCTGGGTCCACTGCTGTTTGCATTGTATATCAATGACATCGGTTTCTGCCTTGATACCGATGTTTTCCATCTCATCTACGCGGATGACTTGCAAATTTACAGTCAATGCCACCTCGAAGAGCTCGATTCTTTATCAAACAAGATGAGTGCCAATGCTGAGAGGATTACTGGTTGGGCTGCACAGAATAAGCTAAAACTTAATGTTGCTAAAACGAAAGCAATTGTCCTGGGCTCTCCCTACTACATAAACGCATTACCCTCAACAGCTAACACTTTCATTAACATAGGGGGTGCCCAGGTCAGCTTTGAATCTTCCGTGCGTAATCTGGGATTGGTGCTCGACTCTAAGCTTACGTGGAGGGAGCATATTACACAAATGTGTAAGGGTGCTCACACACTAATGTACAGGCTTTACTTTTTCAGGAAAAGCACCAATCTCAGGTTGCGCAAGAACTTAGTGCAGGCCCTCCTGTTTCCTCTTATAGACTATTGTTCCCTCGTATACTGTGACCTGACGCAGGAACTCGACCTAAAACTTCAGAGGCTCGTGAATACAGGAATTCGGTACATCTATGGTGTAAGAAGAGATGAGCACATCTCCCCATACAGGCGGGAGTTGCAGTGGCTAACCACTGCCGGACGCAGGAAGTATTTCACTGTTTGTTTCCTAAGAAAAATGTATAACACAGCCGTACCATCATACGTACTGGCATACTTTGACTTCCGCGTGACACTTCGGCCTGTTAGGGGGGAGGTGATACCTCTGGATATTCCGACATTCGCGACGGAGACGTTGAGGAACTCGTTTCATATCAGCGCCTCATACCTATGGAACAACCTACCATCTCACATTCGTAACACTACATCTGTCTCAGGTTTCAAGAGACTAGCTAAAGAGCACTTTCTTGAGCTTAAAAATACAAACACTTGAATCGCTTGTACACATTCACTCAAACGCACACACACACACGCTTGTACACATTCACGCAAACGCACACACTCACACACTCTCGCTTGACCCATCTTCACATTATCATACTATCACAATACACATTTTTGCTGTACTACTATTCCTGCTGTATACAATTTATCGTATAACATATTGTACGCCAAATAAATCTGATAAATCTAAAAATCTCTCAGGAAATGTTTCGCGGCTCTTTCTCTCGCCTCAGGAAAAACGCATTCTTTCTTCCTCGCGAAACGAAACTTTTACTTGTGAAGATTCTTGTTTTTCCGTATCTCGAGTATTGTCCGGCCCTGTTTCTCGGGTTGACTGACGAGCTTACGACCAAACTTGATCGCTGCAAAAACGCCGCAATGCGATTCGTTGAGGGGATTAAACGACATCCTCACAGCTCGCCCACGTACACGAAATACGGGATTGCATCGTAGAAGTGCAGGATCAGATTCTTAACCTTGAACCTGTTCGCTACCACCTTGAGGTCAAATACTCCTTTTTACCTACGTTGCTGAGGGGTGCGAGATCATAATACACGGACTAATTCAGAATATTGATAATATCAACGAGAAAATCTCGGGCGCAGCTGCCTTCGCACTGCTCAGCACTGTTCTTCCCGCCCTACAGAAGAGCGATGTCGCCAGTACTCGTGTACTGCGCCAGCGTAGACTAGACAGGGCTCAGAGCAATAACACGATCGCGGCAAATTCAGCGATGCGTCGAGGTGTGCTGCCATCAATCGTCGTCAAGCTTGCGAGCCCGGGCCTGGTCAGGGAAATCATGCGAGCGAAAAGCACGCTAGCTAACAACTACCTGACCACAAATGACATCAAGCCAGGGGCTCTAGACCCGGAGACTGCTGTCTGCTTGACCGGACATAAAGTCTATTTAAATGAAATGCTGTCCCAGGAAAAGTTCTCGTTGTTTAAAAGTTTGAGACCCATTGCACAGGGACTGGGCTTCAAGTATGTCTGGCATGCGGGTGGCAGGTTCCTGGCCAGGCGTAGGGGGGGGGGGGGGTGTGTGAGCGTGCTCACGTGTTTGCATCTGCTGCCGATTTGCAGGGCATTTTACCGGCGTGTCAGGCCGGCTCGAAACAACCTCGACGACCAAACACACGCATGACTGTCACTGAAAAGGACAAAAACTCTGACGCTAATTCAAGTAACAGACCTAAGTCGGACCTGGCAAGCAAATCGGCTGCAACTTTGCCAGCATCGATGCCATCATTGACGACTGTATCCTCTGCATCAACATCTGTACAGTCGTCTTCATCGTCATCATCATCATCCGCGCCCTCTATATGACTCGCGAGGCCCCCTGACAATGCGCCGGGTACTGGGAGTAGCCTGAGGGCAGGCTTTCTCAATGTGAACTCGCTCAGGGCTCGCATTGAGAGCGTCCATAATTTTTTGGCAGAGCGCCTCTCTTTTGACATCTTTGGCTTTGCGGAGACATGGCTGGGTCCGATGGTGGATGATAGCCTAGTTAGCATCGGAGGATTTTCCATCATCATTAGGCAGGATCGAAATGTAAACGGAGGTGGCGTTGCCTTGTTTCATCTAATACTATCGGTCTAGGAAAACCTGGAATCCCAGAGTACCTTTTTTGTAGCGTACAAAGGGCGACTCACCTCCGGTACTACTCAGAGTTATTTACAGGTCCCCGAAAATTCCAAATGCAAAAGGACTCAGACATTTTTGATGTATTGCGGGACTTATGCGGCGAATTTAGTCATAAGATCATAATGGGTGATCTGAACTCGGATTTACTATCTGACTCACGACGCTGCTACTATCAAGTGTCTGTCTGAAGAGTTATCTCTTCAGATCATCCGGCATGGTCCCACACATGATACCTCATCGTCTCACACGTGGATTGACCTTATCACGACCGACGAAAACGACACGATCTTGGACTCTAAGAATGAGTGGCTGCCTAGTTTCGGCAAGCATTGTGTCATAGATGTCACGTTAGACATCTACGCTCCCACTCCTGCGAGTGACACTTTCTCTTACCAGGTACCACCTTACAAGTGCATAGACATAACTAGTCTTGTCGACCTCTCATCTTGTTGTGACTGGACAGCCATGAATTCCATCGAAAGCGATCTGGAAGGCGCTTTATGCGTTCTTAATAATAATATAAAATTAGCAATTGATGAATTGGCGCCTTTGAAAACGGTTTGCCCACGTAGGAAATATGCTCCTTGGTCTGGACCAGAGCTGAGGCTCCTCATCGATAAACGCAATGCTACACTCAGGCGCTATGAGCGCACGGGGAGAGCGGAGCTTTTCGATGAGGTTCTTCGACTCACCAACGAGGTCGACTTGCGTTCTGCTCCAGAGCGTGAATCCTTCCTTTGCCAACAACTATCAGACGCCCTTGATGAAAATAGAAATATCTGGAAGGTAATGCGTCATTTCGGCCTCCTGCCTGGCCGTAAGGAGGAGGAGTTTTCTGGTTTTACGCCGGGGGAGCTGAACGAGCACTTCGCGGGAGTATCGGTGTCACCCCTCGAAAATATAGACAATGCAACGGACACTATTTTACGTGCAAGCGAGGAGGCCTTTACTTTTAGCCCTGTTAGTATGAGCGACGTCGTCCTTGCTATATCACATTTTCCCTCGCAAGCGAGGGGTGTCGATGCCCCTTGCCGTTTAGCCTCTATGTCAACGACCTGCAAAATATACTCAACGGCAACACAATTAAACATCTTTTTTACGCGGATGACCTCCAGATCTATCTACACACCAACAAAGATAATTTCCTGGACGGCGTGGCTCGACTGGCAGAAGCGGCACGGCTGGTTTCTGGCTGGGCGGAGAGCTCCGGTCTGCGACTTAACTCCGGCAAAACCAAGTCTATATTTTTCGGGTCCATGAAGAACGTTAATGATATTAAATCATGGAACTTGCCTGGGGTTCCGTTGCCGGATGGAGTGATCGTCCGATTCAGTGAGACGGTCGTGAGTCTCGGTGTTGTATTGGATAGCAAACTTACTTGGAAACCGCAGGTGGATGCTATCACGAAAAAAATAAATAAAGCCCTGTATGGCCTGCGGTTTATCAGGGGCTGCACCACTGAGACTCTCTGCAGAAGGCTAGTTGAGACACTTATACAACCGCACATCGACTACTGTGCTGTGACTATCCTGGACGCGTCTAACGAACAACGAATACGGATACAGAGACTGAGCAATTCGTATGTGAGATTCATCTTCGGGCTTAGGAGGGATGAACACATCAGTCTTTACCGGAGGAGTCTAAAATGG
The DNA here is from genome assembly GCF_009193385.2 of Nasonia vitripennis. Lineage (NCBI taxonomy): Eukaryota > Metazoa > Arthropoda > Insecta > Hymenoptera > Pteromalidae > Nasonia > Nasonia vitripennis. The sequence continues at coordinate 3,971,278 of NW_022279588.1, forward strand.
CTTTGCACCGATTGCAGAAGGCTCTACTTTGAGACCATTCTATTATACAGAATAATCCGGAACGGTGAACCTTCGTATCTGGCCTCATTGTTCAATAAACACAAGCAAAGACTCTCCAATAGGGGAGTTCCCCCGGAACTGAGCATACCTACCGTGAGTACTGAAACCGGGGCTAGGGCCCTCCAGGTCCAGGGTGCTCGGTTTTAGAACTCTCTCCCTTCTACTCTGCGAAACCTGCCATCTCTCGCCTCCTTCAAGGGGGCACTACGGCGGCACCTGCTGGCCACTGAATCGTGACGACTCTGCGCCCTCTGGCGCTGCATTCTTAATCTTAATCTAGTTTTAATCTAGTCAGACTCGGCCCTTAGGCCGTAAAAATTCTTTCAGTATTACGTATTTTAGATTTCAAACGTGCAATACAGATAGGTCTATGACCAAACCTTAAATGTACAGCGTAATATTAGAAAAGTTTAATGTGATAATTAAATATGACGAAATGTGATTTTATGTGACAGTATTTTTACATATTTTATTATCTCTTTTTGTTAGACTGTATGCGACACAGTCGTTGTGATCTAATTGGTATTATTTTTTGCTTTTAGCAAATAAAGACCTATCTATCTCTCTCTCTCTCGTTGACGTGTTGCGTCAACGGGATCCAGACGAGAACTGCCGAGCCGCGCCGCGGCGCGCGCGCGCTTGACGTGTCTCTCCCGGCCGTCAGGGCCCGGCCAACGACGAGCACTGATTGGTTGAGCGAGGCGCAAGATAAGATGATTGGCTGCTCATCTCGCGTCCGCTCTGACAGACGAGCACGCAACGGTCGGCGACTTCCACGAATTCCGGGGACACAGCTAGTGTCCGAGAAAACGCGGGCCTTGCCAGAACCGAACGGCTTTTTGATCGTCTTTTGGCGTCGCGGAAACTTTGCTGCGCAAACCGCGATGCGCGCTTTGTGCTGCTGCGACGTACAACGTCGCAATCCCCTCCCTTAACGATGCTACTCCCCCGAAGAGAAACTGACCACATCGTAGGTCCAGGAAGAGTCCAACTCTCCACCCTTTGGTTGGGTTTAAGTTGGGCAGGGGCGCCACCCTGCATCCTCCTACTCGCCCCGGGGTTGCGTTTGGATCACAACCGCAACCCCGACTTCTCTTCCTTTCTGTTTTTCTTCTGGCTCACCTCTTTTTTCTCTCTCTCTCTTGGCGCACCCCTCACTCGCGGCTTTCTTCTCTCACTCTCTCGGCTTTCTTCTCTCTCTACTCCCGACGATCTTCGCTACGTTCTCCGTAAACCCTTCGGAGGACAAGCTCTCTCGTCTCTGGCGTTACTCCCTCTAAGCCCCGCAGGATTTGAAGAAGAGCATCCCTCTCCTCCTGCTGGCTTAGAATCGGTTTTTCCGAATTATTGATATTGAGTAATATTATGTAGTTATTGAAAAAAATATATTTACCTTGATGCAATGTAATCTATGAAACATAATATCAAAGGGATTAGATTTTATTTACGACGGACAAAACATCAGAGAAACAGGACTAAATTTGACGTCAAGACACACCTACCTCACTATAGACGATAAATTGCGAAATGTTCGTCATTGTGACGGTCATAGTTTTTTAGATTTTCTTTGCATCGAGATCTGACAATGAGATGAATTAATTTAAAAAATGCAGGATATAATATAGATGTTAATTTCATGTTAATTGAAGTGCTTCTATTGGTTGTTAGAGTCATACAACAGATATATGACATTGTGATTTTTTTTAACTTGGTTTTCTAATATGCTTAACAAGGGATTTGTTGCCATATTATGGCTCGTTTATCAAAGTTACTATGTCAGTTCTGTCTATTTATTAGTTAATACTATAAATTATTTGTAAACTTATATAAAAATTTAAGTTAATAACATTGAAGTTTTGAATTTTAATTGAATATAATTATAAGATAACACCGGCACACAAAATAAAAAAAGTTGTCTGCGCGAGAAATCAGACCTATCTATCTTTATGTTTTTCGGGTCACTAAATTCGAATATAAGGTCAGTCAGGCCCCATCACGTCAGAGTCAAGGTCAGTTGGAGGTCAAATTAAGAAGAAAAGGTTTTAAAAAATTAAAATGCCATATATTTATGTTTTTTTGGTCGCTGAATCTGAATCTGGGGTCAGTTTTACCCGATCACGTCAGGTTCAAGATCAGTTAGAGGTCAAATTGGGAAGTAACGGTTAAAAAAATTAAAAAGCTATATATTCATGTTTTTTTGGTCGCTGAATCCAAATCCGGAATCAGTTTGGCCCCATCACGTCAGGGTCAAGGTCAGTTCAAGGTCAAACTGAGAAGAAACATTTCAAACCGATTAAAATGTCATATCAAAACTTTCCAAAAATGGAAAAAGATACCGAAAAATTGTAAAAAATCTTATTTAATCACATAATATCTTCCTTGTGTACAGAGAAAAGTTGCTTTCGTTTATATTTTTTTCTTATTTTGCTTTTTTCCACTAGCTTAGTAACTCTCGATGTCTTTCTTTACTCCTTTTTTCTCTTGTAACGAACTCTTCTTACTTCATATGACCTATGCAATGGGTTTCTTTTTCTCTTTTTGTTATTTGTTTTAATGTCTCTCTTCAGTGTCCAGCAAAAATGTGCCATCATGTTGACATTCCATCTTCCTTGGTATCGATTCTCCATTACACTTATATCTTGATGAAATTGCTCTCCCTTTTCTTCACTGACATCTCCTAGATTAATAGGGAAGTAATCAAGACGTGAATGTAAGAAATGCATTTTATAACTCATCAAGCAACCCAAATTTTTGAAATTCTCCAACATTTGTTCTACTAGTTCCTGATAGTTCTCACTCTTTTTATTTCCTAAAAAGTTCTCACGAACAGTTTTAAAACTTTGCCATGCAGCTTTTTCTGTGTCATTTATTTTTGTGATAATGTTTCGTCTTCAAATAGAGTACGAATTTGAGGACCATCAAAAATACCTTCTTTTAATTTAGCTTCACTTATTGCGGGAAACTTTTCTTCCAAATACTGGAAACAATCGCTATCTTTATCCAGAGCTTTGACGAACTGCTTCATGAGGCCAAGTTTGATATGAAGTGGTGGTAGCAGATAGTTTGAAGGGTCAATCAATGGCGTACGTATAATGTTCCTCGATACTGGTTCAAAATGTGTTCTAGTTGGCCATACTTTCTTAACGTAGTGATTTACCCTGTCTCTACTATCCCATAAACACAAGAAGCAGGGATTTTTAGTAAAACCTGATTGTTGTCCTAAGATCATGGTTGTAATTTTAAGATCACCACAAGTTTTCCATTGATGTTCCAAGTACTTTATTTTTTCCAATACAATTTCTAAATTTTCATAAGTCTCTTCCAGCTTAGTCGAGTGAGCTATGGGAATGGATGCAAACCTGTTTCCGTTATGAAGCAGAACAGCTTTCAGACTTCGTTTTGACGAATCAATAAAAAGTCTCCATTCCTCGTCTTTATACGTATTCGGTTTTATTGCATCGACTAAACCTTTAACATATATACAATATACCAACGAATTCTCTTCATCGTTAGTAAAAAAAATCCTATATTATTTTTCTCTGTCTCGATAATAAGAGGCCGTTGTTCCTTTTGCTAACAGATTTTTCGTTTTAAGAACTGACGCTAGATATTCTCCTCCATCTTTAGGTAATCCTATTTACAGTGAATGCTTTGGTATTGAATTAGCCAATCAAAATGTAAACTGGGTGCCACAAAAAGTTTGCAGTAGATGTTATACGATGGAATGTCAACATGATGGCAGATTTTTGCTGGACACTGAAGAGAGACATTAAAACAAATAACAAAAAGAGAAAAAGAAACCCATTGCATAGGTCATTTGAAGTAAAAAGAGTTCGTTACAAGAGAAAAAAGGAGTAAAGAAAGACATCGAGAGTTACTAAGCTAGTGGAAAAAAAGCAAAATAAGAAAAAAATATAAACGAAAGCAACTTTTCTCTGTACACAAGGAAGATATTATGTGATTAAATAAGATTTTTTACAATTTTTCGGTATCTTTTTCCATTTTTGGAAAGTTTTGATATGACATTTTAATCGGTTTGAAATGTTTCTTCTCAGTTTGACCTTGAACTGACCTTGACCCTGACGTGATGGGGCCAAACTGATTCCGGATTTGGATTCAGCGACCAAAAAAACATGAATATATAGCTTTTTAATTTTTTTAACCGTTACTTCCCAATTTGACCTCTAACTGATCTTGAACCTGACGTGATCGGGTAAAACTGACCCCAGATTCAGATTCAGCGACCAAAAAAACATAAATATATGGCATTTTAATTTTTTAAAACCTTTTCTTCTTAATTTGACCTCCAACTGACCTTGACCCTGACGTGATGGGGCCTAACTGACCTTATATTCGAATTTAGTGACCCGAAAAGTATAAAGATAGATAGGTCTGATTTCTCGCGCAGACAACTTTTTTTATTTTGTGTGCCGGTGTAATGTATACATATTTTATTTTTAATATATTTCTTTCTTTAAAATATCATTTATTGTTGTTCATTATTAAATATATTTAGTCTTAATAAAAACAGTTTATTTTATACCTAAGACGAAAATCACTGGTAAAATTTTTATTTGTCCTGTTTTTAGGTTGTCAAACAATAACCAATTCTCTTCGTATATTTTACACGATAAAAACTGGTTAAAATTTCGCCCCTTATTTAAGTTACAGATTTTGTACTGATACATAACTATTCGACACTTATTATTATAGCGAATAGCGAAACAGGGTCTATGATACAAAGCACTAAGTATATAATAAATGTACTAGAAATTAATTTTCATTTTTAGTAACCGAAGTCCAGGTGTCAAAATGATTCTGAAATTAATCCATTATAGTTATGGTAAACGGTATATATAACTACCTTCAAAATTACAATTAGGTTAACTACAACAAACTGCGTTTATAGTCATGAGTTTATTATGATCTGCGTTAAATTTCCCGGAAGACCAAAATTATTAGGCAAGAAAAATTCCCTAAAAAATCCGTAAAGTGCAAAATTTCATCTTAACCTAAAAATATTGCAAAATTACATCCTGAATGGCGAAACGTGGTCTACCATACAATGCTCTCAGGATACAACAAATGTACAAAAAAAAAAAAATGTTCACTTCCAGTAGACAATCTCCAAATATACCAAAAAAAATCAGTTTTAGTAAACGATTTCCAGGTGTCAAATTCGCCTCCTGCATGGCGAGACATAGCCTATGATACAATGCACTATAAGTATACAACATATGTACCAAAGAAAATTTTCAACTACAGCAGACAATGTCCGGGTATCAAAATCACCTTCCGGATGGACAAGTATGGTCTATGATAAAACGTACTGAGTGTACAACAAATATACTAAAAAATTTTTAGACGCTGTAGATGGTGTCCAGGTATCAGGATGATCCTGAGGTCAACTTATTATAGTTATCATAAATGATATATGATGCTACCTATTAAATTACACCAAGTTTAACCACCAAGAAACCTTGTTCATAATCATGAGTATATTATCAGCGTTAAAATTCTAGGAAGATAAAAATTCCAAGAAGTCCAGTTAAATTTCCTGAAAAATCAAGAAAGTGCGATATTTCATTTTTACATTAAAATTTTGCACTATTGGTGCACTAAAGAAAAAAAAAATAAAACGGTAGGAATATTCTTAGATGTTAGGACTCATGTGACAGTTAAAAAAATTTCAATTAGAATTAGAGGATTTTGAATAAATTGAACTGGAAATAAAGTTTTGGATAGATATTTTAGCAAATTAATATTATGTAGATTAACTTTAGCATTAAAAATTTTTGCTACTATATCAGATCGAAATCCCAATAGCTGATTCATTTTATCCCAAATTTTGTTTAATTTCCTTTTATTTTGGGTTACATGTCATAGAAATGAAAAGATCTGGTTAACCATACTTTTGAACTATTGTCATTGAATATAAAAAGTTCTGTTGTAACGATCATGGACTTCCTGAAAATATTGAATTTAATATAACCATTTTTCCAATTTTTATGTTGTCATCGTTACTTTTATTTTTTAAGTGATCCATGACACCTTTGTATAAATCTGTCCTTAATTGGTGTTGATTTTTATTTAAAAAAAATAATCGTGAACCTTCAACTCTTACCCAAGCACCAAGAATTTATTGTTGAGTTAATTTTGCTAAATTTAAGTAAGGATTAAAATCGTTTCTAATTGTGAATTTATGACAATATTGGGCATTGATCCAAAACCTTCATCAGGATACATAAGTCGATATAACATAGGATCTACATGTTTACTAATGTACGGTATATTATTAGGTACTCTATGTTATGAATGTATACATACATCTCGATCTTTTGGTGGTTGACCGTTTCCATCTACAAATACCACAGCTACTTCATCACAATTAGCTGCGTTATATCTATGTTTATCACGATTAGAGTTGCGTGTTAAATATATTATAATTTCGTTACTATTAAACTCAACTTTGTTGTTTTTCAAACGATTTTGTTCTTCCATTTCGACTTCGTGCATCATTTGGTATGATTTAGCGTATATGTTTACTTGTCAAAGTGTCTAATTCCTTTAATAGCATTGATGAATATGACACATTAGTTTGTAATCGTGATTGCGAGGTAATTTCATTATCAATGATGTATAGTTGCCCATATCTTTTGGCTTTGTTTTCGTCTGGGTGTAAGGTATAAAAATTGTGGTAAATTTGATCACAAATTCGTATAATTTGAGGGCCTTTTTCGAAAAGAGCGTCAAATCTAACTCCAAAATCTGCGAAGGCAAGTCCATTATTATATTGTCTACTATTATTTAAAAAGTGTTAGCTTTTGTCAGTATTTTCAGAAACTAATTCTTTTAAACGTTAAGGATAAGTGATATTGTCAGATAATACAACGTTTCCTCTATTGCAATAATTAGAAAACTTCATATCACATAATATTTCTAATTAGAAATGTTTAGCATTACAGAATTCACATATTTCACTTATGCTATCTAAATCATTCTCCATCATTGCTGATTCTTCGAAATCGAAATCGGACAGGGCATTCAATTTTGTTATTGGAAATTCATTAAAATTTTTATTAGCGTAACCTTTTAATTTTTTGTAGCTATTATTATAATCTTATTACTTTTAAATTTTCTTTAGAGATATAAATATACATACATTATTAACTAAGCGACGTCAGGAGCGAGGTAACCCTGCTAGTATTATATTATTATGAATTCTTGATTTTACAAATTTTGATATTTAAAAGTTTTAGACTTTTAAAATTTGAATTTTACAAATTTTACATTTAACAATTTATGCTACTAGTTAAATTATCAAACTTCATCAAACTTCGTAATAATGTGATATTAATGTAAAAAATTTTTTTTCAGATGAGGCTAGATCAGAAGCAACTTTTCGCTATACAGTAGAGAGCGTTTCAAAAATGAAAGATTCTCAATTATCCCCTCCATGTTTTGTTAGAAATTTACCTTGGAAAATTATGGTAATGCCAAGATCAAGTCAAACACAAGAAAGGCAGCCGCAGAGATCTTTAGGTTTTTTTTTACAATGTAATGGAGAAAGTGAGTCATCTTCTTGGAGCTGTTACGCAACTGCCGAATTACGTTTACTCTCCTGTAAAGATGGACAGGATCCGTTTAGTAGAAGTAAGTACTGCAATATACATAAAGTTTGGAAATACAGTTTTTTTAAGTTTAGTTTCGAAAGGAGATCTCTACATCTTATTTGTTTAACTCTTAATACCATCATTCTACTGGTGTTCGGGTTTATCGCCTTTCAAATTTTCCACAGGACTTCCGCATATGGCTTGTCATGACCCACTTTCACTAGTAACCCTTCGGACCACTTGATCTCACAAAGCCTGGCTTTTGTAAATAGCACTAGTGCATTGTAAGGAACTCTAGAACGGGGTTCTCATGCTGTATCGCCGCTATCTTACGTCGTTATTTTTTCCTGCCTTGCTTTTGTCACTCTTCTGTTCTGGGCTGTTAGTCAGGCTTTTTCTAGGCCTCTGCATCTTTAAAGAGTTGTCCTTGCGTGTCACTCATTGTTTTTCTCTCGAAACTGGTGCCCTATTTTGTAATAATAAAATTCATATTCAAAGCGTTGATCTTTACGATCTTCTTCCTCGTGTTTTGCTATTAATTGGGTGTGCAGAGAATTTGCCAAAAACGATTCGCCGGAAACAATTTCCCGAATAGACAATTCGTCGAATAGATAATTTGCCGAGTACACAATTTATTAATCATCAACTAGCAAGAAACGCTCACTTCGATCGCGATTTACAAATTAATCATAATGATATTTAATTATTTGACGTGTCATTATTAAATACTCTATTCCCTATATAAAAAAGTCATGACCGGATGAAGTGAAGCCAAGAATGCGTCAATATGATTGGCTCATGTAGTGCGCATGCGTCAAAAGTATCGTTAGAATTTTTTGATTTGTTTTTGATTTCTAAAATTGATTCTAATATTAAAAATGTAATATAATACTATAATACATATCAAATTATAATTTGTGTATTTATAATATTCTAGAGACATTCTACTCTCGAAACTATTCTATTCTCGAGACATAACCTTAAAATTTTAAAAGGAAGTTGGCGACGAAACCGCGGCAATTTTGAAATTTATATGAGCGCGAAATGAATCATATGTTGTAAAGTTTAATATATTTCCGTGATAGAAAACAAATATTAAAAATATCAATCAAGTATTTATATTCCATTTAATAAGTTAATGAAATTATAGTCTACTACAGTGCGCGCAGCGCACTGCGCCATATATTAAAATGTGTCTGGTAGTCTCCGGCTATAAATTAACTTTATCCCAAAAACCACCCGTCCTTAAGAATTGGGGTAAACCGAAAGTTTACTGGAAGTAGACCGGAAGTCGACGAGAAGAAATATAGAATGATCAGAAAAAATATAAAATGACCGGAAGTGACCGAAAATAATCGGCAATGAATCAGAAATATACCGAAAATGAACAGGAAGTGACCAGAATGATGTATATTTGCTAAAGTACTCGTAAGGGAAAATTAATCAATAAATATTTAATAAAAATTTTGAGAAGTTTAAATATATATATATATAACGGGGTGAGACTTTTATTCGCCTAAACGACGTTGAATGCGATCGCTATCCCACGTTGCGGCGGATAGCACCTCAACGCCAGCGATTAACCCGCGTTGCAATGCAGCTTATCCTGCTGCTTCTTCTCGTGGATACCGCACCTTCTGGTGCGTGCTCGGCTACTCAGATGCGTTGAAGCTACTTGTCCAACGCCCGCGTAGGCGGCGGTAATCGCGGAAAGGAATTAGCAAGGTGGCGGTCGTTAAATAATAACAAAAAGTCGTAAAATAAAAAGACTAAGGTTATATTTAGGTTCGCGAGATAAACGTGAATTTACAATACGTCGAGAGACAAAATAATAATAATGCACGAGTCGCAACAACTTTGCGCGCAATCTCTCTCTCTCTCAAGCACTGCGCGCATCCACACTAACCTTCTGCTGGTCCTCTCGATGACGCCGTCGCCGATTGTCGTGGTCTAGCGCTGGACCGCTTGGCAGGACCTGGATCGGCCTAACGCACTCACACACACACACTCCTTTCTCAACGCCACACGTACCGCGAAACACCGATATACGCACTTTCGCGATACGAGCGAAGCCGCGTGTTTACAATTCGGGAGCCGAAAGCTATCTGTTCTCCTCGCTGGACTAGCCCGCGCGCTCGCCCCTTCCGTCCCTCTCGCGCCTTAGAATTTCGCACGTGTTTTTCTATCGCGCGCGCGACTCTACGTACTCTCGTCGCGGCGCAGCGGTACTCATACCGCTTCGTGTTAGCCGCGGTGCTCACACGTTACAATATATATATATATATATATATATATATATATATATATATATATATATATATATATATATATATATATATATATATATATATATATATATCAGTAAAGTTGCAAAGTGGCTTACTTTAAATAAGTTATCATTAAATGTTAGTAAGACAGTGTATATAGCGTATAGTAGCTACTATGATAGCGTTCCTGACACGTTAGAAATTAAATTAGGTAGGAATATAATAAAAAGAGTAGGAAACAATGAATATCTTGGCTTACGCTTTGATTTTAATATGAAATGGGATAAACACATAAATTATATTGTCAAAAAAACTAAGTATTTAATTTTCGTTTTTGCTGAAATTGAAAATTCAATGGACTATAAAACATTAATGATGATTTATTACGCATTTTTTCAAAGTCTTGTAAACTATGGTATAATTGCCTGTGAAGTAGCGTACAAAAATTTTCTAAATTTAATAAAAAAAATACAAAAGAAAATATTAAAAATTATAAATAAAAATCACCTTACAACGCAAGACCCTCCTTTTACAGTAAGGCAACTTTTTCAATTAGAGGCTGTGTCTTTGCATTACGTTAGATTAGGAAACATATTCACTAGAAGCACTAGCAATACTAGAAATGAGATTATACCTTTGCCAAGAATAAGTAAAACTGTAAGTAAAAAGTACAGCTATTTTGTAGCTATAAACATATACAATGCATTCCGCAACGAAATAACAGATTAAAAAGAACTGAGATCAATCAACCAAAGTCAAGTTTATTATATTCAATCATAATGAAGCAACAAAATTTGTTTGGTCAATAAAGGGCTTACTTAACTTAAAGTTAAGTTATATAATGATCAATTAGGAACAACTCTCAGGATACTTACTTGTACAGGATAGTTACGCAGTAAGTATTCTGAGAGTTGTTCCTAATTGATCATTATATAACTTAACTTTAAGTTAAGTAAGCCCTTTATTGACCAAACAAATTTTGTTGCTTCATTATGATTGAATATAATAAACTTGACTTTGGTTGATTGATCTCAGTTCTTTTTAATCTGTTATTTCGTTGCGGAATATATCAAACTCGCCTAACCTTTTACTTTTTTAAAAGTTAATTATTTTTAGATTAAGTATACTTTTATATTATAGCAGTAGTATATATATTAATAATAATAAACAAATAAAATATGGCAGTCATTGTGAAAAGATGTGAATGGCTTCATGGCACACAGGTACCTTAAGTAACAGAACTGACATATTTTATATGTTTATTATTATTTATAATTCATATTATTATTATTCTATTTTATAGTCCATTACTTACATTTTGCTAATATATATCTAAAAAAACTAAACCATACATTGTGAATTACGATTAATAAACGAACGCATTTACCGATAATCTATTGTACTAGTTTCATCGCCCCGATATTTTCGCAGCATCGTGAACTGAACACCTCACGAAGAACAAATCCATCGACTTTCACATGTAACATTTATACGATAATATTTATATATTACAATAGCAGTCTGCGCATGCGTACAAATATTTTATAGGATAATTTTTTATAGATTTTTCTATTTTTATTTTGCTTTGTATTGTCACATTAGCTTTGGTCTTGTATAAGGTTTTTCATTTGAACTTTTTGTGCTACAAACTTGTGACTGTCGACTTTATGGGTTTAGTGGAGAGGCGCTGTTCGCTTTGGCGATCGTTGAGACAGGTCTGAAATTGTTACCCTTAAGTCTATGTTGTTACACAGTTCAAAAAATTCAAATGAGATAAGAATTATACGAATAGATATAAATATGTCTGTTATTGAAAAAATATATGAATGGCTGCACGGCACACCGGAATATTTAAATAACCCGAAATTATTAAGGCTCAAAAATATTTAAGGTCCAAAAATTGTAATGCCCAAAAATTTTAAGGCCTAAAAATCGTAAGGCTCAAAGTGATATCCTAGATGTTAACTTATTGGGAAAGGATGTGAGAGGCTTCACGGCACACGGGGACATTAAGGACTTTAATATAATAGTAGATTCAAAATTAATTTTTTTGACTGTCATAGTTTTTTAATAATTTCAGTTTCGGAATTTTACTTTTCATTATAAATCAATGCGTGATTTTCGTGTATCAAATCTTGATTTTTTTAAATTTGTACTTCCCCCCTGTTAGGAATTGACATTAGAAAAAAGTATCTTAACAAAACTTGAATTTTATCACTATTGCAATATATATATTTTAACCGAACGACGTTAGGAGTGAGGTGATTCGCGCTAGTAAACAAATAAAATATATCAGTCATTGAGAAAAGATGTAAATGAATTCACGGCTTACAGAAAAATTTAAATAACCTAAAATTTTTAAGGCCTAAAAATATTAAGGTTAAAAATGTTAAGGCCCAAACTCAGAAGGTGTTGCTGAGTGTTTGGTGGGATTGGAAGGGTTATTGTTCATCATGAGCTGCTCGAACTTGGACAAACCATTAATTTGACTGTCTACTGTCAACAACTAATGCGATTGCAGCAGACGATGTAAAAAAAATGTCAGAATGACATGCGTTTTTAGTTTCTCTCGACAAAAAAATTACTGTGTTTAGATACTCTAATGCACCAAGTCCATTATCAATAGTACAATATTAATAACTGAATTTAAAATATGTTCAACAAAATAATACAAATATACAAAAATAAAAGTAATAATTAAAAAACTTTAAAAAATAAAAAAAAGAAAGTAATGCGGGCTTTGTAATAAAGACAGTCTCAACCCTGTAAAACGCAGAGAGCTCTCATAATCAATAAAAAAATTGCACAGTATAAACCATATTATCAGTAATCAGTTACATTATTTAAGTGCACTGAGGTAAAAGTAAAAAAATAAAATTTAGCTTCGTGATCAAATTCAGTGGACCAAAATTCATAAAAATAGCCTTCGTCAATGATTTTCCTCTAGATGTAAATTTCTTAACCGGGTAAAAAAGACATTTTCGATGGTTTTTTGAGGTTAGGGACGAGCGCTTGAGGTATCGGTAAAAAAGACGGCCAGTTTCGTGTTCAGCAGCACAAAATATATAAAAATACTCTCTGTCAATAATTTTCCTCCCGTCGATCACAAGATAAACCTCTCAACTGCATGAAAAAGCAATTTTGGGGGGTATTTTTTGAGGTTAGGGACGAACGCTTGAGGTATCGGTAAAAAATACCGTCGGATTCTTGTTCAGCAGCTCAAAATACATGAAAATAGTCATTGCTTAGAATTTTTCTGAGCCCCTGTGATTTCTGACAGCTTGATCATTTCGTAAAGTAGTAATTTTTTAAGGTTAGGGAATGCGTAGCTCCGTCTGGGAACAAAATTAAAAAAAATGCCCCTCACTAATTGAAAGTACATAAAAAATGCTAAATTTTCCATATTTTAAAAAATTTTTAGATCAAAAGGAATTTTAGGCAGAGCTTTGTTACGTTTGATGTGGAACGTTCCATAAATAAATGTATTTAATATAGCCAACATTCTATAAAAAAAGGTATGGCTAATAGTACACAGGATCTGTTTTAAAATATTTTTACTGTTTATTATGAATTTATCTTTCCCTACTGAAATAACTCATGTAAGTGCTCTTTACATAAAAAAAAATCTATTTCAAAAAGATTTTCGTCATTTTATATTCACAAACACATAACTTGATAGAAAAACATCTGCACAAATATTTATTTGCAGCATCCCTTTTATGTCGACCAAATCTGCTGATTACATCTAGTAATATGCATGAATACATACAGCATTCGTCATTTTAAACAAACAGATAGCTTTAAACGAAAGATCAAATCTGCACAAATATTTATTTGTAGCATCACTTTCATATAGACCAAATCTGCAGATGACATCTTAAGATATGCAAAAATATATACAGCATTCGTAATTTTATGTTTACAAACAAATACCTTCTAGAAATAAAATCATATGTGCACAAATATTTACTTGCACCATCCTTTTCATCTAGACCAAATCTGCTGATTACATCTTGTAATATACATGAATACATACAGCATTCGTGATTTTATATTCACAAATAGATTGATTTAAAAAAAAGATCATATCTGCACAAATATTTATTTGCAGCATCCTTTTCATCTAGACCAAATCTGCAGAATATATTGAAAAATTAGATAGTATATCGAAAGAAGCCCGCATTAATATAATTGACAATATATGCGTATATTATATAAGTTTTGTACGTTTACTTATTTAATATTGTTTGAATAATTAGGATAAATAATTTATGGTCAAAACAATTATTATAAAAAAGTAAATGTTAAAGATAATTTTAATATAATTTAAGTAAATGTTAATATAATTTAGTAAAGTTATAACGAGGAACAACGTCCCTCGCCACGCCGGTAATCGAGGCAGGATAGAGAGTGACGAAATAGGGCGGCGTTGGCTCAAGCGGTAGCACGCGCGCCTAGAGATCTCGGGAGCGCCGGATCGATTCACGGACTCGGCGTCTCCTTTTGTGATTTTCTCCTCTCACGTCAAGTCTCACCCCGTTACAAAGTTTATTCAATTAATAAGTCTGTTAAAATGCTTAATAAATTCTACCATTAAAATCACATATTTGTATCAAAATTAAATTGTAATTATTTTGGTTATTGATATTTTGATTTATTATTTTTATAATATATTATTTATTGTAGATGCTATACTAGCGCTACCAAAAAATAAAATTGGTCGCATCTATTGTTATATTTCAATTTATTAATTATTAAAATTATTTAAAATTATTTACTTATTGAAGCAACTTATAATTTATTGTCGAATAAATCCGATGTACCCGGTAAAAAGAGTTTTATAGAGCTACTATTCTCAGAGTAGGAAATTATGGAACATATTTTCAAAGTTGTAAAATTACTACACAAAATTGTAATTTTTCTATTTCGGAATAAATATTTTACTAAATTTGTAGTAAATTTACAGTTTTTCAGTAGTTCATTTACGAAAAATACATCTTAGTTCTCATTAATTAATTCAAAATTTAAAATTTATATTATGCACAAGGTTTATTTTTAAATTTTTATATACATATTCTATACCATGAATTTGTAAATATAATGAAAAGAGCGCTACTAAATTTGAGATTCAGAAGCAGCTTTTATATTAATTTAAAATGTAGTTATGTACTGTAAATTTAATAATATTTAAATAACTTTATTATTTAATTTATTAAATATATAAATTATAATGCACAAGCGCTACCAACGCCAATGAAATTGGTTGCTTCTATTTTATTTGTTTGATGCTTACAATATAAAACTTTTATAATTAAATAATTATATTTTGCTTTTTAATTAATTTATTATATAAAAATGATAATATACAAGCATTACCAATGGCAATGAAATTGGTTGCTGCTATTTTTATTTCTTTGATGCTTATTATTTAATTGTTAGGCAGAACATACTTATACATAACCATATTAAAAATTTTATAATGTATAGAAAAATTAAATTAATGTTCAGTATTAACGTATTTACATAAATAAAATATTAATTATCGAGAATACTAGAAGATACGTCATATAAAATTAGTTAAAAATTGTCTAATTCAAAAATTTCACGATATACAACATTTTTAGTATACATTTATAGATTATCATTGAAGCATTTATTTAAATAATTAATTTTATCATCTTGGTTTTCTGTTATTACTAAATCTTTTGCTAATAATATTTTTAAATTATTTTTTTGACGTACTCCAGATACAGCAACATATGATTGACCATAACTAAAAACTGAAGACGGTAAATATAATCCTACATTGTCAGACTTTTGACTTTGAGATTTATTTATAGTCATTGCAAGTCCTAATCTAAATGGAAATTGTCTTGGTACCATAGTAAATGGAACTTCTTCAATTGAAGGACTTAAATCAATTCGGGGTATTATAATAATTTTACCTTTAGAGGTACCAGTAATAATTTCAGCTTTAACAACATAAGATCGTAATTCTTGTATAATTAATCTAGTTCCATTGCATAAACCATCATCTAAATTTAAATTTTTCAATAAAGTTACAATCGCATCAAATTTTAATGTTAATTTATGAGGAGGAAGTCCATTGGGTATATCTCCTTCCAATAGATCTAATATTTCGTCGTTAATTTCTAAAACATCAATATTATTTGGTGCTAATATTACTTTTTGATATAATGTTTTGTCATTGGGATAAATCTTATTTCTGAAACTTATAACTCATATATTAAATTTCCTCTAGATAACAAATCATTGGATATTAAAGTTACGTGGTTTTCTTTTTCAAATTAAAATGTGCAATTTATTGTTCGCCTACGTTTAATAACCGAGATTTAAACGATTGATCATTATTTGTGACTCTATTATTATCAATTAATTTCATAATTTTGAATTTATTCCATATTGAACTTTTTTTGACAAATGATTCTAGAATTTGAGCTCGACTTCCACGTCATACAACAGGTAATATTTGACGAAAATCTCCTGATAATACGACTACTATTCCTCCAAATGGTTCTACTGAATTATGCAAATCTTTAAATAATTTATCAATAGCATTAAACGCATATTTTAATACTTTTATTGTTTTTATAAATTTTCCATAATTTGAATTAGGACTTACATTACTTGTTGATAATTCTGATAAATTTAATGGTAATTTAAATGTTGTATAAACTGTTTTACCTGCATGTAACAAATTTGCGGCTATACTAGTCCAAGCTACAGTTATAACTGAAATTTGATGATAATTAAGATATGAAATTAATATATTGTGTAAATAAGTTTTATTTCTGATCCTCCGGGACCATCCACAAAAATTAATTTTTAATTTTTTTCATTAGAATGTATTGCTTTTATAACCTTGTTAAAATTATCACGTTATCTCTTATTAAATGAGTGAATAATGTTCGAATCATATGAAGGTGCTAATGGAGTAGTTTCGCAATCATTTGAGTAATTTGAAAATTTGAATAGTTTTGTCAATTAAAGGTAAATCATAATCACGTAACGTTATTGCATGTGAAATTAAAATATTATTAATTCTCGTTAAATAATTTTGTTCTGCAATTTCATCATTTAATTTAGGATCATAAAAATAAGTTTTATATTTATTGTATAGTTCTTTAGCATTGCAAGGATGATGAAAAATTAAAATTAAAGCATATAATGCAATACCCCGCACACGATCCGCGGCCTAAATTAAAATCAAATCAATATTTCATAAATTCTAAAGTCACTCGACTAATTTTCAAAAACACAAGAATGCTCCGCTGCCCCGCTCTGGCACGTAAACAACACCGCAGAGTAGCCAGCAGCGGCGGTAGAGGAGCATAACAAAGATTACGCAACAATAGCGAGCACGCAGCGGCGTAGGTCGTACCGATGAACATGTGTATGCGTGCTGACTAGGAACGAGCGATGACGCGGCAGCGGCGAAGCGTGCGCAGCTTTGCTCGCGTATATTTGTATACGTGTGAGATTTTTGATTGTAGGGTTAATTTGGCGGCTCGATTCGCACTCGCTTAGCATAATATAAAAGGCTCTGCGCGGCCTAGCGTATTCACTAGCTCTAGCGCAATTTAAGCGCACTAGTCTCAACTCAAGAGCAATTTCCGCCTTGAGTAGAAATACTTAGAAATATTATTTCAAATTTGACTTGTTCAAATGATAACGCAATTTTAGCGTATAATTTAGACTTAGATTATACATAGAAAATTTATCTTATTTATAAACTTAATTCTATTAGATTTAGATGACGCAATTTATGCGCATCTAATTATAAATTGTATTTCACTGAAATAAACACTTGCGCATTTAAATTCAAATGATAACCCAATTTAAGCGTATCATTTACAAACAAATATAACATATAGATTGTACACGACATCTATAAAAATGCACTATAATTAGTTAAGGATAACGCAAAATAAAGCGTATCTAAAATCTATTGTAAAAATCAAAAGCGGATTTACACTTTTTTTTTGTTAAAAAAAATATTGCAATTTACGCAATATTCTTCATAAAAAACGATTCACTGAATATATTTTATTTGTTCTTTAAACCTACAACAAGATCGTATTATTTGGATAAAACTCCACTACCTGGTATCCCGGACCGGACCTATACTAAAATCATTAATTACATTCTTTCTTTCTCTTTTTTTAACCTGTCGTCAGAATTACGACACAGGGCAGTAAATGTTCACAGCTATTCAATAATAATATAAATCAAATATTTGCACCGGATCGAGAAGAGCCGTGACCGTTTCAATAACTGAATTAATGCATTGGGTAATTAATAATTTATAGTAAACATTTATCCCATTCATTATCCGCTGATATTAAATGTTAAGCTAACGCTGCTTCATAAAATGAAGAATATACGATACCTTCTACAGTTCATATATTTTCAAATGATGCGGCACCTTTTACATGTAATAACAACATACGTAAGTAAAATAATTCACGTTTTTTAGGATCAACAAAATACATACGACTCAATATGGGTTTATATATTCGTTTTCGTGGAGTCCAAATTTTTAATTTTTTATCAAACACGTAATGATTGAGAATTTCAATATATAATAAATCTTGTGCTAAATAATCAATTTTGTTTAATTCAAACCAAGCTGTCAATATAGTATTCACATTACGATCTATTAATTCTGTTTCAGATCCTTGTTTAAAATATACAAATTGTTTATTTTCTAAATGGACCGCTAATCGATAAATTACGTGGGATTGATCGTATAATATAAATTCTAATAATAATCTATACATTGCTTCAGGCAGACATACGTACCACATAGCTAAATATTGTTCTATTTCATCGTAATTTAAAACATTAGTGATTTCATTTAAATTATTAGAATCATTCTCTTTTCTAAAACCTACTAAAGCGGAATCGGAACCTTTATATAAATATTTAAACAAATATTAATTGTTTTTACAGTGCTGCATATCTCGACATTAATATGACAATTAAATGTTAGCAATAAATAAGGATTATATGGGACTACAAATTGGTTATTAGCAGTACGATTCGATCGGTACTTTATTATTCGTCCATCATTACGTCGACGATATATTGGGTATCCATTTTCTACATTATAATTAGTAGATGAAGCAAACGGTTTAGGAAACTTTTTAGTACAAATAGATTTTGATTTATCCATACATGGTGAATTTTTATTCTGAATTTTACATGGTCCATGTATCATATGTTGTTTAAAAAGACCATACAGAATAGGATAAATACTTTCATCTAGTATTTCAGCGCTAATAATATTGTCAATTTGATCAGAACTATAAAATTTATTTTTAAAATCTAAATATAGTAGTTCATGCATATGAGGTAATGCTCGCTTTTGAAATTCAATTACATAAATGTAACCAATAATTTTACCGAAAATTTTTTTTTGTAATTCATTCCAGAATGCAGCTACTTTAAGATAAAAAACTCGAGCTACTAAATCAGGTCTATCTTATGTATTTTCATTCTCATTTAAATTTCCTACAATTTCAATCCATTTAGGATTACAAGTCATAGTAACAAATAAATCAGGTTTTCCAAATGTTTGGACAACTGTCATTGCGTCTATATAATTTTGTTGCAAAGAATGCGGACTTCTAATAAATGTTGATGGTAAAATAACCATTTTGCCAATGTTGACATTAATTGATTGAGCTTTATTTGTTACATGATCCATTAATCCACGATACGTATCAGTTCTTAATTTTGCTTGCTGATTTCTAATATATAATAATCTCGTTCCTTCAATTTCACACCATGAATCGACTATAAATTGTTGAGTTAATTTACCTAAATTTAAACAAGGATTAAATTCATTTCTTACACTTAAAAGAAAAGAATAATATAGCAACGCTGTAACTTGGGTTTTATTTTTAATTTTACTTTCATAATTAGGTTGCTGCCATCCTCCTTGTCCGAAAGGAAAAATTAAAGGATATGTCATAGGATTTAGATGTTTACTTATAATTGAAATATTTCAGGTTTTGAATTTTAGAATCAATACAAAAATCAAGATTAAATGGAGGTTCTCCTTCCTCACCTACAAAAACTACTGCAACTTCATTACATGATGGAAGTTCAAAGATTTTATTATTAGAATAATTTTGCCGTGTAATAAAAATGTTAACCTCTCTAGGTTATTCATTGGCATTTCAAGCACGTTTTAATTCTTCTTCATTAACTTAATGCATCATTTTGTATGCTTCAGCATAAGGATTTATTTTACCTAAGATATTGTCATTTTCATTTAGTAATTTCATGTTGCATTTTATAATTTGAAAGCCGAATTTCATTAGCTATTTCGTTGTCTATTATATATAATTGTCAAAATTTTCTATTTTTATTTGTTACTGGTTTTAATGAATAAGCATTATGATAAGTTTGAACACAAATGCGAAAAACTTAAGCGCCATGGCCAGGAACAATATCTATTTTCCCCAAAACTGGCAAAAGCTAAAGCATTTTTATAATTTGGTATTAATCGCATAAATTGTTTACTTTCTTGTGATTTGCGATTAGTAATACTGCAATAAACAAATCGGATATTAAAATTTATTTTTTATTAAACCTTTCCTTTATGACAATAATTGCTATATTTTGTATCAACTGGTAATTCAAATAAAAAGTGTTTAGCGCTACAAAATTCACATTCTTGATCCATTTTGCCTAAGTAATTTAGAGTATATGTTTTCTCATCATATTCCGAATTAGCAATAAATCCTATTTCATCATTATTTAATTAATGTGTGTTTTATTATATTCGTTAAGATTAATCATGATTCATAATGAGGAAGATTTATTCTGATGAGTAAATAAGGAAACAACGTCTATGCTTTAGAAAAAAGTAAATTTTCTACTTTCTAAAAATTTGATAAATCTCTTAAATATTGTAAAACATATACCAAGGAGTCAAGAATAAAGCATAAAATATAGATCTAGCGTCAGTATAAAAAAATGACATTTAAAAAACATTTTAAATTCAATGATAACAAAACTCCTCAAACTTATGAAACTCTTCATGCAATTATTATAAAATATTTACTAAGGAGTTATATTAAATATATAAATTTGAATGTAGTACTAATATGGAATTAACTCTTTGGAATAATATATTTTAGAATATCTTTTATAATGTTGTACATTTTTAAAGAGTGAAAGATATACATTTTTTTTATAAATATGATTATAAAGAATAATAAATTAAATTTTTTTCTAAGTGTTAAAAAAAAAGGATAAAAAATTATTAAATTATTACCAGATAAAATCTAACTTATGAAGCGCAAAGCACGCTGATCAAATCCTAGTATAATAAATAAGAGATTAAAATTAGTTTGTATTAATAATAAAATGTTATCAATATATAAAATTAATAATAATTCATTGGAACTTATCAAGTGGCGCGGTAGCGCCACGAAGGCGAGTTTTATCTTAAAACATACATTTAATCAATATTAAGTAATTATATTTATTTCGTTTAACAATCTAAAAAAACAGAACAAGTGAAAATTCTATTAATTTTTTTAGTCTCAAATATAAAATATATCATTGCAATTAATAATAATTATATTTAATAATGTAAAACAATAAATAATATTTTAAAACACGATATATTTTAAATAAAATATAAATACACTTATATTTATGCAACAGTTACAACATTAAACCATTATAATAGAATGATAAATACTATTATTATAATAACGTACTCAATTTACCCGGCCATGCTACCACGCACTCCACGAAGCATGACTTACAATAATACATTAATATAATAACATTTTTTAACTTATAAATTTAAAATGATCTTATAATTACATTCAATTGAAATTAAAAATTTCATTGTTATTTACTCAAATTTTTATATGAGTTTACAATTAAATTTTGTAGTATAAACTAATAAATAGATAAATCTGACATAGTTGTAACATTGAAAAACGCTCCATAATGTGGTGATTGATCCCGTTTTAAGAATTCGCAAGTTATGCAAAAGTGGCACACCTGGTGGATATATTCGGAAGCTTTGAAAGTTATACCAAAACAAGTGATCAAAACCTCGCAATAATACAATCATTTCTTTGATCTGACACCACTGTTCGCGTTCATTCTAATATTTCTATAGAATCTTTTGTTCGAAATCATAAATTTTAAATCAATATTTATTATACACTGAGAAATTTCTAAAAAATATGAATTAAATATAGTTAGCAACAAATTTTGTTATCTAATAAATATCAATTAAACATTGCTAGCAACAAAATTTGTTGCTAGCAGTATTTGATTTATATTTTTTAGCAATGTCTCTCGATCGGTCCGAGGGGGCATGTTTAAGGTACATTTTAAGCCCGGATAGAGTAAAGAAGACGGTCCGGATCTTTCAAAAAGACGTGGCAAGTGACTGAAAACACTTATTTATATAGTGAAATGTCATGAATTTTGGTCAATGATTTTACACCATATACATGTTTTTTTTTCGATAAAAATGGTATATATTTTCAACAGAATTTTTTTTTTTCAAATTACATCAAATCAAAAATTTTCGGTAAGAAGAATATCTTTTTGTTTTTTTGCAAGATTTAACCCAGGCTTGACCTCTTAAACAAGGTGCTGTCATCCGGGCCAAATGAGCCTTGGTTATTTTAATTAGGTTGCTACTCCTTCTGCTCCTCCTTCCCCACCTTTTGTGTGGTGGGGCCCCGGCCTTGCGACCGGCGTAGCGGAGTTGTGTGTGCGTGCGTGCGTGCGTGTGTGTGTGTGTAGATATATATCTATTTATTTATGTATAAGAAAGGCTTTCAAATTATTTACAGTTTATGATTAATACTTTTCAAACTTAAAAATGTTGTTAAATTTTTATTAACTATTTGTTGATTCATTTCCAATTCACCCCTTAAGAGTACTTCAGCAAATATGCATCATTTTAGTTATTGCTTGTTCATTTTCGGTATATTTCTGGTTTATTGCCGGTTATTTTCGGTCACTTCCGTGTCATTTTGTATTTTTTATTACTTCCGGTCTACTTCCGGTCAACTTCTGGTAGACTTCCGGTCTACTTTCGGTAAAGTTCCGGCTCACCCCAACCCCTTAAAGAGGGGTAGTTTTTGGGATGAAGTGAACTTATGTAGTTACGTAATTCATTACGTAAGAATTCAAGCAATTTCTCATGTAATTGATTGTGTGATAAATCACGTGATTTTTATCATCAAGGTTGGTAAATTAAATGTAATCTCTTTGGTATTATGTTTAATACATCTCATCGCATAAATTTAAATAATAAGTATTCTTTTTTAATGTTATAATGCAATTACTTTTGATTTTAAAATAAAATTATATTTAAATATTTATATATTTTTTGTTATTATTGTTTTTGTTTCATATTGCTATTATCATAAATTTGTGGAATATATATATATATATATATATATATATATATATATATATATTTAAAGCTTGAATCAATGTTGAAATAGAACGAGCGAGCGAGTTTTTAGCTAGTGCTGTAATTATTTTTTTTTTTTTCATTAAGACTTGGAATACATAAATTTCCTACTCAATTTTAACACTCTGTCTGGTTGAGAAATAGTGCTTAGAAGTACCTTAGCAGAAAAATTACGCTGGTGGGGTTTCAAACTGGCTGCTTGACCTTGAGATGACTTTCGGTATCCTAACTAAAAATACTATCCTGAACGTAATATTTCCCGCTCTTTTCATTCCCGCAATCAAAAAATTGGGTCCCTATTAAAAATATCGAAGTTGACTTTAAAATGTCCTTGAAAATTGAGTTGTAGGACAAATTCAAGTCACTATCCGACTTCCCCATTTTTTTTTGTTTATCCGGAGAGTTAGATAAATGCTTGATGCACTATGACAGGAGCCATGCGAGGCTCCCAGTGTGTAGGACTCTCCTGACGCGGGACTATCGCTAGGCAAACCCACTAAAACTCCACTTCTCATAGGGCCGCGAAAACCCTTCCGCTAACCGCTTCCGCATTTCGTAGGAGGGTCGCCTGTCTTAAGCTATTCTAGCTGTCAACTAGTCTTATCTCGTCCCAATTCTGCTTGCTATCAAGTATCGTTTCAACTACAGTTTCGGGCATAAAAGCCCTTATCGTTAGCTCTAGAACACTACGCTTCTCAGCCCAGCGAGGGCAGTCAAAAAACGTGTGTCTTACGTAATCCTGTTCGTCGCCGCAGTACTTACATGCCGGTGATGCCACCCCGTTCATCGCGACTAAAGTATCTGTGACCGGAGAGAAACTGGGTAAGGTAGAAGTTGACCTCCTCCCCACTTCCTGTACACCCACGGACCTACATTTTTAATAAGGATCCTAGTCCACCTAGCCTTTAGACATGCGATCCACCTACTCTACTAATTGCGCATTGTTATTTCTCTTCCTTTCGCGGCGACCGACAGCAGGATCAAGTTTGTGATCGCCATGAGTAACTGTTGGTCTCGGCCTCCGGACGTTGATGGTAGGTAAACGCTTTACTGTCAAGAAAACAGTTTCGGTCTTATTAAACGCTAAGGTCAGCCCGTGTTATGACATCCACCACAGTACTCTTCTCAGGTATCCACGTCCTCTTTCTTCGGCTTTTCGATAAGCACGAGTCTCGCTCTTTTCCACTGCGAGCTAAATACTTCCTGTGCCAGGCACTCATAAACCCAGATCTCCTTCTGGCTTTTGTCACTCGATCATCTCCTAGCTTTGAATACGTCCTTTTTTCCAACGCTAAAAGATCAATGGGTGGCATACCTGCGATAATGCAGGTAGCATGGGCCGATACCGTACGGTAAGCGGACGCCACTCTTAATGCACATATATATATATATATATATATATATATATATAATATATATATATATATATATATATATATATAAATATATATATATAATATATATATAATATATATATATATATATATATATATATATATATATATATATATATATATATATATATATATATATATATATATATATATATATATATATATATATATATATATATATATATATATATATATATATATATATATATAATATATATATATATATATATATATATAATATATATATATATATATATATATATATATATATTATATATATATATATATATATATATATATATATATATATATATATATATATATTATAACGGTGTGCTGGATGCAGTTGTTCAGTTTCCAGTTCCGCTATAATCAAGGTCCGTAGACCTCGTTACTCTCGAGGAAGAGAGTCGTCGGGATAGCACCTAGTGCTGAATAGGTTCCGGCCAGGCCAGTTACGCTGCGATCTCGTACATATACGAGACGCAAGCCCGCGGAGGCGGCTGGGTCGGTGATGGAGCGAGATACAAGTGTACGCGTAGGAACACGCAAAATAACGACTACCGAGATTGTTGAGGGACAGTCACATCGTTTATTGATAAGCTATATACAGGGCTTGCATGCGAGCAAGCGAGGTCGCAGGTACGAGGGAGGATAAGGAGAGCCCTGGCGAGTGTAGCGTGAGAGAGAGAGAGAGAGAGAGAGAGAGAGAGAGAGAGAGAGAGAGAGAGAGAGAGAGAGAGAGCTGGCACTTACAGTTAGCCGGTATCGCCCTAATGTTCGCTGTCAGCAGTCGGAACCCCGTCGGTGCAGTTCTGGATGCGGTAGCGAGACGCAACGTCGTATACGCACGCACACTCACACACTTCGACTTTCACTCTCTTAACAGCTATCTCCCGAAAATACTGAGCGCCTCGCGAGGAGTCAGTTCAAAGGTCGGATCGTATCTGGCGGCACGCGTCTCAGTCGCGTGTCGCCGAATTTTCTCTCTCTCTCCCCCCTCTCTCCGCCTCTCTCGTGTCGTCCAGCGGCTCTCCCCGCCTTGCCAGCGCTGGTACCTGTAACAGTGTGGATTTAGTACAAGTCTTTCTTCTCGCGGCATGCTGAGCTTATGACGTGCTAATATCGCCCGTCATAATATATATATATATATATATATATATATATATATAGAGAGAGAGAGAGAGAGAGAGAGACACACACACACACACACACACACACATATATATATAAGGGCACATCCTGCTTTCGTAGTGCCTCGTGTATTTCACTCTATCTGGCCGAATTAAATCCATTTTTGATATCCAATGTGACTTTGGCGCAATACTTCTTCCTTCCTCCCTTCCATCTTTTCCCCTCTATAGCTGTTTGTGCAGTGTAAATCACTAGACTAACTGCATCCAGGGTTGAACGCTTCTTTCTGAAGCCATATTGGCGTTCTGCTAATCTACCTTTTTCTTCTATAAAATTATCCATTTTGACGCAGATTATGCGTTCCAGGATCTTACCCGGGGTATCCATGCAGAGTGGTCTGTATGCTGAGGACTCCTCGGGTGGTTTTTTTTCCTTTTGGCAGAAGCACTAGTCGCTGTTTTTTCCAGTTTGTGGGAAATGTTCCCTCTTCTAGACATATACTACGGAGACCTCTGGATGAGCATGAATGTCATGCTTCAACGCAATATTTGGAATGCCATTCGTTCCTGGGGCCTTGTTGTTTCCTACCTTTCTGCAGGCGGCTAACAATTCCTCAATCGTGATCGGTGCGATAGCCTCTTTATTTAAACCTCTTTCGATAACACTTGGCTCTTCCAGTTGTCTAGGGAACAGCGTGGTCACTACCCGGTGTAATAGCACCGGGCATTTTGGAGAGGGCACGTAGCTTCCTTTAATCTTCTTCATTATTATTTTGTATGGTCGACCCCAAGGGTCTTGTTCGACCTCATCCTGTAATTTCTTAAGGCACCGTCGTTTGATTTTGTAGATTTTCTTCTTAAGACTCCTTTTAGAGTCCTTCATTTCTTGTCTGCGGGCATCTACTATTTCCTGGCCTATACCAGTTTTATAGTATTTTATCCTCGCTCGTTGTTTTCGGCTTCTGGTCCAGTGGCACTTGCTACGTGCATTCGCAATCTCCTTCTGTCACCAGTATACTGGTGGTCGTCTACTGTATGCCACTCTTTGTGGCATTGCAGCGTCACATGCTGGGGTGATGTTTATTGTCACCTGCTCCGCCTTGCTGTTCGCCGTTCCAGACAGTTGCATTTCTTCTAGTGCTAACAGGAACATCTACTTATCATAATCCTTCGTTTTTCGACTAACTCTATTTGTCGTTGTACTCGCGCTGGGTCCCCTTTTTTGTATTTCTACCTTCATTATTATGGCCTGATGATCACTATGTATGTAGTGTTCACTTCCTGTCTATGAATCAACTGAGCCAATAAGGCTGCTACTAACAAACGGGTGTGTGTGTGTGTGTGTAGCATAATAGAGATGTAAGAGAGTATATAACGTAGAGAGAGAGAGAGAGAGAGAGAGAGAGAGAGAGAGAGAGAGAGAGAGAGAGAGAGAGAGAGAGAGAGAGCGAGAGAGAGAGAGAGAGAGAGAGAGGCGCTATACGTATACATACAAGGAAAGCAGTACAGAGTAGGCGGAGCTTTTCACATGTTAGCTTCAGCGCCGTCATTATCTAATTACAGTTTTCGATTCATTAGAATCAATCAATTTTCTATCTAGTTTAAAAAAAATTCCCTAGCTTTGCATTTAAAAAAATAAAATAATTCTCTGTAAATCTATGAAAAATTACGTTACATTTGAGTGAAAAATACACTACCGTGACATATATATTTAAATAGCGGAATTAACTCGTACAGCAGTAAACACTAAACTCAATGGTTCTGTGTTGATTTTCAATCGGTCGCCATTTTGTCAGTTGTTAGATGATTTAGGCTATTCGCTTCTCAAAATGTTTGTTTTTTACAGATCTTCAATTCTATACCGATTGTTAGAAATCATATATTAGAACCAGAGTTGGCACCTCCGTAGCACATTTCCAAATGTACTAATCTTAAGTCAACTAGGCCTCAAAGTTAGCCCAAACATAGTAGAAAGGCACCTTTAAGTTTCGTTCTGCCTCTAAGCTTTATTTCGGAACTGTGACTCCTTTTCTAACGTCAGATTTGGCTAAAATCGAGCATAATTACAGGCAATATGCTTTCATTCCCGACGCCCGTGAGTGAACTGCACTAGCCACTGCATTGATGGCCTGTGCCTGGTCCACTTCGTCTTGCATATTGCGAGTAGCGAGACAGAAGTCTTGACTATATAGCCAGTAGCCATCTCAGCCGTGACTAACGTTTACTGACAATAGTGGTAAGGTCCCGATTATTTTTATCGACTTCTAACGGCAAACTTCAGAGGGTACTGCGGAGAAAACAATCCGCGAAA
This sequence comes from Nasonia vitripennis, assembly GCF_009193385.2. NCBI lineage: Eukaryota > Metazoa > Arthropoda > Insecta > Hymenoptera > Pteromalidae > Nasonia > Nasonia vitripennis. The sequence continues at coordinate 3,999,545 of NW_022279588.1, forward strand.
TCTCAAACTCAATTACGAAACCCCCATACCCTAAATCTACTTACCTCATATGCTAAAAGTTGCAAATATAATAGAAAATACTAGTGTATCTCCAAGCCCTAAACTCATATATCCCAGGCACGGAGAGATGCAAATAGAAAAAAGAAAATTATGCTATACTGAAATCTTCTAAAAACACCTTTACTGGGCACAATAAAGTGCTATTATAAAAGAAAATACTAAATCCGAAACAAGTAAACCCACCTATCCCATGACCATTAAGTTTCAAGCAGTAAATGGTAAATCAGATAATATTTTTTAACATTACATCGGCACTTCGAGAAAGGTAAGCGAGATCGAGGACAATATCTTAAGTAAAGCTCTCCAACTCACCCATGGATTTACGGAGGTTTTTTTGTCAAAACCCATATAGCACCCAATCTTTCGGCAATATTGTTTCTGAGTTGCATCCATCCGTATGATACCTCCCGAAACAAACATGAGAACCCGTGAAAACGCTTGTATAATTTTTTCAATTTAATGTTTTTTTAACTGTATTTTGACACAATATTGCAAATAATTTCCGAGCAATATTGCTGCTATGTTGTTATTGTTTTTTTGAAAAGCAATCCAAAAACGGACATTACCTTTTACAGCAATATTGCTTGACAGCATGAAGAATATTCAATAATCTACCTGCAATATTTTCGAATCTGACGAATCTGTCGATGCATCTTTCAGACAATATTGCCGAAAGATTAGGTGCTATATGGCAATGCAAAGCCAAAGGTATTTTTTTTTAAATTTGCAACTTTTTAGCTATCCTCTTTAAAAAATAACACCGGAAAATTGAAACCGAAAATGGATTAGTTGATTCTGATCTAAATCGAGAAATGTGATTAGTTAATGGCGGGGTTGTAGCTAATGTTTTAAAACTTACCACGATTGGTTGTCTGAATGGCGCTAAATTTGAAAATTTGTACCTTAAAATGTAGCGCGCTTTAATTCACCTAGTTACTGAAAATTCAATTGATTCTACAGGGGCACAGTTGGCACCTAGAGGGCTAAAAATTTAGGAACAACCTTCTTTTTTAATATACATTCCCGCGCAGCGTGTTTTAAAATTTCGCTGAGATCACCCTTATATTTCTGTGCTTCTTATGACAATAATGTACACAGATTTTCGCACAGATCTCTGCACAAAATTTGGACCGTCTTTTTTCAATGCCTAAAAATTCTTAAAAACATACAATCAAGTATAATAAATGCACTAATAGAAATTATCCGAATGATAACATCAAGTTGTGAATGCCAAAATTTTAATTTTTTTATAGTTGAATTAAAAGTAAAATTGTTTAAATATGGAAAAATAACATTTTTTGAGTATACCCTCACGAAAATAATGTGCAGAGATCTGTGCATAGATCTCTGCAGAGATTTCTGCACAGATCTCTGCAGAGGTCTTTGCACAAACTTTCGACAGTATCTTTTAGATTTCGAAAATATTCTTAAAAGCGAAAAAACAATATATTGTGAACTCTTGTTGACTCTATGAAAAATTTTTATTTTTTAATAAATTAATTTAAACAAAAATTTTCTAATATCTTGTAAAATAATAATTTTGGAGATCACAATTAGTGTTTTTTTGTTATCATCCAGATGGCAACACTCTTATAGGCACTCATTATATTGAATTTTTTTTCAACAATATACACAAACAATGTCAAACGGCGCTTTGATTCTTCTATGTTGGATTCCATCTCATTGCGGTATTGAAGGCAATGATTTAGCCGACTCCCTAGCTAAGGACGCAGTGACGTATCCTGGGATCAGAGAAAAGCCTTTCGTACCTTTCACTGATATGAACGCCAGCTACAGAGAGGCCATGATCAAAAACTCTAAAATCCATTTCCTGGAAATGAGCCCTGATAAAGGCATTTACTGCTTTCAAAATTACTACAAAGATCCTTGTCGCCCATGGTTTCAAAATAAAAACCTACCCAGAAATCTCATTATCACTATTAACCGTTGCCCTGCTGACCACTATAATCTTGCTGCCTTCTTAGCCAGGGTTAATATAATCTCGGACAGTACTTGCACTTGTAAATCCAACATTCAAGATCTGGATCATATTATCTGGCAGTGCACACTGTACGACAACCAAAGAAATAAGCTAATTGTAAGCCTGAGAAAGGCTGGATTCCCATTTCCTAATAATGTAATATTAAATTGTAAGCTATTCTGTATATTTTCTTTCTTTCTTTGTGTGTGTGTGTGTGTGTCTGTATATATATATATATATATATATATATATATATATATATATATATATATATATATATATATATATATATATATATATATATATATATATATATATATATATATATATATATATATATATATATATATATATATATATATATATATATATATGTGTGTGTGTGTGTGTGTGTGTGTGTGTGTGTGTGTGTGTGTGTGTGTGTGTATATATATATGTATACACACACATATATGTTCTTTTTTTTCTACAGCGAGTAAATCTTGTAAAAAAATATTTGAAGCTTAAATAAATAAAAAAAATATTGATTTTTTTGCTGTTAAGGATATTCTGGAAATCAAAAGGATACGGTCCAAATTTTGTCGAGAGACCTCTGCAGAGATCTATGCACAAATTTCTCCACATTATTTTCGTAAGTCTAGAACCGTAGTTATAGTGCTATTATCCGAATGGTAGACGCTATAAAGGTACTTATTATTTAATTTTTCTGCTTTTAAGAATTTTCTGGAAATAAACAGGAAACGATCCAAATTTTATGCAAAGATCTGTGTAGAAAACTATGCAGATATCTATGCACATTACTTTCGTAAAGGAAGATACCAAAATTAAAACTATCTCTACATGTGTATTTCATGTTGTTTTTCTTAAATTATAGAATTCTTGACTACAATAATTCAATTCTGTAGGATGTAATCATATGTTACAAAGAATCATAAATTCCCTGCCATTTACACTAATTTTTGTTATATTTAACATAAATATTTCAATTAGGAATTTAAATTATTAAACTGATATGTAACCTTTATGAGTTTAAGAAATTTGATTAGATAATATAGTTATAATTCTTAATATTATTTTATTCTAATTTTTGTAGAAATTCAACATCTTTTCTATAGTAAAGAAAATGACTGGGGATTTAGTCACTTCATGACGTGGCAAGATGTTCTTGATCCAGAAAAAGGTTATATCAAAGATGATGCAATAACTCTTGAAGTAAGTATGCTTTTTACTTATTGCGTGCTAAACAGATATTATTAAAAGTATTATACAGAAAAAATTTAATTTTAACATTCTATTAAGGTGGATCCCCACTGATTTTTTATCAAAAACTCAAAACCATTTTTATTATATAGTTGAATTGCTTATAGTCTTATGAACATTTTGAGTGCAATCTGATATAAAAACTCAAAGTTATACCAATGTTATAGGCAGTTGAGTAAAATATTGTTATGTCCTAGACTCGGCGGTCTTCATCGGACAGTAACATTCCGCGGTTATTTAAAATATGGGAGCACGGAGGGCGACGGAGATTATAAGTAAGACGTCTGGGCGCCGACCGTGCTTAGTTGTCCCCGCGATCCTGAAGAACAGCGTGAGACAACTGTCCGAGCACTCTTTTGAAACAAGAAAACCCGATACGTAGACTAATAAAATGTTAGGACGTCACCTTTTTTCTGTGACGTCCTTAACTTATGAGAAAAGGGAACTACTCGGATGTTAATTACTCGAAAAGAGAAGTGAATATCAGAGAAAAAGAGGGAGGTTTTATTTACTTATAGTAATATTAATTGACACTTACCTTTGTATGTATCAGGATCAAAGTCGCTTCTCTTCCTGCTCTTCCTCTCAGTTATTATTTGGGAAGCGCGATTTGGTTAACGCAGCAAGGTGTAGGAAGTCGCCAAATGATTTACTCTTACACAAGTCTTAGATTGAAAGTTCTTTAATAGATTTAATTGTTGATTAAATCACAATACGACCTACACTTGCGCACGTACGAATGTTTTGTAAAGAGTCAGCGTTTAAGTACACGGAAACACAAGGCGGCGATACAAGTACAAAAATTTATATCAAGCGAAAAGTCTTTTTAACACTGCACGAATACGTAATTTTTTGTTTGCAGTTAATGATTTTAATTCCGAATAAGTAAACGGCAAGAACCGATCTGGAAACAGGCAGAGCTTCCGCACGGTCCAAGAAATTATAAAAATTGACGGTCTAAGTTTTTACTTTCAAAATAAAGAGACGAGGACCGATACGGAAACGGGCAGAGCTTCCGCATGGTCCAAGTATTTTATCAAGATTGAGTGCCGCCACGGCTTGCGATACAGAGTTTATATATCCTCCGCTTCTTTGTAACCGTCTTCTTCCGATTTCCTGGAGGGATGAGTACTTGGCCAATTAGATGCTTAGACGTCGATGTTCTTCTCTCGGCGTTTGAATTTGGAGTAGTGTGGACTAATCAGAATTGTATTATTAGTCGATAAGAATTTCTTCTCTTCTAGTAATGCGGCTGGTCTTCTCTCGCCTTCCGATGTGTTGCCGTGCTCTATTATCTGAGTTATCGCAACTTTTACGACCTGCTCTGCGCTGGGTCCGTATGTTCGCCATGGTGTAAGCTACGTATGTCAACGAGTTCTCAGCTTTGGAACACGTGCACTTGTTGTGTTGTAATATTATATTCTAGTAATATTTCATATATTCGTAAGGCGTGTGGATGTAGTGCGAGCGTTGTGCCTCTTGCACGTGTGAGTGAATTTCCTTATCTTGTCTTCTCGATTTCTCCTTCTTGCTGCTTTCTTCTATTCTTGGTTTGTTTGTCGTATACTGTTATGAGAACGTCATTTTTATCGCTGCTTTGTCGTGGTGTTTAGTTAAATAAAGTCCTTTTGGAGTGCGTCCTTTTTGTTGTTGACGGATTCGGATTCGGATCGTAATGAATGCTCTGCGCGCTTGAAAATTGTACATGGTGATTTTTATGTTCGCGTATTCGATTATATTTCTTGTATCATCGCCTTGAGTTCGGATAATTTTTTCTGGTTTTCGATGCCGAGTTTCTTATTGCTTCTCGGAATGGAGGTGCCTAATCTCTCTCGGTTCCTATGGGGAAGGGCATTCCTCATTTCAATATTAATTTGTCTTTTTATTTAAATTTTGTTTGTTTGTTTCTATTTGTTTGTGTTTTTCATAAAGTGATTTTTGGTGCTAAAAGTGAGCATTTCACAATGTTTTACATTGGATTGTATCCAAAAATAAAACTTTAAACGCATTTTCTCGTAACTTATTCGTTTGACTTTAAAAAGTTCCTTGCACAAGGCATTTATATTGATCCCTTTGAAAATTTTTACACTTATACTTCAGAACATTTTGAAAAGAAGGTAGAATTTTTATTTAAGGTATCTGTTCTGGGAAAATTTGTTTAATTATGAATATTATTAAATTATGGGTTTTTAAAAGAATTTTATTGTTTAATAAATTCTTGATTTATTACAGATGAACGACGAGAGTTTTCGTAATAAAAAATACTAACTTTTGTTAAGTATGGCTCAAAATATATGTTCAAATTTTTGGGATTAATTTAGTCGAAGCCCTGTGCGCAAGCAACTTTTTTAAAAACATTGAATTTTAATAATTGTTATTGGTTTTTATATCATAACTTGAGTATATGTGGCTGAAAATGGCCAAAAATTGGTATGTAACCTTCTTTTATCACAACAATCAAGCCCCTAAAAGCTGACAATGAATGGTGCAAACGGTAAGGTTTAATTGATAAATAATGAGTCTGTTTGTATATTTTAATAACAATATTGATATATATTAGTAGTAGGGGCTGCGCGGCTACGGCGCTAGAGCGGCTACCGCGCTACCGAATACTACCAGTCGGTAACCGGTAAATCTGTCTTACCGAGGGTAAATCTGTCTTCCCAACATCCGCCGCGGACAGCCGGCATTTGAATTCGATGCATGTATAAAGTTTAAAAATTTGTTCTTATCTGTTTTACCGACTTGCCACGCGGGCAGCCTGCATTCGAATTTTTTGCCGATTTACGACGCCAGCTTGCATTTGATGTTGGTAAGATATATTTTGTAATTTTTGAAACATCTGGTGACGCGGTACGGATGTGATGATGCATGGCAATCCCCCTCCCTACTACCCGTGCTAAATATAGCTCTTCACGACATAATACAGTGCCGAGCTCTCCGCATTGTATCTATATTCTCTCCTCCTCGCAGTCCGGCGCGGGCTATACTGCGCGCTGAGTGTAAATATAGATATACTCTCTTTTCTCACCGCCACAGCGCGCACATAGTGCCGAGTTTTCTCCACGCCGAGTATAGCTATACCTATACTCTCTTCTACTCACGGTCAGGCGCGCGCTATGTTTGACCTGCAAATTCAAATGTATGATGTGCGAAGAGTATAGAGGGGAGCCGCCACACAAACCAACATTATATTGCAAACGTTTTATACTATTCTTATGACAATTTCTAAATTTTCGCTGTATCGAATAAGTAAGGGAGCCTATTTATACGATATAAAAACTGTACACGACACCGCCGTGTCGAGATTTGTACCCTACAGTAACATATATATCTAAACGACAATAATTCACATATCACTACATTAAATCTCACACTACAAAATGCTGATGCAATTGTTGCTGCCTAATCAGCTACTTTCGATAAGTATGCTTCTAAATCTACAATAGATAATGAAAGCACAATCGTTATGGGTGTAGTGTATATTTCACTGATCAAAATATGAATAATATCATTACATTTTTACGCAAACGGTTGTTCCCACATTGTTCACTCATAAGAATGAGGAAGAGATAAAGGAAAGGAATAATAAATAAATGTATGCAAAATATAAGATTATTTTTTGTTTATTAAAAATTATAACTTAATACAAACATTATTCTTAATAATATGTATTATATTATCTCAGAACCTCTTGTAACCTTGTTGTTCTGGCATGGAATTCGTGTTACTGGAATACTTATTAATTTTTCCATTCTTTGCTTTTATCAGAAGGCTTGGAGCAAGGCTCACCTCGATATGTATTAGATAGTTTGCCATCTTGTACTTTTCTAGCGTTCTTATCGTTAACCAGAGGTGTATATGAAACTTTATTTCGACTTATTTTGGAGAAAGTCGTAACCACACTTAGATTTTATGGTTATTTGTATAGCTCTATATAGAGAAAGAGGTGGTAGTGGGGAAAATTTTAAAAATTAAATAATTGTTTTAACATCTCCACTTATAGGATTATACTTGACAATGTTAGACCTCGTCATCGGCCACACTATACATCTAGACACCGCCCTCGAATTATTTTCACACCTACACACAAAAAACCACGAAGCGCGCCACCTAGACCTCGACATCGGTTACCCCGTACACCTAGACACCGCCTTCGAATTATTTCTACACCTAGACAGTAAAAACTACATGTGAGCGAGCATGCAGAAAACCGATGAGAAAGCAATATCCATCTGTGTATAGCTGTGCGGCCAACTTCACGGTCCTAACACTTGTTGCGTCTAACTTAACGGTCCTAACATTTTTTGATGTGATTTGAGCATTTCGTGAATGACACACTCGTGTATTATATCAAAGGTAGTTTTTATCAATAGTTTTGTTGAAACTCAAGTTAGGCATAATAAAACATCATATAAGTCATGATATAAAAAAAAGAAAAAAATGCATTTATTTCTTTGTAATGAAAACCGCGCTACTTAATAATAGAATCTAGTTAAAGAAACTGTTGAAATCTGGTACCATCCACAGTAAACTAAAAAAAAAACTGAAAAAAATTTAATAATACCTGTAAATAACTGTTGACTTTGTCTCAATTCCGACATTTTTCTGCTGAACATTTCTGTTTGGTTCAGTTATCTTCTGTTTTAGTCTGAAATCTTCAGATGGAAACTCCCTGTTAAAAATAGTCCATAGAATTACATTGAAATCGATAAGACATCTTATTAAATTGAATAGTAAGTCTTAATCGCCATTTTCGCATTAAAACTAGATGAAATTCAATAGGGTGAATAGAAGTCGATTCAATTCTATATGAAAAACAAAAATTAAAATAAATAGATGGAAAAGAACAATTAAAATCCATTGATTTCTCTATTGATTTTAATCGATTCCCATTGGCCCAATCGAGTTTTATTGCAAAAATCGTGATTAAGACTTACTATTCAATTTGATAAGAGGTCTTATCAATTTCTATGAACTATTTTTAGCAGGGCTGTTATGTGCAGAATTTTTGTTCCACTGAGGATCAATATAAGTATGGAAAATTATGTAATTTCATATAAAATCATATTTTATATTCTCATATACAGATAAATTCATTTTATTATTATTTCATTTAATACTTATCTAAATTATTAAATAAGACGCTCCGCGTGTGTTCAAGCACATTTTCCGTCCCCTTTATCAGAAAACAACGTTCGATACACATGCTAAAAGTTGATTTTTATAATTTTTTTTTTTTTTTTACATGGCATTTGGAACTCGAAAGTTCATCGCCTCATCTACGCAAGCCTTCCACGCTACCCTATCTTGTGTCAACCCCACCCAAGATGCACCTCTCCGATCGACACCCACCCGTCCTATTTCTACTAGATCCGCTTTTACGTTGTCCTCCCATCTACGTCTAGGTCTACCTAGAGGTCGCGTTACCATCGGCCTGCCCTTCATGACACGCGCTGCCGTACGGTCGTCTCCCATTCTCGCTACGTGCCCTGCCCATCCCAATCTGTGCGATTTTATTATTCTGTTAATATTTGGTGACGCGTACAGATTGTGTAACTCATCATTGTGTAGTCTCCTCCATTCCCCGGTTTCCTCATCTTTCTTCGGCCCGTATATTTTTCGCAAGACTTTATTTTCAAATACCCTAAAACGGTTGTCCGCCTGCTTAGTGAGAGCCCACGTTTCGCACCCGTACAGAACCACCGGCAGTATTATTGTCCTGTATATTCTTATTTTAACGTTTTTAGACTACAGCCTCGACTTAAGTAAATTACTCACGGCGTAGAAGCAAGCATTACCCGAATGGAGTTTCTTAATTATTTCGACATTAATCTCGTTTCTATCATTTATGGTCGTACCCAGATACCTGAATTTGCTAACCTTTTCAAAAGTAAAATTCCCAACTCTGATATCTTTCTCCCCTCTGCAGATGCCTAGCTTATCCACAATCATGTACTTTGTTTTTGATTCACTCACTTCTAACCCTCTATACTCCACCGCTTTTATGAGGATTTCCGCGTTTCTTGCTACTGTTTCCCTACAATCCCCCAGTATATCCAAATCATCTGCGTAGCCTATTATCTGCGTTGTTCCATTAAGCGTTGCGCCCAGCTGGCTAACCTGCATTTTTCTAACGGCATACTCTAACGTTAAGTTGAACAGCACCGTAGAGAGCCCATCCCCTTGTTTTAAACCATCGCGTATCATGAAGGGTTCTGATACATTACCGCCTACTCGGACCTTTCCCGTGCTTCCGTTCAGACATATTTGAATTAATCTCACGAGTTTTTTCGGTACACCGAGAAGTACTAGAATTTGATACATTTTGCTTCGCTTAATAGAGTCGTACGCTTTTTTAAAATCTATAAATAGTTGGTCTATGGTTTCGCAAAATTCCCACTTTTTCTCTAACAACTGTCTTATGGTAAACATTTGATCGCTCGTCGATCTGTTGCGTCGAAATCCGCACTGATAATCTCCTACTATATCTTCCGCGAATGGAGTGAGTCTAGCTTGTATTACGTTTGACAGAACTTTGTAGCACGTTGCTAAAAGTGAAATACCCCTATAGTTATTGCAGTCTGTCTTATCCCCCTTTTTAAAAATCGGTATAATGATAGATTCCTTCCAATTTTCGGGTATTGTTTCATTTTTCCAGATGGCACATACTAGTTTATAGATTTTGAAAGTGAGCTCGACGCCCCCATATTTGAGTAACTCAGCTGGTATAGAGTCATTTCCCGCGGCTTTGTTGTTTTTTAGTTTTTTAATCGCGGCCTCTACTTCTTGGTAGCTCGGTTCCTCCACGTGGGGTTCAGCAGTGTGAATTTCGTCCCCTAATTCTTCGCTATTTTCGTGCACGTTTAATAATTTATCGAAATAATTTTTCCACAGCGACAGTAATTCGTTGTTATTTGTTACGAGGTCTCCGTTTTCGTCCTTCATCAATTGCGCTCTACTCCTAAAACCCTTTCTGATGGCGTTAATCACTCTGTACATTTCGCGGGGGTTATTTTCCTTACTGTTAGTTTCTATTCTCCTAATAAGATTCTTTTGATATTCCCGCTTCTTATTTCTGTAGATCGCGCTCGTCTGTTTCCTTACGTTAGAATACTCTTCTGCGGTCCTATCGCTTCTATTTTGTAAGCTATCTAATTTAGCCTTTTTGCGCCTTTCAAACCAGAGTTCGCACTTTTCGTCAAACCATGGTTTGCTCTTTGGCTTTTTCTTTTTACCCAGTACTTTGTTCGCGGCTTCTTTTACCGTTTTTTCGATGTCCCCCCATAAGCTATTCGGTTCGTCATTCCCCTCCGGCGATGTTTGCTTCTTCAAGTACCTGAAACCTGTTATTAATTTCTATCTGGTACCTAATTCGCTCTGTTCTATCTCGTAGTTTCTCAATATCGAAGCTTTCTACCTTGTTTGCTCGCTTACTATTTTGATTCGCTACTAGTCTAGCTCTTAATTTGGCTACTACTAGGAAGTGGTCCGAGTCGCTATCTGCACCTCTGTAAGCCCTTACGTCAAGAACATTAGTATGACGTCTTTTTTCAATGAGGAAATGATCAATTTGGTTCTGTGTGGCCCCGTCCGGTGATGTCCACGTTGCTTTGTGTATGTTCTTGTGCTTAAAACACGTAGTTTTGATTATAAGATCTTTTGCCGCCGCGAAATTTATGACCCTAATACCGTTATCATTGCTGGCATTGAAATCGCCTAATATTATTCTTGTGTCGTAAGATGCGAACTGATCGATTACCTACTCTAAAGTTTCGTAATAGAGATCCTTAGCTTCTTCTTCTTTGTCCGCCGTAGGACAGTGTACATTAATAAATACATATCTATACCATTGACCTTCGATAATGATGTACGAGAGCCTATCATTGACGGATTTGAAACTTTTAACCGAATGTATGATGCTTTTGCTTACGAGAAATCCGGTGCCTAGAGATCCCTCACTCCCGGCCCCATACAGGTACGTGAAGTTACCCGATGCTAGTACTCCGCCATCTGGCCACCGCGATTCCTGTATTGCTACCAAATCTAGATTGTACCTATCAGCTTCCTTTACGAGTTCTTTAAACGCACCTGCTCTGTATAGACTGCGAACATTCCAAGTTCCGACCCTTAAGTCCCTTTTGGTTCGGATTTGATTTTTTTGAGCCATGATAGTATGTTAAACCCGCGCGCTTCGGATCCTGTTCCGATCGCAGGTGAGTCCACCGTTCTAGAGGTGATAACCCCCATACCTCTCTAGAACTAAGTATGAGAGCTTTCCGACTTTGACGAGGACAGTGTCAATTCGTCGTCAGACACACTACGGTTTCATTCTCGCATCCTAACGCCCCCCTGCAAGGCAGCGCGCCTTCGCTGGCATCGTTACCGCGTAAGACCAGGTGACGAATCATTCTACACATCCCCTTTCGGGGCAGTTGTCATCGCTCCCGCATCCTCCTCGGCAGCAGGATTTTTGTCACGGCTCTTCTAGGTCCAGTGCAGAGTATTTAATTTATATTTTTGTTAAAGAGCTATTAGCGAACATTTACTGTCCTGTGTCGTAATTCTGACGACAGGTCAAGAAAGAGAGAAAAAATTGAATATAATTGATGATTTAAGTAAAGGTCAGGTCCGGGATACCAGGTAGTGGAGTTTTATCACAATAATAAGATTTTGTTGTATGTTGAAATAGTAACTGAAATATATGCAATGAATCCTTTTTATGTAGAATATTGCGTAAATTGCAATATTCTTTTTAACAAAAAATTGTGTAAATCCGCTTTTGATTTTGACAATAGAGTTTTATTGGATACGCGTTATTTTGCGTTATCTCTAACAAATTAAAGTGCGTTTTATAGATGTCGTATAAAATCTATATATTATATTTGATTCGTAAGTGATACACTTAAATTGCGTTATCTTTTTATAATTAGATGCACATAAATTGCGTTATCTAATTCTACTTAAATTAAGTTTATCAATATATGAATTTTGATGTGTTAAATTTAAGTCTAAATGATACGCCGAAATTACGTTATCATTTGAACAAGTTTAATTTGTAATAATATTTCTAAGTATTTCTACTCAAGGCGTAAATTGCTCTTGAGTAGAGAGTAGTGCGCTTAAATTGCGCCAGAGCTAGTGAATATACTAGGCCGCGCAAGGCCTTTTATATCATTCTATGCGAGCGCGGATCGAGCTGCCGAGATTATTCACACCCTCGCATATCTCGCACGTATACAAATATTAGTGAGCAAAGATGTGCATGCTTCGCCGCTGCCGCGTCATCGCTCGCTCCTAGACAGCACGCATACATGTATTCATAGGTAAGAGCTACGCCGGTGCATGCTCGCTCTTGTTACGCAATCTTTGTTATGCTCTCCCGCCGCTGCTGGTTACTCTGCGGTGTTGTTTACGTGCCAGAGCGGGGCAGTGGAGCATTCTTGGATTTCTGAGAAATAGTCGAGTTACTTTAGAATTTATGAATTATTTTATATTGATTTGATTTTAATTTAATCCGCGGATCGTGTGCGGGGTATTGCAAGTTTGCAGCATTCCTTTTTTATTGAACAAAACCGCAGATTTCATCTTCTGAGATACATATGCGTCATTTCATATTCACGAACACATAGAATTAAAAAAATATTATACCTGCACAAATAACTATGTTTTATAGTTCGAGAACGCTCCAACATGGAGAATACTCGATGATTAATGTTTTTGAAATTGGTTAGGAATTTAGGTAAATAAACTTACTATTTTAGAGTCACAATGATAATATTTATTAGGGCTTTTGAGAGAGGAAAGCCTTGCGGCATGAAACCCCTCTCTCGAAACTGAATTTATGAAATAAAGATAATTTTATTTTCGAAAATAAGGTGTGGATCGATGTATAGAAGTGTGAGTGTATGTAAGGATAGCGATATGCGTCTCCTACGGGCCTTGCGACCGCGTCGAACGAATGGGGAGCACGTGACGTGTCTCCCGTTGGTATCGGTGACCGCGTGAAAGGGATGTTCGGGATAGGAAGGCGAGAGCTCTCGTCGCGTCGGCAATTCTAAAACCTTAACTGACAGGAGTCGCAGTGTCAGATTTTGCGATAATCGACCTGGTGAAGCGCGCGCGAGTTGGCAAGATTCAACGTGTAAGAAAAACAAGACTTGTTTGAATTAGCAATATTCTGTTATGGTGTCTGCTCCGAGCTTCAGATCTCTACCAGGATCGAACTGAACCTCAGTGCTGAGCGAACTAGACTGATTTTAACTTTTTCTGTGGGTGGAAAATTTCGTCGGTTCTCCTCCCCCGCTTCTCCCTCCCAAGCGTCACAGCGGTCGGAAGAAAGAAGCTGAAGCGTGGCTAAACCCGTCGTAAAGTACTTGGCCGAGCTTAGGCCGTCGCGCCAGCCGACGGCGAGTGGGCCTCCCCAGACCCCCATTAGCGTTCGGCCGCTTACGTGCAGGCCGTTTGGTTTTACAGGAAGACGCGTAATGACCGGAGAGGACACAATTGAACGGTGTGGTATTATGGAGACAATGCCAATATCTCAATATCGTGTTTAAAAAGATGCGTGCGAGACGCGCCGAGTGCGACGAGAGCGCCATTATCCGCGAATTTTCGTGCCAACACAAAACTTAAAAAAAGAACGATTATATCTGCGCTAGTAATTATTTGCAGCATCCCTTTTATGTAAATTGAATTTGCTAATAACATTTTGTGATATACATGAATACATAAATCTTCATTTCATATTCACAAACAAATAACTTAAAAAAAATATATATTATATCTGCACAAATATTTAATTGCAGCATCCCTTTCATCTGGACCAATCTTAAAGTAATCTTTATTCACACACACACACACACACACACACACACATATATATATATATATATATATATATATATATATATATATATATATATATATATATATATATATATTGTGACGGCCGAGTGCACGTCAAATGTCTAACGGCTAATCATGTACTAATTGTAATAAGATTATTGTTTCAGCAAGCTGCTAACGAGCGCCGAAACGAACGAGAACGAGAGACGAGGCAAGATAGAGACAGAGAGAGTGAGAGCATAGGTAGCGCGGTTGCCGCCTGGCCGCACAGCGTTGGCGAGATATGTCAACGATGTGCCGACGGCCGGGAGAGCCGCGACTAGAGTTAGTCTCGCTGCGCTATCCACTCGAGTAGCTCGCGCTGCTACTATACGCGGGTTTGTTGTGAGTCCTGCGAGCATCTTGAGAGCGAACGATATTCGTCCATGCGTTACCGACGAGTCGCTGCGACGCCCGTCCGAACTGTTGCATCTCCACGTCCGAGACTGGACCACGTCCGTTTGCGTCAAGTACTACTGCCACTACTGAGTTGTAAGTACAATATCTCTCGTCTCTCTTTATCGTTCGTCGAAGTGTGTGGCGTTTGCACTTCCGTGTGTAGTTAACTTCTCGTGTGTTATTTCCTACGACCCGACCTACGCCGACTCCGCGGGCTCGTGTAAAAACACGTGCATGATCTGAGTCAGCCGAGCCGTGCCTTCTGCACGCCCGACGTTAATTTACAATAAACAGGGTCCTTCTGGCCCTGGTTATAACACGGCAGAAAAGTATTAACCAAGTGTTATAATATATATATATATATATATATATATATATATATATATATATATATATGTGTGTGTGTGTGTGTGTGTGTATGTGTGTGTCAAAAATATAAAAACAAATTAATCAATTACGTCTATTTTTTTTTGCTTGAACAGCTTTTAATTTACCTGGACCAAATCTTGAAAATGTTTTTTAGTAGGAATGTATATTTTTATCATATGTACCTGTTTATATTAATCAATAGTTTTTTGTTTATAAAATACATCAAGTTTTGTAGAATAAATGCAAAAAAATCCGGACGGACGGACTTTTTTAAGTTCTTTCACTGCTAAAAACTATTTAAAATTTGATACATATAATGTAAATTAATGATACATTTTTTTTTCGGTAACTTGAATGATTTAAGTTTAAAGAACATTTCTACCGTAAAATAGATTAAAATTTTTTCTTTTCACGAGTTTTGGAGGGTTTTTACAAAATTGACCAAATATAATAGTATATTGTGCAACTAGGATGGGAAAAGGGCGATTTCTAACGAGGGTGAGATTTGAGTACGAGTTGGAGTCGAGGACGCCTAAAGCGCCCGAGGTACATTTTATGTAAAAAAACATGAAAGAATCGTTTGTGGAAGAAATCCATAAACCTGCAAGGCGTAACTGTCCTTGTCGCTCAGTTAAATTAAGAGACATCGATGAAACATGGTGAGCAGATCTCATTGAAGTGATACCTACGCAAATAAAAATAAATGCTTCAAGTATATGCTCACTGTTATAGATATTTTTTTCCAAATTTGCATGGACTTAGCTAATGAATTAAAAAAAATTTTTTAAGCGAAAATGTGGTAATTTTAGACTTTTCGACTTTAGACACAGCAGAAGCAATTGACTTTATACGCCTAAATTTTACAGACGTTCTATTTCATGTAACTACCACAATTTCCGCACTATTACGAGTCGTGAAAGTGCGTACAAAAATTCGATACACCCTTATATATATATATATATATATATATATATATATATATATATATATATATATATATATATATATATATATATATATATATATATATTATATATATATATATATATATATATATATATATATATATATATATATATATATATATATATATGTGTGTGTGTGTGTGTGTGTGTGTGTGTCAGTGTGTGTATTTAAGTTATACTATAATATTATCAACACAATATACGCTAATAGCACAAAACGTTTTAAAATGTTAGAATTATAATATGGGATAAAATATCGATGGTATCTAGACCTGATTTTGAAGCAACAAATACATTTTTACAGGATTTGTGTAGTAATAACAATCCCTTCGGAGGGAAGACAAACACTTTCTATAATACACGCCATGGCAATCGAACAAAAATAATAGAGTTATGTGTAAAAAGAAGTAAATTATGGTTATCTTTCATAAAATTATCATTAAATGAAAATTTGAGATTACAAAATGATGATCATAAATTTAAAAATTGGGTCCTGGATGTAGGAGAAAATAAAAATGCAACAAAATTTAAATTATAAAATAATGTTAGAAAAATTTTATAAGAATTTTTTTGTAATAATGATTTAATTATAGAAATTTTCGGACATAAAATTAATCTGAATGATTTATCATTGAAAAATAGTGACCTTATCGCCTTTAAATTCTAATATATCAAAAATTAATGAAAATATATTTAAAAAAATAGATGAAAAGAGTTTTGTATTTTATAGTGATGATAGAATTGATAAAGAAAATTATGAAATTATTTGATAGACTCAATAACAACTGAATTTCATGATTCGTTGACACCAAACGGATTACCACCACATAAATTAATATTGAAAAGAAGTACGATTGTTAGTTGTTTAAGAAATTCGGATATCGATGATGGTCTTTGTAATTGAACAAGAATGATAATTAAAGATATAAAAAAACATATATTAGTTGAAGAAATCATTACTAGTCAATCTTCTTTCAAAATCGTCTTGTTGCCACGACTTCATCTAAAACCATCGTTAGATGAAATACTTTTTTGTGTGATGAAAAAACGATTTCTAACGAGATTAAGTGTCGCTATGACTATAAAGAGATCTCAAAGCCAATCTTTTGACAAAGTTGGAATATATTACAATACTACAGTATCCAGTCATGGTCAATTATGTGTTGCTTTGTTAAGAACGACATCGAGAAATAACTTAAAGTTATTTTTAATTAAGGAGTTTATTTGCGAACATGAGGAGGATGTATTAAAAGATAAAAAGAATCGCAGAAAACTGAACACTAATACAAAAATATATACAAAAAGTATAGTATATTCGGAAATCTTTTTAAATTAATTTAATCTTTCACATAATAAATTATATTTGATTTATTAATACTCTATAATACAATAATTATAAAAAAAATACTAGCTAAAAACTCACTCGCTAACGCTCGCTCCTTATATATAAACATTGATTCAAGTTTTAATTGTATATCATCTAGAAATTTGTAATAATGAAAATATGCAACAAAAACAATAATAATATAATATACCATTATTATTAAAATATAATTTTATTTAGAAATCAAAAGTAATTACATCATAACATTAAAACATAACACTTATTATTTACATTTAAATTAAATTCGAAGAATGTATTGTTATTGAATAATATTATGTAGTTATTGAAAAAATATATTTATTTTGATGCGATGTGATGTATTAAACATAATACCGAAGGGATAGGTTTTATTTACGACGGACACAGCACCGGATGAAAAAGACTAAATTTGACGTCAAGATACAACTACATCACTGTTCTTTACATCGAGATCTGACGATAAGACGAATTAACTTAAAAAAGGCGCGATATGATATATATGTTGATGCCACGTTAATTGAACTGCTTCGATTGGTTGTTAGAGACATACAACAGATATATGGCATTGTGATTGTTTTAACTCGATTTTCTAATATACTTTCTAATATACAAATTTCCTGTTCTTTCCGAATCTGCTATCAAAATTAGGGGTTCCTATTAAAAAAAAATTTTGACCTTCAAATGACCTTGAAATTTGAGTTCAAGGTCAAAACTAATTGCACAAAAAGATGTCCCCCTTGATCCTGGACAAGTTTCATCGGAACAATTTTTCTGTTCATGGCTTAATTTAGGAGTTATTAGACTGGTTTGATTAAAATGTCCCACCCTGTATATAATACTAATTGTTTAGCTGAGTTATCGCCATTATAAAGACTAAATATACAATAGTTATTGTTTGGCTGAGTTATCTTCATCGAGGCGGGAGGCCCCGCCCGGGGATAAGAGAGCAGCAATAGATACCTTGCCTGGCGTAGGCAAGTTACCGACTGAGTGGCGCTAGTAGCCAAATGTAAATAGTCTGCCTATGCGCTGGTAGATAGCGTGTACGCATGTAACACAGAAGAGAGGAAGCGACTCGGGTATAAAAGGAGCCCCGGAGCCAGCAGCGAGCACTAATTATCTGGCTCTCAACTGAGTAACAAGCGAATGGTAGTACTCGCTTCTTGCTTCGGTCTCCTCCATACTTAGTAGTCTATGAGCCCTAGGCTCTCGAAGAGTATGCGTGCAGTCCACTCTCTCTCTCTCTCATTTAGGCTCTAAGATCCAGCATTGCTTATAAAAATATATATATATATCAAGTGAATAAACATTTATCATTTATAAATCTATTATGTCTCCAGTGCAACCCCTTATTAGTTTCATCCACTCCTCTCCCCCCTTCAGATGTTTCACTGGTTCAGGATGGTAGTACCCTGTTCTTAGGTGGGGATATCTGGTCAGAGACTCATGGTGAGATGGTAGTACCTCACACATCAGTCTAATAGCTGCGTGGTTCACCTAAGTGTGCGGGACATGCGTAGTGGATATACCCTACTTATCTCCTCCAATACACGAGCAGCTCTCCTCAGGTGGGTCTCCCACTTCTGCGGATAGGGAAGGTTTTTGTCCACTCAATAGATATTACCGGGTGGATCAGTCTATTATCGTTCTTCGGATGTGCTTATCTCCTGGTTTACTAACCTCGGGTCACGAATTCCTCACGTTCGCGTTCTAAAATAAAAAAATATAATTAAAATATAAGATATGCAATGCGGGCGTTTTTATTGGAATATTTATATCTAAGAATCACGACAGTCTCAACACTGTCAGAAGCAGAAAGCAATTTTTATTACTATTATATTAAAAATTATACTGCAAATTTACTTAAGAAAACTTGTATCTTCCTGTAGACTATGTTCAGATGCCAGGATTACCCTTAGGTCGTCGTGACATCATCAACAAAGAAGAGCACCACTCCGCCATGAAATATACTGAAAAATACTCCTGACTTACTGTAGACAATGACTAGGTTTCAGGATGACCCCCCGGTCGACGCCACATCATCTAAAGAGAAGAGCATCACTTAAACATAAAGTATACCAAAAAATACTTTCAAGGAAGAGCATCATATATAAGTCAAATGTACTGAAAAAAAAATCGTAACTACTTGTAGATGGTGTCCAGGATGACTCCCTGATCGACGGGACATCGTTACCAGGAAAAGCATCAATTCTAATTCAAATGTACCGAAAAAGAACCGGAACTTTTTGTAGACAATGTCTTGGTGTTAGGATGAATTTCTGTTATTATTTATGCGTATCGGTGGTAGCGTCGCGTCGTTAATTAATTTACAGTCGAGACGATATTGGTTCTCGCAATGTTGGAGGTTTGGGACGCGGTTGGCCTCGCATGATCTTGCCATTTCGAAATAAAACCGTTGAGCCGCTGTTGATCGCCGAGCGATCCAGCAATTGTATATTTGAAGTGTGTTGTGCCGCTGTCGATTGCTAAGCGATCCAGCAATCAAACAAAGTGAATATTGAGCCGCTGTCGATCTAAGAGATCCAGCTTTCGTACGTCGTGTTATTTCGCGACGGCCTTAGTGTGTTGTGTGCAACGTCACAGTATATTCTTTTCCATTATCACATCGTAAATCCTTTAATCTTTTATTAAATTTGCTTTCAATTTAATTGACGAATTTTTTCAGACAACTCGCTGTTTCAGCTTTAATTTTAATGCAAAAAATTCTCGTACACTAACTATAATCATCGACAAATATTAGAAAGTATTTATCTTCACCATAACTAGTTGTGCTATGCGGACCATTCAGATTAGTATAAATTAATTCTAAAATTTCAGAAGTTTTTGTTCTATGATTCTCAAAGGTACATTTGACATTTTACTCTTTATACGGTTTGCACATTTCATTTCGACATTTTCAATTCTGTCTGGAAATACTTCAACTAATTTATTTTTTACTAATTTGTTTAAATATTGAAAGTTAATATAAAGTGCTCTATGCCATTTTTCTTTATCGGTTAATTTCAATGAATTTACATACATTTATTTATTTTGTTTTTCAATTACAAAACTTTTGATAAAATACAAATTATCTACTTTGTTTGCAACAGCTATTAATTCTCTAGATTGACTGTAAATTTTAGCTTTATTATTTTTTGCTACTATTGCACAATTTTTTGTTATTTTTGAAAAACTTAACAGATTTTGCTTAATAACTTTAACATAAAAAACATTTTTCAAACCAACACATTTTTCATTATAATAATTTTTGAAATAAACTTTTACAGAATCTACTTTTGTTGCTTTTAGCATTTTACCATTTGGTAATTTTACATCAACAGGATTTTTCAAAACCACAGAGTTCACAAAATATCTTTCATTTTTTACAATGCGAACCGTACGACTTCTATCATAGTTTTTACTATTTTCACTTTCAGTTTCATTAAAACTTTTTACTTGACTTGACTCCATGTTGCATACCTGTGTTTTCCACGACTCAGAAGTGTAAATAGATTGGTCGTTTGAAGATTGCCCTCTGGATCGACTTTGTTGTCTGCCTTTGCCTCGGCCTCGGCCTCTGTAGTTTCCTCGTTAATGGCCTCGTTGCCTACCTTGTTGACCATGGTTGAATTGAGCACCTCAACCTCGGTTGCTCTGTTGCCCTTTGTTACAGTCCTTCTTAAAGTGACCAGGTATACTGCGGTTGTAGCACTTTTCCTTGGTTTTTGCTGCGAAAGTACTGACATTACTTTTCTTATCTAAATCAGTAAAACTCATGTTCTTTTCATTTATTTTTGACTTTACGTAGTCAATGGTTCTTTGTTTTTCTGGGATAATATATAGCTATAACTTACAGGCAATGCTCTGAGCAAGTATCTCATCTTTTCTGCTTCATCTATCTTTCCACCAGCTGCTTTAAATTTGTTTGTTAATTTTTCAAACTCGACAAAAAATTCTTTTACTGAATTGTAGTTTGTTAATTTTATTTCTTCGATTTTTCCTCTGCACATAATTTGCAGAGCTGTCGACTGCGTCATATACATTTTATCAAATTTCTTAATAATTTTAAATGCTGTTGTGCATTCACCAACGTATTCTAATTGTTTATTAGAGATTGTACTAATTATTAACGTTCAAGCTTTTCAGTCTATTTTCTTCCACTCAATTTCTTTATCTTCATATTCATTAGTAATGGTACTAATTGCTGGGTCTTTACATTCCTTATATTCTAATAGTAACATTATTCTAATTCTCTAGCTTGAGTAATTTGCTCCATCAAAAATGGACCATGATTTCTTGAAACTTTGCTTGCTTAGCCATATTTAAATCTTTTACTCTTATATTTTTACACGTTTGATTTTTTAGTATAATAATTTTTTTACTTCTTTTAAAAATAATTTTCGAATCTTTCTTCTTAACTTCTAATTCGTGCTTTTGCTTCGCTATTTGCTTTATCCATGAAAATAAGTGCTTAACCATAAAATCCGCCACGTGTTCTATAACAGCACTTTACCTCGTGTATCACCCGAAGGTAGATGTAAAAATAAGCTTGAAGTACTAACCACGCTCTCACGGATAAAGTAGAGATAGCAATGAGAATGAACAAATTTTGTTGAATAATGCCGAATTTAAACAACCAGATATAAATCTAAATTTAATATGTCTTAAACCAGTGAAGTAATTAATATAATCAACAACCCGAAGCTAAAAAGCGGTGGTTTTGATAAGATAAATAGTAAGACTTTAAAGATTCTTGGAAGTTGTTTCTCAGATGCATTTGAAAAGACTGAAATTATATAAGTATATAAAGCAGGAGAAGCATGTCATCAACAATCACAGGCCAATTTCACGCATATCTAACATTGCGAACATTTTCGAAAGAATAATTTACAATAGTTTGTATGAATTTGTCCATAAAATATAATATTTTATTTCAGCATCAATTTGGATTCAGAAAGAATATTAGCTCTAAGGATGCGTTGAATTATATCACGGAAGTATTGTATGATAATTTGGATAGGAATATACCAACAACAAAGCAGTCATTACCTATAATGCGCTACCAAATAGTCTAAAAGTAGTAGATAAAAATAAATCATCTGATAAGAATTTAATCAAGAAATAGATTAAAATGAATTGCTGACAATTTATATGCCATAATTTAATATAACAATTATTTAATTGAAATTTGTTGTTATTGCGTGAGAAATAAAATATAAGCAACGGAAGTTATTGTTAAACGCACAAAAAATAAGCATGTGATTGATGCCTTTAGTTTGTTATATATAGCATAAAAAGGAAAGTTATTCTAGATTTTAAGTATTATTATATTTTGTACTTTATTATATAATGCCAGTGCTTGCGAACAGGTAACACGTTTACCTCTGCAAGGTACTGAGTGTCTCTTTAATTAGTTACTACAAAAATTAAAAGGTTGCGTGAGTTTGATTATTTTTCTGTGCATGTTCATAACATAATGTGTAATGAGTTACAAATGTAATATAATAGTATGTATGTATGTCAATTAAAACGAAATTACATATGAAAAATAAAGTGAGATTAATCAAAGTAAGTTGAGTTTATAACAATATTTTTGCAAACATAATATAACACAAACTCAAAATTGTTATGTTCAATGATAGGCTCAGTTTAATATTCATGAAACAGGTATGGTAAGATACGTAGTAAGTACACATGAATGGTTTGTATCTGATCAATATATTGTTTAAGTTTTTAGTTAGCAAATATTTGATTCAGAACTTAATTGATTCCAACAATTCTGTGTTTATTATATTATGAATAAAATAATATTATAATATTACTATAATATTGTATAACTTATATTATTTAATATACTATAATTTACTTTATTCGATTGACCATATTTCTTTTTAGATCTGTAATTTAGTTTCAATCGAAATTATTATCTTGCATACTATTATTGACATTCACTGTAATATAGAATAAATCAAACTCAACTAACCGTTTACTTTTGTTAAAAGTTAATATTTTTAAGACATTACATTTTTTTTTCAATCAAACTTATTAGAAGTATTACCAAATAAAATTTTGAAGCATTTGACCACATTATTTTAGATATAAAGAATCAAAAAATTTTCAAAAAAAAATTAAAACGTTGATATCTTACGAACTATAGGAATTTGAAAGCTGTGCAATGAACTTACCCAAAATACATAAAATATATACTTTTTCCCAAAATCTCAAGTGCAAGGCCTTTTTACGTCCGTAATCGAGGCACAAAAAAAACTCATTTGTTTCAGTTTTTGATTTATTATTGAAAAAATAAGTGGTCAAATCACTTGAAATTTTAGTGGGATATAGTTTGACACGTGATCCATCAACATAATTTTTGGGAGGTTATGATGTTTAGTTTCAGAGATATACATTTAAAAAAAAATCACCTTCTTCATTTTATCTGTCGAACAAAACGGTCCATCCTAAGGACCAAACGATGAAAAGTAGGTAATTTTATTCTCTTTCAAATGCATTATAGCTGAATTGTTTGTAACAATGGGATGATTGATTAAGACAATTTTGTTCAATTTAGCTTGTTCAACACACCGCTTAATCTTATCTATTAAGGGGTCCAGCCTGGGTTGAATCCTGCAAAAAAAAATACAAAATATTGGTCCAAAAAAATTTTCTCTTTTCACGTAAATTGGAAAACAAAAAATATCTATTAACAATATTTACAATATACCATACAAAATCACTTACCAAAATTCATGACATTTTACTATAAAAATAAGTGTTTTTAGACACTTGCTACGGCTTTGTGAAAGATCCGGACCGTCTTTTTTACTCTACCTGGGCTCAAAATGTTCTTTAAACATGTCCCCTCAGACCTAATGAAAGACATTTCTGAAAAATATTAATTAAATATTATTATTCATACGTTGTATCCGTAGCTAATAAATTAAATTAATATTTTTCACACTGTACTTGTTGCTAACAACATTTAATTAATAACACTTATTTTTATAGTAAAATGTCATGAATTTTGGTCAGTGATTTTGTATGGTATATATATCATATTTCTCAGTAGACGTAGTGCATAGTGTAAATATTTACAGTAGATATTTTTGTTTTTTAATTTACATAAAAAGAAAAAAATTTAATCGGACGAATATTTTGTTGTTTTTTTGTAGGATTTAACCCAGGCTGGACCCCTTCAATTATTTATGGCTATATTTGGATCTTGCATTAGCAATATTTCAGTCCAGTTTATAGTAGCCGCGATATGTTTTATTCTGTTGTAGTTTCAAATCTGTATAGGTTTAATTTGTTCTAATTTCATTTTGTTGACAGCAATACAAATAGGGTAGTGGTCTGTTATTGTAACTTTCAGTTTACAGGCAACTATGTCAATTTTATTAGTTTTTATAAATATTGTTATGACCTTGTACGGGTTAACTTAAATAAGAACACGTTATTTATAAAAGCGAAACTCAAACTCGAACTCTATTGCAATCGTATACGACTTAGCTCATCAGCGATCAGACTGAAGATATGCCGAACATCCGTGACGTCGTTGATCTGTTTCTAAGGTTCGCTATGCGCGATTTTTAGCGTTTAAATAGCAAAACTTTCAGGCTTGGTCACAACAATATATTATCAATGCAGGATCCTTTGGCTATGCCCATGGGTGGTCTTGTTATACCAACAAATTCAGGTTTATAACCTTTTTCTAGAAAATTGCACAAAAATTCTTGGCTCATGTAATCGCATTCTAACAGATCTACATTAAACTCACCAATTACAAGATGATTTTTGATATTTTTCTTTTGGTTAAGTATTTATTCAGATCCATTATAAATTCTGTCTTTGGTATTCTGTGAGATCTGTATATGGATAATATTTCAATATTACTGTTACTATTTATCTTAATTCTAGTATTTACAATCTTAATTCTACCATATTCAACTACTTCGGTATTTTGTACTCAATTATTTTTAACAAAGACTATAACCCCATCATTTTTATTTGTCCTGCTATCATTGTAATAGCAGTCATGTTTCCCATTAGATCCTATCAGTTCATATATACTATGATTAGCTTGTTCAAAAGTTTCAGTGGATATTACACCAGATGGTTTGATACTTAGACTTTCAAATAAAATTTTAACTAAAGTTCTCTCTTTCTGAATTGAATCTTTACTTATAGTGTCTAAATATTCGAAAGTAGCCATTTTATCTATTTAAATTTTTACCGCTTCTAAGTCTTGATCCTTTCTGGTTTGATTGAATTTGCGTAGAGAACGGCGGTTGTCTCTTTACAGAATTCCGTCGACCTTGTTGTTCAGTTGTTCCAGCTTTGATTTGTTGTTGCTTTTTCTTGTTTATTTCGATTTCCGTTAGACCTTGACCTTGTTCAGGTTGTTGATAAATTTTTGCATGGTAAACTGGGATCACAGATGGTAAGGTAGGTTGCATCGGATTGTCGATTCTATCAATGTATATGTTTATTTTCTTTTTGAAAATGTTGCATAGGTTGTGGTCACTAGCAACATGTTTAATGTCGAATATTGTGTTGTAGTTAACATTTGAATATTCACAATTCAAGCACTTTATTATATTGTTTGTGCAGGCACTGGTCTTATGACTATCTACCCAATTTAGACAAACTGTATTATTTTTGCATTTGTTTCCACTGTGACCATATCTACCACAGTTGAAACATGGTCTTATTCTTAAATAGATGTAGACTTTGCTCTTCTCTAAAAATTTGCTCTTATTCTTCTTGATGAACTTGTATATCTTAGACGAAACCTGCATTAACACTGTGGTTGTATCACTACGTTTGCTTCTGTACATATGCAGGGCTAGGCCTTTATTTGAAGAACTGCTAAAGTTCTTCGAGTTGATATCACTCTCTATCTCAACTGGACTCCGGTTCATGTAGTTGTCGAAACCAACTTTTTTTATTTTAGGGTTTATGAGTTCTTCTTTCCTAACCTCACAAACTCCTTGTAAGTTTTCTTTTAAGACAGCTTTGGTTAGTTCAACACTATCACTATTTATACGATTAATAAATAGTTCTTTTTTTTTATTATAATACATATGTTTAGTTTGGATCTTTTTTTCAAGCGCTTAGCACTCTATAACTTTCTTTGTCATATCTATAGACATATTGCCCATGTTATTCACTGTTATTTTTGGCACTTTTTTACGGAGCGGTTTGGGCTGGTTTATCACCTCAGCATAAGATACCCTAGGTGATACATAATTATACTGTTTAGTTTCAAGTTTTTCCTTCAATAAATTGTTTTTTTCTCCCAGTTCTTCGACTAGCTGCTCCAATAGTAGATTTTCAGCTTTCAATATATTGTACTTCTCAGTAATATCACAATCCAGTAGATCTTGTGCAGAACTTGTTACTTCCGTTAAGAGTTCTTTTCTGACTTCTTCGGATTTCTTCAACTTTATTTGTGCAATTAACACTTTTGCTGACTCACTTATACTGTAGTCCTCAATTTTTGAGGTTATGTCCTTGTAGCTATGTTCTGGGCAGACCATTAGGTTGTTACTCACTTGCCAGTAATTTTTTCTTTCTGCGCTAAGCAGCCCGGGTGATACGCAGCATGGTAGATGATACAAACGATTGTTAACGCTTTCGTTTGTTTATGACAATTGAAATAGCTGGGACACTTGTTAGGAGGCAACCGCACACCCGTTATGTTGGCTTTCATTTGAATTCAAAGCGTCAACCGTTTCTCTGTTTTTAACAAATCCAAATAGCTTATTTGATATTATGTTACATTCCACGTGGATTGTTGGATACACAGGTTAAAAACGCATTCCAACGGTTGCTCTATGTAAAAAGCAATTACTTTAGCGTTTTTGCATTATTTATTACTAAAGGTTTTGTTACATTTTTTTTTCATAGCTCATACAATTTTTCTCTTATATTGCAATAAACTTGTATTGCTGCGGTTATCTAATTTGTTCTAGGTAACGAACAGTTATTTTTTCTATTAAGATTTTTATTACATGTAGCGCGCTAAACAAACCAATGTATCATCTTAATTAGTTTATTTATTGCATCATTGGGGTCTCGAATAGCAAGTAACGCGTGCCACTTAAGGCTTTTAGCAATATCTTTTAATTTATTGTACTTAATGTGTGTGATAACTCTTTCATCTTTTTGAAATTTAAGCTTATCAATATTAACCGATAACGGGTAGTGGTCATTTAACAGATTATTCAATTTGAAGGATTTAAGTTGAATAATACTCGTTGTGGCGAAACAATTACACCGGCACACAAAATAAAAAAAGTTGTCTGCGCGAGAAATCAGACCTATCTATCTTTATGTTTTTCGGGTCGCTGAATTCGAATATAAGGTCAGTTAGGCCCCATCATGTCAGGGTCAAGGTCAGTTGGAGGTCAAATTAAGAAGAAAAGGTTTAAAAAAATTAAAATGCCATATATTTATGTTTTTTTAGTCGCTGAATCCAAATCCGGAATCAGTTTGGCCCCATCTCGTCAGGTTCAAGGTCAGTTCAAGGTCAAACTGAGAAGAAATGATTAAAAGAAATAAAAATGCCATACATTTATGTTTTTTCGGTCGCTGAATCCGAATCCGGGGTCAGTTTTACCCGATCACGTCAGGTTCAAGGTCAGTTCGAGGTCAAACTGAGAAGAAACAGTTTAAACCGATTAAAATGTCATATCAAAACTTTCCAAAAATGGAAAAAGATACCGAAAAATTGTAAAAAATCTTATTTAATCACATAATACCTTCCTTGTGTACAGAGAAAAGTTGCTTTCGTTCGATTCTCCATTACACTTATATCTTGATGAAATTGTTCTCCCTATTCTTCACTGACATCTCCTAGATTAAGAGGGAAGTAATCAAGATGGGAATGTAAGAAATGCATTTTATAACTCATCAAGCAACCCAAATTTTTGAAATTCTCCAACATTTGTTCAACTAGTTCCTCATAGTTCTCACTCTTTTTATTTCCTAAAAAGTTCTCACGAACAGTTTTAAAACTTTGACATGCAGCTTTTTCTGTGTCGTTTATTTTTGTGATAAATGTTTCGTCTTCAAATAGAGTACGAATTTGAGGACCATCAAAAATACCTTCTTTTAATTTAGCTTCACTTATTGCGGGAAACTTTTCTCCCAAAACTGGAAACAATCGCCATCTTTATCCAGAGCTTGGACGAACTGCTTCATGAGGCCAAGTTTGATATGAAGTGGTGGTAGCAGATAGTTGTTATACGATGGTAACACGCTGGGAAAGAGATAAAACAGAAAGAAACTTGAAATTTACAAAACCAATGATATGGTCTTCTCCAACGTGTCAAAATGACTGCTATTTTACTGACTAATACCAAAGGTTTAAACACGGCTACCAAATCTAAAATTGTATACGCAGACGTTTCTTCAGTAGTGAAACCTGTAGTATCGAACCCATGGATGTGAAACGCTCAGGCGAAGTAGAAGAAATGCAAGTTGATGAGTCCTGTAACGAAGAAGGTTCTGAGGTTGAAGAAGAATCTGACGAAGAATCCTCAAACGAAGAATACCTGCCAGCTAGTACAAGAAAAGCTCCAGAAACCTTTAACCAAGAAGAGTTAAGTGATCTTATTCGAAATTTAGGATTACCTAAAGATGGAGGAGAATATCTAGCGTCAGTTCTTAAAACGAAAAATCTGTTAGCAAAAGGAACAACGGCCTCTTTTTATCGAGATAGAGAAAAAGAATTTAGGAATTTTTTACGAACGATGAAGAGAATTCGTTTGTATATTGTATAGATGTTAAAGGTTTAGTCGATGCAATAAAACCGAATACGTATAAAGACGAGGAATGGAGACTTTTTATTGATTCGTCAAAACGAAGTCTGAAAGCTGTTCTGCTTCATAACGGAAACAGGTTTGCATCCATTCCCATAGCTCACTCGACTAAGCTGAAAGAGACTTATAAAAATTTATAAATTGTATTGGAAAAAATAAAGTACTTGGAACATCAATGGAAAATTTGTGGTGATCTTAAAATTGCAACCATGATCTTAGGACAACAATCAGGTTTTACTAAAAATCCCTGCTTCTTGTGTTTATGGGATAGTAGAGACAGAGTAAATCACTACGTTCAGAAAGTATGGCCAACTAGAACACATTTTGATCCACGATCGAGGAACATTATACGTACGCCATTGATTGATCCATCAAACTATCTGCTACCACCACTTCATATCATACTTGGCCTCATGAAGCAGTTCGTCAAAGCTCTGGATAAAGATGGCGATTGTTTCCAGTATTTGGGAGAAAAGTTTCCCGCAATATGTGAAGCTAAATTAAAAGAAGGTATTTTTGATGGTCCTCAAATTCGTACTCTATTTGAAGACGAAACATTTATCACAAAAATAAACGACACAAAAAAAACCGCATGGCAAAGTTTTAAAACTGTTCGTGAGAACTTTTTAGGAAATAAAAAGAGTGAGAACTATGAGGAACTAGTTGAACAAATGTTGGAGAATTTCAAAAATTTGGGTTGCTTGATGAGTTATAAAATGCATTTCTTACATTCCCATCTTGATTACTTCCCTCTTAATCTAGGAGATGTCAGTGAAGAACAGGGAGAACAATTTCATCAAGATATAAGTGTAATGGAGAATCGAACGAAAGCAACTTTTCTCTGTACACAAGGAAGATATTATGTGATTAAATAAGATTTTTTACAATTTTTCGGTATCTTTTTCCATTTTTGGAAAGTTTTGATATGACATTTTAATCGGTTTAAACTGTTTCTTCTCAGTTTGATCTTGAACTGACCTTGACCCTGACGTGATGGGGCTAAACTGATTCCGGATTTGGATTCAGCGACCAAAAAAATATGAATATATAGCATTTTAATTTTTTTTAACCGTTACTTCCCAATTTGACCTCGAACTGACCTTGAACCTGACGTGATCGGGTAAAACTGACCCCGGATTCGGATTCAGCGACCGAAAAAACATAAATGTTTGGCATTTTTATTTCTTTTAATCATTGCTTCTCAGTTTGACCTTGAACTGATCTTGAACCTGACGAGATGGGGCCAAACTGATTCCGGATTTGGATTCAGCGACCAAAAAAACATAAATATATGGCATTTTAATTTTTTTAAACCTTTTCTTCTTAATTTGACCTCCAACTGACCTTGACCCTGACATGATGGGGCCTAACTGACCTTATATTCGAATTCAGCGACCCGAAAAACATAAAGATAGATAGGTCTGATTTCTCGCGCAGACAACTTTTTTTATTTTGTGTGCCGGTGTTATTATCAACACACTTACCTTTTTTCAAGTCCAGCGAGGGACGATTAATCCTCTCTTTAAAAAATGATGGCCTTTGTTGTGAAGCATTTAATACGTGATTCTGATTGGTTGCTGGTTGGTTGCCTAGGCAACGTGATCAGAACCGCGCTTTAAATTCATAACCTCAAAACAGTCATAACTCATAACCCTGATAGAAATGTTTGAGGTGTTTAAAATGAAATATGGAAACCTTGATAACAGATAAAATATGTGTAATATAACTAGCAAGATATTTTAGTAAAAATTAATCATTACCAAGAGTGTGTAGTATTACAACATGTGTATTGAAAAGTGGCATTCTAACCCTATTTGAAGTAGTAATCAAGTGTGTGAATATTATTTAGTTTTTTTTTAAATGCCAGTGAGAAGTTCAATTAAAAGAATAAAGAGTTTGAAGATATACTGTGTCTCTGTGCCCAAAGTCGCCCTCGGTGAGGTTTGAGAGGTGAATTTAAAGAAAAGTTCAGTATCTGAGTCAGTAAGTTTAAGTCTATCATTATACAATGCTCTTTGAATTGTAAAAAGGCTACCAAACAACTAAAATATGACACTGCCACTTCTTATGTTACCTAGATGATTCTGATTTAACTGTTTTCGTTCATATTTTCACATCCAGGCTCATGCGAATTTTTTAATTGAGCAGGTCAAATTTTACTCATAGCCAGTTACGCAGAAACTACAATCTCTAGCACATTGTCTTTCTGGTTTCTAGCATATTTTTACATGGAGAAAGTGATAAATGTTCTGGCTTTTTTGTCAAGGTATTAGGTAATTAGAATTTGACTTTTAATAGTTGCGAGAGATTTTGAGACCGATACCTGTTTTTCCATTTTTGCATTTATTCTCATTCAAAAACTAACAGGTCTAGAGAGCTCATATTTTGCATATAGATTTCTTTTGTGATTGTGAAAAGATATTTAAAGTTGAAGCGACCTTAACTGAAAAACTTCTGATTTCGACTCCGACACTGATGTGAATGCAAATTCATGCTATCGGACTAAATAATTATCATGGGTGTTGTAGTCGAACACAAAAGTATATAACGTTGATTCAACTTTAAATATCTTTTCACAATCACAAAAGAAATCTATATGCAAAATATGAGCTTTCTAGACCTGTTAGTTTTCGAATGAGAAAAAAATGCAAAAATAGAGAAACAGGTACCGGCCTCAAAATCTCTCACAATTGTTAAATGTCAAAATTCTAATTAATACCTTGACAAAAAAGCTAAAATACTTATCACTTTCTTCATGTAAAAATACAATGGAATCCAGAAATACAATATGCTAGAGATGGTAGTTTCTGTATAACTGTCTACAAGCAAAATTTGATACGCTAAATTAAAAAATTCATATGGACCTCGATGTTAAAATATGAATGAAAACAGTTAAATCATAATCATGTAGGTTACATGTTTTCTAGGAAGCATAGTAAGTATCTGTGTAAAATTTCAGTTGTATAGCTTTTTTATAATGCAAATAAATGGCATTTTAATGATAGACAAACCCACTGACTCTTATACTGAACTTTTCTTCAAATTCACTATTCAAACCAATGATGACGACATTGAGCATTATTAATATATTTATTAAAAAATAGTTTTGAGGGATTTAGTAACATGTTACATGCTTATAAAATATTAGCAAACGTTAGTGTGCCGCCCAACACTTGTGATAGATTTTCTACCAGTGTTATTAGACAGAGATAGAATCAAGAGCGCGCGAAGCGCGCCTTCATTCCTAGTTCCTTTAAAATATGATATGTAATGGTTTTCAAGATATTTAAGAATTTTCTGTCTAATTGTTGTTTCACCTAATTCGCTTAGTACTACATTTTTTTTTTAAATGTCTATATTACAATTTTCAAATATGCAGTGATTCTTTATATTTTTATGCTTCGACAAAAACTTTCTTAAACTATTTACAAATTCAGACTTTGGTATATCGTGACACCTGTACATAGCAGAAATATTAATTGACACTTCGGTCATAAGTTTAGTAGTTGGACTTACAACACTCAATCTATCAGACATTTCTATTGCAGTATCATCACAAATGTAATTTTTTATATACATTATGACACCATCTTTCTTGTTGATTTCACTATAATTGTGGTAACTTTTGTATTCCTGCAGTTGATAGAATAGGGAACAGACATGATTTATAAAACCTTTTTTAAAATAAAGTTAAGAATAAATCTTACACAAAAGTACAAGAGCTACGATTTTTACTGCAATATTGGTTAAGTAATATTGTTTTGAAAATTCAGTTTGCTAATAATACGTTTAAACGATTGAGAGCTCACGTGATCAATATGGCGGCGCGAAGAATGAAAATATATACAGATGTATAAGCGTATGTAAATTTTAATACATAAAATAACCTTATTGTTTTCTCCGAAATTATAATAGAGATGAGAGATAATGCTTCAAAATCAAAATAGATTCTTGATGACTGAATTTATGCACTCAAATGCCCGTATGTTAGGTTAGGTCTTTATCCTTTGAACCGCCATATTGGAGAGCTGCCGTTTTAAAAACTACTTACACATATGAATTTTTAATTAATTATATTAGGGCCTAGAGGTACTTAATCAGCAAAAAATTGACGCATAACGTATTCTTATGCTATTTTCTACTGAATAGTATCTATATGTATATAGCAAAACCATGTATGTTCCCTATTGAGGGTATTATAACTATCAGGTTACCGTACAAATGATACATCGTTTTATTTTATGAAAGATTTGATAAAATGTTCTATTTTTTTTTGTGCCTTGATTACGGACGTAAAAAGGACTTATTGTACTTGAGATTTTGGGAAAATGCAGATATTTTATGTGTTTTGGCTAAATTTATTGCGCAGCTTTCAAACCCCTATGGTTCTTAAGATATTAAGGTTTGAATTGTTTTTTGAAAATGTTTTGATACCTTATATCTCTAAAACAATGTAGTCAAATGCTTTAAAATTTTATTTATTGATTCATCATAAAAAAGCTATCTGCTGTTAAAATTTTAGACGATTTCTTTGATCGGTTCTCAAGTAAAGAGCTGAAATGTAAAAACCAATTTTTCTCACTCACTCTTTGGGATATGGATTATTTAAATGGAACCATACCTCCAAGCGTGGTTTTGCTGACATTAAAGAAAAATGTATTCGTTAACATATAAAAGGCATGAATATACTGTATATTAAAACAATTTTTTATTTATAAATTTAGTCGGACCTATACATTTAATTAGAGGAAGCTACGTGCCAATGAATTGGCAGCGGTTTTTTCTTCATTATAGACTTGTTGAGCGCTTCACTATTTTCCATTTCACATTCAAACTTGCTCATACATTTTAAATCAAAATCTTGATCCATTTTTTTGTTATTTTTTTCTTCTTAGCCTGTCTGATATATGTGAGTTAGATACAATTGCACACTGGTGGCAACGTGGCTACATGATCTATGTTGAACTTTGTCATTTATTTTGAGTTTCTAAAAACACAATTCGTACATTTATGCTCATTTACTTGGCATTCTTTCATGTTATGATCTCTTGCAAGCAACACACAAGAACTATGCACAAACAGTGTCATTTGTACACTTAGCACCATTGTGGCTGAACCTACCACTTAAAACAGGGATTTACATTACAGTAGTCAAATACTTTACAGTTTTGGTAGCCAACATATATTCTGTTATTATTTTCTCTGACATATTTGTATACGTCAGCAAGCACGTATAACCATCTGCAGTTCAGTTTTTTTTTTGTTTTCGTTTAAATATAAAATTACTTATTTTTTTGTTATTTATAAAAATTCTCTAATTAATTTCGTTTTCTATTGCTTTATCGTCCATGTCTACAAAGTTGTTGATTCCACAACTTTAACTTTCGGGTTTGCTACTTGCTTCTTGTTTACTTTTTTACCCCCTTTCCTCATCGTAATACTCTTTTGGATGGGACTGCGGATCCCTGCCTTAATTAGGTTCTACGACAAACAGGTGTGGTAGTAAGAGTGTGGTTATTCACTCACCCATCTGTCACTGCGTGGTTATTCTAAGAGTGTGGAGTCTGGAGTAGATTCCTCTCCAAGCTCCTGCTACACAGAAGCAGCGTCCCTCTGGTGGTATTTCCACTACAGAGTACTTTACAAGTGATTCCCAACTAACATTACACAGACCGTTTTAACATAAAAGAGTGAGTGCTTGCTCTCGAAACACTCGACCAGGAGCTGTAGTCCTGCTAGTGGATTTCCAGTGGGACCTCTCTTCCAGGAGCTATCCAAACCGCATAGCGGTTTTTTTCCGGGCTCCTACTTTATGAGCGCCACAGTTTTAAAAACATATGCACATCAGCCATAGGTAGTGTTAAGGTTTTTAGGGTTCCTAATAATGTGGTCTAGGGCGTGAGTTTCTTAGACTTTGGTGCAAAGATGTGCATATTGTCCATTAAAGGTGTCTAGATGCATAAGGTTGCAGTCGAGGTTGCAACTGAGGGATAGTAAATAAGGGGAGGGGGGCAATTAAGGAAAAGTAAGTGAGGGGGAGAATTCTGGAACTGGTGGAGACAGCTAAAACACTATTATTATGATATAAAGATATATTTATAAAATTTAAATTCTTAGATTCTGATAGTGAACGATCTAGTCAACTTTTTATACTAACCTTTGACACTTTCAGGTTCATGTCGTAGCCGATGCACCTCACGGTGTTAGCTGGGATAGTAAAAAGCATACTGGATATGTCGGATTGAAAAATCAAGGTGCAACGTGTTACATGAACTCGCTACTTCAAACTCTGTATTTCACAAATCAGGTATTTAATTTTCAAATTCTTTTGTATTTAGATCTTTTGTATCTTAGAATTTTTACTCCAATATAAATAACTTATTATGATCGTCCAAAAAATAATTATCTTAAACCTGTTTTAAAAAATAAATTTTAATTTTGAGTGTTTGAAAGCCAGCCATGTCGGCGTACGAGTTAATAACTCACTGTTTTAGACGAGTTATTATGTACGATACTCTCACAATTTTGTATAATGGCAGATATGCATGTTTTACGGTAGGGCCCTATTTACAAATTATATTTCTCTTTTATTTTTTAGATAGCAATAGAGCGAAAAAAGTGACGAAAATCGAGGTAATTTTGAGGCGTTCAACAGCACAGCAAGAAATTGCACAATCTTGCTAAAGATTGAGATTTGAGTTCTTTAGAGTATAACAAAATGAAATCTTAAAAGTCAAGCTGAATTTTTTTGTTTGTTTTGACATAGTTAGAAACTAAAAACAAAATTCTTCTAATTCCGAATTAAATGGCGGAAGAACAGAGACCAGAGGTACGCGAGTTCCCTATTACGAAATTTGACCTTTATTGCATCGCAGGTAACATAATCGTTGAGAACCTTAAAAGACAACAGGCAGATGTGATAGTGATGCAAACTCATTATCGTCCGCAAGTTAAAAGATTGCGATTAGTCAGTATTGTCGTGCTCGAACCTACTCATTGAACATTTGGATTAAAGAGCTAGATATCTAATAATACGATGCTAGACGGATTCAAGACTACCAGGCGCGATCTTGGTAAAGGGAGACCAAATAGGTAAAAAATAGTGTTGGATCGGTAGGACAATTGACCTATACAAATCGGCGAAGGTACCATGATTTTACAGTTCACATTTCCATGTAAAACGTAAATCCGCAAAGTTTTATAAAAATAATTGGTTTTTTAGCTGTAAAAAATCGATTTTGAGCTGTAAACTCGAGTTATAAGCATTTTCATAATTTGATGTTAATGGGAAAAAGTTGTATTTTTTATAGATCTACAACTTGTCCATTTAACTTTCTTTTTGTGAAATGCTTAGAATTCAAATTAGAGCCAAAAACCGTATATAGCGATTTTGGAGGTGACCACATTCCACGTACACATGCAAGATCAAGTCCAACATAAATTTGGCACCTAACTATTGTGAGGGGTGTTCACACGCAAATTTTTAGCCCGATTGATTAAAGTCTCTCAAAGATAATCATGTAACACCAAAATTTTAATTAAAAAAGCACGCAAAATTGAAAAAATTGTACCGGCAAAAAAAACACAGGATAGGGATAAAAAAATTAGTTTTGCTTTCTCCTAGAGGAAGCTTTGTAATAGTAAAATTTTCCTCCTCACAGGTCTCTGTATTGTTCACAGACGATGGCTATGTCAATCTCTGTCTGACGGACATACTGGCTTAGTGGATCCTGTGCTGTCGCGCAGTAGTTCATATTCAACTGCACTATTTTCATTTTCTTCGTCTGTCAGGGGCTTCTACTGCAGCTTGGTAAACTGAGCATGCGTAGCTACCAGCTGCGTGGTCACTCTTCCCACCTGTGCCTCTATTGCAGCGTACACAGTTGGGTTGGTTCTTACACGCCTATCTTTTCTACATTAAAAGCAAAGCTTACTTCTATCTTTAGAAGTTACTGTCTAGTTTCTGCTGATGTGGCCAAAACCTAGGCATTTATAACACCTATGTGGCTCGTTTTTGCGGTTAGATAATTCTACAGTTAACTCATATTATTCTGTGCTTATGTAACTTAGTGATTTTAGCTGTTATTTGAGCTGGTATTCGTATCACTGCAATCTGTGTATCACCGTACGTCTTTCGCAGAGATCTTATCGTAGAGTACCTTCTGTAGTGCTTCTTGTTCCTTCTCTTTTTAGGTAAGCATGTCTAGATTTCTAACTTCAATAATTTCTTCTTGCTATAGCGCTTTTATTGTGGTGTTTTCTACTAGTAACTGCTTCTTGTAAGTCCAAGGTTTTGACTTCTCTTGTACGTTTAAGCTCTATAAGAAGATCTCCTGCCACTTTTCTGCGTATTCCATTTACACTATCTCCCAGCTTGTTAAGTGACAAATCCGCTTTCATTTTTGACACAATTTCTGCATAGCTCTTTCTTTTTGCAGCCTTGATGATTAAAGCATCTGGTCTGGAAGGTTTTGCTCGCTTTGGTCCATCCTTGCAAGTAGATAGGCTATAGGCATACCAAAATATAGGCATAAAACACCCCCTCTCCTCTCAGAGTGTTTTGGTACCCGATGAAAGAAGAGGCATCCCCTATCTTTCTCCAAGAAACTAAAACACCCTCTCTCCTCTCTGAGTGTTTTAGTACCCGATGCGAGAGTGGGATAATTTTTCCTCTCTCCTTTATGTTTTGGAATGCCTATAACTTTCTCTACTTTTTTAAAAAATTTTTTAAAATTTTTTAATTTTACTTTACAGTTATGCTGATAGATCGATTTCATGAGTTTGACGTTGTGCAATGCACAGGACGTCTTATAGCTTGGATTATGATTTGTGCATACTGTGACGCACTTAAAAGATGGTTTTGCCGGATAGCCATACTGTTCAATGTTATGAACAGGAAATTTGAATCGTTGAAGTCATTTTTGTTTTAATACACTCATGACAAAACTTTTCGATGCGTCATGTAAAGCGTCACGAAGCAAGTTTTCAATTTGAGAGTAGTCATGTACATCCGTTTTCCACCTGATTCCATGATAATTATGTTTGAGCCATTTGTTTTCCCTTTGCATTTTGTCTGAGAGTTTTTTCCATAAGAAGGGATTTTTGAATGTTGACATCGCCACTGATAGGATTGTACTGAACAATGCGATCGTGTAAGATCAGACAGTAGGCTGAAGTGTTTGCAGGTAAATCTTCTTTAGCCTCAAACTCCAGACGTACATCGACAGGAGCGCTGTTGAGAGATTCGTTTTGTCGTGAACAGTCAATAACTACGAGTGGTGCAAAGTTGAGAAACAAAGACTTTGTTAGCAGCGGTTGTGGATCTTTTCTATAGTAGGATTTTTGAAAATTAGCGTACATATCATAGAGAATGGCAAACTGATTTTTGGCTATGTCGAGATTCATATTGTTGTATGGATAATATTGTGAATTTAAGAAAAGTTTCACATTACTCAACTCACAATGGTCAAATCGACTGGTGTTTGCACTTCTCGATGATTTTCTCTTCGTTTGTAGTCCAAGAATTATAAAACGAGGTTTTTCCAATTGATTTGATGTTTTCACTGTCCAGACGTGTTTAGTAGTGCTTGGGAGAAGAGGATATTCAAATAACTCCCACGAACAGAAACACATGGAGATAGGATTATCTTTACCAATGAAATTCAATAGCTGGATTTTTTGTTTATCAGATGCAACAACATATGGCATAAACCACTCTATCTTTGATACTTTTAGTTCGTAATCTTCATAAGTAGTTACACCAGATGCTACAGTACCTTCCTGGATTATTACGTTCAAGTCGCTTCTCGATCTTGTGAGAATGAGCTCATGCTTCATATTAACTATAATCTTGTTATAGTCTTCTGCAAAACCGAAGGTCATACTCAGTGGAATCGCAACGTCAAAATTTTCCTTGTCATCTACGACCGATTTGATATTGTCTTGAATACCAAGCCAGCCTGCTTCTCTAGCATATAATTCTGATTCAAATTAAATGAAATCAATCCTTTCATAACACTGCTAAGACCAACATTTTTACTTTTATCTATCTCGACAGCATTAATCCCATAACGAATTTCATCAAACAGATGACGAATGGTATTGTTGACAAATTTAGTTTTAGCAAGTGCTGCTGATCCACCTTCTACTTGCAATTTTCCACATATATAGATAGAGCTGCGCAATGGTAAGAGACATAGATCTAGATGTTGGATAGTAATACGAATTTCATCGCTGTTGTCTAAGCTTAATGATGAGTATGGTTGATGTGCGTGTACTTCGTAATGAGCAATAGACTCATCGAATACGACACCTGATCGAATGCTTAGAATTTCGTCCATTTTTGAAAACTGAATGCTCTTGCGTGTTAACGGTTTGAGTTTCTTCGGTCGACTGATGAATGGTTGCCATGATGACTGATTTATATATGATCCAGAATTGTAAACGATGCCCATTATGCAGATTTGATGTGAAGTCTAATAGTAATTTCCTCTCCTCGAAAATTCGCCAAATTTCGATTCTGATCGACAATTTGAATTTGTAGATGATCTATGCACTTGACACTGACCGGTAGATATATGACGTGTGACGGAACTTCTATGATTTTATATCCCGGAGGCGCTCTGGGAAAGAACTCATGGATTGTATGAACTTTCTTATTATTGATATAAGCACCTCCAGTGATATTGTACTCAATTCTGAGTGCATTGCTTCTCAATATTTTCACTGGTAAATCAGAGCTGTGTTGAATGTTCTCTTGGAGAGTGTGAGGAGCAAAGCTAAGGAGACGGCCTATGGAATCGTGAGGTGTGAGATCTATCGGATGACTGCAGAGAATTTCACTTCTAAGAGTATTGTTATTAGCTTTCAAAGAGAATTCGATTCCTTTGGATTTCAAAGTTCCTTGTAAAAATTGATTTAGAGCATCGATCTCATAACTGCCAGCAGGAATATTAATAATAATATCTCCGTTTAAATGCAGTTTATTATTTGAATATTCAACATTGCGAATAGAGTTAAATGATAAAAGTCCAACTAAACGCAAGATAAAATTTGTATGCTTCGGTAGTTCAATCGAAGGAAAATATTGCGCTTCTAAGACGAAGAGTTTCCTGAGCGACTTAGAGTGAAGCTATCTTCCATGACTGATCAGAAGATAATGATTCTATTCGTCAGTGAGCACCTCTTTTATAGTCTCCCAGCTAAGAAAAAAAGACAACGATGGCCACATATAAATGAGTCAAAATTTTTATATCTTTAATAGTTGTATTTCACTTTTTTCACTTTAAAATACAACATGAGATCTTTAGGAGGTTTATGATCGCCAAAACTATCAAAATAAATCACTTCAGGACCAAGTTTGCGATAGCAAACCCAGTGAGTGCCTCTATTTTGAAAGTCGTCCAAGTTTACCACTGCTGTTTCATTATACCATGGACCATCAGGAGGTAGATTATTTCTCATGAAAACACCTCGGAAATCTGAGATTTTCATCATATTAGCATATTTTTTTAGATCGTAATCAGTCAGTGCACGATTTGGCTGACTTGATGACCACGACTGATATGAGGTTTCATAAATAATCCCATTCCAGTTTTATAGGGCTTAAGATGAAGACCTTTGCCTAAAGCAATAGCTTCCATGGTCTTATTATGCCTCTTACTTTCTTCATGATTTTTCTGCGCAGCTTCAGCATCATTAACTGCTTTAGCTATTCCTGCAGCACCTCCTGCGAGAGCACCGGTGGCACTTAGTCCTGCGAACAATGGAATAAGAAAAGGGAGAACTCCACCAATTTTTTAAATAAGCGGCAGAACACGTGGAATGATCACTTTTTTTCTTTCCACCTACACTTTTAACAGCTTGACGTGCACCCTTCAAGGCTGATTGAATAACCTTGCAAGAATGTTCACTTGCTGTCATTGATTTTTAGCTACAGTCACTAACTTATTAAATTTCAGTCAAATTACAGTTTTTCCTTTTAATTTCATAGCATTGCTAACAGCAAAAGCTAAAGCTTTTTCACCAAGACTAGCATCCTTGGCTCTGACACGTTGCATAGCTTCCTCAGCATTGGATCTGATTAAAGGAGTATCATATCTTCCGTTCAGTGAGCATGAATCTGTAGTATCTCTAGATACAGCCCTTCCAAATTCAATAATGATTTTTGATGATGTGGCATGTGAGAAGCAGGATAACGTCAGAGCATTATTCTGTATGGGGAGACATAAGAGTGTAGATAGTTTCTATCTATGTCAATCTGATGCTCATATAGGAAAACATATCATTAGGGATAATGTCAATTTATTAGTAATTTATCGTCAGGATAATGAATATCTCAAACATATCTATGAAGATCATGTGGATACCGATTTAACTTTCAATGAATTTTGGAATCTTTGACGATAATGATGATGATGACGATGACGATGATGATGATGATGATGATGATGATGATGATGATGATGAAAAATTCTTCCATTGATCTCGTCTACTGGGATGATCCAAACGAGTTTACTGAGAGACTTCGACTATTGATTGCCGAACGATCAGCTGGAAATAATAATCACGACAATAAAATCCAGTCGATTATTGATGAATTACGTGAAGCTGGGCATATATATTGATACGCAACTTTCTTCTTTGCATCAGTACTACCATGAGTCTCGATGTGTTTGGAAGAAAACTTGAGGGCTCGCAAGCGATCCGTGGTTCTCCAGCATTGGTTTCAATTTTACACCGGACGGTGATTTTGATTTAGAAAATAAGCGACTATGCATCCTAAGACAGCCCAATCATCCAAACGATGCAATCACCTTGCATTCACTGAAAGTTATTCTACAAACTGAAATAAATTATATAGCTGCTAAAATTGCTGGAATTGGTGAAGTTATAGAAGAATATAAGCAGCAAGTTGAAAAACCAATTGGAAGTGGATGCGAAATTGCGTCATCTTTATAGTACAACTCTTCGCAATTACTCTGGTGTTGATTATATCATTGAAGAAGTTAATAAACAATTAAAAGTTCGTATAGACGAATTTCTAGATGGATTTTCATCTACTGTAAACGGAAATGGAGCGTCATAGAGTAGCTGAATAGCTACACAAGCCAGCACGTCGGCGATACAAGAGAAGAAAATATGACATACGTGGAATAGACGAGACTTGGCAAGCTGATCTTGTAGAAATGATACCATATTCTAAAGAGAAAAAAGCTTTTCATTACTTACTTACTGTCATAGATATATTTTCAAAGTATGCATCGGCTGTGCCAGTCAAGTCAAAGAGTGGTAATGATGTTACTACAGCTATGAAGTCAATACAGAAAGAAGGACGAGTACCGGAGAATCTACAAACTGACCAAGGAAAAGAATTTTACAATTCAATTTTTCAAAAACTTATGAAGAAGCACAATATACACTTATACTCTTCACATAGTAATCTTCATGCAAGTATATGCGAACGATTCAATAGAATGTTATAAAATGCTACGTGGATAGAATTCAGCAAACAACGAAGCTATAAATGGTTGGATATTCTACCTAACTTGCTCAAAGCATACTATCGAATCGAGCCTGAAAATGTTACACAGGCAAATGAGCGAGAAATCGAGAGATGTTTTCCAAAAATGAAAAGTCGCCAGTGAAAAAACCGAAATTCAATGTAGGAGATAAAGTACGAATAAGTAGGATAAAAAATGCTTTTGAAAAAGGTTACACGCCAAACTGGTCAACGGAAATTTTCACAATAACGCGAGTTAACAGACCCAGTAACTTACCAACTGAAAGATTATTATGATAAACCCGTCTCTGGCGGCTTTTATGAAACAGAAATTCATAAAACTATGTATCCGGAAATTTATTTAGTAGAAAAAGTTTTAAAGAAAAGTGGTAAACGTGTATATGTTAAATGGTTAAGATTTAGTGACAAGCACAATAGTTGGATGGATAAAAATAAGATCGTATGAATTATTGAAGGTACAAATAAATAAGAAAGCAATTGTTATTATATTTAATAATGTATCTATTTATGTAAATTGCACACAA
This sequence comes from Nasonia vitripennis, assembly GCF_009193385.2. NCBI lineage: Eukaryota > Metazoa > Arthropoda > Insecta > Hymenoptera > Pteromalidae > Nasonia > Nasonia vitripennis. The sequence goes on from NW_022279588.1 coordinate 4,042,697, forward strand.
GTTTTAACAATTAAATAAATAGTATTTAACAATTATCAGTTTTTGTATTCCATTATTTTAGCATGTAGTGAACTTAAAAGAAGTTCCACCCTGATATGTTATAAATAAACTAAGTTTATATGGTGTGTTAGAGAGATTATTGAAAAGTTCTTGATCTTTCAAGATTGCTGATGAGATCTTTTCTGGCAGAAATATTTGAAAGCTGTCATCGATTTCGGCCACGATCTTCGTGCCGAATCTCGTCTTTACTTCCTTTAGCGCAGTCACCATGTATGCATGCTCTTTTTCTAAGTCCGTGGCTTTCTTCTTGGGAAAGAACTCGCGTTCAGCAATTTTGTTAAGTGCAGATAGATCCATTCTGAACCGTAAAAAAATGTTATGCCTTTGGTTTTTTTCACAGTCTCAGATCCATCTATCAAAATATTATACATTTTGCTACGTAAACCAATAAATTCCGTCATAATCTTGCCACAGCATTTATCTTTCATTAATCCAGGCACTTTTTTATTTACACGTGGGATTCCAAATTGATTGTTCTCTTTGTAATCAGAAATATCAAATTTGTGCAAGTCTTCTTTCATTATTTTGTACATATCCACGTCAACGACTTTGTATATTAGACTACCTGTGTCGGTATAAAGGAGTTTACGTTTTTCTCCAAGTCGACGCTTCATATATAAATAATGAAAATCGTATAACAATGTTATAGACCAATCGAGAATGCTGAGAATAACGTATATTGGTTTTTTAATTGTAATACTCGTTCTCTTTAGCTGTATAGCAACCAAATTTTCATCAAAGATAGCACAACTATGAAAATTTGGTTGAGCTATACGTGCTTCTGCTCCATATCGACCTGTAAATTTATTCACTAATCGCACATCAACGCGAGATCATTCTCGCTCGATGCACTTACCATATACTGCATTAATTAATAACTTGTAGAAAAGCTTTTCAAACTCATTCTTGGCCTGCTTTCTCTTCTCTGTATTAAATTCAACATATGGTTTGAGCCAAGGCTTCTGCTCAAAACTCAGAATCCTATGCACTTTTTTAGTGGAAGTCCATTATCTAATATCTGTTTTAACGCAAGATAATGAATAACATACCTTTTCTTATCGTTCAAAGTAGTCAACAGTTTCTTTTGATTTGAGCCAGGGGGTGTACGATGCTCTGCACAAAAAGGTAAATCTTGATGATCATCATGTATTTCTTCAGGATACTCTAAATCTATTTCAGCAAAGTAGCCTGTATCAGAATCTGGCGGTGCATTGAAAATTTAAATTCGTTTCATATTCGATCCATTTTAATTTTCCCACTGGTAAATACTGCACCATGGCCAATCCATAAAGATTATTAATATCAAAATATAAGAGTGTCTTCGTTTTCTGATGCTTATCGTATGATGGTCCCATGTACGGATTTTTCGCCTTAGCATACCGATTGCAACATTGACTTATTCCTCCTCGAATGCCTGCTTCAATAAACATCAGCATATTTATATCTGTAAGAAGCTCCAATTTCACTTTTGTCATTTTTAGAGCTGCTGAAAATGTGAGACCTGGAGTCGTGTAAAAGTGTGCAGGACATAAACTATACGCTTTCAGAGATGTCTCTCGAAAACTTTCGAAGACGTCAGCTAATAATAAAACATCTGTTTTCAAGTATAAATCTGAATATTCACCCAAAGTTTTTATAGTAAACATATTCCATACTCTAACAGCATGATGATAGTCTTCGTCAATAATATGAGAATCTGTTAGTTTATTGTAAAACTCATTCTTCTCTGGCAGTTTTGTAGTCATCAACTTGTCAAATCCATCTACGAAATCATATGGAAATATACCTTTTCGTCTAAGAAGATTGATTTGCTCATCTGTAAATCCATCAGTTTTGAACTCATTTAATGCTATCGGCACGGTTTCCAAATATAATGCAAGCTTTTCCAACGATAATGGTAAAAATCGCCATGAATCTATAAATCTAAAACTGATGTCACAGTCATCTATATACTTCGTAAATGAAATATATGTTTCTTTGTTGTGAGGTATCAGAGATACTCGTCCATTCATTATTGTCGAAGTAGCAATCTCTCTCAAAATTAAGTGTGCGTCATAATTGAGGTTATGAAAGATAACCGGCACAAACCTCGAATCCTTGTAATTTATATTGCATGAATTGTGAGCTGCACCTCTGAAACTAAATAGAAAAAAATATCTTACATGTTGTACAGCATTAAAGTCAAATATTTGTATACATTAAAAACTAACGTACCGTCCTGTTAGATGACAATGGTCTCGTACTGCGAGTTCTTCACTTTTAATGGGCTTTTGGCATAAATGGCAAACAGTTGACCTCCGAAAAGATAATTCTTCTAGATCTGTAAGTCTCATTGGTTTTGGATTTTTGTAGAGTAGATTAATCTTTTCACTAATTCCTTTCAGTTCTCGAACTAACCATTTTGCCGGTGTCTCTTTATCTTCATTTTTTTTTTGTCTGTATGATTTATAAACAGATAAAGCATTTTCATTTTCAGTGGGCTTTAACAAATATTGAAACTCTGCATAAAAGAACTTTTTCACTTTTATTATAATCTTAAAATTTAATAATGTTATTCTTAAAGTCGGGCAAATTAATTCGACATTTATTAAAATTTTTCGTGCATTTCCAGCCATTCTTTACAGTGAAATATTTGTAAACACCTTTCGCAGCGGTATGATTTTACATGAGATTTACTTAATTGAGAGCTTAAAAGTCGAGACAGATATTTATTCCAAACTTAGTGGTATTGAGGCAAGCTTCCGCCATCATCATGATTATTTTCTTCATTTTCATCTATGTAAAAATCTTGAATGAGGAGTAACTTTGGAAGTGGAATGAAGGAACTCCCCTTGATTGGAGAATATTTTTTCATATTGATACACAAACTGATAATACTCGTCAGGGTCCAGCCAGAATCTTTATCTTGGAATTCTTCAAGCTGGGTGAAAATAGGTTTTTTAATATGATCTTTGAACCATTCTTCCAAATTCGTTGACATGAATGCTGTAACACTTTCACTTGTAAAATATTTAATGTCTGTCGTTCCTTACCGTTTTTTTGCATAGAAAATTCTACGATAAAGTCAGAATTAATTTTTACAGCGTTATATTCCTTCAAGCAATCTTCTACTTTAACCTTAAAGAGCTTTTACGCATCGTTAAAAAAAACTTAGAATGTCTACATGCTTTATATTTACAACTACACCTGTTCTAATTCGATTTTGAAACTCTGATTCTATATCTCGCCACTCAACTCTAGCTTTAGTTTCTTCCGATTGTAGATTGCCTCCTTGCTGAAGATGTTGTTCGAGTTGAACTTGCACACATGAAAGATGTGTCATACAAGTTTGATATTTCTGCTTTTCTCCTCTTGCAAGATTAGCTTTGTCGATTTTTTTGTTCAATTCCTTTATTGTGGAATTGCACATGTCCAGCCAATAATGAATATCATTATTGCTCATTTCACGTATATTTCGCAAAGTATCACGCACTACTACAACAAGGCGTTCAAAAAGTTGAAATGAAGCTATATTTACTTTTTTCACTTAACACTCACAAAACAGAATTCTTTAAAGAACTAGTTTCGTGTACTGTAGTAGATAAAGTCTGCTCCTCAAAGTAAAATTTCTTGCTTACATAGACTAGAACACGAAAGAAAATGAGGAAAATTTTAGTAACTACCAATGAATAGGAAGTTTGACAAGGAGAAGGGATATTTTCTTAGGAAGGGATGGATTTTCTATCTTTGCTCCAATGAGAAGTGGTCATCTTCGACAATGAAAAGCTGAGGAGCAAGTAATGTCGAGGAGAAGGGATATTTTCTTGGGAGGGGATGAATTTTCTATTTTTAGACCAATGAGGTCTGTGCTTCTTTTTGACAACCAATTGTGTGACAACCGAGGTGGAGTTTCTTCTTATATAAGCAGGATGGCAAAATTCATCTGTTTATTTACAATAAACTCGTCTTATAGAACTAACTCTACGAAGCTGCAAGATGACTACAATGTGTGAATACAAAAGGATGTTTCAAAATATCATACTGAAATATCCGGAAGAAAATGTTTATATTGTTGACATACAAGGATTTCAAAGAATTGCTGCGGATACTTTCATTTTCAAGGAAATTAGTTTTTTGAAAATAAAAAAAACAGGTTTACCAACTGCTTACCTCTTCAAGTCTCCAATGCCGTGGGAAGAACTTACCGGGGAAGAAAAATGTATGATTCATTGGCTGGAAAAAAGTCACCATGGAATCGAATGGAATTCTGGTGACATTCCATACCATCGACTTCAACATGTCTTACAAATCTTTACGCGAGATGTTAAAAAGATATTCGTTAAGGGAGAACAGAAAGCACTGTGGTTGAAAAATTATTTGCCGAATACGTGAGTATTTATACATTTTTTCAGTTCTTTTTTTTCCTGCTTTGAATACTTTAATTTATCCACATTATTTTTTTTTCAGTCTAATATCTAATGTTGAATATCTCGGATGCCCTCCGCTCGAGAACATAAAAGTAATAAAAATTACTTTTGCTTGCACCATCATCTTTCTATTAGAAGCAAACCAGTATGTGCCGTCCATAATGCTCTTTCAATAAGAGCATGGTTATTCAATTATTTGTTCTGAAAAATGTAGTCAAGACGAAGTTGATAATTATTGAAATGTACTATGAAAAAAATTATTGAATAAAATGATTTTTAAAAAAAAAATTAAAATTCTTACGATGATTTTTTAAAAAAAATTTGTACACAGTTCTTATTTTTATTATAAAAAAAAAATATGAAAACTTTTATTATTAATTTGAAAAGGGATTGAAATTTGTCATCACCTCTTGTTCACACGTACTCCGTTTATTAGATTAATTTATTTATTTACTTACACTAAAACAAGACAAAGAGCAGAGTAAACCAATTCAAAAATCATACCTAAATTTTCTGAAATATTTTACAATTTTTTTAACTTTTCTAAAAATTTTGTATACCTATATTTAAAATAAAACTTTGAATTTGGGAAAACTCCCGCCAGTGTCCGGAGCTGACGCATATGCGCATCAGCTTCAATTAACCAGCGGTCAGCGCTGGCGGGAATTTTTCGGAATTCAAACTTTAATTAACGGTGCTGTGGTCGCTGTTGCTGTTGTTGCTGCTGCTGTTGCTGTTGTTGTTGCTGCTGCTGCTGTTGTTGCTGCGGCTGTTGACTGTCGGTCCTTTTCAATTGCAAAATACCACGTCTCGGTACTGTTCTTGTAACCTCTGAAAAAATTAAAGCAAACAAAAAATAAATTTATTGTACAAAAAATAATAAAAAATAAAACTAATTTATTGTTAAAGCATTTTTACCTGAAGTTATTGTAGATGTTCCTGGTTTTGGTGACGTCTCTCTCTCCTGCCTTCTTCTTCTGCTCTTTGCCTTCTTGTTCTGTAAAAAGAAGAAAACAAATTAGCATTATTATTTTTTAAAAATTGAGTTATATTATTTTAAGAATAAATTTAATATTTTTACCATTTGCTTTTTTCTTCATATTCGAGGATGCAATCTTAGGAATCTGCTTGAGATCGCGTATACTTTTAACGGATTTGCACGATGCGCAACTGGTTGATGTTCCGCTTGAACTGGAGCTCGATCTAGAGCTCGACCTTGAACTCGAACTGGAACTCAAACTCGATCGAGACCGTCTTCTTCGGGTCACCGAGAAACGCCGAGGCTGCTCAGCCGTCGGAGATCACCGAGGGTGCTCAGCCATTGGGGATCGTCCAGGCGGGACAGCTGCCAGGGATCGTTGAGGCAGGACAGCCGCCAGCGATCGCCGTGGCGGGTCAGTCGCCGGGGTTCGTCGAGGCGGGTCAGCTGCCGGCGATCGCCGCAGCGCCAATTGCTGCAAAGCAGCATTCGGTGGTTGCGGCACTGCAACATTTAAATAATTCAAATAAATTAATTTTAAAACTTGAAAAATTTGTGATTTTAAAGTGGAGTAATAAAAAATAAACTTACATGTTTCGACTACGTCCATCGCCCAGGAGACGTAGTTCAGCATTGTTAGGAGAGTCGGAGTTGGAGATCAGCCAACGTATACGCTCCTGGGCGAGCTGCAGACTTCGTCGGCTGCATTGACGGATTCTCCTTTTTTGATGCCATTTTCTCTTGTCAGAGTTTGCAAGAAAATCTGTAACTAACTCCGGTGAATCTTGAGGGGTTATTTATACTCGAAGACAGGAGCACACTTTTCATTATTTTGCCGAAAATCCTCTGATTTGCTGAGCTTATTTTCCCACTACTTTCCTGAAAAGTCATCTAATTGGAGAAAAATGTTCCTCAATTAATTTCGAAAACACCTCTCTTGACCATACTCCTCCCAGTCCAATACAAAAATTCACTTGCCTTTGTGAGATAATCTATGCTAGAATTTCGACGAAATAAAAGCAGATGGGGTAGTAGCGCTCCTAAAATTATGAGGGCTGCCGCGCAAAGCTCATAGTACAGTTGCTGTTTATCCTATGTGCAACCACTACCCGAAGAATTTCTCAGTGTACCCGTCTTCCGAGATCTAAGACTTGGGGTTGTCTGGGTTTCCCTCCCCTGAGTTTTCGGGCGTTGGCTTTGGTGTAAGTTATTATCTGTCATGCAGAGCTTCTTATAGCTTGCTCTTATGATCCGGGCAAAATCTTTATTTGTGTGGACAAATTGTGCCTGTCCTCGACATATTTTCTCAATTCCTCGATTTTGCTGAGAAGGCAGTCCAAGTGCGCATTTCTATGTGTTACGCAAACAGCTCTCTTATCTCTGTGAATAAACGTTGACTATCTAACTTGCCTTAGGTGGCAGGTTAGTTATTATTAAAAAAGAGATAAGTTTGTTGAATTTAATAATTAGGATACTTTGACTTTAGATTCTTATTATTTTACACTGTTGGATAAAAGTTTTAAAATGAAAACACTTGTTTACGGGAAAAAGCCTTTCGGCATAAAAAACCCTGATTTATTAATATTTTAGCAAACTGACACAATAAAAAGCGACATGATATATAAAAGATAAAACGAGAAAAGACGCCGAACACGCTCAGAAAGCATTGATTGCACTCGCACGCACAGATACAGAAAAAAACGCACTAATATAAATCGTTCGTTAAGTTGATGTTAAATGCCAACAAAGGCGTTGATGTTAATGCCAAAAATGGCGTTTATGTCACGTTGTGACAGAGGATCGGAAATCCTCGTTGAATGTTAAGTTAACGTTAAGAATTCGGTTGTAGTCGCGATTCAGATATGAACGCTGCCGAAGTCGTTTAACTGACTGCTCGTTCGCGCGCGCGAGTCCGCGCTCGCAAGAAAGAGTCCCCCGGAAGGTGCTGCCCTCTATCACTACTCTCATGCAAACACACACATAACCTGCTCGTTCATACATGCGCATGCGTGTTGCGTGTTGCGGAATAGTTATGACGGAACATACTCAAGTAATGAAAATAAAACTATCATTGGCTAAACGCTTCTTAGAACAATAACATATTTACATTCCTTAAATTATGGTAACAAGAAATCTTTGATTCACCTGTTCCAATAAAAACCAGATAAACAAATGAAATCAGTTTTCTTTGGAAGAACAAGTCTGTTGATTAAAATCTTATATCACAAAGAATGAATTGAACTAAACTTAAATTAATTGAACCTTTGGCAAAAAGCTAAAAATGTACAGAAAGGTTTTGTTTTAAATCTAAGTACAAGGAAGAATACAAAGACGTGTAATGTTGCGTTTATAAACGCCGCTCGCAGTCTTCACTGATTCAATTCGAGCGATGCCGTCGCTCCCAGGAAACACCTCGAGGATCACACCCAGTGGCCATCTTGATGGAGCCGTAATATCATCCATAAGAATAACAACTGAACCAGGTGCAGCTCTGCAGTGGATTCATGCCACTTTTGGCGCGTTTGAAGTTCGTGAAGGTATTCTTTATGCCACTTACTCCAAAAGTCCTGTCTGGCTTTGGTGATGAAGTTGTAAGTGGATAGTCGATTATCTGGAACTGAAAGCAATGATTTTTCGGGTAAAATATGAAACGGGCGTCCTATCAATAAATGAGCTGGTGTTATAGCTAAAGGGTCGTTAGGATCAGATGAGTATATAAAGGTCGTGAATTTAAAATTGCTTCAATTTCAATCAAAAAAGTATTGAATTGTTCATAAGTAAAAGTACTACCTTTTAATACACGTTTCAAATGATGCTTAAAGCTTTTAACTGCGGCTTCCCAAACGCCACCGAAGTATGGCGATAAGGGAGGATTGAAATGCCATTCAATTCTTTTAGCTAAAGCATAACTCCCTATCGAATTTTTGAACTCTGGAGTGTCGAAGAGATCATAGATTTCGCGAAGTTCTTTATTCGCTCCTACGAAATTTGTACTGTTGTCTAAGAAGGTATGTTCAGGTACTCCTCTACGACTGATGAATCTACGAAATGCAGCCAAAAAACCTTCAGCGGAGAGATCAGTAGCAAGTTCAATATGGACAGCTTTTGAAACCATACACACGAAAACGCAACCATAGGTTTTGAGAAAGCTTTTATTTCGATGTAATTTTTCCTTGATAGAAATCGGACCAAAGAAATCTACACCCGTGTGACAGAAAGCTGGCGACTCATTAACTCGCGATTTGGGAAAATCTGCCATCTGAGCATGAACTATCCTAGGTTTTTGACGGATACATTCTACACAATGACGAACGATATTCCTAATTTGATCCTTTCCATTTAAAATCCAAAACCTAGTCCTAATAGCGTAAAGAGTAGATTGAATTCCAGAATGTAAATTCGCCTGATGGATTTGACGAATGATCATATCGGTGACATGGTGTTTGCTAGGCAACAATATAGGATGTTTTTGCTCGTAAGAAAGATCTGATTTCTTTAAACGTCCACTTACACGGATAAGTCCTTTTTCATCTACAAAGGGATGCAGAGTATCAAAACGAGTACTATTTTGAAAATGAACCGAACCGTCACTGGAAGTTTTAGTGAAACGTCGAAGTTCTACAGGAAATTTTTTGTGTTGAATCATACTCAAGATCTGACGTTCTGCATTCGTAACTTCTGAAGATTTTAATGGAGGTATCAAAGTTATTAAGTAACTTATCTTATCTTCTACGTTTGAGAATTCTGGAATGATCTCTGAACGTTTTCCTTTAGAATTTTTCCAACGCATATATAAGTGATTACTCTAGTGAAATGTTCAAAGCTATAAAAGCATGAATAGATCTCGTCACAAGACGGAGTTGTCAAAAGACAAATACCTTTCTTTAATCCAGTCAATTCAAAAGGTGTAGTTTCAATTGGCTGAGGCCATTCGTTTTCAGCCAGAGTTAACCACTTAGGACCGAAATTCCAAAGAGAGTTGTTAACGAAATCAGATGGTAACTGTCCTCTGGAAAGAGCATCTGCTGGATTATCCACAGATCGAATGTGCTTCCATGTGACTTCGTTTCCTAACGACTGTATGTCTGCGACTCTATTAGATTCGAAAGTTCTCAAAAGATGAGGAGCCTTTTTCAACCAACAAAGAACAATGGTAGAATCTGGCCACAAAGTTACCTGATCTATCGTGAAATCAAACTGAGTTCTAACCTCTACATAGAGTTTTTTAAGAATAGAGGCGGCGCAAAGTTCTAATCGCGGAATGGTGACTCCACTTAATGGCGCGACTCTAGATTTACTGCAAATTAGTTTCACGGAGACATTACCATGCGAATCGACTGATCTAATGAAGAGACACGCTCCGTATCCGTAATTACAAGCATCGCAAAATCCGTGAAGATCGATTTTGACTGGATTTGAAATCAGAAGTTGACGAGGGAACGAAACTCCTTCTAATTGTGGCAACTGAACTGCGAGCGATTTCCATTTGGTATGGATATCCTGTGGAAGCGATTCATCCCAAGTAATTTTGGCTTTCCAACAATCTTGAATCAATATCTTAGCGTAGAGAATTACTGGTCCCAAGAGACCAAGAGGATCGACAATTTTTGAAATTTCGGACAAGAGCATTCTTTTGGTTGATATAGCATGATGATCTAATGTTTGCACCCTGTAGGTGAAGAAGTCTTGTCGGGAATCCCAAATAATTCCAAGCGTTTTTTGAATAGTGTTCTCTTTAGTTACGCAGTCAAGATTGAAAAGTTTTTTATCTGTGTTATTTAAAGCAGATGTATGATTAGATGACCACTGTCTAATAACGAATCCACCACGTTTGAACAACTCGATCATCTCATCACGAATGCTAAGGATCTCCTCAATCGAGTCAGCTCCAGAAATGAAGTCATCAACATAAAAATCACGTAAAAGAAGTTTGCTGGCACGTGGGAAATCCTTTGCCTCGTCGCGAGCAAGCTGATGAAGAGTTCGAATCGCTAAAAATGGCGCACAAGCGGTACCGAAAGTAACCGTATTTAATTTGAATATCCTAATTTTGCCGTCATGATACCACAGCGTTTTTTCGAATTTCCTATCATCTGGATAAACTAGGATTTGCCTATACATTTTTTCAATGTCCGCTGTGATGACATAACGATGAGTACGAAACCGAAGAATTTGTTCGAAGATTGTATTCTGAATAGTGGGACCAACTAAAAGAACGTCATTGAGAGAAATGCCTGTAGACGTTTTGGCTGACGCATCATAAACTACTCTACACTTAGTGGTTTCGCTAGACGTCTTTATGACAGGGTGATGAGGAAGATAATAACCATCATTGATGTCGTCCTCACATAAAGTCATATGACCTAACGAAATATACTCTTCCATTACCATTTTATATTCAAACATGGACTTTGGCTGTGATTGAACTTTTCTTTCAAATGAATAAAAACGTTTCAAAGCTGTTCCCCTAGATTCGCCTAGCAGGAATTTGCTATCCCTAAATGGAAGACGTACGATGTACCTACCAGTTGCATCACGCTGAGTATGATCAACGTAATGTTTTTCGCAAGCTACGTCGTCTTTAGATCGCACAGGCTCGTGGTCGAGGTCCTCGATTGCAAAAGACCGTTCAAGAAGTCTATCCAATTTAACGACATTACAAGAAGCTTTTTTCGAAGGAGTAAGTGTTTGAGCTCCCCCGGCTATGATCCATCCTAAACTAGTCTTTTGCAAAATGATTTCCGATTCCTTATGACGAAGTCTAATCTGACCAACAGCTAAAAGAGACAAAGTGATGGCTAATAACAAATCGACAGTTTTAGGTAAATGAAACTGCGGATCAGCTAATTGTAGACGCTTGGGAATGTCAAAATGTTAGGCACGGCGTTAGCAATGTTTGGTACAATTAAAAAATTTAATTGATGTTTTGAATTATTATACATTGAATGAAAAGTAGCTTGAATTTGATATTTTGAAACAGTGCACATACTGTCAACTGCTCCGATATTTACTGAACATGTGCGTTTAGGTAAATTTAAGAGTTTTGCAAATTTTTCAGTAATGAGATTAACAGTCGAACAAGAATCTAATAACGCACGTGCTACGATTAAATTTCCTTGCTTGTTCTGAATTTTATCCATTGCAGTAGTCATCAATTGAGACTCTGAAGGAAATGCTACAGAAATTAATGAATAATGCGATAGTCACGCTGTTGACTCTGTGGACGAAGAACTTTCGTCTTTGGTCTCCTGATTCTTCGATGATTGAGCACCTGCTCCCTTTTCATTATGGAGTAAAGTGTGATGATTTTTATTACACTTCTTACAACGTTTATCACTCTTGCAAGGAATTTGATGAGTCCAGAGACAGTTACGACAAAGCTTGTTTGTTTTAACAAAATCCCATCTCTCTTGAATGGCAAGCTTGTTAAATGCGGGACATTTAAACAACCGATGCTCTTCAAGACATTTGGGACAGGTGGACGAATTAGAAGACGTGGACGAAGAATCAGAAGTCGTTACCAAAGATCGAGCGCTTGTTTTCGAGTTTTTATTTTGAGATTGCGGAACTGTTTCTCCCGCTCGCTTCCTAGTGTTATTATTTGTGCGAGAGTAAGATTCAGAATCTATTGATTGCAATTTAAAAATCGTGCTTTGAATAAACTGTGAAAGATTCTCCAATTTTGGAAGTTTGTCCATTTCCAATTTGTCTTGCCATCTGTTCGATGTTGCGGGAGGCAGACACCGTTTCACAATCCGAACGACAAGCTCGTCACTTGGCTTTACACCAAGGCGATCCAAAATTTTAAGATGTTGACGAATCTGATGAAGCAAAGATGCAAGAACATCTGCGGTTGCCTTGGAAAGCTTTGGAAGATCAATAATGGCATTTAAGTGTTGAACAGCGACTATACGTTTTTGATCGAAAAATTCGAGAAGAGCCTGCCAAGCGGCTTTGTAATCATTCTCGCTGGGATCCTAATGGGCTATAGTCTCTAGAGCCTTATCAGTTAAAGAAGCGTAAAAGTGGCTGCATTTTACAGCATCGCTGAGATCAGTTCGGCTGTGCACAAGAGAAATGAATTTGTTTTTGTATGTCGACCATTCATCACGTTTGCCGTTAAACATGGGTAGCTTAATTTCGGGAAGTCGAGGCAAATCTTGACGTTCCGTCACTGTGATGTTGCTAGCATTTAATGTCGAATTTGCAATAGGTTCAATTCTCCGTAATTTAGTAACTGCACTAGCAACATCAAAGTAGCGGGATTCGACCTCTAGAAAATCTGTCAATTGAGAATTTTCGGAATCTAATTGGACTAATTCGTCATTGTACTTAAGGTATTCTTTGTACAACGCCGCAAGACTATTATACCGCATTTTAGTGTTGACAGGATCAGGGTCAGAACCCTTCAGATACCCTTCTAATTGCACCACTTGCGATTCGAGAGATTTTCCTTTCTGCAGAATATACGCAACACGGTTTGTTTCACATTTTGGTCTGCGATGAGAGCCATTTTGAAGAAAATGAGTAAAATTAATTTAAAGATGAGAAAAATTAAATTATTTGTTATTAAGAAATGAGAATAAAATTATAGATTTTGATAGACTATAATTAATTTAAATAAAATAATTATATTAATTGAACATGAATTGCAAATTATTTAATTAAAAATTTATGTTACTTTAAATTGTAAAGTTAAACGCAAAATATATATTTTTGAACAGTTGAACAGGAAAGAATTTTAAAATTAATAATGACGATTTGAAACAATAACGAGATTTAAATAACGAGAAATAAATGCCAGTCAATGTGTTCGAACGAAAAAACACCACACCCTTACACTCAACTCTCGCTAGATCTAAAGTTACAATAACACGAGGCTGCGTGGAACGTTATGTGCTTGCGCGCTCGTGTTTCGCTCTCCTCTCAATACTCGAAATCGAGGCACCGCGCTAGCCTATAACAACGAAACCAAGAATTCTAAATCGTTAAATTTGTCAAAGAACACTTAGCTTTTTTCGATGTCCTTGTTCCTCGACGTGGCTGGCAACTGGGTGGTGAGGCATCCTTGTGTGGGATCGACGACACGATGATGAAGATGCAGTTGAATGACGCAATTGCCTAAACAAAGGCCGGTCGAATTTTGCTATATGTTTTGGCGCACTCGCCGTCGCTGTCGCCGCGGCACGTGCAAGTATTCAAAAGTTGAATCCTCGTGTGCGTGTGGCGTCACTCGCGATTGTTTGTGAGAACAAAGACCTCACAGGAGGCACCATGAATAAACGTTGACTATCTAACTTGCCTTAGGTGGCAGGTTAGTTATTATTAAAAAAGAGATAAGTTTGTTGAATTTAATAATTAGGATACTTTGACTTTAGATTCTTATGATTTTACACTGTTGGATAAAAGTTTTAAAATGAAAACACTTGTTTACGGGAAAAAGCCTTTCGGCATAAAAAACCCTGATTTATTAATATTTAAGCAAACTGACACAATAAAAAGCGACATGATATATAAAAGATAAAACGAGAAAAAACGCCGAACACGCTCACAAAGCATTGATTGCACTCGCACGCACAGATACAGAAAAAAACGCACTAATATAAATCGTTCGTTAAGTTGATGTTAAATGCCAACAAAGGCGTTGATTTTAATGCCAAAAATGGCCTTTATGTCACGTTGTGACAGAGGATCGGAAATCCTCGTTGAATGTTAAGTTAACGTTAAGAATTCGGTCGTAGTCGCGATTCAGATATGAACGCTGCCGAAGTCGTTTAACTGACTGCTCGTTCGCGCGCGCGAGTCCGCGCTCGCAAGAAAGAGGCCCCCGGAAGGTGCTGCCCTCTCTCACTACACTCATGCAAACACACACATAACCTGCTCGTTCATACATGCGCATGCGTGTTGCGTGTTGCGGAATAGTTATGACGGAACACTCTGTCTGCATCAACCTCCATTTCCATGTCACCTGCGTCTCTACATGCTGCAGCGGTCAGGTGACTAACCTCTGCGGCTGCTAAGTGAATTTGCCCCCCCCCCCCTAATCGCCATAGGGCCAGCGCAGACCACGGGGGCTTTCACCCGATCGAAATCGACGGCGGGACTAGGCTCTGTGGCTTGACACGCTTGGGGTAGTAATGTTATTAACTCACTATCCATGTTTGATTTATTTTCGGAGTTTCTTCCCCTAGCCTGTTTAGTCCGCGAAGCATATTTTATTTCTGCTCTCCCTTCGGTCGGTTGAGGAGACCCCAACGCGCCGATGAACATTCCCTTATCCACCACCCAGGATACGCGCCACATACGTGGTATCGGTATCCCCGCGCGTGCTTACGTGTGTGTGTTTTTTTTTTGTTTCTCTTTCGGAGAAAGAGGTATTAGGGAAAATCTTAGAAAGACGATAGCATGAACTTGTTTACGGGGTCGTCGAAACAGCCCCATCCCCAATATCAGCCGTGTGTCGGATTCACACTAGGGGTGTGCGAGTCAGAAGTCGAGTTTTACATATGTTTACGGCATTATGGTGCGAATAATTAAACCAAAGACATAATAATATATTATAAGTATTTAGATTTTAAATTAACATATGGATTAAACAGATTCAACAGATTACAAGAGAAAAAAATATTGATAGGTTGAGAAATCAGTCCAAATAACCAATCGAGTTATTTTTTAGGCAAAAGCTCGAAAAAAACTCGAAAAAGTACTCGAAGCTTTAAGTAACATATCACTGTTACAAAACAGTTAAACCATAGTTTTCGTTGGATATGTGTAAAAACTCGACATTCGTGTTATTTAAGTTAATTAAGTAGATTTTTAACATCCCAGATTTATTTTGCAATCAAAACAAAAAATCTTCGAGTTTGACTGGCACATCCCTAATTCACACAGACTAAACTCATGCCCCTTACGGCCAGGTAAAAAACACCCAGCCGTAAAAAGGAACGCCCTCTTTGCTTTTATCGACCCTTGGTAAAGGTGCCTAGCTTCATCTTCTATGCCCCTGAACCGAGCGGTACCACCGTCAAGCAATGCTTCGCTGGGTGGGGGGCGAAAGGATTTTGCCCGCTTCTGGTTGATGTGGTCGTCATCACAATAGTCATCCTTCATTCTCTACGTCGCACACACACACTTACATACTCAGCCTCTTTGTCTTATTCTGTCTTCTTCGTCTTTTCTTACTTTCTTGAGAATGTCTGCTGCATAGTTGCTGACTGCGCACCATCCATCCTCTGAAGTCAGCATGGCCATCATAATCGACTTAGGAGTTACTTTGGTCTGAAGATAACTCTTAAGTTCTTCACGCTCCTGATGATATCGCGAGCACTCACAAAAGACGTGCTTCACATCCTCTGTTGCATCCGAACATATTGGGCAGTTCGGACAGTCTTCTTTCTCTCGGCATCCCATATCTCCTTCTGGCTTTAGTCATTCGTTCGTCTTTTAGTTTCGAATACGTCCCTTCTTTTTAACGCTAAAAGGTCAATGTGCGTTATGCCTGCTATAATGCAGACAGCATCGTCCGATACCGTACGCTAAGCCGATGCCACCCATAGTGCACTTCGCCTGTACACGTTAGTCAATTTTCGTGCATGCGATTTTAATCGCATTTCATCTCCCCATATTGGGGCTCCGTATAGCATAATCGATGTGGTTACACTGGCTAAAAGTAACCTTCGCTTCTGCGTTGGCCCTCCTACATTTGGCATCAATCGTGATAATGCAGCGCCAACTTTTGCTGCTTTATCACTAACTATTTCCAGATGTTGTTTAAAACTTAGTCTTGCATCGATGGTGATGCCCAAGTATTTGATGGTTGGTTGAGAAGCGATCTCATGTCCATCCACCGTAAGTGTAATTTTTTCCATCTTCTTCCTATTGGAAATGAGAATAACTTCCGTTTTGTGACTGGCTAGTTCCAGACCCGTCTCTGTTAGCCATTCGTGTATTATACGGGTTGACTCTTCAGCTATGTCTGTCACCTTTTCTTTATGTTTTGCTACTATTACTACTGCTATGTTGTAAGCGAATCCCAAGACTGTTGCTATTTCAGGTAATTGTAGCTTTAGTATCCCGTCGTACATGATGATTTAAGTCGGTGGGCCAAGTACTGACTCTTGGAAGACGCCTCCTGTAACTTTATATAGGTCTTGATACCGTCCTCAGTGTCATATAATAAGATTCTGTCCTTCAAGTAGTCGGACAGTATCCTTTTTATATATAAGGGCACATTCTGCTTCAGGAATGCCATGTGTATTTCACTTCATCTGGCCGGCGCAATGCTTCTTTTTTCCTCCCTGTCAATCACTAGACTAACTGCGTCCAGTGTTAAACGCTTCTTTCTGAAGTCATATTGGTGTTCCGCTAATCCACCTTTTCCTTCTATAAAATTATCCATTCTGACGCAGATAATGCATTCCAGAATCTTCCCTGGGGTATCCAGCATGCAGAGTGGTCTGTATGATGAAGACTTCTCGGGTGGTTTCTTTTCTTTTGGCAGAAGCACTAGTCACTGTTTGTTCCAGTTTGTGGGAAATGTTCCCTCTTCTAGACATTTATTGTACAAGTCTACGAAGACCTCTGGACGAGCATGAATGACATGCTTCAACGCAATATTTGGAATGCTATTCGGCCCTGGGGCCTTGTTGTTTCCTACCCTTCTGAAGGCGGCTAACAATTCCTGAATCGTGATCGGCGGAATAGCCTCTTTATTCGCACCTCTTGCGATGACACTTGGCTTTTCAAGTTACCTGGGGAACAGTGTGATCACTACCCAGTGTTATAGTTCCGTGCATTTGGTGGGGGCACGTAGCTTCCTTTAATCTTCTTCATTACTATTTTATACGGTTGACTCGTATTAATTCCTTAAGGCACCGTCGTTTGTTTTCGCGGATTTTTTTCTTAAGCCTCCTTCTAGCGTACTTTATTTCTTGTCCGCGGGCATTTACTATTTCCCGGCCTCTATCAGTTTGATAGTATTTCTTTCTCGCCCGTTGTTCTCGTCTTCTGGTCCAGTGGCACTCGCTACGTGTACTTGCAATCTCCTTGTCCTTGTTTTAATATTCCTACCTCCATTATTATAGCCTGGTGATCACTATGTGTGTAGTGCTCACATACTGTCCATGAATTAACTACGAAAGATGAAAAGCCAAACTTTAAACTCTTAAGAGATACATTTAGAGGTTTTAATCTCTACGTGATTCCGAAGCCAATTTTTTCTTCTTCTTGCATAGTATACTATTTTTATAACGCTAACACGATTTCTGCATTTTTCTAAACCTGCAATGTTTTATAGATATAGGAATATTAAAAAAACGTACACATTATTATATACAATATATTATATAATATATAAAAATTATAAAATAATTTGTTTTCAGTTACGGAAAGCCGTGTATAAAATGCCAACAGAAAGTGATGATTCTAGTAAAAGTGTAGCCTTAGCGTTGCAAAGAGTTTTTCATGAATTGCAGTTTTGTGATAAACCAGTTGGAACCAAAAAACTAACTAAAAGCTTCGGTTGGGAGACATTAGACTCATTTATGCAACACGATGTTCAGGAATTTTTACGCGTGGTAATGTATTTCTAAAAGATTACAATATTTATATGTAATTAAGTTGTATGAAATTCGAAAATTCACAATATATGAAAATAATCAATCAATCTATATTTATTGCAATAAACGGTGAAAAAATAAAATTTTTTTGCATATGGTGATTAGATAATGCTCTACTTATGCGAGTAGCCGAGCTCGTAGCCTAGCCTTCATTAAGTAAACGGACTAGTCATAGAACACTTTGTCAAACGCGCACCTCAAATGGAATAGTGGCAAAATTCTAAGCTAAGATTATCATAATGCTTATAAACAAATGTAAGAACTATATCAATATCTTACTATACATTATTTCTGTATTTTTATCAATATACGCTAATCAATGTAGTGAAAGCAGTTATAAAAATGTCAAGTGTTAAAAATCAGCATACTTACAAAAATCATTTCTTATTACTTTAAGAAGAATGAATCTTACTACAGCTTTGAAATGAAAATTTGCTTAGTGTTCAGTGATTCTTCTTAATTTAATCTGAATCTTCTAAAACTAATCCAAATCCTCTTGTGCAAACAAATAAGTAGAATCACAAATATATAAAAAATTAAGAAAATTCTCCTTAATTATAGAAGAATCATTTTAACACAAAGCGGATTTTCATCTTAAATATATAGTGAGAATTATACTTTTTGGAGTTAGAAAAGATGTTTGTCAGTGCAGGTGAATAGAATCTGCTGACTAATTGTTAAGCCATTTCAACTCACGCCTATAAGGGGAGATGTGCTCGTCCCTCCTTAAACCGTAGATATAACGGATCCCCGTGTTGACAAGCCTCTGCAGCCTCAAGTCAAGTTCCTGTGTCAGGTCACAGTAAGCCAGTGAACAGTAATCGATGATGGGAAATAGGAGTGCTTGCACCAAGTGTTGGCGCAACCTGAGGTTAGTGCTCTTCCTAAAAGAATAGAGACGGTACATTAAAGAGTGAGCACGTTTACAAACTTGTGTAACGTCCTCTTTCCACGTGAGTTTGGAGTCTAGCACCAAACCCAGATTGCGCACCGATGATTCGTAGTCGACCCGGGCTCCCCCTATATTTATATAGGCGTTAGCAGTAGTAGGTAGAGCATTTATATAGTAGGGGGAGCCCAGGACGATTGCCTTAGTCTTAAGGACATTAAATTTAAGACTATTTGATGCAGCCCAGCCCATTATCCTCTCGGCGTTAGCAATCATCCTGACAGAGCAGAAATCAAGCTCCTCGAGGTGGCATTGGCTGTAGATCTGCAGGTCATCCGCGTAGATTAGATGGGACACATGACTGAATCTAGGCAAAAGCCAATATCATTGATGTACAACGCGAACAACAAGGGGCCTAAAACTGACCCCTGTGGAACACCGCTGTTTAATGGTAGAAAAGTTGAGAGCTTGTTGTTGTCACCACTGACGGCCTGTTCTCTTCCCGTGAGGTAAGATGCAAGCCAGCAGATAACCTGCTTGGAAAAGCCGAAAGAGGATAGCTTTCCGAGTAGCTTGACTTGACACACAGTATCAAACGCCTTGCTAAAATCAAATAGAAGTAGCAGAGTGACCCTCTTCCTGTCTATCCCAAGCTTGACATGGTCAGTCAGCTTAATTAAGCCAGACTGCGTGCTGTGGCCAGTGCGAAAGCCAGTTTGGAAATTGTCAAGGTAAAGTCTTGTTTCAAGATATTCAGAGATTTGCTTGTGCACCAGCCACTCTAGCGCCTTGGACAGGAAACAGAGTAGAGAGATCGGACGGTAGTCAGTTACAGTTGTTGGAGAGTTAACTTTGTTTAGTGCTCTTACGATCGATGATTTCCAGGCTGAAGGAAAGCGTGCCTCGCTCAGAGACAGGTTAAAAATTTGACAAAGTAAAGGAGCGAGTATTGGCAGTGCTTTGGAGATAACAACCTGTGGGATGTCGCTTCCCCTGGCCTGGGTGTTAAAGTGTGATACTGTAGCCGACACATCCTACTCCGTGATAGCCCTGAAGATGAAGTGTTCAGGGAGGTCCAGACTCTCCAGGGTTCGCAGATACTCCTCAACAGATGGAGCTTGAGGGTCGTTTGAGATGGAGCTAAAGTGTTTGTTGAGAGCATCTGAAGAGAACCGAGCAGGTGCAGCAGATTTAGAGGTAGTAATACCAAGATTTTCAAGCTCTTTCCAGATCTCTGCAACGTTGGTCAAGGTAGATAAGCGTGAATAGTAGTAATTCAGCCTGGCTTCCTCAACCTGTTTATGAGCGTTGTCCCTTCCGATTCTATAGAAGTATATATCCCAAGATAAACAACTTCTGCGAAAGCGCCTGTAGAGTCTGTTCCTTTCAGTTAAAAGGTCACGAAGAGCCGCGGTAACCCACGGGTGACGTTTACGTCCTAGTGTCACAGTCTTTAAAGGGGCGTGATGATTTATGGTGTTCGTTAGGTTAGCGTTAAGAATGGTAATTCATTCGTCAAGTAATGACGTGGTGAGGGATGACCAGTTACATGCGCTAAGGAAGTCCCTTAACTTCTCAGCACAGATTCCTTTGTAGTTTCTGTAAGAGTATGTAGCAGGTACGTGGCGTGGAATCTGTACGTCAAGTGTGGCTGTGATAAGGTCATGTTTGTTGATGAAAGGAGTGTCCGTCATCCAGTGTGAGAGCAGGCGATCCTGCTCATCAATTAAGCATAGGTCAAGCCAGGTGCCAGAGTCCTGTTTATGGTGCATGGCACCGCAAGGGACCGACAATAAGGAGTTTTCCTCAATATAGGCCTTGATGAACTTGGCATCTTCGGATGAGGAGAGTTGGTCAGCGTTGAAATCACCCATAATGACCTTTGTGGAATAGTTGTGCATAAGTGTTGTTAGTTGTTCAATGAAATTAGATCCCTGGATAAAGGGTGAGTGAGGAGGGCGATACACAACCCCCACGAAGATGGGCGATACTCCCTTAGCTGTGATTTCACAATAAAGATAGTCCGGCTTACCTGGCTTTCCTGACCATTCGCCGTCAGATGACGAGATAACGCTAGCCGTCAATGAAAGATGAATGTAGAGGGCCACCGTTCCTGTTTCTGTCCCGTCTGTGCAAAGTGTAACCATCCAATGAAGGGATGAATGATATCTTGTCACTTAGCCAGGTCTCAGTTACAGCTATTACGCGAAAGGGAGAACGAGTGGACAAGAAGAGCCTGATCATCTCAATGTGACCCGTAAGGGAATTCACATTGAAATGACAGACCCTTAGACTCTCGGACAGAGACGTTTCAGAGGTAGATGTGGATGAGTTGGATGATTTAGATGGTGGTTTTGGCGGAATGATATGTGTGTGTGTTAGTGTGTGGTATCCATGCTGGCTGTTGGCGGCGTACGGGCTATAAAAGCCTCAAGATCAGCGTCTGTAGAGATGATTGTGTCTCGTTCGCTGTCCTCGCCAGAACGGATGTAGACTCTCCCGTCCCTCACGAAAGAGCGGCATACCCCCCTCTTCTTTGCCTCTAGCCTGGCCTTTATGCGCAGCTTGTGAATGTCTGGAGGAAGCAGCTCGTTTATGTTGATAAGTCCCTGGTGGTTTGGGTGGAGAGCTCTCGCTTCCTCCAGTAGGGTGGCATCCAGTTCGTTAGTGTGGAGTTTGCGTTTCCTGGCTTTGGCCACGATGATGGAGCGGGCTAGCGCACTGGAAGAGAGAGTGACTGCTAGAGGTGGTAATCTGCTGTCACCTTGCACATTGATGTTGGTTGCGTCAAGTCTCCCCATGATCCTGCCGGTTGCCACATCCCGCCTAAGGACCGTGGGATCCAGTGCAGCCAGGACGGTGTAAGCCAGGAGTTGCAGTGATGTCTCCTGGGTATAGGCCAGGCCAGAGATGACCACCACATTACTCGCCGAGCGCTCCTGCCTCCTCTTAACTTCAGCCAGCTCTCTGCGGAGGTTGTTGATCTCTTCAGAGGCAGGAGCAGTGCTGGTGTTCTGCTGCTCTGCGGGGCTCCTTGACGACAGCTCTAAATATTGTGCCTGCAGCTCCGAGATGGAGGACTCAACATTATTTAGTCGAGTCTTGAGTGCAGGCAAGTCGGCAAGGGCTTTGAGGCGGCATTCGAGAGGGCCAAGCCTTTTCTCAATTCGTGAGACCCTTTCTGATACGGTGTTTTGCGCCTGAAGGGCCTCACTCTGGATCTTTCAAATTTCATCCAGCGCCGCGAAAATGTCCTTAAAGGACATCTCTCTGGACGTCGCCTGTGTTCTCGCTGGCGATTGATTCCTGGAGCTAGCCAGAGATGCGGGTGCCGATTTGTTTTTCTTAGGCGCACCCGTTGCAGGTGTGCCCTTGGCAGATGTATTTGCCGCCGCTGCTGCCGCTGCCGCTGATTTCGCCTTAGTATGTGTGGTTTTGGGCGTGATGCCGCGCAAGCAGCACAGGCAAGTGTGGCAGCATCCCTCACCATTATGGACCTAAAGGTGACGCATATAGTGTGGAACTGCTGATTACACAACTCGCAGGTCTTCATTTTTCCCCTAGCTGTTTTATTGCAGTGTGCACACGTGAAGGGCAATTCGACGTTCTTTCCACCAATTCCGCTCATTTTAGGTGTTATTGAGTCTCTGTCGACAACTTACTGGCAGTCGATAACGTAGAAAGAGTTGCAGGATAGTGACAGTAGGCAAGTTATCGACTGAGCCAGATGGAGTGCTAATCGAAAGAGAGGTGAGATTTGACCGACCTGCAATTGATGATGGAGACGTTGATGGTGGTGTTCCGTCTATCCAACAGTTGGCTCCACGTGGTTTACTTTGAGGAAAAAATAGACGCCGTGCAGCGAAGAGAAAGCCGTGCGAGTTTGCAGGTTAGGTTACAGCGACAGATGTTTAAGCAGAAAAGTAGCGTTGAAAGAAGTTGCAGCCTCCAGTGATTCTTATCTTACGTTGAAGGTTGCAGAAAAGCGCATGCAACGATCTACAAAACAATAGGCCCGAAGGCAGGGTGCGGCAGTAAGAGTGCTATGAAAAATGAGCAAAGCGGAACAGGTCTGTTGTAGTCACGTGAGAGAGAGAGAGAGAGAGAGAGAGAGAGAGAGAGAGAGAGAGAGAGAGAGAGAGAGAGAGAGAGAGAGATTAGATTAATTAATTTTATTTGCGTACATTATGTTGTACGATTCAATATGTACAGCAGAGTAGTAAAAGTACAAAAATAATAAGTTTGAGGTATCTGTTTTAGTAGGTGTGTAGTATGCTGAGGTGAAGATGGGTTAAGCGAGAGTGAGCAAGTGTGTGCGTGTGCGTGACTGTGTACACGATGTTTATGTGTTTATGCGTTTTCGAGTTCAAAAAAGTAATCTTTAGCTAGTTTCTTAAATACTGCGATGGATGTAGTGTTACGGAGGTGTGATGGTAGGTTGTTCCATAGGTATGAGGCGCTGATATGAAACGAGTTCCTCAGCGTCTCCGTCGCGAAAGTAGGGATATCCAGAGGTGTCACTTCCCCCCCTAACAGGCCGGAGTGCTACTCGAAAGTCGAAGTAGGCCAGTACGTATGATGGTACGGCAGTATTAAACATTTTTCGTAAGAAACAAGCAGTGAAATACTTCCTGCATCCGGCAGTGGCAAGCCACTGCAGCTCCCGCCTGTATGCGGAGATGTGCTTAACTCTCCTTACACCATAGATGTACCGAATCCCCGTGTTCACGAGCCTCTGTAGTTTTAAGTCGAGTTCCTGCGTTAGGTCACAGTATACAAGAGAATAGTAGACTATATGGGGAAACAGGAGCGCTTGCACTAAGTGCTTGCGCAATCTGAGATTAGTACTTTTTCTGAAAAAATAAAGCCTGTACATTAGCGAGTGAGCACGCTTACACACTTGTGTAACGTGCTCCTTCCACGTGAGTTCAGAGTCAAGCACCAATCCCAGATTACGCACAGAAGATTCAAAGCTGACCTGGGCACCCCCAATGTTGATATAGGTGTTAGCTATTGAAGGTAGTGCATTTATGTATTTGGGGGAGCCCAGGACAATTGCTTTGGTTTTGTTAACATTGAGTTTTAGCCTGTTCTGTGCAGCCCAGCTCATTATCCTCTCGCCATTAGCACTTATCCTGTTTGATAAAGAATCGAGCTCCTCAAGGTGGAATTGACTGTAAATTTGCAAGTCATCCGCATAGATGAGATGGGAAACATCGGAATCAAGGCAGAAACTGATGTCGTTGATGTACAATGCGAACAGCAAGGGACTCAGAATAGACCCCTGCGGGACGCCGATGTTAAGACGCCGAGGGGAGGAACGTTCGGTATTGTCACCAACGACGGCCTGCTCTATCCCACACACACAGAGGTAGGAGGGAAACCAGCTGATGACCTGCTTTGAGAAGCCGAAGGTGGATAGCTTTCTCAGGAGCCTGACGTGACACACGGTATCAAACGCCTGAGCTGAAATGCTTGTTGAGTTCGCCTGTGGTAAAGCGAGATGGTGAAGGGGCCTTGGAGGTAGAAATTCCGAGTTTCTTTAGTTCTTTCCAGAATTTGGCAACATCAGTCAAGGTTGACAGGCATGAATAATAGTAATTCAGCCTGGCTTCCTCGACCTGTTTGTGAGCATTTTCTCTAGCTAATCTATATATGCGGAGATCTGAATCGAGCCTAGAGTGTTTGAATGGCCTGTAAAGTCTATCCCTTTCAGATACGAGGTCACGAAGAGCCGTGGTGAACCAAGGGTGACGCTTCCGTCTTGGTATCACGGTCCGCAATGAGGCAAGATGATTAATGGCGTTTGTAAGCTTAGCGTTAAGCGTAGATATGCATTCGTCGAGTGATGAAGAAGCTTAGCTTCCTTAGCTTCTCGGCGCAAATTGCTTTTAAGTTTCTGTAAGAGTAGGTGTTAGTTGCGTAACGTACGTAAGTAGCCGTGATAAGGTCATGTCCGTTGATGAAAGGTGCGTCTGTCTTCCAGTGTGATAGCAGGCGATCCTGCTCATCAATTAGACACAAGTCGAGCCAGGTATCAGAGCCCTGTTTGTGGTGAGTAGCACTATAGGGAACCGACGAAAGAGAGTTTTCATCAATGAAGGCCCTAATGAAATTGGAATCTTTAGACGAGGAGAGCTAGTCTGAGTTAAAGTCACCCATTATATCCTTTGTGGATTAGTTGTGCATGTGGGTTGTTAGCTGGTTGATGAAATTAGAGACTTGGAT
Organism: Nasonia vitripennis; assembly: GCF_009193385.2. NCBI lineage: Eukaryota > Metazoa > Arthropoda > Insecta > Hymenoptera > Pteromalidae > Nasonia > Nasonia vitripennis. The sequence goes on from NW_022279588.1 coordinate 4,067,876, forward strand.
GAATGGAGCATTAAGTGGACGATACACAACCCCCACGAAGATGGGAGAATCTCTCTTTGCCGATACCTCACAGAAAAGGTATTCCGGCTTGCCTGGCTTGCCCGCCAATTTACCGTCGGATGAGGAGATAACGCTAACTGTCAGTGATTTGTGTATGTAGAGGGCCACATCTCCTCCCTTTCTGTTTCTGTCTCTTGTGTTTTCGGGCTTTGGCGACGACGATTGTGCGAGCGAGCGCACTTGATGATAGGGTGATGGCTAATGGTGGTAGTCTGACGTCAGCCTTGGCGGTGTTGTTCGTTGCATCAAGCACCCCCCCCCCCCCCCCCATGACGAATGCCACGTCTCTTCTGAGGACCGTAAAGTCAAGTGCGTTCATCACTGTGTACGCGAAGAGGTACAGCGAGGTGTCACGGGTGTAGTGCAGGCCCGTGACAACAACAACACTGTTCGAGGTCTGTTATTAACGCCTTTTGCCTTGGGCCAGTGCACTGCAAAGGCTCTAGATTTCCGCAGTGCTGGGTACAGTGCTGCTGTTGTTCTGCTGCGTTGACGGGCTCGTCGATATCAGGTCTTGAATTTGTACCTGTAGCTTAGCGATGGTAGACTCTGCATTGTTTATGCAAGTATTGAGCGCAGGAAGCTTATCAAAGGCCTTGAGTCGCATTTTTAGTGGGCCCAGACGTTGCTCAATCCTTGAGACCCTCTCTAACACGATGTTCTGTGTTTGGAGGGCCTCCACCTGAGTATTGCGTATATCGTCAAGGGCCTTGCGAATATCCGTCAGGGCGGCTTTAATGGATGGTGTTGTTGTTCCGACCGAGCGGTTCGGTGAAGGATTTTGCGATGGTAGTGCTGACCTGGTCTTCTCGTTGCCCTTCTACTATTTAGGAGTATTCCTACCTGCTGATCTTGTTGTAGTTACTTCTATTGTTGTAGATGTTGATCTTGTCCTTACATTAGCGCCTTTGGCGTTGTTATGACCCTTCACATTATTATTATCTGCGCACGAGGTACAGGCTGTGATTTGCTTCTCATTCATCACGATGATCTTGATATTTGTGGTGTTCAAGCATTTAACGTGATAGTAAAGTTCTCAAAATTCGCACTTTTTTTGTCTTCATGCTGTATTGGTTGTTTACAGCTGTCGCATGATTCAAATGGCACTTCCACGTTCTTTTTGCCGTTTACACTCATTTTTCGTCGATAACTTACTGGCAGTCGTTAAAGTAGATACTTGTAGAAGGATGATAAGTTATCAACAGAGTGGAAGAGTAGTTGTTATGACTCTTACGGCTAGATGGAGTGATAATGTAGAGAACGCGAAAGTACTGACCTCGAATATATGGAATCGCCTTGATGTTGCTTCTGCGATGAAGCAAATGTTCCTACAATGTTGTTTGCAAAGAGAGAGAGAAGAGTCTCTCACTCTTAATACTGCCGGACGGACATGTGTCAAATTAATATTACGACCTGGCACCTTTGCACAAATTCGGTCGTAAAAGTTGTTTTCTCAGGAACGTTTTTACGGGTGAATGAGCTTGAACCCCGTGGCTCAGTCGCGAAAAATCCAACTCGTTATATAATATCAGTTTATAGCTTCAAACGATTTTTATTCGTTGCATTCATAACAAACGTAGTGGGTAAGCACAATTGGCTGAACATAAATAAAAACAGTAGACTCAAATCATATCTACTAGTTATGTATACAATCTTCATTTCAGGCCCTGGCGTTTCGGAGGCTCAATCTCCCTTTTCGACTCTTACTGCAAAAAAATAATAAATTCAAATATTTAGTTGCATGCACAAGGATAATCAGTCACCAGTCACCTGACAGAACGGTAAGGATGCAACATAATATCTTTGCGGTCCTCCCTCTCTCCGAAAACTTGGGGCTGCTTCACACTTTTGTAAGTCTTATACGGCGTTTGTTGCACTGACTATTTGTCGGTTATCTTGGATTTTTCTAATCTTTAAAAAAATTTTGTAGCCTTTTTCACACACTGACTAGCTACTTGCTTTGAATTAACGATTGTATGCATCGGTGCATGATGCATTTGGTCAGACTAACTATTAGAAGTAAATACCTTATACATGGAATTAAATATTTGAATTTGTAATTTTTTGCAGTAACCTAAAAGAGGAGGCTGAGCCTCCAAAGCGTCGGTGCAATAAATAAAGATTTTATATATAACTCATGATGATGCTTAAATTCTCCCGCACTCTATTTTAGTAGCGCGAATGATAAAGTGAACAATACGTATAAACTTAAATGAGTTATAAAACCTTTGCGATACAGTGACGTTTAGTTTTAGATTACTTAAACTAAACAGTAATTTTCAAATGACATCAACAATTATTTCAAATAGAATTAGAATATTGAACCACTTCTACTAAAAACATTTATGTGCGTCATGAAATTCAGTAACTGTCATTATTTAATTTTTTATTCTGTACCACGTTTTTTTGTATATTAAGTCTCCATAAAAATAATTTTTACTATCTAAGACTGTGGTAGTGGAAATCTTTTTGGTTCAACTGCATGTCATTTTTTTCCAACAATATACTACAATTTTTAACAAAAATTTATATTTTCCAGCTTCTTGATAAATTAGAAAGTAAAATGAAAGGAACCTGCGTGGAAGGAACAGTTCCAAAATTATTTGAAGGTAAAATGGTTTCTTTTATCAAGTGTAAAAATATTGACTATACTTCAAAAAGAGTGGAAACGTTTTACGACATACAATTGAACATTAAAGGAAAAAAAAATAGTAAGTTTGATGTACAAATTAATTCTTCATATTTTTTATTATTTTTTAGAAAAGAATAAAATTACCTATCTTTTCACTGTGGAGAACTTATATCAGCGTTTGTCCTTCTTTCATTTTACACCATAAAGTGCAATTTTTCGAAACGGTTATAACTCAAAAACTAATTGTCGAACTTTTAGCAGCGTAGCCGCATCGATCAGGAGGGTCGCCTCCTAGTCCTCCAGCACCAACCCCGTCAGCGACCGGTAGCTACTTGGTAGCCGAGATATCGACGCGCGCGTGCGGAGACTGTAAGTCGACAGCTAGATTACAGTGCAATTAGCGGATCATCTGCATCGTACTGACTGCAGACGCTGATGCCAAGACTCGCTGCCACCGAGTCGTTGGCTCGTCTTCAGCTCGGGCCGCAAGTGCGAAAGCGTCATCTCGCGCTACGCGGTATTTGTAATTTTATTACGTGAATATACATCATTTCATTAAAGAATTCGAACGCATGCCTTGTCATTTCGCAACCTTGTCACGTCCTTCTAATGAACCCGGTAGAGCAAAGTCGGCAACATCGCGGCGCGGCTACAGTGCGCGCGCCGGGCCAGACAACTCAACACGCGAAGAAAGCATTAGCGGGAATAATAGTATATTGTGTACCAAGGGCTTAAAGTAGATTTTTTTAGACCGAGTGTGAAGATCACAGCACAAGTCGAGGCGAGTAACCCGAGCCGAAGGCGATAGTGTTCATGAGCAGCAGAAAAGTATTCACATATGACTTTGACGTTACACTGCACTTATATTAAAGGTTATCAAGTGACGCGGTAGCGCCACAAAGGCAAGTTTGAGAAGCAAATAAATCCGCGGCGGTCGTGACCATATTTACTTCTATGTTGGTATTCGGATTTTTCATGATACAAAACCTAATGCTTATCGTAACTGTTCGTGAGTTTATTTTTGTTTATCAGTATGTTTTCTGAGCTAAACTATGATATCCAACGGAAATATTTGTAAACAAACTGTTTTTATCATAATAAATGAGCGTATATATCACAAATGCTCAAAAAAGTATCTCTACTTTTTTTCCCAGTGTATGAAAGGACCGTGAAGTTGGCTCTCCAGCCTAAAAGTAAGGGGACCGTAAGGTTAGCCGTACAAGCTATATGTGTATTAGTCGGCTATCGCTTTTCTACAGCTTTCTACAACTGCGCCGAGTACAAGTATTTACATTATCTGCTTGAATTTAAGATTATGTTTTTGAACAGTTGCTGCACTGTCGCTGCACAAACTTTTTGAGTGTTTGGGATCACTGATGACGGGCCCATGTTCAGAGTCTTTGATGATGAAGTAGAAATATACTTCGCGCTTCGTAACTGTCATTGTCTAAATGTACTAACTAATTCTAGACACTTAAAGCTATAGAACATATCATCGGTCCCTACGAAGACTGGCACGTTTTAAATCCTACTGGAAAAGTAGTACTTTTCATTTTTCGCCGCGGAGACTAGCACTTTTTACTCGTTTGCCGCGAAGACTAGCACTTTTCACGAAAACACTTGCGGTTTCGGGGCTTTATGCTTAAACAATTGATAATATTTATGAACGCCAAAGTGGTACATAGTAACACTCACATGCAAAGATACGGCTAGTACAAAAATTATTAAATTATCATACATTTTTCTCATATTACAAAGAACATTAGTTTGAGCTGTAAAATGTACTACTCTTCGCGGCGATAAGTGAAAAGTGCTAGTCTTTGCTGCTAATTGCCGAATATAGTTTTCCATGCGAGATCTGAAATGTACTACTCTTCGTAGGGACCGACGATATAATCTAGACCTCATCATCGGCGAAACCATGCAGGTGATACCATACACAAAGGATATTCATATTTCCTTAATAAAATTCCTCGAGTGCACTATCTGAACTCCATCATCATGCATTTTATTTTTAAAACAAGTTCAAGATACTTTAATATGTTCGCTCAGGAATACATAAAATCTCTAAAAATAGTACATTGTACAACAAGGGGCGAACATGGGCTGGAAAAGCACATTCGTCTCTCGTTGTTCACCGTGCTTTTTATAACAAGTGTATAAGGAAGACAATGGCTGGACGAAACGGGTTAAAAAAATTTTAACATACTTCAGAAACCATTAGTTTTGATGTGAATAAAAAAATTTAATTTGAATGATCCGAACATTTTTTAAAAATCGAACAGTCAAAGTTTTAACTTTCATTCAATTATTTTTATGACACGCCGTGGCATAAACCTCGATTTAAGTCACGCTTGTGCAAAAATGCACTCGCTAAATCTCGGTTTATTCACGTTGTTTCATAAAATATCGTACGATACTAGGAGGGTAAAGGGATTTCACCCTTGTAGGGACTTATCATCCTCGCTTCGCTTGGGCGATATTGTCCCCGCGGGGGTAAAACGACTTTACCGCACTAGTATCGTAATATACTATAACTTGTTTGATTTTTAAAAAACTTTTATAATGATGTCGAAACGCAGGAAATAGTACGCTAGATGTTAAAAATCCTTTCTTTGATTTTAAGTTGTCTATCTGGTTTAAAATGCAAAATTTTACGCGCTTTCAGAATCCGGAGTCGAAAATATGGGTAAAAAAAAAAAAATTAATCTTGAAATGATCTTTGAGAGCAGGTTAAAGTTGAGGTCACCGTTACGCAACACCTCGATATCGTACAACTTGTATCTACGATTTTTTCGATTCTGGCGTTGCCAGAGGAATTACGCAGGTGGATCTTGTTGAACTGGCTGCATGACTTCGAGATGACCTTCACTATCCAAAACAAAAATATCACTCTGAACGTAAAATTTACCGCTCTTTCCATTCCCGCAATAAAAAAATAGGGTTTCTATTTAAAAAATCAAAGTTGACCTTGATATGACCTTGAAAATCAAGTTCAAGGTCAAATACAAGGTCACCATCAGACTATCTCCTCGATATCCTACAACTTTTGTCAATAGCATTTTTTGGATTGGGGCTGTCCCTAACGAGTTATCACTGGTGCCCGTTTAAATTGGGTCACCCTGTGTATATATATATATATATATATATATATATATATATATATGGGACGTTTCACGTCAACCGGACCATCAGTGCACCCAAAATTTGGGTTAACCTAACAAGACGTTTGAGGTCTCAAAATGATCGTCTGGTCAAGGGCTTTTGAAAAAGTTCTGGCCTTTTCAAAAATCCAATGTGGCGCATAAAATATGGAGCCTGAAACCCACGTTTTCATAGCACATTCAAAAAAACAATAGTAAAAATGTTCTAATTTGTGAAATATCCCACCAAAAAGCATGTACAACTCATGATAGGACATATTATTGACAATGCTGACGGAATTCCAAAATCAAAAATGGCGGAATCAAAATGGTGGACATTATACCACCACCAAACCAATTTTACCGCAACAAATGATTTTAGATCACTTTAAAGTATCGATATGAGGGTTTTTGGGGCCACTGCACCTTATTTTAACCTCGAAATTTTAAAATCCAAAACGGCCAATCCAAAATGGCGGACATTATACAACCACCAAAACTATTTTACCGCAATGAACGATTTTAAATCAGTTTAAAGTATCACTATGGGAGTTTAAGGGTCCGCTGAAGTTTATTGTAACCTCGTAATTTCAAAATTCAATATGGCCAATATAAACTGGCGGATATTTGTCATAACCCATCCGCAGGCTCTCTCGCGAAAAGCCCCTGCTAACGCGCAACCCGCCGAACACGCCACGCACGCTGCAGCGCTTATCACCGCGGCGCTAGTACCGCGGCGCGCCGCTAGGCGACTGCGCATTACCCACAAGTGAAGTAGCGTCGCCAAGGGCACATAAGGAGGCCGGGTCCAGCGCTGTACCTCGCCCCTCTTCCAACAGTCTAATGCTGCAAGTACACGGCTCGTGTCCAATGACAACTTATGCAAACTGCAGACTTCAGCAAATAAAACTGTTTTGTGGCAAAGGAATTTATTGCTTTCAAGTGATTTATTTCATCCCTCTTTTTTACCTACACCTCCAACCCCTTCCCACGTTTAGCAACCCATAGAAAGCAATATTTTCTTCAAGGAATGCTTTCTTCATCGGCGACTTTTTCTCCAACAGTCTTTTTCATGATAGTTGATGAGCAAGTCCATCAGCGGCTTTATTCATAGGCGACTTTTTCTCCAACAGTCCTTTTTAGGATAGTTAATAGGTACATTAATAGATACATTGGCGACTTCTTCTTCAACATCCTTTTTAAGGCAGTTGTTGAGTAAGTCTTACTTTATCGGCAACTCCTTGTTCAACTGTACTAGCCGTGTTATTTCTAAAATAATTTTTGTTTGGTTGTGCTTTCTCATATCCTACAACAATGTCTTCTCTTGCGAAAAAATATCGTATCGATAGATGCGTTAATCAATTTGATATTAATACAGGACACAGCAAATCTCTTAGGAAGATCTCCAAAGAATTTCAAGATGTCTATCCTGATTATCCAACATCTTCACTGATTTGTGATACATGTAGAAAATCCTTTTAAAAACTACATGATTTGTCATCTCCAAACGTCAGTATGAGTGTTGATTTTGAATCAGAGACTGACTCACCTTCGGTTTCAAACACGGATGCACCTATGCAAGATGATCTTACAGATATTTTATCAAATTCCAATCCCTGCCGGAGAACGATCCATTACGTGTCAGTATTCTTACTATTTTGCCCGAACACTGGGCAATACGTAAAATTATGAACCAATTTGGTGTGTCTCACAGAATGGCTCGTAAAGCAAACAGTTATGAGAATCAGATGGAGTTTTGGCTTCTCCTGTTGCAAAACGTTGAAAAACATTACCTGCAGAAACTACTCAGAAAGTTGAAGATTTTTACGAAAATGATCTTAACAGCAGAATTATGCCAAATAAAAAAGATACCGTCAGTATTTATTTATATGGTGAAAAAATAAAAGTGCAGAAAAGATTATTACTTACTGATATTAAGAACCTTCATAATCAATTTAAAGAACAGTTTCCTGAACATCCGATTGGGCTTACCAAGTTTGCTGAACTGAGACCAAAATGTTGTGTCTTTGCAGGATCCTCTGGTACACACAATGTATGTGTATGTACGATACACCAAAATTTCAAGGCGATGATTGACGCAGTAAATATAGAAAAAATCTCAAACAATATTCTGCAGAATTATAAAGATTGTTTGAATTTCGCTCTATGTGAGGATCCTAAACCAAGTTGTTATTTGAATGAATGCAAATTTTGTCCGAACATTCAAAAGTTTTCTAATTACGTTGAGAACATTATGGATGAGCACAATATTGATCAAATCATCTTCAGCACGTGGCAATCAACCGATAGATACACTTTGATAAAACAATGCCTAACATCGCAAGAATTTATTGAAACTTTATGTTCTAGCCTAGAAAAGTTGATACCTCATCACTTCATCGCTAAGGAGCAATCAAGGTTTATTTCTGGGAAGAAAAATAATCTTTCAGATGAAGAGGTTCTTGCTCAATTGGATTTTGCTGAGAACTATGCTTTTACAGCCCAAGATGCTACACAGGCATTTCATTTTAATAATGGTCAAAGTACTATTTTTTCTGCTGTTGTTTATTATAAATCTGAAGGCAAGCTAAAGCATTTCAGTACAGTATCTATGTCCGACTGTACGACTCATGATGCCACTGCAGTATACATAATGCAGCAAAAGCTTATACCTGAAATTCGCAAGGTTTGTCCCACAGTAAAAAAGGTAAGATATGCTACTGATGGTGATAAACAGCATTTTAAAAATCGTTATGAAATGAGTAGTTTAATGAGTCATAAGAGAGATTTTGGCGTTGATGCTGAATGGCACTGTTTTGCAACAGCACACGGAAAAGGTAGTATGTTGTAGACGGAAAATTTGAATCGTTGAAGCTATTTCTGTTTTAATGCATCGTTGACAAAAATACTTGATGCGTCATGTAAAGCGTCACGAAGCAAGTTTCCAATTTAAGAGTAGTCATATCCATCTGTTTTCTACCTTATGCCATGATAATTATGTTTAAGCCAATTGTTTTCCCTTTACATTTTGTCTGTGAGTTTTTTCCATAATAAGGGATTTTTGAATGTTAGAACAACAGGATCTGCACTATTTTCCTTGAGAGGTATGATTGCAAATTCTTTTAGAATATAATCTTCTCCGGTTTGCTTGAAACCAGTCATGTCTACTGCATACTCCATTTTTCGGTGCAGCCTAGACGAGTTTTTTGACATCCCCACTGATAGGATTGTACTGAACGACACGATCGTGTAAGATCAGGCAGTATGCTGAAGTGTTAGCAGGAAAATCTTTTTTAGCCTCAAATTCCAGACGTACATCGACAGGAGCACTCTTAAGAGATTCGTTTTGTCGTGAACAGTCAATAAATACGAGTGGTGCTAAGTTGAGAAACAAAGACTTACTTTGCAGTGGTTGCGGATCTTTTCCATAGTAGGATTTTTGAAAATTAGCGTACATATCGTAGAGAATGGCAAACTGATTTTTAGATATGTCGAGATTCATATTGTTGTATGGATAATACAAGTGAATTCAAGAAAAGTTTCACATTACTCAACTCGCAATGATCAAATCGACTGGTGGCAGTTCTCGATGATTTTCTCTTCGTTTGTAGTCCAAGAATTATAAAACGAAGTTTTTCCAATTGATTTGATGTTTTCACTGTTCAGACATGTTTAGCAGTGCTTGGGAGAAGAGCATATTCAAATAACTCCCATGAATGGAAAGACATGGTGATAGGATTATCTCTACCAATGTAATTCAATAGCTGGATTTTTTGTTTATCATATGCAACAACATATGGCATCAACCACTCTATATTTGTTACTTTTACTTCGTAATCTTCATAAGTAGTTAAACCAGCTGCTACAGTACCTTCCTGGATTATTACGTTCAAGTCGCTTCTCGATCTTGTGAGAATGAGCTCATGCTTCATATTAACTATAATCTTTTTATAGTCTTCTGCAAAACCCAAGATTATACTCAGTGGAATCGCAACGTCAAAATTTTCCTTGTCATCTACGACCGATTTGATATTGTCTTGAATACCAAGCCAGCCTGCTTCTCCAGCATATAATTCTGATTCAAATTAAATGAAATCAATCCTTTCATAACACTGGTAAGACCAACATTTTTACTTTTATCTATCTCGAGAGCATTAATCCCATAACGAATTTCATCAAACAGATGACGAATGGTATTGTTGACAAATTTAGTTTTAGCAAGTGCTGCTGATCCACCTTCTACTTGCAATTTTCCACATATATGGATAGAGCTGCGCAATGGTAAGAGACATAGATCTAGATGTTGGATAGTAATACGAATTTCATCGCTGTTGTTAAAGCTTAATGATGAGTATGGTTGATGTGCGTGTACTTCGTAATGAGCAATAGACTCATCGAATACGACACCTTATCGAATGCTTAGAATTACGTCCATTTTTTTGGAAGCAGCAAAGAATTATACACGTGAATTTTTTCTACGAACTTTTAGTCCTAGTCTTTTCAGAAACTGAATGCTCTTGCATGTTAACGGTTTGAGTTTCTTCGGTCGACTGATGACTGGTTGCCATGATGACTGATTTATATATGATCCAGAATTGTAAACGATGCCCATTATACAGATTTGATGTGAAGTCTAATAGTAATTTCCTCTCCTCGAAAATTCACCAAATTTCCATTCTGATCGACAATTTGAATTTGTAGATGATCTATGCACTTGACACTGACCGGTAGATATATGACGTGTGACGGAACTTCTATGATTTTATATCCCGGAGGCACTCTGGGAAAGAACTCATGGATTGTATGAACTTTCTTATTATTGATATAAACACCTCCAGTGATATTGCGCTCAACTCTGAGTGCATTGATTCTCAATATTTTCACTGGTAAATCAGAGCTGTGTTTAATGTTTTTTTTGAGAATGCGAGGAGCAAAGCCAAGGAGACGGACTATGAAATCGTGAATATTTTCAAAGAAAATTCAATTCCTTTCGATTTCGATGTTACTTGTAAAAATTGATTAATGGCATCAGTCTCATAACTGCCAGTAGGAATATTAATAATAATATCTCCGTTTAAATGCAGTTTATTATTTAAATAGTCAACATTGGGATTATAGTTAAATGATAAAAGTTCAACTAAACCCAAGACAACATTTGTATCCTATGGTAGTTCAATGGAAGGAAAATATTGCGCTTCTAGGGCAGATAAATTTCCTGAGAGACTTAGAGTTAAGCTATCTTCCATGACTGATCGGAAGATAATGATTCCATTTGTCTGTGAGCACCTCTTTTATAGTCTCCCAGCTAAGAAATAAAGACAAAGATGGCCACATATAAATGAGTCAAAATTTTGACATCTTTTATAGTTGTATTTTACTTCCTTTATATTAAAATACAACATAAGTCAGTGCATGATTTGGCAAAGTTAAATCGGAGTTTTTTTTTCTACTGACTTGATGACCACGACCTACATGAGGTTTCATAATTAATCCCATTCCACTTTTATAGGGCTTGAGGTAGAGACCTTTGTCCAGCAATACCTTCCATGGCCTTATTATGCCTCTTACTTTCTTCATGATTTTTCTGCGCAGCTTTACCATCATTAACTGCTTTAGCTATTCCAGCAGCACCTCCTGCTAGAGCATCGGTGGCACTTAGTCCTGCGAACAATGGAATGAGAAAAGGGAGAACTCCACCAATTTTTGATGGAAGCGGCAGAACACGTGGAATGATCACTTTTTTCTTTCCACCTACACTTTTAACAGCTTGACGTGCACCCTTCAAGGCTGATTTTTTAGCTACAGTCACTAACTTATTAAATTTCAGTCAAATTCGAGTTTTTCCTTTTAATTTCATAGCATTGCTAACAGCAAAAGCAAAAGCTTTTTCACCAAGACTAGCATCCTTGGCTCTGACACGTTGCATAGCTTCCTCAGCAAGCTTCTTGTCAGCAGCTTTACGATCTCCGTTTTTATCAGAGTAAGCTATGTCATGTTTTTTACATGCCTGGTCAAGCGGATTAATACCAGGATCTCCTCTTTTCATTCACTTTTTCAATTTGGTTCCGGGACCGCAGTATTGATATCCAAGAAGATGCATTTCAACAGGTAAGTTATTGATAACTTTATCAAGCAATCCATAGCCTTTTTGCTGTTTTCTCAAAAATGTCCTGGATCCAATTGAAGGAGTATCATATCTTCCGTTTAGTGAGCATGAATCTGTAGTATCTCCGGAATAAGCCCTTCCAAATTCAATTATGATTTTTGATGATGTGGCATGTGAGAAGCAGGATAACGTCAGAGCATTATTCTGTATGGGGTAACATAAAAGTGTAGATAGTTTCTATCTATGTGAATCTTATGCTCATATAGGAAAACATCTCATTAAGGATAATGTCAATTTGTTAGTAATTTATCGACAAGATGATGTAAATCTTAAACATATCTATAAAGATAATGTGATTACCGATTGAACTTTTAATGAATTTCGGAATCTTTGTTCAGAATGTTGGAAGAATGATAGATATGGATTCATTGTTGGTGACATTGTTATTGGTTTTTTGATTGTAATACTTGTCTTCTTCAGCTGTATGGCAACCAAATTTTCATCGAAGATTGCACAACTGTGAAAATTTGACAGAGCTATGAGTCCTTCTGCTCCGTATCTGCCTGTAAATTTATTTACTAATCGCACATCTGCACGTTTCCGCTCTCGTTCAATACACTTTCCATAGACTGCATTAATTAACAATTTGTAGAAGAGTTTTTCAAACTCATTCTTTGCCTGCTTTCTTGTTTCTGTGTTGAATACAACATATGGATTGAGCCACGCCCTCTGCTCAAAACTCAAAATTCTATGCACCTTTTTTAATCGAAGTCCATTATCTAAGACCTGTTTAAGTGCTCTATAATGAATGACATATATTTTCTTGTCATTCAAAGTCATGAGAAGTTTCTTCTGCTTTGAGCCAGGTGGTTCAAGATGTTCTGCGCAAAAAGGTAAATCCCTATGATCATCATGTATTTCTTCAGGATACTCCAAGTCAATTTCAGCAAAATAGCCTATATTAGAATCTGGTGGCGTATTGAAAAAACTTGGATTTGTCTCATATTTAATCCAATTGAATTTTCCAACTGGTAAAGGCTGTACCATTTCCCATCCATAAAGATTGTTAATATCGAAATATAAGAGAGTCTTCATTTTCTGATCCTTATCGTATGAAGGACCCATATATGGATTGTTCGCCTTGGCATACCGATTACAAGACTGACTTATTCCACCTCGAATGCCCGATTCGATAAACATTAGTATGTCAATGTCTGTAAGACAAGAAGCTCCAATTCTACCTTTGTTATTTTTAAAGCTGCTGAAAAAGTTAGTCCAGGTGTCGTATAAAAGTGAGCAGGACATAAATCATAGGCTTTAAGAGATGTTCCTCGAAAACTCTCGAAAACGTCAGCCAATAGTAAAACATCAGTTTTTAGATAAAGATCTGAATATTCTCCTAACGTACTAATATTGAACTTATCCCAAACTTGGACAGCATGCTTATAGTCTTCTTCAGCAATATGAGAATCTGTTAGCTTATTATAAAAATCATTCTTTTCTAGCAATTTTGTAGTCGTCAACTTATCTAATCCATTTACAAAATCATATGGGAATACACCTTTTCGTCGAAGTAGATCTATCTTTTCATCTGTAAGTCCATCTGGTCGAAATTCCTTTACTGCTATCGATATGATGCAAGCTTTTCCAATGATGACGGTAAAAATCGCCAAGAATCTATGAATCTGAAACTGATGTCACAGTCATCTACATACTTCGTGAATGAAATATGTTTTTCCTTATTATGTGGTATTAGAGTGACTCGTCCTTTTATCAACACCAGGAAATTTAAGTGCGCTTCGCGCACTCCTTATCATGGACACTATGGAACCGTTTCAATGTTGAAGACTACCGTAAAAACTTTTGATCATATTGATATAAGCCAATATCATCAACTTTTAGCTTACATCAAGAAAAAAATGCTAAATATTCGAAAAAAAAATCCAAGACTTTCACTGCGGAAAACGTTAGTAGATTTTGTAATAATGCTCCGGACAAAGCATATTTAGTGAAAAAAGTAATTTATTTATAAAAAAATGTATAATTGTACTTCATTTTTCAACAATTTACGAGAATTGATTTCGTTGTAGGTTGTTCTTATTTTTGGAATTCTCGGTGCGTTGAGAAGAGGAGAATTAACTAATATAACAACCGATGACATTGAAGATGATTCGACGAGATTATTAATAAAAATTCCAGTAACGAAGAATAATGTCCCTCGTTCTTTTGCAGTTCGTGGAGAATTCTATCAAATATGTAAAAATTACATGAATCTTAGACCAACTGAAATCGATAAACACAAAAGATTCTTCATACATTATATAGACGGAAAATGCACACGACAGCCGATTGGTCTCAATACAATAGGTCGAATGCCAAAGCAAATAGCTGATTGGTTAAAATTACCAAATCCTCACTTATACACTGGTCATAGTTTCCGAAGAACTTCAGCAACTTTGCTAGTCGATGGAGGAGGTAATCTTACTGACTTAAAAAGACATGGCGGTTGGAAATCGTCTACAGTAGCTGAGGGCTACATTAATGAATCTATGAATCACAAGGAACAAATTCATAAAAAAATAACTAAATCGATCGTCCTAAAACCTACTGAAGTTGTAGTGGCAGATAACCATATACCGCAGTGTGACAATCAAGTAGCATCTACATCTGGAGCAGAAATTACAGTTGATCAACCCAAAAAATATGTAACAGTTTCGTTAAAAAGAACCAGATTTGATTCAGCAGGTCGAGATGATGATAATGAACCACACGCTGAGGATGAATTTTATCGATTAACCGAAACACAGCAAGCTACATGTGGTTCACCGTTGAAAAAACGTAGACAAAACAGTGATGAAAAAAGCGAACAAACATTACTATTGAAAGCATCGACAAAAATATTTCTTTTCATTTTAATAATTGTAATATTACAATTAATGTACATAATCATCATAATTAACTACAATGTACGATAAACTATATTTGTGTTTTAGTTTCATATTTTTTGATAGAAGAAGTAATAATTTTCTATTAAAAATAATTCATTTTTAAATTTGCAAAAATATTTTAGTTTAGTATAATTACACTCGTAGATAGCGACAATGTGTGATTTAACGAACTTTTTGTATGAATAAGCTTTCACAGGAGCGTGGCCTATTTCGCATTGTGAAATAAATTTAATTTGTATAATATACTAATTTAGTATAATGTCGAGCTCCGCGACACTTGTTATGAAAAATAGTATACGCAACTCGTGCGAGGGAAACACGATTTACGGACGCGTGGTAGTTCGCGCCTGAGCGAAGCGTGGGCGCTGAACTACCACGAGTGCGTAAATCGTGTTTCCCTCGCACGAGTTGCGTATACTATTTTCACTCTTACTATAATCATCAAATTTTAGAATAATATTCTTAGAGTCAGGTAAATTGATTCGACAGTTATTCATATTTCTACAGTTATTTTCATGAACTTCTAATCTTTCTTTACTATAGAATATTTGTAAATATCTTTCACAATGGTAAGATTTTATGTTGGCTTTAGACAGTTGAGAACTCAGAAGACGAGACATGCTTTTAATCCAGACGTAATGATATTTAGACAAGATTCCATCATCAGCACGATTATTTTCATCATGTTCATCTATGTAAAAATCTTGAATAATGAGTAGATTTACGTGTTTTTTATTTTTTTTTCTGAGGAAATGTGACAAGAAGATAGTTCGTACTTTGGTCCATATTTTCTAAGCATGTATACATTTACTAAAATATTATTTAGTTTTTCAAATTTCTGTATATGTTTAAGTTTTACTGGAAATTCAATATCTCCAAAGTTTATTTTGTTCTCATACAATCGATATTGATTAGCTCTATGGGGATTACTGTTACTGGGATATAATGCTGAAAAAATAGCATACTAAAAACACTGATGGTCATTGTTATAAATGTTAATACACGCTTTTTTCTTCTATATAAATTTTGGAAAAGGAATGTACGAACTGCCCTTGAGTGGCGAATATTTTTTCATATTTATGCACAAACTTATAATACTCTTTAAAGTCCAGCCAGAAACCTTTTCCTGAAATTCTTCTAGCTGTGAAAAGGATGGGATCTTTGATATTATTTTTAAACCATTCATCTAAATCTGTTGCCAAGTATACTGTAGCACTTTCACATGTAAAATATTTTATGTCCGTAGTTTCTTCTCCATTTTTCTGCATAGAAAATTCTGCAATAAAGTCTGAATTTATTTTCACAGCATTATATTCTTTTAAGCATGTCTCTGTTTTAATTTCGAAGAGTTTTTGTGCATCATTCAGGAAACTTAGAATGTCTACATGTTTTATATTTACAACCACACTACTTTTAATGCGATTTTGGAACGCTGATTGCACATCGCGCCACTCAACTCTAGCTTCACATTCCTTAGCTTGCAGACTGCCTCCTCGATGAAGATGCTGTTCAAATTCCACTTGCACGCATAAATGATGCGTCAAACAAGACTGACACATATCTAGCCAATAATGTATGTCAGCACTACTCATTTGATCTACATTTTGTACTGTATCGCAAAGCACTTGAACAAGACGTTCAAATAGTACAAACGAAGCCATTTTTTACACTAAAGTATCACTTGTTATTTTATACAAAAATATCTCTTTAAAATATTTGCTCAAAAGTTGAGACTAAAAAGCTGACTGTACTCATCCAAGAGAGTTTCCTCTCTTTTAAAGCTAAAATCGACATAAGGAGAGGTGGAAAATCTCAGTAACTGACCAATGGCAAAGATGAAGAGCCCGTTTATGTGGAAAGGAGAAAGATTTTCTCGAGAGGGGATGAATTTTCTATCTAACCAACCAATGAGGTTACACAAATTTACATCATCCAATCCTAAAAGAATATGAGACTGAGAGAAGGAAGATTTTTCTAGAGAAGGTATGGATTTTCTTTTTTTCCAACCAACCAAAATCGTCTTTCCAATCGAAACGAATGAGAGCTATGCATTTTTCGGGTTATCCAATCCTATAAGAGTGAGAGGTGGAGTTTCTCATTATAAAACTAGGATGCTAGAACCTTACGAGATCACTTCTCGCTTAACTGCCTACAAAGCTGGAAAATAGAAAGAGTACGTGACTACGATTTGTTATTTAGAAATAATATATTGCAATGTGGAGAAGAACAAGCCTATATTTGCGACATTCAATGATTCCAAAGAATTGCAGAAGATACATTTATTTTTAAAGAAATCAGTTTCCTCAATTTGAGGAAAACTGCGTTACCGACCGCCTATCTTTTCAATCCTCCGATGGCATGGGAAGAATTGACTGAAGAGGAAAAATGTATGACTCAATGGCTAGAAAAGAGTCATCATGGAATAGCGTGGAACTCTGGCGATATTCCGTATCACCGTCTCCATCGAATTTTACAAATCTGCACACAAGGAGTAGAGAAAATATTTATAAAAGGAGAGCAGAAAGCCCAATGGGTAAAAAATATATTACCAAACATGTAAGTAAAGCAAACTTTTAAAACTATTGGTAACTTTTTTAAACTTTTTATATTAATTATTTTCTTACTTTATTTGCAGTTTCATTTCAAATGTTGAAGACTTTGGATGTCCACCTCTTGAAGAAGTTCATTAAGTGAAAACCAGTACTTTTGCTTCAATCATGCTCTCTGCATACGGAGAAAACCAATGTGTGCTATTCACAATGTCGTATCGATACGAGCTTGGTTGCTAAACTATTTAGAATCTACATATGGTATTGATGAAATAGATATCACTTCTAACAAAAATAATGAATGTACATGTTCATATTGGAAATAAAGAAATATTTAAAACAAATGAATGTTTTATAAAATTAAAAAGTTAATCAAATGAATATTTAGAATCTATATATGGTAGAGATGAAATAGTTACTTATAAAAAAAATAATGTATGTGCATGGTTATAATAGATATAAAGAATCATTTTAAAAAATTCATTTTTAATAATTATTTATAAGTTTAAAAAAAGTTAATACAATGATTTACATAAGCAAATAATATACTTTTTACAATAGTCGTTTTATTTTATTTTTTCGGGTTTTTAAATTTTGTTATATCTATAAAATTAACAATAATTTCATCATCGATTATTCGCGGAACATTTCTTTGTTGTTGCTGCTGCTGTAGCTGCTGCTGCTGCTGTTGCTGCTGCTGCTGCTGCTGTTGTTGTTGTTGCTGCTGCTGCTGTTGTTGTTGATGTTGCTGTTGTTGTTGTTATGGTAGTTGTTGATGTGGTTGTTGCTGCTGATGCGTACTGCTTCTGCTGTGATGTTGTTGTGTGCCACTACTTAGTTTTTTCAAACTCAATAGGCCACGGCTTATCGGCATTTTATTACCGGTTTTTTCTTCTACTGTAAAAAGAAACAAACTAATGATTAATGTTTATCATTATAATAAAAAAAATTGTTTATTACGAATTTAAAAAAAGAAGCTTACCATTCAATTTCGAATTTTTTGGAATCGGCTTGAGACCCTTGATGCTCTTCGCCGAGTTGCACGACTGGCAACTCGATGAGGTGCCGCTCGAACTAGAGCTCGAGCTCGAGCTGGAGCTGGAGCTAGAGCTCGCGGAAGAGCTCGATCGCGATCTCCTCGAAGGACGGCTAGGCCGAGCACTTCCTAAAGCCTCCACCGCTGGAGATCGTCGAGGCTGCGAAGCCTCAGACACAGGAGATCGTCGGGGCTGTGAAGCCTCGGGTACAGGAGATCGTCGGGGCGGCGAAGCCTCGGCCACTGGAGATCGTCGGGGCTGCGAAGCCTCAGACACAGGAGATCGTTGGGGCTGCGAAGCCTCAGCCGCATGAGATCGCCGGGGCTGCTGCTGTCGAGCGCTCTCCGGTGGAGAGCGACTAGACCTAGTAGCCCTCTAAGCTTCGCTTGACCTGCGGCTGGGCAAAGCGCTCAGTGGTCTTGTTCTCCTATAAAGTTGCTGCATAGCAGCCAGGAGTAGAAGTTCTGGCACTGAAAAAAAAACCGTGAAAAGTTAAAAAACATAGTTTGAAGAAGTATAACGGTATAAGTACACATAGACACACACACGCACAATCCATCCGCACGCAAATTTTCTAAAATAAACCTCAAAAATAAGTTCCTATGAAGTTTTAGCAAGACTAAAAAATGTTACTGTTGCAAAGCTTCCACTAGGAGGAAGCAAAAGAATTTCTAAAGAAATGAATCATAAAATCACTGTTACTTACAAGATTCTATGGCTTCCATGGCCCACGTCATATGTTTGAGTAGCATCAAAAAGGTAGGGGCATTCACAATTACCAATCGAATCCTCTTCTGCATGGTTCTGGTGCTGCTTCTTCCGCTACTCCTTGTGCTGCTCATTGTGCTGCTCTTCTTCGAAGGCATGTTTTTCTTTTTTGTCGAACTATTTGCGATTGAATAAGAAAACTGAACTGATGAACCGTAGCCTAAGATAAGCTATTTATTACGAAAACAGCAGCTTCCCATTCTACAGCATTTTTCTAAAGTCCGGTGATTGGCGCAAAAATTTTCTCTTCCAATTTTTTGAATAACACACTTCCTCACATCTCTTGAGAATGAAAAGCCTTACGATTGGTGAAAAAATTTCCCTCACCAATTTTTAAAAATTTGTGTCCACCTCCCTTTAGTACACTCCCTTTTTTTGAATCTTGACTGTGAGAATGAGAGATTTTCCTCTTCTCGCAAGAAATAATCCTAGGGAAAATCTCACTTTAAATTTACTTAGCATGTCTAAAAAAATTGATGCATATCTGTGCGAGAGACAGCTGTGCACACAGTCAGTAAAATATATTGACTAGCCTTTGCGTTCACCTACAAAAAAGCAGGTTTATCACAAACGGAAATCGTGCAGTGTTGTCTCTGGGAAAGTGTGAGAGTAGTACCTGCGCAATTTGTGCGCACAGTCGGTGGTCAATATTTTGTAGCTTAGCGTTTCTCAGTCAAAAAACAGCTGACACTAGAAGCTGTATACATCTGCGTGGGATAGTTTGTATACGTATCCGAGAATTATCTACACGAAGTCTGTATAGTGAGCATTTCTCGCATACATTGCGTAAAAGTAGAGGAAAACACCTGTGCGAGGGTCGTCGTCCATACCTGCGAGAGGATCGTATGGAAAGTGTGTGGGATAGTACCTGCGCAATCTGTCCGCGCAGTCAGGGGGACTATCACATCTCAGTCGAAAGGAAAAAACAGCTGACGTTAAAAGCTGTATACATCTGCGTGGGATAGTTTGTAAACGTATCCAAGACTTATCTATACGAAGTCTGTATAATGAGCATTTCTCGCATACATTGCGGAAAAGTAGAGGAAAACACCTGTGCGAGGGTTGCCGTCTCTACCTGCGCGAGGGAGGAGGAGCATGAACCCACCACAAAAAATTTTTTTTCGAGACATGGAGAAGGGAAGATTGGGACTTATACATACTACGGTTACTGGCTCACTTTGAGAAGGAGACGAATTCTCGGTTGCAAGAAGAGGGAATGGAGGGATTGACAATTCCTCCATCTAAAATACACACCTCGGATTCTGGATCATTTTGAGAAGGGAGGGGGTTTTCTAGAACCCGTGTGTTCCAGTATGCCTATATATAGTGATGAAAAGGGTTGGATCAATAAACAACAACTTGAGGTTAATTTATTGTTAAGTATATTGTAAAAGGCTTGAGAGCCTAGTCGGCGGCACGTCTGCTCACATCGGAGTCTTACAGGCAAGAAGAGAAGTGTATATTAGAGTACAGCATAGTCTGCTCTACTCACGGAATATGATATAATACGTAATAGGCAATTAGAGTATAGCGCGAGACATGCGCGGTTCGTCAGCTCTCGCGTGAGCTCGTCTCAATGTACAAAATCGCAGTTGACCAATAGATGGCGCGACGTGTACCATTTTGGTACTGATAATCAAGATTATAATACTTACTATATTACAACACGCCTCCTTAAGTTTATAATCTTGATCTTTAGCATTAACTTTTCATTTTCGATACATTTTTCTATTACATTTTAAATTAATCTTAGCGCTTTTCTATTTTCTATAAACTTTGTTTTATCTAGACTTTTCGTTAACATATCTGCTAAATTGAATTGAGAGTCTATTTTTATAATATCAATTATGCCATTTTCATAATTCTCATTAATATAATGATATTGCACTTCAATGTGCTTCGAGTTTTTAGTGAAGTTACCATATTTTGCAATCGCAATTGCACCTGAGTTATCCTCATACACATTAATTGGTTTATCGAATTCTACATTGAACATTTCGCTTAATAAATTTTTTACAAACAATATTTCTGTTACTGCTTCTGACATAGCAGTATATTCTGCGAAAGTTGAACATTTGGTTACAGTGCTTTGTTTATGAGTTTTCCAGAAAATTACATTACCATAAAGTCTTATTACAAAGCCTGTTGTAGATTTTCTATCTACATTATCACCTGCATAATCAGAATCTACCATACAATCTAATATTTCGTTTTTCAAGTTATCACAATATGTTAATTTTAGATCTTTAGTTTTATACAGATATTTTAGGATTCTCAACGCATATTTATAATGTGTTTGGTCGTAGCAACTTTGGTATCGACTTAAATAATTTACGCTATACGCAATATCTGGCCTTGTGCCTGTACTAATGTATAATAATTCTCCTATCAAGTTTCTATATTTTATATTTTCATCAATTTCACTAGCTTGATCTAGTTTTAAATTTGACTCCATTGGAGTATCATATAATTTGGCTTTTTCTAAATTATATTTAGTGGCTAAAGATTCAATGTATTTTGTTTGACTTAAAGTCATTTTGTGTCTATCATCGCTATAATTTATATCAATACCTATATATTGGCTTATTTTGCCTAAATCTTTCATCACAAATCTTTGCATTAGACTAGATTTAACTTTATCTATTTTATTTTTATCTTTGCAACAAATTAGGAGATCATCAACAAAAACTAAAATATATATTGAATCTTTGTTCGTATTATTTACGTATAGACAGTAATCGTAGTTACTTCTCACAAAATTTAAGCTTTCGATAAATTTATTAAAACAATCGTACCAAGCTCTAGGACTTTCTCGCAGTCCGTATAATGCCTTTTGCAGTTTGCAAACTTTATTGTCACCTGTTTCGTAACCTTTTGGTTCATTTATATACACCTCGGTTTTTACATCACCGTTTAAGAAAGCTGTCTCTACATCCATTTGTTCTATAAATAAATTGTTTTTACAACTGTACGACAATAAAATTTTCAAAGTTTGCATTTTTCCTACGGGTGAATAAACATTATCTAAATATTCCTTTTGTTGAAATCCTCTTACAACTAATCTCGCTTTATACACATTATTGTTTTTCTTTTTGTAGACCCATTTCACATCAATGACCTTTTTGTCTTTTGGCCTTTCAACAATTTGCCAAGTTTTATTTTTCATAAGACTATTGATTTCGGAATCCATCGCAATTTTCCATTGTTTATATTCATTTGAGTTTAACGCCTCCTCGAATGTATTTGGTACATTTGCATCAATATGATTTACATATATAAAATGAGTTACAGGATTTCCGTATCTATTTACTGGACTTTTCTTTCTATTAGATTTTCTTTGTACTTTTAAACTTGAATTATCATTTTCAGCAATATCAGAATTTAATTCATTTTCTCTACTTTCATAATTATCTATACGATTTTCGAAATTTATTTCATTACCCCTACTTGACTCGAGAGTCGAAGTATGGGTAAAAGAGTTTAGTTTGTTTTCTACATTTTCAGATTCGCTATTTTCCAAATCTCTATCTTTTTCATCATCAAGTTTTTCTAAGCAAATAATTTCTGTATTTTCTTCGACTACTTGTACATGTCTAGCATGAATAACTCTACCATTGACGAGAACTTTATAGCCATTTTCTACATAACCTACTAGTACACCTAATTGGGCTTTATCGTCCCATTTGCTTTTTCGCAACGCTTCTGGTACTCGTACAAAGACTCGACTGCCATAAATTTTTAAATGATCAACATTTGGTTTTTTACCAAAAAATATTTCGTATGGCGTTTTATTTTTAGCTGTATTTGCAATTGTGCGATTTTTTAGATAAGCTACTGTTTTCATAATTTCAGGCCAATATCGCCTATGAATTTTTGCTTCACGCATTAAACATCTGCCCATATCCATTGCGGATCTATTATATCTTTCCGCTACTCCATTTAATTCATGGACGTACGGTGGGCATGGCAATAGTTCAATTCCTTTTGATTTTATAAAATCATAAATTTCCTTATTTAAATATTCTTTGCCATTATCACAACGTAATTTCTTAACTCGCTTACTAAATTTATTTTCTACTAAACTAACAAATTCTTTTAAACAACTGGCAGTCTCTGATTTATTTTTAATGCAGAAAATTCTAGTACACTTACTATAATCATCAATGAAAGTTACAAAATATTTTTCTCCCCCATAACCGATTGTGTTATGTGGACCATTTAAATCTGTGTGAATTAATTCTAAAATTTCCGTAGTTTTTGATCTATTATTTTCGAACGGTACATTTGCCATTTTACTCTCTATACAATTTCCACATTTCATTTCGACATTTTCTATTTTTTCTGGCAATCCTTTTACTAATTTATTTTTCACTAATTTGTTCAAATATTGAAAGTTAACATGACCTAATGCTCTATGCCATTTCTCTTTATCAGTTAATTTTAATGAATTTACAAACATTTGCTTATTTTCCTTTTCAATTACATAGCTTTTCATAAAATATAGATTATCCTTTTTGTTTGCGACTGCTATTAATTCTCTATTTTTATTGTAAATTTTGGCATCATTTTTTGCTACTACTGTATAATTTTCTGTGACTTTAGAGAGACTCAGTATGTTTTGTCTAATGCCTTGAACATAATAAACATTTTTTACGTCTACTTGTTTTTGATTGTAATAATTTTTAAAAAGTAATTTTACAGTTCCAATTTTAGTAGCTTTCAAACTTTTACCATCAGGTAATTTTACTTCAATAGGATTTTTTAAATATACGAATTTATCAAAATATTTATCATTATTTACAATGTGGTCTGTGCAGCCACTATCTAGTAACCAATTAATTTGACCTAAACTTTCGCTACTATTTTCTAACGCAGTTATCTGGTTTACCTCTGGGTTGCAGACCTGGGTCAGCCATGCTTCGGATGAGTAGTCGCCCTGTTGTTCGCCTGAAGATTTAGCTTTGGGTTGACCTTGACCTCTGCCTCGCTGATTGTCTCGGTAGTTGCCTCGGTTGAAGCCTCTGTTGAACCCTCTGTTGTAGCCTCGTTGATTTCCTCGTTGGTGACCTCGTTGACCTTGACTGTATTGAGCACCTCGTCCTCGGTTGCTCTGCTGCTGTGGTCTCGTACACTCGTTTATGACGTGGCCAAATTTTCCACAGTTAAAACATTTGCCTTTGGTTTGTACCGCAAAGGTACTGGCATTACTTTTATTATCTGACTCAGCATTAGTCATATTTTTCTCTTTTATTTTCGACTTTACATAGTCT
This sequence comes from Nasonia vitripennis, assembly GCF_009193385.2. Lineage (NCBI taxonomy): Eukaryota > Metazoa > Arthropoda > Insecta > Hymenoptera > Pteromalidae > Nasonia > Nasonia vitripennis. Next base: position 4,092,389 of record NW_022279588.1, read on the forward strand.
ACTGTTCTTTGGTCTTCTGGGATAACATCTATAAAATCCCCAATGTAACTATAGCTTGGTGGTAAAGCTCTAAGTAGATATCTCAATTTTTCGACTTCTTCTAATTTCCCACCAGCTGATTTGAATTCATTAGTTACTTTTTCGAATTCTACAAAAAATTCTTCCACTGAATTATAATTATTTAATTTGATTTCTTCGATTTTTCCTCTGCATATAATTTGCAAGGCTGTTGATTGTGTTAAATACATTTTATCGAATTTTGTTATCATCTCGAGAGCTGTTTTACATTCACCGATGTATTCTAATTGTTTGTCTGAGATAGCACTAATTATCATAGTGCGAGCTTTTAAATCAATCTTTTTCCAATCATCTTCTTTGCCTTTATATTTATCAGGCATTTCATTTATTGCTGGTTCGTTGCACTCTTTATACTCTAACAGGATCATTAATCTAATTTTCCAACTGGAATAATTTGCACCATCAAACACTGGTATCATAATGTCTTCGATTTTCGCTTGCTTAGCCATTTCTTTTTCTTTTGCACTAATGCTCTCGTATACTTGATTTTTCAATTTAATAATCTTCTTGAGTGCTTTTAAAAATATTTTTCTAATTTGATTTCTTGATTCTTCTTTTAATTCAATATTTTTGGCTTCTAATCCGTCTTCTTGTTTTACTTTAGGCTTAAGCCACAAGTACATGTGCTTAACCTCTAATTTGCACGTGCTCTGAAATAGCACTTCACCACGTGTTTCACTCGCCGACTTTAATCTTCTTGCATCGCACTTAAATCTTGATTAGTTTTTAAAATTCTTTTAATTGTTGAGTAGCTGACAACTTTATCTACGTCACTGAGCTTATATTTTTCTTCTTTAACCCTTTTTGACCGGTTAATTTTCACTTGAAAATCTTCTTCTATCGACAGACGTTTCTATACGAAAATTCGAATATCAATGCTTCACATGCATATAATTTCTCCAGATATTTTCTTCTTTAATTTCACTGCTCAATTTTTCACTGTGCGATTTACTTTTTTTTTAACAATAACCGTTAACTACTTTCCACGTGGCTTTTCTTCTAACCTCACTTAGTTTTACACTAAATATCTCTCATGTCACTCATATGAGTAGACATGCGGGATAAAATATAAATACCAACCACGCTCTGCTACCATGATGAAAAGGGTTGGATCAATAAACAACAACTTGAGGTTAATTTATTGTTAAGTATATTGTAAAAGGCTTGAGAGCCTAGTCGGCGGCACGTCTGCTCACATCGGAGTCTTACAGGCAAGAAGAGAAGTGTATATTAGAGTACAGCATAGTCTGCTCTACTCACGGAATATGATATAATACGTAATAGGCAATTAGAGTATAGCGCGAGACATGCGCGGTTCGTCAGCTCTCGCGTGAGCTCGTCTCAATGTACAAAATCGCAGTTGACCAATAGATGGCGCGACGTGTACCATTTTGGTACTGATAATCAAGATTATAATACTTACTATATTACAACATATAGTATAGCCTATCTACTGATGTAATCAGTTGATTTGGTCCTGATAAAAGGAATGCTGAGATAAAATATTTGTGCAGATATGATCTTTTTTTTAGAGCTCTGTTTGTGAATATGAATGTCTAATGTTGTATGTATTCATGCATATTACAAGATGTAATATGCAGATTTAGTTTAAATAAAAAGCATGCCGCGAAAAATTATTTGTGTAGATGTGCCGTTTAGGCACGACTGCGACACGGAAATGCCTTATAGTTTTGTTATCGAAAAATGTGTGAGATGCATTATCTGACGCAATTTTCGACCGATCGGGCTGAAATTTTGGGACAAGTCTCCTCTCGTACAAACCTAAAAACCAATTCTTTTTTATCCCGATAGTCTACGTTTTATCAAAATGCGGGCACAATTTGTTCAATTTTTGAATAAAAATATTGGTGTTACACGATTATTTCGATTATATTTAAAAACACAACTTTATATTATGACAAACATTTTTTTAAAAACGTTTATACATAAACAAGAACCCTAGAAACGATTTTTGGTACGTATAATTGAATAACTATTTCAGTGTGACACGCCCTATCTGGTCCAAAAGCTTTAATTGAATGCCTGATGCTCGCGCGAAGCGAGCGTGAAACGCGAGTGCCGGTGGATGAAGCGAGCATCAGCGATCGTGCCTTACACGCAAATCGCGAAGCGTTGTGCGCTAGTTTTTTTTAAAACCATCTATTTGTGAATATGAAATATCGAATGCTGTATGCATTTATGCATATCACAAGATGTAATCATCAGATTTGGTCTAGATGAAAGGGATGCTGCGATTAAATACTTGTGCAGATATGCACTTTTTTTTAAAGCTATGTGTTTGTGAATATGAAATGACAAAAATCGTTATGTAATTATTTTCTTTATATGAAGAGCACTTACATGAGTTTATCAGTGGGGAAGATCTACTATCTACTATTATATTAAAGTGCCTAATGTCCCTGGGTGCCGTGAAGCCTTTTACATCTTTTCCCAATAACTTAACATCTAGGATATAATTTTGGGCCTTAAAATTTTTGGGCCTCACGTATTTTTGGGCCTTAACAGTTTTGGATCTCAAAATGTATAACCTTAAAATTTTTGGGTCTTAATAATTTCGGGTTATTTAAATATTCCTGTGTGCCGTGAAGCCATTTCTTAATAGCTGACATATTTATATTTATTAGTATAATTCTTATCTCATTTGAATTTTGTTGAAGTCCTATAAACTATGTAACAACATAGACGCAAGGGCAACAATTTCAGACCCGTATCAACGATCGCCGAAGCGAACAGCGCCCCTCCACTGAAACCCATAAAGTCGACAGTCACAACAAGTTTGTGGCACAAAAAGTTCAAATGAAAAACTATATACAATACCAAAGCGAATATGACCATACAAAGCAAAATGAAAATTGGAGATCTTCAAATTTCAAAGGCTAGAGCAAACTGAGCAATCAAAACAATTTCCCCGGCTATCTATACACATTAGTACGCATGCGCGGGCTGCATTTGTGAATATCATATATATATATATATATATATATATATATATATATATATATATATATATATATATATAACTTACACTGCCTTCCAAAGTTTAGTCGGCTTTGACACTATGATTTTCTGCGCCAAATACTATATTAGAAAAATATAGCACATTACATTTGTAACTCATTACACATTATGTTATTAACATGCACAGAAAAATAATCAAACGTGCGCAACCTTTTAATTTTTTGTGTATATTATTACAATATCATTTTCTTTAAATTTTCCTTGGAGCTATGAACATTTATACCTAACATCAACCGAGCGACGTTAGGAGTGAGGTGACCTTGCTAGTTAATATTAAACAATATAAATTTCGTTGAATAAACCGTAACTTATAATCAAATAGATGTTTTAAACAAACTTTACAATGAATTATATACTTTGATTAATGTATTATATGTTTACTATAATATTTAAATATATGTTATACAAATTTATAATTACATATATATATATATATATATATATATATATATACCCGCGAGCCATGCGACTGCACATTCCAAGATGATGTGATTTTTTAATATTTTAACGATTTATCAATTATTTATAGTCATCCCTATTGATAAATCTCAAATAAGATCTCTACTATTAGGTATACTGCTCTGTTAGGTTTACTTCTAAAATACTCTTATTAAGTTTGTTATAATTAAAAATTATTTTTCAAATAGTAATACCGTATTCAAAAATAGATGCATTAAAGCATTCTGAGCATTATTTGGATTTTAAAATGTTAGACATACAAATTTCAGGTGAGAAACTCATAGTTATTCCGCAATCAATAAAGTGTTATTCGATTATTAACAACTGAATTTTATCTATTTATGAAATTTAAAAAATTAACTTTTCGCATGTGTATTGAATGTTGATTTCCGATACAGGGGGTAGAAAATGTGCTTGAACGCACGTGGAGCGTGCATAATAGTGCATATTACGCATACTATGTCGAAATATATTCTAAATACTGGCTTATTTAATAATTCAGATAAGTATTAAATAAAATGTTAATAAAATTTATATTTATATCTTTAAGTAAGGATATAAAATATGATTTTGTCTAAAATTACATAATTTTCCATACGTATATTGATCCTTAGTGGAACAAAAATTCTGCACAGAACAGTTTCCATCTATGGATTTTAGACTAAAACAGTCAATAACTGAATAAAACAGCAATTTTTAGCAGGAGAATGTTGAAATTGAGACAAAGACAACAGTTTTTACAGGTATTATTAGTTTTTTTTTAGTTTACTGCGGATGGTATCAGATTTCAACTGTTCTCAACAGTTACGTTAATTAGATTCTATTATATTATTAAAGGCGTATTTTAAAAAATTAAGAAAAATGTGTAGAAATCCGATGATAGCTGTTTTTATTGGGATAAAACGAGTGGATGTAGAAGACAACAATTATAAAATGAAGAAAACTGTTTTAAACTATGAAAAAACTGTTGTCTCCACTTGTTAATAGTTATTGTGTGTTGTATTCATTTTTTTATTTATTTTCAAAATCGTAAAATTTGATACCTGAAAAAAAATAAATTCAACTAAAGAATCTAGCTAACTAAATAAATCTGAAGACAATAAAAGATTACTGTTGTCTGTGTCTCAATTCTAACATTTTTCTGCTATCATCTATAGTTCATGACTTTTTTCTTCACTTGTTTTCATTTTCCTTTTTCGCTAGGGATTTAAGGGGACACGACACCTTTAAACCCTGAGAAAAAATTCATAAATTTTAAGTAAATTATTTGAAATTTTTTATAGATATATTTAGCATAAATACCTTCAATTTTATCATGCTAAAACCTTTGTTATTCATGCTGGCCCATTGTGGCACTTGGTACAAGAATTTGTGAACTTTTTCATTGTCCGTAGGATTCCAAGTGAACAAATGGTTCTTTTGGGCTCAAACTCAAGGAGGATACTTTGTACACTTGTAGTTTTGGTATAAATGCAGGGATTTTAATTTAAATATTTAGAAATGATTTGGCGATGAATCAGTAAAAACAACATTTAGAGAAAATCAACTTTAAAGTTTATGAAAATTGTTGAAAGTGTAACTTAAATTAGTGCTTACCAAATCCTTTGAGACCAAGTTTTCTATGTTCCACACACATAGACCTTAACTCTCAGCAATTATGAGTTATATTAACTTATACCTCTGGGTTCTGTACGGCTTTTCTTACCTGTAATCAAAAAAAGGCATTTAATGAATGTTTATAAAAATGTGATAAAAAGGTTATTTTATCTTTGATAATAATAACACTTTATATTTATCTTTTCGTTTGGTCACTGTATAGAATCTTCAAGTTAAAACTGCAGAAAATTACCAGTCTAACCTCCAAATGGTTAGCCCGGGAGCTCCAATCTCTGTAGCGGCTTTTTTTTCCATCACTGCAGTTTTTACGGAGTCCTTGGCTACTTTTTTACACACTTCACCGAATTGTTCGCTAATTGCATCACATGCACACTGAGCCATGAGTAGTCCATCAACCCACAAAATAGATGATGAACAGCGTGTCCAAGTCCAAGAGCACGAAATGTAACTACTGCTCTTCTGTTGTTCACCCAAACATGGTTCTTCACGCCAATTTTTCTGCATGAGTTAAAAGCTGTCAGCTGACCACACTCAATACACATTACTTGAATCTTGAATCGTAATCCTTAGCTTTGGATTCGCCAAGTTGAACTTTCCCATGGCATTGGTTAAGAATCAAAATATCCTAAAGCGCAGGAAATAGAATGTTGATATTAATCAATTTATTCCTGATATCAGAGGTATCTTCCGCTGCTGGAGTTTGTATTTTCTTTGATAAACTTGAAGTCTTGACTTGTTGGCAGGTACATCCTCACTCGTTACTCCTACAAATCTTCTTTGCCTCTTCTTGCCTTTTCCTCGAGAGTACTTCTTGTCTGGATAGGTACACGCATACCTGCCCTTGGTATTTTGATAATCACACATATTTTAAAAATCACTGAACTTTACACTTTTTTTAAATCTTCACTTCTCTGCTTTGAGACAAACACTTCACTTTTTTTCTTTGTAGCTATAAGCTATAACCAAAACACTGCTTAGATTAATTTAAAAACACGTTTCAAAAATATCAGCTTTGTTTATGTATTAAAACATCAGCTGTGTTTACTTAGTGTAAAACACATCCCAGGACTCTATCAGCTGTGTTTTGAAATATTTGCTGTCTGCTAGCAGAACAGCAGGAACGGTCGCTCTGTCCTTCTCCGACACATTGATTCTAACGTACCCACAGGTGGCGCGCAGGCGCGCGATATTTGAATTCAAATAAATATCCCTGCGTTTCGATCGGAGCCTTATATAAGAAGCGAAACTAAAAATTTATCTCGAAAATAACGCAAAAACATCTTATCAATACGCTCTAATTTATTTATTAAAATATGTATTCGGAGCATAATATACATATACACTACGGTAAAAAAATAGTATTTCCAACATTTACGATAAAAATTTTATTCAAATTCAATTTATAAAACTTAAAATTAAAATTATTAGTCGTATTAGACAAAAAATGGAACGCGATTTTACGAAAAAATGATAAAAATTTTGTTTTAGTATTTTACTTATAACTTAGCGGGAAATTTTTTTTTTTTTTGATAAACGGGTTTCAAGAGCGTGTTCTACGGAAAATTTCCTGTCAAAATAAGTAATAAAAATCGAGTTTTTCGAAGTTTAAAGGTGTTGTGTCCCCTTAAGATATAGTTATCAATTAATATAAAAGTAAATATTGTATTATGTATTACATTTTAGTACAGAATATGAATGTTATGATTGTTAAAATCCGACAATTTACATTATATTATAAATATAAATAAAAAAATGTTTAATTAATATTATTGTATTGTTAGATTTTGTTAAGTTAACTAATACTGTTGTCAAATAATTACAAAGAGTTTGAAAACATTTTGCTTCCTCCTAAAGGATTCAAAAAACTATAATAATGAGACAAGTTTCCAAGGAACAGGTTTTCTAATATACAAACGAAGAAATTATGGTATCAAAAATAATTATAAAAACTGAAATTCTCAAAAAATTGTTGATAATCGATTTGTTTTACTTTATAATCCTTTTTTATTTTTAAAGTTTAACTGTCATATTAATGTAGAAGTATTTTCCACTGCCCAATGTATTAAATACTTATTTCAATACTGTTATAAAGGTCATAATTGTGCTTTTGTTAAAATTCGTAATGCAGATATTAATTTTAAAGAAGATAATAACAATATAAATCAATCTTTAAGTAAAGAAAAAGGCAAATACAAATATGATAAAATCAATTAATATCTTAATACAAGATATTTAAGTCCGCCGCACAGTGGGAGAAAATGGACAAAATTCGAGCCACGCGTCATTTTTAATCGTAGAGCCATGATTTTTTTTTTAAACTCTTTAAAAAAGCATCAAGTTTAAGCTACAGGTGCGGAAATTATTGTATCACCTTCCCCTAAACCCATGCGACCCCTAGAAGCCACCCCTACCAAACCACAAGCAGGCTAACTATTATTCATGTCGATTTTTCACATAGAAATCATTTAAGATTTAATGTTTAGAGCGAAGAAATCGTGTCCTCGAGATTTCAACTTCAGTGTCACAGTTTAAATTTTGAAAAAAAGGTAAAAGTACATAAAATGGCGGCAAACACGGGAAAATCGTGAAAAATTTTCAGAATTTTTTACTTGAGAATGATAGACGTTAGAAAAAAATTTACTGAAGAAAAAGTTTTGATATTAAATAAAAAAATACGTTGAAATTCCATCAGAATTTTTTGAAGATTTCTCGAATTTATTATATTATAGTATAATTTAATATAATTAAATCTATTGATCATACGATTTTTCGATGGCTAAATGTTTACTTTTTGAATTTATTAGATAATAGTATAATACGTACAAATGTTTATTTTATCATATTGAAAAAAAAATAAGTTTAAATTTAAATTAAGTTTTCTTCCGTCATATCTAAGAATATTTCTCTTCAGTAAAATTTTTTCTATTACGTCTGTTATAACATAAGGCATACGTGCGTTCTGTTAATTCTAACTCTATGTATTTATATTTGTAAATGTTATCTGTAAATGATGTAAAAATAAAGTATACAATTTCTGAAAGACATATACAGCATCTAAGAAACCAACTAACCAAATCATTTTTTCCAAAATATAAACTAAAATGGCAAAATGTTTCCCGAAAGAAAGATGGTTTTAAATCGAAACACAAAGAATTTTTTGAAAATTCTTTTGTGATTCAGTTACTAGACGAAGCTTCAACGTCAAATATAAATACTTCAACATCAAATATGAATACTTCAATATCAATCATGAATAATGAACGAAAAATTTTCGAATGTTCGTAATATAGGTCGACCTTATATAAGTTATGAAAAAGGATGTTCAAAAACAAAAAATAGACGAGCTCGTGAAATCTCTGTAAAGCATTCTAAAGAGGAGCTATCGTTGGCGCTAAAATTAAAAGAACAAACATCTTCAGCAGATAATACTACGGATACTATAGAAAATTCATTTAGTACCGAATATACAAATAAAGTATTAGCGATGTTTATGGACTTAGATTTAACAAAACGAACATATGAGAAATTAAGGAACCACACTTACAATATGCATGGAAATAAATTATATCCACCTTATTCTGCAATCGTAGAAGCTAATAAAGCTTGTTACCCTGAGCATATCACTTGTTCTAATAGTGAAGCGAAAGTTCATTTTATATCTTTGCTAGAACATACTATAAAACGGATTCTAATGACTTTAGATAAAGAAGTATTAACAAATGCAATGAAAAGTATAATATTTGTGGGCAAGTGGGGAATGGATGGAGCTTCAGGGCAACAGACGACAACACAAGAATGGAATTTTGGTGATGTTGACTCCACCGATATTGACTCAAGCGATAATAATTCTGTTTATCAAACTACAGCCACTGACGCATCTGTATTTATTTGTAATTTTGTACCTCTGCAGCTTAGGACTACAAAAAACGAAATTTTATGGGTTAACAAAAAACCTTCATCCGTGTTTTATTGTCGTCCAATACATTTCAAATTTCTTAAAGAAAGCGATAAAGCAACCGAGAAACATTACGAAAATATTTTAGCATTGCTAAAGAAAATAAAAAATTATAACTTTGAATGTATGGAGATGGCATTTGACGTAGCATTTGACATAAAATGTACCATGATAGATAGCAAAGTATGCAATGTTTTAACTAAACAAAAGACTAGTCACAGTACTAAATAAAAGCCCTAAAGATATTAATGATATGAAGTTTTTCTTAAAACTTCAGGGCAATACAGAGTTTTACCAATGTGGATTTCCTATCTTACACACCTGGATTCGATCCATGAAATATATTTTACATATTTCTTACAATCTAGATTTTAAGAAAGGATCAGCAAGAGGTTCACATAAAGATTTGAAAAAAGAGAGAAAATCGTTAGTTCAGCAGTCTTTAAAGAGCAAACTTGGTTTAACGGTAGATGTAGTCAAGCAATGTTCTGGAACAACTAACACAGGAAATGTGGCACGTTCTTTTTTTTGCCAAATCTAAGGCAGTATCTCAAATTATCGGTGTAGACGAAGAGTTATTAATTAGAATGCATGTAATTCTACAAATTATATCTTGCACAAAAGAAGTTAATTTAAACGCATTTAAAAAATATTGCTTGGAAACTGCTAAAAAATGCACAGAAATTTACCCGTGGTATAAGATGCCACCTTCTGTGCATAAAGTGCTAATACATGGATGTGACATTATGAGGACATTTGATGGACCTATTGGGTATTTTTCAGAAGAAGCCCAGGAATCCAACAACAAAATATTTCGCCACGCTCGAGTTCGACATAGCAGAATGTATGAAAGAAGAAAGACGAATGAAGATATAATTCATTATTGCTTAGTTTTATCAGATCCAGTCATAAGAAGCTTGCGAGATGTTGAAGAAAAAAAAACTAAAGGATTAACTTCACAAGCTCAAACATTTCTGATGAAATGATAATTCAGTAATTCTAATCCTCAATAAATGTCTCAACTTTGCTATGTAAAAATTATATAACATTTTTTTCTTTTTACGTGGCATTTGGAACTCGAAAGTTCATCGCCTCATCTACGCAAGCCTTCCACGCTGCCCTATCTTGTGTCAACCCCACCCAAGATGCATCTCTCCGATCGACACCCACCCGTCCTATTTCTACTAGATCCGCTTTTACGTTGTCCTCCCATCTACTTCTAGGTCTACCTAGAGGTCGCGTTACCATCGGCCTGCCCTTCATGACACGCGCTGCCGTACGGTCGTCTCCCATTCTCGCTACGTGCCCCGCCCATCCCAATCTGCGCGATTTTATTATTCTGTTAATATTTGGTGACGCGTACAGATTGTGTAACTCATCATTGTGTAGTCTCCTCCATTCCCCGGTTTCCTCATCTTTCTTCGGCCCGTATATTTTTCGCAAGACTTTATTTTCAAATACCCTAAAACGGTTGCCCGCCTGCTTAGTGAGAGCCCACGTTTCGCACCCGTACAGAACCACCGGCAGTATTATTGTCCTGTATATTCTTATTTTAACGTTTTTAGACAACAGCCTCGACTTAAGTAAATTACTCACGGCGTAGAAGCAGACATTAATCTCGTTTCTCATTTATGGTCGTACCCAGATACCTGAATTCGCTAACCTTTTCAAAAGTAAAATTCCCAACTCTGAGATCTTCCTCTCCTCTGCAGATGCCTAGCTTATCCACAATCATGTACTTTTGATTTACTCACTTCTAACCCTGTATACTCCACCGCTTTTATGAGGATTTCCGCGTTTCTTGCTACCGTTTCCCTACAATCCCCCAGTATATCCAAATCATCTGCGTAGCCTAGTATCTGCGTTGTTCCATTAAGCGTTGCGCCCAGCTGGCTAACCTGCATTTTTCTAACGGCATACTCTAACGTTAAGTTGAACAGCACCGTAGAGAGCCCATCCCATTGTTTTAAACCATCGCGTATCATGAAGGGTTCTGATACATTACCGCCTACTCGGACCTTTCCCGTGCTTCCGTTCAGACATATTTGAATTAATCTCACGAGTTTTTTCGGTACACCGAGAAGTACTAGAATTTGATACATTTTGCTTCGCTTAATAGAGTCGTACGCTTTTTTAAAATCTATAAATAGTTGGTTTCGCAAAATTCCCACTTTTTCTCTAACAACTGTCTTATGGTAAACATTTGATCGCTCGTCGATCTGTTGCGCCGAAATCCGCACTGATAATCTCCTACTATATCTTCCGCGAATGGAGTGAGTTTAGCTTGTATTACGTTTGACAGAACTTTGTAGCACGTTGCTAAAAGTGAGATACCCCTATAGTTATTACATTCTGTCTTATCCCCCTTTTTAAAAATCGGTATAATGATAGATTCCTTCCAACTTTCGGGTATTGTTTAATTTTTCCAGATGGCACATACTAGTTTATAGATATTGAAAGTGAGCTCGACGCCCCCATAGTTGAGTAACTCAGCTGGTATAGAGTAATTTCCCGCGGCTTTGTTGTTTTTTAGTTTTTTAATCGCGGCCTCTACTTCTTGATAGCTCGGTTCCTCCACGTGGAGTTCAGCAGTGTGAATTTCGTCCCCTAATTCTTCGCTATTTTCGTGCACGTTTAATAATTTATCGAAATAATTTTTCCACAGCGACAGTAATTCGTTGTCATTTGTTACGAGGTCCCCGTTTTCGTTCTTCATCAATTGCGCTCTACTCCTAAAACTCTTTCTGATGGCGTTAATCCCTCTGTACATTTCGCGGGGGTTATTTTCCTTACTGTTAGTTTCTATTCTCCTAATAAGATTCTTTTGATACTCCCGCTTCTTATTTCTGTAGATCGCGCTCGTCTGTTTCCTTACGTTAGAATACTCTTCTAAGGTCCTATCGCTTCTATTTTGTAAGCTATCTAATTTAGCGTTTTTGCGCCTTTGAAACCAGAGTTCGCACTCTTCGTCAAACCATGGTTTGCTCTTTAGCTTTTTCTTTTTACGCAGTACTTTGTTCGCGGCCTCTTTTACCGTTTTTTCGATGTCCCCCCATAAGCTATTCGGTTCGTCATTCCCCTCCGGCGATGTGTTTGCTTCTTCAAGTGCCTGAAACCTGTTATTAATTTCTATCTTGTACCTAATTCGCTCTGTTCTATCTCGTAGCTTCTCAATATCGAAGCTTTCTACCTTGTTGGCTCGCTTACTATTTTGATTCGCTACTAGTCTAGCTGTTAATTTGGCTACTACTAGGAAGTGGTCCGAGTCGCTATCTGCCCCTCTGTAAGCCCTTACGTCAAGAACGTTAGTCTGACGTCTTTTTTCAATGAGGAAATGATCAATTTGGTTCTGTGTGGCCCCGTCCGGCGATGTCCACGTTGCCTTGTGTATGTCCTTGTGCTTAAAACACGTAGTTTTGATTATAAGATCTTTTGCCGCCGCGAAATTTATGACCCTAATACCGTTATCATTGCTGGCTGCGTGCAGGCTTTCCTTCCCTATAGTAGGCCTAAACATTTCTTCCCTACCTATTTTAGCATTGAAATCGCCTAATACTATTCTTGTGTCGTAAGACGCGAACTGGTCGATTACCTGCTCTAAAGTTTCGTAATAGAGATCCTTAGCTTCTTCTTCTTTGTCCTCCGTAGGACAGTGTACATTAATAAATACATATCTATACCATTCACCTTCGATAATGATGTACGAGAGCCTATCATTGACCGATCTGAAACTTTTAACCGAATGTATGATGCTTTTCCTTACGAGAAATCTGGTGCCTAGAGATCCCCCACTCCCGGCCCCATACAGGTACGTGAAATTACCTGATGCTAGTACTCCGCCATCTGGCCACCACGATTCCTGTATTGCTACCAAATCTAGATTGTACCTATAAGCTTCCTTTACGAGTTCTTTAAACGCGCCTGCTCTGTATAGACTGCGAACATTCCAAGTTCCGACCCTTAAGTCCCTTTTGGTTCGGATTTGATTTTTTTGAGCCATGATAGTATGTTAAACCCGCGCGCTTCGGATCCTGTTCCGATCGCAGGTGAGTCCACCGTTCTAGAGGTGATAACCCCCATACCTCTCTAGAACTACGTCGTCAGACGCACTACGGTTTAATAAAGAATAATTTGATAAATTTATTCGAAATACGTAATTGCCATTTAACTATTTGATTTCATGAGATTGTAAACTATGGCAATTTTCTGTGTGTTTGGATGTTGAGATAAATAGTTTAGAATTTTGCCTGAGAATGTTGGTTTCGTGTACCAGTCTGTTATTAATTTGTTCTCGTCTTTTATTATTAGAACGTCTAGAAAGCTTATGGAATTATTATTCTCAATTTCGTGAGTGAATTGTAGTCTATCGTTGTATGAGTTGAATGTTTTGACAATTTCGTCAATTTTGTCATTCGGGATTAATGTGATAATGTCATCGTCATATTGGAAAAAGGCAATCGGTCTCGAGGTCATCCATGACAATGTCTGCGAATAGTCCCGAGATCGGAGAGCCCATTGGAGTGCCGAAAAGTTGTTTGTAGAATTTTCCGTTAGATTGTGTGACGAGACACGAGTCTCGCACATGTAAATACGTGTGAAGGCGGCTGCAATAGACGCGGCATGCGCAGCGAGCTCGCGCACGCCAGGAACGAAAGGCGAATCCGTACGACGCGGATTGAGCGCGCGCATGCAACATCCGCAGGGCAAGTCCGCACGAGCATGGAGCGCGGCAGCCGGCGAGCGACTCAGCGATATCGCGCCAGGCGGCGCACGCGGTGCGTACACGTTACTACTACAAGGAACAGAGAGGGGTAGACCTACGCCGACGAAATCGTCTCGTGAGCCCACGTGACGATTTGGTAGACGAACCGAAATCCGAAACTCCGAATTGTCATCGTGAGCACACGAGGCAATCCGGAACACCCGAACGACACCGAGCCTCGTCTACGTAAGCACACGTGGGCGACTCCCGGTGCCACCGTAGAATCCTAACCTACATTCCGACACATTGCTGCTTCCTTCTGCCACTGTGAGCCCACAGGGTTAAGGGAGTAACAATAGTTCCGCCGGCGATTCGCCCGGTCGTGCGCTCACGTCCTGGTGAAACGAGGGTAAATTCCTAACCAACAAAGCCAGCCTTACGCCGACATCTCCCGACTCGCTTTATCTCTGTGTGCACACAGGATAAAGAGAAGAACGAGACGAGCGACGAAGATTTGTGAAGCCGTGCGCTCACGACTCCACAAATCCGAGGGTTAACCTCAAAACACCGTGACACTATCCCGGCCGTTACTGTGCGCACACAGAGCGGTCGAGATCGTTGTTACATGACACATTCGAATCGGCGTAGCCATGCGCACACGACTCCACCGTACCGAATGAATTCCTAACCTTAGAATCCGCCACCAACCCGTCATACCGCCACCGAACCGATACACCGCAGCCGCGAACACCGAATCATTCTTGTAACGAAATCCCGTATATGTTCTTGTAAATTGTTAACCGCGTTCCGAGGTTGCTTACGCAATAAGGAATAATTATCAATTTGATTTTTATTGATTTGAAGTATATCGAAAGTAAAAAATAAGAACTACGAAGCTAGGTGAGATCACAATCATTGAAGTTCGCTCCGACTGCCCCTCAACTTAGAGCAAACAATGACTAGTTCATTCTTTTGACGAATGCGAGCAATTTCTATTATAAACTCTATCCACAAAAAATCATTGCGATGTGTAGGATTATTAGTTTACAAGCGCAACGTTTAAATATGGAACAGACATGGTTTTGCTGTATGCATATAAATACTTATATACAGTAGAAAATAGGATAACAATTTGTTATATATACATTTTTTGCTGATTTAGTATTTCTAGGCCTTAATATGATTCATTGAAAATTTATAAGTTTAAGTAATTTTTGAAATGGCAGCTTTTCAATATGCATGGAGGCTCGAAGGATCAAGATCTAACCTAATGAGTAGGCATTTGAGTGCATCAATTTAGTCATCATGAATCTATTTTGATTTTGTAGCAATGTCTCTCTCATTCATCTTTATTATGATTTTGAAGAAAATGAAAGGGTTATGTTATGTATTAAAAGTTATATGCGTGTATACATTTATATATCTTTGCCTTTATTGACCCTCGGTAAAGGTGCCTAGCTCCATCTTCTATGCCCCTGAACCCCGCGGTACCACCGTCAAGCAATGCTTCGTGGGAGGGCGTAAGGCTTTTTCCCGCTTCTGGTTGATGAGGTCGCCGTCACTGTAATCATTCTTCATTACATCACACACACACACACACACACACGCGTACATAATCAGCCTCTTGTGATTTTATTGGAATTCTTGGACACAAGGATGACAAATAATAACACTTTGTAATGTAAAACACTGAATAAGTTTGTTGTCTCTAAATCTCTATGTAAACGCAAGGCTCTAAATATGAAAGCTGTCGACCGGTCAAAGTTCAGCAATCGACTGAGTCATTGACCTACGTATCATCCTACGCAGGGCGTTCGATCCCTTTGACACAGATGGCGACTCTTGTACCTAATTATCTAGATCTAATTGAGAAAGCTTCGCTCATTCCTTACAGATTTCCTCCATCTTCTTCCTACTAGAAATGAGAATAACTTCCGTTTTGTGACTGGCTATTTCCAGACCGGTCTTTGTTAGCCATTCGTATATTATACGGGTTGACTTTTCAGCTCTATCTGTCACTTCTTCTTTATCTTTTGCTACTACCACTACTGCTATGTCGTCAGCGAATTCCACGACTGTTGCTCCTTCAAGTAATTGTAGCTCTAGTACCCCGTCGTACATGATGTTCCAAGTCGGTGGGCCAAGTGCTAACCCTTGGGGAACGCCTCCTGCAATTCATAGGTCTTGGTACCGTCCTCAGTGTCATATAATAAGATTCTGTCCTTCAAGTAGTCGGACATCATTATTCTTATATACAGGGTGCGCCATTTTAATCAAACCAGTCTAATAACTCCTAAATTAAGCCATGAACAGAAAAATTGTTCAGATGAAAGTTGTCCAGGATCAAGGGGGACATTTTTTTGTGCAATTAGTTTTGACCTTGATTCAAATTTCAAGGTCATTTGAAGATCAAATTTTTTTTAAAAATAGGAACCCCTATTTTTGATAGCAGATTCGGAAAGAACAGGAAATTTTACGTCCGAAACGTCCGAATGTCAACATCCTCTAAAAGCTCTGGCAGTCGATCTCTGAGCAATGCCAAATAGCTATTCTGGTTAACATTTTGACCGAAAAAATATGGCCCAATCAGGTAACCATTAATGATCCCACACCACACCATTAAACTCCATCGGTTTTGATGGTCATTAGCCCTGTACCAGTGGGGATTTACAGGTGACCAGTAGTGACTATTGTGCCTATTTAATTGACCATCACTGCGAAATATAGCCTCGTCAGAAAACATAACAAATCTGAAAAAATCTGGATTATTTTGTAAAACTCCTAAAGCCCACTGGCAAAAGTTAATACGCATTAGAAAATGGCGTGGCCTCAGCTCATGAACTAATCTTATGTGGTAATCGTGATAGTGGAAATTATTGAGAATTCTCAATGCTGTTCTTCGTGGTATACCGATTTCTCTTTCAATTTGTCGACTACTAATTTGTGGATTGAGATGAACAGCTGCTAAGGCGGCTATAACATTAGGATCATTTTCGTTGTATTCGTGGTGTCTGCGTTGACGACGAAGATGTCCATCACGAGCTCTTCGAAGTAATCTGAGTAATGTGTCGGTAGTAGGACGCCTTCTTAGAGGAAAGCGTTCAGCGTATAGTCGCACCGCGGCTCTGGCATTGTTTTGGGTTTCGCCTAAGATCATTATCATATCAACAATTTCATTGGATTGATAATCGCCCATGGTGAAAATTTTGTTTATAATAAGAAAAACTATTTTATTTACATTCACTCTTTATTGAAATTGAAACTAAACCAAAATAAGAAAGTGGCAACAAAAAAAGGAGAAATTTTCAAACTGTATAATTTTTAAATCAAATTTGTAACTTCTTATTTTCTTACGTTAAGACATTGTGATTTAAATTGAAGACAGCGTGAGAACAATCGTTACAATTCATATTAGATTAAAGAAATTCAACTTAAAAAAACATCTAAACTGGAAATGATGCACTTTGGCAAATACAATTATTAAAAATTTTTTTTAATATTACAAAAGAAAATGATGTTCAATATTTTATCTTAAGTAATGTATTTTTTAACATCCTACCTTTATTGTTTAACCATTTTTTACGCTTTTGAAACGTTAAACTTTTACTTGACTCTGCTTTGACCGTGAATGAATTGACAACATTGATTTTTAACGTTCCATTTCCCACTCCCATTAAGAACTCAGATATTTAAAATTATCATGTTTACTTCAAAATTTACTTTTGACCACTAAAAATTTGTTAACGAATGTTAAACAAGCATCCTAGTGAGAGGCAAGGGGACTCACAGCAAACAAGCACCCCAGTGAGAGGCAAGGGGACTCACGTTAAAAAAGCACCCCAAAGGGAACATAGTCCTAATACGTCCACGTCGTTGTTCCTGGGTAGCGCTGAAATTAGGGAATTATTTTGTTTTCAAGGTAAATATTTTCATGGTCATTGTCACATTGGGTTTGAATATTCATCATAAAAGTACATTAACTACGATTATTCTATCAGAAAATGCGATTAAATAGCAATTACAGTATTTCTTAACATTTGACCTTCAAATGACCTTGAAATTTGAGTTCAAGTCAAAAATAATTGCACAAAAAGATGTCCCCCTTGATCCTGGACAACTTTCATCTGAACAATTTTTCTGTTCATGGCTTAATTTAGGAGTTATTAGACTGGTTTGATTAACATGGCCCACCCTGTATAAGAGCACATCCTGCTTCCGAAGTGCCTTGTGTATTTCAGTCCATCTAGCCGAATTTAATGCATTTTTGACATCCAATGTAACTATGACGCAGTACATAGTCATGACTATGTAGACGTTATCGTCTCTCCGTGATATTATTTATTTATTTTATTAGTATGGCTTGAAGAGATCCCCACCCAGGACGAAACGTCGCCAAATGTTTACATAGTACTAGTTTGTTTTTGTTTTTTTTTTGGGAAACCAGGGGTTATCCTCCCACGTATGCGTCCTATCAATTTCATTACATAAAATATCTACTTTTTACCAAAATCTTAAGTACGATAAGGCCTTTTTACGTCCGTAATCGAGGAACAAAAAAAAAACATTGTTTTCAGTTTTTGATTTATTACTGAAAAAATAAGTGTTTAAATCACTTGAAATTTCAATGGGATGTAGTTTGACACGTGACCCATCAACATAATTTTTTTCGCAAAGTTATAATTTTTAGTTTCAAAGATATGAATTTAAAAAAAAAAACCCTTTTTCATTTTATTTGCCGAACAAAGCGGTCGATTCTGAGGACCAAACGATGAAAGTGGGTTATTTTATTTTCTTTCAAATGCATTATAGTTAAATTGTTTGTAACAATTGGATGATTGAAAAAAAATGCAAAATTGTGTTTTTCAAAGATCAAAAAATTGCTACAACAAAAATAGTTGAATAAGTAACTGTTTTTTCCGAATTCAGCATCCAAACATATATATGCATGTCAAATTTTATTGATATTGACGGAGTAGTTCCAGAAATATTACGGTATACATACACACACACATGCGCGCGCGCACGCACGCACGTACGCACGCACACATCCGTACGGACATTTTCTAAAAACACTCGATTTGAACTTCTAACACACCATAAAGTATTTTCTAGAAGTTTTGATGAAACTCAAAATTTTATCATTACAAAGCTTCCTCTAGGAAGAAGTAAAACTAATTTTCCAAAATTACTTGGCGACGTTTCGTCCTTGGTGAGGACCTCTCCAAGCATTTATTGAACAAAGCTATAAACATCTTTATGAATAGAAATTTTTTTACAATACAGAGAAATCATATAATTTTTGTTGTTATAGCAATATTCAAAGAGCAATGGTCATACCATAATAAATTCTAAAAAATAGAGAGATTCTTTAGAGACGTACTTGTCTCTTTTGTGATATAAATTTTAGAATTTATTATGGTATGACCATTGCTCTTTGAATATTGCTGTAACAACAAAAATTATATGATTTCTCTGTATTGTAAAAAATTTTGTATACATAAAGATGTTTATATTTTTGTTTAATAAAGGCTTGAAGAGGTCCTCACCAAGCTTTTAGCGCAGTTTTCTTGTCGCTTTTCTACCTGGCTTGGTGACATTGCCTTACGCTTATTTAGTGTTCTTGTCATCACCGCGTTTGGTGCTTCTATCGTCTGTGATGCCTTGTCCTCCTTCTGGATATGCTGCTGATTTGGTAACAATTTCGCTTTACTTAGCATTATTCCAAGGCTCTCCTTACTCTTTTTCAGCGCCTCTTGTCCTCTTTCAAGCCGCTAAACCTAGATCATAATCGCCGATAGATCGCTTTTAACAAACTTATGAATGTTGGATGCGTTTGACACAACATTATTCATAAAGTCCAGCCTGTCTTGGATCTTCTCCTATATGTTTTCTCGTTCTCGCTCAGCATCCCGGATTGTATTGCAGATCTCGAGAGCTCCTTTTCCTGTGTTCTCTCCTTGCTTAGTTAAATTATTCATGCTCGATAATAGTCTTCATGCCGGTATGTGTCCGACCACCTGCGTCGACACCCATGTACGATCTCCCCGTTTATGGTGGCAGCTGACATGGCCTCAATACATGACTAAGCGGTACCAGACTGGGAACATCCTACCAGGATATGGCACGCGATACTGCTCTAGCCCACCTCCACTCTTTTGAACCTCCCACCCCGAACAAAGTGCTTGGCTCTCAAGGGAATTTCTGGCAGACATCAAGCAATATCACGCACTCACCTAACCCGATCGACTGGTACTGGCTATGTGACGGGCCCCCCGTCTTGCCGTCAGCGGGAGTCAAAGGTGGTTCGGGTCACTTTGGCTCGCAACCTCAGATTGCCTCTCCACCCAGGATCTCCTTTTGACAGCTCATGGGTCGCCCTGCACGGCAAACGCGGTGGCCTGATTTGGTCCTCGGAGAATATTTTATTTCTGCTCTACCTTCCGAGGTATACACCCGAGTGAGCTCTCCCCATTCCGCCACCATGGGGACGCGCCACATACGGGTGTCAAGCTTTCCTGCGTGATGAGTGTGTATGTGTTTGTGTGTGATCTTTTACGTGGCGTAGGCAGCAAGCTCTGACACCAGATCCCCACAGGTAATATCGTAGAACAATACTCCCGTCGAGCCTGTTAACTAAGGTAGTTGGCTTCTCCTTTGAAGTTTGACATTTTTATACATCCCCCATTTACCAAGGTGATCAGATGTTCAGGATCAAACTCGTCTTCTTCATTCTGCATCGTCCAGCTGTCCGCATCGGTCCGAGGTGCGTTTCGTATCTACTACTTCGTCTAGCAACAGTTTTACTCAGCTGTTTTGCCTTGTCCTTCTCTTCTATTCGTGCAAGGATGGTGTACAAAAGTAAGTTAGTTATACGCGCGTAACAAGTACTGACTCGTAGGTCCAAGCACTCGCTCTGATGTTCGGCGATCGGTTTCTTACTGTTGCAATCGATTATGTATACATTGACTGTATGAGTGCACAAATGCAGTCGCACAGGCGTTATACATATGTATAAATGCTAAAATATATGTGGACATTATACATTACACAGTCAACAATACGTGGCATAAGGCGGTGCGTCCATCGCCCACTCCTCTATTTTCACTGGACTCCCATCGTCTTTGCCCCTCAGCTAGGGTTTGTTCCTTCGAGGATTTCCAAACTTTCTTTTAAGTATTGTTACCCTAGCTTTCTTTCTATATATTATTTCGTTCTGTTGCTAGGAGGTCAATAGGCGGCATACCTGAGATAACGCACACTGCATCTTCTGATACTATTCGGTAGGCAGAAGCGACCCGTAATGCACTTGTCCTATAAACTGTTGACAGCTTCCGTGCATAGGACTTCACCAACATAGCGTCTGTCCATATTGGGGCACCGTATAAAATGATTGAGGTAGTTATATTGGCTAGGAGTAACCTTCGACCCTGCGTTGGTCTACCCACATTTGGCATTAGTCGCGATAGTGCAGCACCGACTTTTGCTGCCTTATTGCTCACCCTCTCGAGATGCTGTTTAAACGTAAGTCTGGCGTCGATGGTGATTTCTAGGTACCTAATGGTCGGCTGGGAGTCTATTTCGTGTCCGTCCACTGTCAGCGTTATTGTCTCTTTCTTTTGCTTTGCTACTAGCACTACTGCAATGTCATCTACAAACCCTACAACCGTTGCTCCTTCGGGTAGCTCTAGCCTAAGTACTCCATCGTACATAATGCTCCACAATAATGGGCCAAGCACTGACCCATGTGGGACCTCCGATTACTTGATGGTCTTTCGTGCCGTTCTCTGTGGTATACAAAAGGGTTCTGTCTTTCAGGTAGTCAGACATAATCCTTCTTATATATGTACCTTTTTTTCCGTAGTTCCTCGTGTATCTTGCCCCAGCTGGCTGAGTTAAACGCATTTTTAACATCCAGTGTAACAAAAGCACGGTACTTCTTGGCTTCTACTTTTTATCTCTTTCCTTTTATTGCAGTTCTAGCGGTGCTGTCTACTAAGCTTACGGCGTCGAGAGTGGAGCGTTTTTTCCTGAAGCCGTATTGATATTTCGCTAGTCTACCTGGTTGGTAGTGGGCTCAACCTCGTTCTGTAACTCTTTAAAGCACCGTCGTTTATTTTCTCTTATTTTTGCTTTCTCCTAAGAGAAAGCTTTGTAATAGTAAAATTTTCAGTTTCGCTAAAACTTCGTACAAACGCATTCGAAGGTGTTTGGAGTACGAATCAATGGTTTTTAGAAAATGTCCGTGCGGATGGCTGTGTGTGTATATACGTATACCGTCATAATTCTGGAACCACGCGATCAATCGTATAAAAATTTGGCATACATATATGTTTTCTGATTCTGAATTAGGGAAAATTTTTTTTATGATTCTGACCATTTCATGGCTATCTTGTAGCCATTTTTTGATTTTTGAAAAATTATTTTTGGTTTTTTTAATGATATGATTTATACAATGTATTCAACTATAGTGTATCTAAAAGAGCATAAAATTGCCTATTTTTTCTCGCAAGATTTCCAGATTAAAAAAAAAATTTAATATCTCCAAAACTAGAATGTCAAACGTTTCGAAAAAATGTATGACAATAAAAAACGATAATATCTACATGCTGTTATAATTTGTAGCCAATTCGGCAACAAGTTTTTAAGCAAAAAATTGAAAACCAAAAAAAGGGGTTTTTGATGTCGTACGATTACGGGAGTAAAAAGACTTCAATTAAGTTTAAATTTCAGGAAAAGATAAATCTTTTGCTTACTTTAGATAAGTTCTTTTTGCAGCTAATGAAACCAATTAGTTTAAAAGGTATTAAGATTAAAATTCTTTGTTTCTCACCCTGTATACCCTGTATGAACTGAAAATTACTATTTTACATTTCTTGTCCTTGACCAGTCTTGTAGTATTTCTTCCTGGCCCGCTGTTTCCGTTTTCTGGTTCGATGACACTCACTGCGAGCAACGTCAATTTCTTTATCCCAACAGTATACTGGCGGTCGTTTAATATTGAAAGCCCTCCTCGGCATCGTTGCGTCGCAGGCTCGGGTAATGTTTCCTATTACCTGCTCGACCTTATCATTCGCAGATCTAAACAGCTGTATTTCTTCTAGAGCAAAACAGAAATGTCTCCTTGTCATAATCCTTCGTTTTCCAACCGACTGTTCTCGTCCTTGCACTCCCGTTGCATCTTCGTTTTGATATTCCTATCTCCATTATTATCGCTTGTTGGTCACTATTTGCGTAATGATCGCTCACCTTCCACGATCTTACTTAAGCAATCAGGCAGCTGTTAACAAACGTGAGATCTATGATGGACCCCGCGTCTATTCCTTGAAATGTGTAAGAACATCCCTGGTTAATTAAGTTTTAGTCTAGGAGGATGATGCTTCTAATAGCGCTCGTCTTCTTTCGTTCGTCCTTTGGCTGCCCCACTCTACTGCCCAGGCGTTAATAGTATATTGTGCAACTAGGGGAGAAAATTGGCTTTTTGTAGCGAGGGTGATGAAAACATCACCCAAGTCTGAAAAATTTACTCCCCCCTTGTTGCATACCGTACTTTTTATGATAAGTGGACGAATAGGCCACTTATTATGCATATGAAAGAAATGGGAAATTCGAGGACTTTACTAAGTAAAACAAATTTGCATTCAAAATTTGAAAATTTCATTAATTAATTAGACTCAGACAATTATTGATAGACTGAGGAATTTTGGCGCGCTTGGAAGAGTCAGACGCAGTAGAGGAGGTGATTGAAATTTGCAGTGTTTTTTGGGTAGAATCGAGTGAAAAGGTGAGGATGAGTAAGGCGAAGGAGAGAAAGGAAAAAGCGGGGAAAACAACAGATAATAAGGTAAAGCGAAAGCGCGAAAAGAAATAAGTGTACAGGGATGAGAAAGAGAAAGCAGCAAAGTGAGGTTAGGAGAAGTAAAGAAGGATGGAGATAGGGGCGAAGGAGAAGAAAAGAGAGCGGCACGGCCGCTGAACATGAACCGCAGCAGAGTTCAGAGCCAGGAACTAATAGGGACAAAGGGGGACGAGAGGAACGAAGAGGGATACGGAACTCCGCGAGGATTTGAATCGGTACCAAGAGGTATAGAGTCAGAGAGAGGAAAAAATAGTACACTGAGAGGCGGGAGAGGCGGAAGAGAAAGAAGAGGAGGGGGAAAGATACTAAAACAGCGCAACCTAGAGAAAAGCTTCGGAAAGGAAGAAAAATCAGGGGATAAAAGAAGTCCAGAAGAGGAGGGGAAGAATAAAAGGAAACAGAATGAGAAGGTAACAGGGGAAGAGGAAGAAGCAGCTGAAAGGTTTAAAGCGGAGAGCGAGGCAACGAAAGAAGAAAGGGAAAATACAGAGAAGGAAAAAGGAAGTATGAACAAGGTACAAGAAATACTAGAGAAAATGTGAGATATGATGGAAGAGTGGGAGAAGAAATGGGAGAGAAAATGGAAGGAGATGGATGAGAAGGTTAACGGAGGACTGAATAGGGGTGAGAAGACAGCTGGAAGAGGAAAGAAGGGAAAGGATCAAAATGGAAGAGAGACTAAAGGGCCAGGCAGAAAAGGGAGGAGCTGAAGCTGGCACTGGAGGCCAAGACAAGGGATATAGAAGAAAAGTAAAGGAAGGGCCGACAGGAAAAGGAAAGGAAGGAAAAGAAAAGTACTCTGGGGAAAAAGAGAAGTAGATGAGGCAGATGAAAGAACTAGAGTGGAGAATTGAGGAGGGTGAAAGAGAAAGGAAAAGAAACAACGTAGTGTTGACAGGTTTAAGAGGAGATGAATGGGACAAACCAGAACTGGAGAGATGGATAGAGGAGCAACTAGGAGTGAAAGGGGAGATGAGAAGAGTGTCGCCAATCAGAGGAGGGAACACTAGAAGAATAGGAGCAGAGTCCAGAGATAGAGATGAGAAAGAAAAAGACTGACGTTCGGTGACGAAGAATACAGATGGAACGAGAGAGAGAAGAAACTTTTTCGGAGAGAGGCAGACTAAGAAAAGATAAGAAGAAAAGAGGAGATAGAGGGGATCGGAAAAAACAAAGGAAATAATGAAGATAGTAAGCTGGAACGTGGCAGGATTAAAAGGGCTAGAAGAAGAGGGGTGGAACTACATAAAGGGATTCGACGTCATCTGCCTTCAAGAGACGTGGTCGGAGAGAGACGAAGAAGCCAATTAGGGGGTACAGTCTGGGTTAATTCCTACAGAAATAAAAAACAAAATATTCGTCGTAAAAAATATTTATAGTAAATATTTACACTATACACTATTTCTACCGAGAAATATCTTATATATATATATATATATATATATATATATGGCACTTCTGGAACAAATAATGCCGCTGCTGGAAGAAAGAGGTTGCGATAGATTGGCGGAAAGAATTTATGTCTCTAAGCCGTTCTCGATCATAATCCCAGAAAGGGAAGAATGGAAGACGGTTTCACACGAAGTTCTCGAAAACAGTGTGGTGTGGTTTACCGATGGCTCAAAAAATGAGAACGGTGTAGAAGTAGGGACCTGGGAAAAGGGGGACACACAAGAAATTGTGTGCTCGCTCGACCACCATGCTACGGTTTTCCAGGCAGAAATCAGGGCCATTACAGAAGCAGCCAAATGGCTGTTGGAGAGAGGCGCAGGGCAAAAAACTGTAAGCTTCTGTTTGGATTGCAGGGCAGCTTTCATGGCGCTAGGCAGCATCAGTATCTCCTCAAAAGTGGTACTAAGGTGCAGACAGGCGCTGGAATCACTGGCGGAACACAACGCGGTGAGACTGGTGTGGGTATCAGGACACTCCGGCGTGGTGGGTAATGAAAAGGCGGACAGGCTAGCGGGTAGAGGCGCGGACGGCATTCAAGCAAGAAGGTGCGCAGTCGCTGACTCCACCTGCAAGTAAACAGAGCAATTAAAGACTGGCTCAACTCGTAACTGAGCGACAAATGGACCAATGCCAATGGGCTAAGACAGGCTAGGGCTCTGATGGGCGGAAGCCTACCTGAGGAGTGGCTGCAAACCTTTAGAGGCCTAAGCAGGAATAGGTTGAGGCTGGCCGTTGGCTGGCTGACGGGACATTGGAGGGTAGGATACCACATTTGTAATATGGGACTAAGGGACTCCCAGAGCTGCAGGTGGTGCGAGCACGAAACGGAGACCACCACCCACCTGCTATGTAAATGCCTAGCTTTCGCAGGGACAAGACAGAGGGTGTGGGGGTTTCCCATCTTGTGGCTAGAGGAGCTAAGTTTAAACAGCTTGGCATCAATTTGCCGAGTTGACGAAGCTATAAACAAGGGTTTATAAAGTAATTACTTATGGTACAGGAGGCACAGCATATAATGGGCTTCGCCTGAATGCTCAACCGGCACGTCCCCGTGCAGTGGCCGCCGCAGTTCACCTCCGCCCAACTGACTATGACTATGACTAAAACAATTATGTAAATTAAAAATTGCTCATAAAAATATTAAGGGAAATGAAATTGGAAACAAAGCAGCCAAAGAAGCAACTCAAATGTTAGCGATAATCACTTTCTAAATCGCACTGGTACCAATCATTTACAGCCCACCTTCTAAATCATAAACTTGAATGGCATGAAGAACACTCAAATCAACTCAATTGAGAAGGTACACAATACATTAAAAATATATCATTTACTTACTCCAATAAGCTCAAAATCTACACTGAACTGAATAAAGCCCAACTAACAATATATCCCAGAATCCTTACTAACTCCCGCGTGAAAATATTATATGAGATCATATATGAGATCTCATGTAGATCTCATATAGATCTCATATAGATCTCATATAGATCTCATATGACTCTCATATGAAATTCGTATTGAGGGTAGCGTGATGTAGTTGGGTTTAAGCGCTTTGGGTTTGATTTATACTCGCTTCACTCGCCTTCCTCCGATGTGCCCTGGAGTTGATTAAATTAATGATTCCGCTCGGGTAGCGTGGTCTAGTTGGGTTTAAGCGTTTTGGTTTATAATTTATACTCGCTTCGATCGCCTTCCTCCGTTGTGCCGAGGAGTTTTTATAAATATATGATTGAGCTCGGGGAGCGTGGTGTAGTTGGGTTTAAGAGCTTTGGTTTTTTATTTATACTCGCTTCACTCGCCTTCCTCAGATGTGCCCAGGAGTTGATTAAATTAATGATTCCGCTCGGGTAGCGTGGTGTAGTTGGGTTTAAGCGTTTTGGTTTTTAATTTATACACGCTTCACTCGCCTTCCTCCGATGTGGCGAGCAGTTTTTATAAAAAAAATTAAGGATCTCGGGTAGCGTGGTGTAGTTGGGTTTAAGCGCTTTGGTTTTTGATTTATACTCGCGTCACTCACCTTCCTCCGATGTGTCGAGGAGTTTTTATAAATAAATTATGGAGCTCGCGGAGCGTGGTGTAGTTGCGTTTAAGCGTTTTGGTATTATAAATTATACTCGCTTCACTCGCCTTCCTCCGATGTGCCGAGGAGTTGATTAAATTAATGATTTCGCTCGGGTAGCGTGGTGTAGTTGGGTTTAAGCGTTTTGGTTTTTAATTTATACACGCTTCGCTCGCCTTCCTCCGATGTGTCGAGGAGTTTTTATAAATAAATTATGGAGCTCGCGGAGCGTGGTGTAGTTGGGTTTAAGCGTTTTGGTTTTATAAATTATACTCGCTTTGCTCGCCTTCCTCCGATGTGCCGAGGAGTTGATTAAATTAATGATTTCGCTCGGGTAGCGTGGTGTAGTTGGGTTTAAGCGTTTTGGTTTTTAATTTATACACGCTTCGCTCGCCTTCCTCCGATGTGCCGAGCAGTTTTTATAAAAAAAAATTACGGATCTCGGGTAGCGTGGTCTAGTTGGGTTTGAGCGCTTTGATTTTATACACGCTTCGCTCGCCTTCGTTCGATGTGCCGAGGTGTTGATTAAATAAATGATTCCGCTCCGGTAGCGTGGTGTAGTTGGGTTTAAGCGCTTTGGGTTTGATTTATACTCGCTTCACTCGCCTTCCTCCGATGTGCCCTGGAGTTGATTAAATTAATGATTCCGCTCGGGTAGCGTGGTGTAGTTGGGTTTAAGCGTTTTGGTTTATAATTTATACTCGCTTCGATCGCCTTCCTCCGTTGTGCCGAGGAGTTTTTATAAATATATGATTGAGCTCGGGGAGCGTGGTGTACTTGGGTTTAAGAGCTTTGGTTTTTTATTTATACTCGCTTCACTCGCCTTCCTCAGATGTGCCCAGGAGTTGATTAAATTAATGATTCCGCTCGGGTAGCGTGGTGTAGTTGGGTTTAAGCGTTTTGGTTTTTAATTTATACACGCTTCGCTCGCCTTCCTCCGATGTGCCGAGCAGTTTTTATAAAAAAAAATTACGGATCTCGGGTAGCGTGGTCTAGTTGGGTTTGAGCGCTTTGATTTTATACACGCTTCGCTCGCCTTCGTTCGATGTGCCGAGGTGTTGATTAAATAAATGATTCCGCTCCGGTAGCGTGGTGTAGTTGGGTTTAAGCGCTTTGGTTTTTGATTTATACTCGCTTCACTCGCCTTCCTCCGATGTGCCCAGGAGTTGATTAAATTAATGATTCCGCTCGGGTAGCGTGGTGTAGTTGGGGATAAGCGTTTTGGTTCTTAATTTATACTCGCTTCGCTCGCCTTCCTCCGATGTGGCGAGCAGTTTTTATAAAAAAAATTACGGATCTCGGGTAGCGTGGTGTAGTTGGGTTTAAGCGTTTTGGTTTATAATTTATACTCGCTTCGATCGCATTCCTCCGTTGTGCCGAGGAGTTTTTATAAATATATGATTGAGCTCGGGGAGCGTGGTGTAGTTGGGTTTAAGAGCTTTGGTTTTTTATTTATACTCGCTTCACTCGCCTTCCTCAGATGTGCCCAGGAGTTGATTAAATTAATGATTCCGCTCGGGTAGCGTGGTGTAGTTGGGTTTAAGCGTTTTGGTTTTTAATTTATACACGCTTCGCTCGCCTTCCTCCGATGTGGCGAGCAGTTTTTATAAAAAAAATTAAGGATCTCGGGTAGCGTGGTGTAGTTGGGTTTAAGCGCTTTGGTTTTTGATTTATACTCGCGTCACTCACCTTCCTCCGATGTGTCGAGGAGTTTTTATAAATAAATTATGGAGCTCGCGGAGCGTGGTGTAGTTGGGTTTAAGCGTTTTGGTTTTAGAAATTATACTCGCTTTGCTCGCCTTCCTCCGATGTGCCGAGGAGTTGATTAAATTAATGATTTCGCTCGGGTAGCGTGGTGTAGTTGGGTTTAAGCGTTTTGGTTTTTAATTTATACACGCTTCGCTCGCCTTCCTCCGATGTGCCGAGCAGTTTTTATAAAAAAAAATTACGGATCTCGGGTAGCGTGGTCTAGTTGGGTTTGAGCGCTTTGATTTTATACACGCTTCGCTCGCCTTCGTTCGATGTGCCGAGGTGTTGATTAAATAAATGATTCCGCTCCGGTAGCGTGGTGTAGTTGGGTTTAAGCGCTTTGGGTTTGATTTATACTCGCTTCACTCGCCTTCCTCCGATGTGCCCTGGAGTTGATTAAATTAATGATTCCGCTCGGGTAGCGTGGTGTAGTTGGGTTTAAGCGTTTTGGTTTATAATTTATACTCGCTTCGATCGCCTTCCTCCGTTGTGCCGAGGAGTTTTTATAAATATATGATTGAGCTCGGGGAGCGTGGTGTAGTTGGGTTTAAGAGCTTTGGTTTTTTATTTATACTCGCTTCACTCGCCTTCCTCAGATGTGCCCAGGAGTTGATTGAATTAATGATTCCGCTCGGGTAGCGTGGTGTAGTTGGGTTTAAGCGTTTTGGTTTTTAATTTATACACGCTTCGCTCGCCTTCCTCCGATGTGCCGAGCAGTTTTTATAAAAAAAAATTACGGATCTCGGGTAGCGTGGTCTAGTTGGGTTTGAGCGCTTTGATTTTATACACGCTTCGCTCGCCTTCGTTCGATGTGCCGAGGTGTTGATTAAATAAATGATTCCGCTCCGGTAGCGTGGTGTAGTTGGGTTTAAGCGCTTTGGTTTTTGATTTATACTCGCTTCACTCGCCTTCCTCCGATGTGCCCAGGAGTTGATTAAATTAATGATTCCGCTCGGGTAGCGTGGTGTAGTTGGGGATAAGCGTTTTGGTTCTTAATTTATACTCGCTTCGCTCGCCTTCCTCCGATGTGGCGAGCAGTTTTTATAAAAAAAATTACGGATCTCGGGTAGCGTGGTGTAGTTGGGTTTAAGCGTTTTGGTTTATAATTTATACTCGCTTCGATCGCATTCCTCCGTTGTGCCGAGGAGTTTTTATAAATATATGATTGAGCTCGGGGAGCGTGGTGTAGTTGGGTTTAAGAGCTTTGGTTTTTTATTTATACTCGCTTCACTCGCCTTCCTCAGATGTGCCCAGGAGTTGATTAAATTAATGATTCCGCTCGGGTAGCGTGGTGTAGTTGGGTTTAAGCGTTTTGGTTTTTAATTTATACACGCTTCACTCGCCTTCCTCCGATGTGGCGAGCAGTTTTTATAAAAAAAATTAAGGATCTCGGGTAGCGTGGTGTAGTTGGGTTTAAGCGCTTTGGTTTTTGATTTATACTCGCGTCACTCACCTTCCTCCGATGTGTCGAGGAGTTTTTATAAATAAATTATGGAGCTCGCGGAGCGTGGTGTAGTTGCGTTTAAGCGTTTTGGTATTATAAATTATACTCGCTTCACTCGCCTTCCTCCGATGTGCCGAGGAGTTGATTAAATTAATGATTTCGCTCGGGTAGCGTGGTGTAGTTGGGTTTAAGCGTTTTGGTTTTTAATTTATACACGCTTCGCTCGCCTTCCTCCGATGTGTCGAGGAGTTTTTATAAATAAATTATGGAGCTCGCGGAGCGTGGTGTAGTTGGGTTTAAGCGTTTTGGTTTTATAAATTATACTCGCTTTGCTCGCCTTCCTCCGATGTGCCGAGGAGTTGATTAAATTAATGATTTCGCTCGGGTAGCGTGGTGTAGTTGGGTTTAAGCGTTTTGGTTTTTAATTTATACACGCTTCGCTCGCCTTCCTCCGATGTGCCGAGCAGTTTTTATAAAAAAAAATTACGGATCTCGGGTAGCGTGGTCTAGTTGGGTTTGAGCGCTTTGATTTTATACACGCTTCGCTCGCCTTCGTTCGATGTGCCGAGGTGTTGATTAAATAAATGATTCCGCTCCGGTAGCGTGGTGTAGTTGGGTTTAAGCGCTTTGGGTTTGATTTATACTCGCTTCACTCGCCTTCCTCCGATGTGCCCTGGAGTTGATTAAATTAATGATTCCGCTCGGGTAGCGTGGTGTAGTTGGGTTTAAGCGTTTTGGTTTATAATTTATACTCGCTTCGATCGCCTTCCTCCGTTGTGCCGAGGAGTTTTTATAAATATATGATTGAGCTCGGGGAGCGTGGTGTACTTGGGTTTAAGAGCTTTGGTTTTTTATTTATACTCGCTTCACTCGCCTTCCTCAGATGTGCCCAGGAGTTGATTAAATTAATGATTCCGCTCGGGTAGCGTGGTGTAGTTGGGTTTAAGCGTTTTGGTTTTTAATTTATACACGCTTCGCTCGCCTTCCTCCGATGTGCCGAGCAGTTTTTATAAAAAAAAATTACGGATCTCGGGTAGCGTGGTCTAGTTGGGTTTGAGCGCTTTGATTTTATACACGCTTCGCTCGCCTTCGTTCGATGTGCCGAGGTGTTGATTAAATAAATGATTCCGCTCCGGTAGCGTGGTGTAGTTGGGTTTAAGCGCTTTGGTTTTTGATTTATACTCGCTTCACTCGCCTTCCTCCGATGTGCCCAGGAGTTGATTAAATTAATGATTCCGCTCGGGTAGCGTGGTGTAGTTGGGGATAAGCGTTTTGGTTCTTAATTTATACTCGCTTCGCTCGCCTTCCTCCGATGTGGCGAGCAGTTTTTATAAAAAAAATTACGGATCTCGGGTAGCGTGGTGTAGTTGGGTTTAAGCGTTTTGGTTTATAATTTATACTCGCTTCGATCGCATTCCTCCGTTGTGCCGAGGAGTTTTTATAAATATATGATTGAGCTCGGGGAGCGTGGTGTAGTTGGGTTTAAGAGCTTTGGTTTTTTATTTATACTCGCTTCACTCGCCTTCCTCAGATGTGCCCAGGAGTTGATTAAATTAATGATTCCGCTCGGGTAGCGTGGTGTAGTTGGGTTTAAGCGTTTTGGTTTTTAATTTATACACGCTTCGCTCGCCTTCCTCCGATGTGGCGAGCAGTTTTTATAAAAAAAATTAAGGATCTCGGGTAGCGTGGTGTAGTTGGGTTTAAGCGCTTTGGTTTTTGATTTATACTCGCGTCACTCACCTTCCTCCGATGTGTCGAGGAGTTTTTATAAATAAATTATGGAGCTCGCGGAGCGTGGTGTAGTTGGGTTTAAGCGTTTTGGTTTTATAAATTATACTCGCTTTGCTCGCCTTCCTCCGATGTGCCGAGGAGTTGATTAAATTAATGATTTCGCTCGGGTAGCGTGGTGTAGTTGGGTTTAAGCGTTTTGGTTTTTAATTTATACACGCTTCGCTCGCCTTCCTCCGATGTGCCGAGCAGTTTTTATAAAAAAAAATTACGGATCTCGGGTAGCGTGGTCTAGTTGGGTTTGAGCGCTTTGATTTTATACACGCTTCGCTCGCCTTCGTTCGATGTGCCGAGGTGTTGATTAAATAAATGATTCCGCTCCGGTAGCGTGGTGTAGTTGGGTTTAAGCGCTTTGGGTTTGATTTATACTCGCTTCACTCGCCTTCCTCCGATGTGCCCTGGAGTTGATTAAATTAATGATTCCGCTCGGGTAGCGTGGTGTAGTTGGGTTTAAGCGTTTTGGTTTATAATTTATACTCGCTTCGATCGCCTTCCTCCGTTGTGCCGAGGAGTTTTTATAAATATATGATTGAGCTCGGGGAGCGTGGTGTAGTTGGGTTTAAGAGCTTTGGTTTTTTATTTATACTCGCTTCACTCGCCTTCCTCAGATGTGCCCAGGAGTTGATTGAATTAATGATTCCGCTCGGGTAGCGTGGTGTAGTTGGGTTTAAGCGTTTTGGTTTTTAATTTATACACGCTTCGCTCGCCTTCCTCCGATGTGCCGAGCAGTTTTTATAAAAAAAAATTACGGATCTCGGGTAGCGTGGTCTAGTTGGGTTTGAGCGCTTTGATTTTATACACGCTTCGCTCGCCTTCGTTCGATGTGCCGAGGTGTTGATTAAATAAATGATTCCGCTCCGGTAGCGTGGTGTAGTTGGGTTTAAGCGCTTTGGTTTTTGATTTATACTCGCTTCACTCGCCTTCCTCCGATGTGCCCAGGAGTTGATTAAATTAATGATTCCGCTCGGGTAGCGTGGTGTAGTTGGGGATAAGCGTTTTGGTTCTTAATTTATACTCGCTTCGCTCGCCTTCCTCCGATGTGGCGAGCAGTTTTTATAAAAAAAATTACGGATCTCGGGTAGCGTGGTGTAGTTGGGTTTAAGCGTTTTGGTTTATAATTTATACTCGCTTCGATCGCATTCCTCCGTTGTGCCGAGGAGTTTTTATAAATATATGATTGAGCTCGGGGAGCGTGGTGTAGTTGGGTTTAAGAGCTTTGGTTTTTTATTTATACTCGCTTCACTCGCCTTCCTCAGATGTGCCCAGGAGTTGATTAAATTAATGATTCCGCTCGGGTAGCGTGGTGTAGTTGGGTTTAAGCGTTTTGGTTTTTAATTTATACACGCTTCGCTCGCCTTCCTCCGATGTGCCGAGCAGTTTTTATAAAAAAAAAATACGGATCTCTGGTAGCGTGGTCTAGTTGGGTTTGAGCGCTTTGATTTTATACACGCTTCGCTCGCCGTCGTTCGATGTGCCGAGGTGTTGATTAAATAAATGATTCCGCTCCGGTAGCGTGGTGTAGTTGGGTTTAAGCGCTTTGGTTTTTGATTTATACTCGCTTCACTCGCCTTCCTCCGATGTGCCCAGGAGTTGATTAAATTAATGATTCCGCTCGGGTAGCGTGGTGTAGTTGGGGATAAGCGTTTTGGTTCTTAATTTATACTCGCTTCGCTCGCCTTCCTCCGATGTGGCGAGCAGTTTTTATAAAAAAAATTACGGATCTCGGGTAGCGTGGTGTAGTTGGGTTTAAGCGTTTTGGTTTATAATTTATACTCGCTTCGATCGCATTCCTCCGTTGTGCCGAGGAGTTTTTATAAATATATGATTGAGCTCGGGGAGCATGGTGTAGTTGGGTTTAAGAGCTTTGGTTTTTTATTTATACTCGCTTCGCTTGCCTTCATCCGCTGTGCCGAGGTATTGTTTATATAAACTACTGATCCCGGGGAGCATGGGGTAGATGGGTTTAAGTGCTTTGTTTTTATACTCGCTTCGCTCGCCCTCCTTCGATGTGCCGACGTGTTGATTAAATAAATGATTCCGCTCGGGTAGCGTGGTATAGTTGGGTTTAAGCGCTTTGATTTTATACACGCTTCGCTCGCCTTCGTTCGATGTGCTGAGGTGTTGATTAAATAAATGATTCCGCTCCGGTAGCGTGGTGTAGTTGGGTTTAAGCGCTTTGGTTTTTGATTTATACGCGCTTCGCTCGCCTTCCTCCGATGTGGCGAGCAGTTTTTATAAAAAAAAATTAAGGATCTCGGGTAGCGTGGTGTAGTTGGGTTTAAGCGCTTTGGTTTTTTATTTATACTCGCTTCGCTTGCCTTCATCCGCTGTGCCGAGGTATTGTTTAAATAAACTACTGATCCCGGGGAGCATGGGGTAGATGGGTTTAAGTGCTTTGTTTTTATACTCGCTTCACTCGCCTTTCTCCGATGTGCCGAGCAGTTTTTATTAAAAAAATTACGGATCTCGGGTAGCGTGGTCTAGTTGGGTTTGAGCGCTTTGATTTTATACACGCTTCGCTCGCCTTCGTTCGATGTGCCGAGGTGTTGATTAAATAAATGATTCCGCTCCGGTAGCGTGGTGTAGTTGGGTTTAAGAGCTTTGGTTTTTGATTTATACACGCTTCGCTCGCCTTCCTCCGATGTGGCGAGCAGTTTTTATAAAAAAAAATTAAGGATCTCGGGTAGCGTGGTGTAGTTGGGTTTAAGCGTTTTGGTTTTTGATTTATACTCGCTTCGATCGCCTTCCTCCGTTGTGCCGAGGAGTTTTTATAAATATATGATTGAGCTCGGGGAGCGTGGTGTAGTTGGGTTTAAGAGCTTTGGTTTTTTATTTATACTCGCTTCACTCGCCTTCCTCAGATGTGCCCAGGAGTTGATTAAATTAATGATTCCGCTCGGGTAGCGTGGTGTAGTTGGGTTTAAGCGTTTTGGTTTTTAATTTATACACGCTTCGCTCGCCTTCCTCCGATGTGGCGAGCAGTTTTTATAAAAAAAATTAAGGATCTCGGGTAGCGTGGTGTAGTTGGGTTTAAGCGCTTTGGTTTTTGATTTATACTCGCGTCACTCACCTTCCTCCGATGTGTCGAGGAGTTTTTATAAATAAATTATGGAGCTCGCGGAGCGTGGTGTAGTTGGGTTTAAGCGTTTTGGTTTTATAAATTATACTCGCTTTGCTCGCCTTCCTCCGATGTGCCGAGCAGTTTTTATAAAAAAAAATTACGGATCTCGGGTAGCGTGGTCTAGTTGGGTTTGAGCGCTTTGATTTTATACACGCTTCGCTCGCCTTCGTTCGATGTGCCGAGGTGTTGATTAAATAAATGATTCCGCTCCGGTAGCGTGGTGTAGTTGGGTTTAAGCGCTTTGGGTATGATTTATACTCGCTTCACTCGCCTTCCTCCGATGTGCCGAGGAGTTGATTAAATTAATGATTCCGCTCGGGTAGCGTGGTGTAGTTGGGTTTAAGCGTTTTGGTTTTTAATTTATACACGCTTCGCTCGCCTTCCTCCGATGTGCCGAGCAGTTTTTATAAAAAAGAATTACGGATCTCGGGTAGCGTGGTCTAGTTGGGTTTGAGCGCTTTGTTTTTATACTCGCTTCGCTCGCCCTCCTTCGATGTGCCGACGTGTTAATTAAATAAATGATTCCGCTCGGGTAGCGTGGTATAGTTGGGTTTAAGCGCTTTGGTTTTTGATTTATACTCGCTTCACTCGCCTTCCTCCGATGTGCCGAGCAGTTTTTATTAAAAAAATTACGGATCTCGGGTAGCGTGGTCTAGTTGGGTTTGAGCGCTTTGATTTTATACACGCTTCGCTCGCCTTCGTTCGATGTGCCGAGGTGTTGATTAAATAAATGATTCCGCTCCGGTAGCGTGTTGTAGTTGGGTTTAAGCGCTTTGGTTTTTGATTTATACGCGCTTCGCTCGCCTTCCTCCGATGTGGCGAGCAGTTTTTATAAAAAAAATTAAGGATCTCGGGTAGCGTGGTGTAGTTGGGTTTAAGCGCTTTGGTTTTTGATTTATACTCGCGTCACTCACCTTCCTCCGATGTGTCGAGGAGTTTTTATAAATAAATTATGGAGCTCGCGGAGCGTGGTGTAGTTGGGTTTAAGCGTTTTGGTTTTATAAATTATACTCGCTTTGCTCGCCTTCCTCCGATGTGCCGAGGAGTTGATTAAATTAATGATTTCGCTCGGGTAGCGTGGTGTAGTTGGGTTTAAGCGCTTTGGGTTTGATTTATACTCGCTTCACTCGCCTTCCTCCGATGTGCCCTGGAGTTGATTAAATTAATGATTCCGCTCGGGTAGCGTGGTGTAGTTGGGTTTAAGCGTTTTGGTTTATAATTTATACTCGCTTCGATCGCCTTCCTCCGTTGTGCCGAGGAGTTTTTATAAATATATGATTGAGCTCGGGGAGCGTGGTGTAGTTGGGTTTAAGAGCTTTGGTTTTTTATTTATACTCGCTTCACTCGCCTTCCTCAGATGTGCCCAGGAGTTGATTAAATTAATGATTCCGCTCGGGTAGCGTGGTGTAGTTGGGTTTAAGCGTTTTGGTTTTTAATTTATACACGCTTCGCTCGCCTTCCTCCGATGTGCCGAGCAGTTTTTATAAAAAAAAATTATGGATCTCGGGTAGCGTGGTCTAGTTGGGTTTGAGCGCTTTGATTTTATACACGCTTCGCTCGCCTTCGTTCGATGTGCCGAGGTGTTGATTAAATAAATGATTCCGCTCCGGTAGCGTGGTGTAGTTGGGTTTAAGCGCTTTGGTTTTTGATTTATACTCGCTTCACTCGCCTTCCTCCGATGTGCCCAGGAGTTGATTAAATTAATGATTCCGCTCGGGTAGCGTGGTGTAGTTGGGGATAAGCGTTTTGGTTCTTAATTTATACTCGCTTCGCTCGCCTTCCTCCGATGTGGCGAGCAGTTTTTATAAATAAAATTACGGATCTCGGGTAGCGTGGTGTAGTTGGGTTTAAGCGTTTTGGTTTATAATTTATACTCGCTTCGATCGCATTCCTCCGTTGTGCCGAGGAGTTTTTATAAATATATGATTGAGCTCGGGGAGCATGGTGTGGTTGGGTTTAAGAGCTTTGGTTTTTTATTTATACTCGCTTCGCTTGCCTTCATCCGCTGTGCCGAGGTATTGTTTAAATAAACTACTGATCCCGGGGAGCATGGGGTAGATGGGTTTAAGTGCTTTGTTTTTATACTCGCTTCGCTCGCCCTCCTTCGATGTGCCGACGTGTTGATTAAATAAATGATTCCGCTCGGGTAGCGTGGTATAGTTGGGTTTAAGCGCTTTGATTTTATACACGCTTCGCTCGCCTTCGTTCGATGTGCCGAGGTGTTGATTAAATAAATGATTCCGCTCCGGTAGCGTGGTGTACTTGGGTTTAAGCGCTTTGGTTTTTGATTTATACGCGCTTCGCTTGCCTTCCTCCGATGTGGCGAGCAGTTTTTATAAAAAAAAATTAAGGATCTCGGGTAGCGTGGTGTAGATGGGTTTAAGCGCTTTGGTTTTTTATTTATACTCGCTTCGATCGCATTCCTCCGTTGTGCCGAGGAGTTTTTATAAATATATGATTGAGCTCGGGGAGCATGGTGTGGTTGGGTTTAAGAGCTTTGGTTTTTTATTTATACTCGCTTCGCTTGCCTTCATCCGCTGTGCCGAGGTATTGTTTAAATAAACTACTGATCCCGGGGAGCATGGGGTAGATGGGTTTAAGTGCTTTGTTTTTATACTCGCTTCGCTCGCCCTCCTTCGATGTGCCGACGTGTTGATTAAATAAATGATTCCGCTCGGGTAGCGTGGTATAGTTGGGTTTAAGCGCTTTGATTTTATACACGCTTCGCTCGCCTTCGTTCGATGTGCCGAGGTGTTGATTAAATAAATGATTCCGCTCCGGTAGCGTGGTGTAGTTGGGTTTAAGCGCTTTGGTTTTTGATTTATACGCGCTTCGCTTGCCTTCCTCCGATGTGGCGAGCAGTTTTGATAAAAAAAAATTACGGATCTCGGGTAGCGTGGTGTAGTTGGGTTTAAGCGTTTTGGTTTTTTATTTATACTCGCTTCGATCGCATTCCTCCGTTGTGCCGAGGAGTTTTTATAAATATATGATTGAGCTCGGGGAGCATGGTGTGGTTGGGTTTAAGAGCTTTGGTTTTTTATTTATACTCGCTTCGCTTGCCTTCATCCGCTGTGCCGAGGTATTGTTTAAATAAACTACTGATCCCGGGGAGCATGGGGTAGATGGGTTTAAGTGCTTTGTTTTTATACTCGCTTCGCTCGCCTTCGTTCGATGTGCCGAGGTGTTGATTAAATAAATGATTCCGCTCCGGTAGCGTGGTGTAGTTGGGTTTAAGCGCTTTGGTTTTTGATTTATACGCGCTTCGCTTGCCTTCCTCCGATGTGGCGAGCAGTTTTTATAAAAAAAAATTAAGGATCTCGGGTAGCGTGGTCTAGTTGGGTTTGAGCGCTTTGATTTTATACACGCTTCGCTCGCCTTC
Organism: Nasonia vitripennis; assembly: GCF_009193385.2. Taxonomy (NCBI): domain Eukaryota; kingdom Metazoa; phylum Arthropoda; class Insecta; order Hymenoptera; family Pteromalidae; genus Nasonia; species Nasonia vitripennis. Next base: position 4,131,087 of record NW_022279588.1, read on the forward strand.
GTTCGATGTGCCGAGGTGTTGATTAAATAAATGATTCCGCTCCGGTAGCGTGGTGTAGTTGGGTTTAAGCGCTTTGGTTTTTGATTTATACTCGCTTCACTCGCCTTCCTCCGATGTGCCCAGGAGTTGATTAAATTAATGATTCCGCTCGGGTAGCGTGGTGTAGTTGGGGATAAGCGTTTTGGTTCTTAATTTATACTCGCTTCGCTCGCCTTCCTCCGATGTGGCGAGCAGTTTTTATAAATAAAATTACGGATCTCGGGTAGCGTGGTGTAGTTGGGTTTAAGCGTTTTGGTTTATAATTTATACTCGCTTCGATCGCATTCCTCCGTTGTGCCGAGGAGTTTTTATAAATATATGATTGAGCTCGGGGAGCATGGTGTGGTTGGGTTTAAGAGCTTTGGTTTTTTATTTATACTCGCTTCGCTTGCCTTCATCCGCTGTGCCGAGGTATTGTTTAAATAAACTACTGATCCCGGGGAGCATGGGGTAGATGGGTTTAAGTGCTTTGTTTTTATACTCGCTTCGCTCGCCCTCCTTCGATGTGCCGACGTGTTGATTAAATAAATGATTCCGCTCGGGTAGCGTCGTATAGTTGGGTTTAAGCGCTTTGATTTTATACACGCTTCGCTCGCCTTCGTTCGATGTGCCGAGGTGTTGATTAAATAAATGATTCCGCTCCGGTAGCGTGGTGTACTTGGGTTTAAGCGCTTTGGTTTTTGATTTATACGCGCTTCGCTTGCCTTCCTCCGATGTGGCGAGCAGTTTTTATAAAAAAAATTAAGGATCTCGGGTAGCGTGGTGTAGATGGGTTTAAGCGCTTTGGTTTTTTATTTATACTCGCTTCGATCGCATTCCTCCGTTGTGCCGAGGAGTTTTTATAAATATATGATTGAGCTCGGGGAGCATGGTGTGGTTGGGTTTAAGAGCTTTGGTTTTTTATTTATACTCGCTTCGCTTGCCTTCATCCGCTGTGCCGAGGTATTGTTTAAATAAACTACTGATCCCGGGGAGCATGGGGTAGATGGGTTTAAGTGCTTTGTTTTTATACTCGCTTCGCTCGCCCTCCTTCGATGTGCCGACGTGTTGATTAAATAAATGATTCCGCTCGGGTAGCGTGGTATAGTTGGGTTTAAGCGCTTTGATTTTATACACGCTTCGCTCGCCTTCGTTCGATGTGCCGAGGTGTTGATTAAATAAATGATTCCGCTCCGGTAGCGTGGTGTAGTTGGGTTTAAGCGCTTTGGTTTTTGATTTATACGCGCTTCGCTTGCCTTCCTCCGATGTGGCGAGCAGTTTTGATAAAAAAAAATTACGGATCTCGGGTAGCGTGGTGTAGTTGGGTTTAAGCGTTTTGGTTTTTTATTTATACTCGCTTCGATCGCATTCCTCCGTTGTGCCGAGGAGTTTTTATAAATATATGATTGAGCTCGGGGAGCATGGTGTGGTTGGGTTTAAGAGCTTTGGTTTTTTATTTATACTCGCTTCGCTTGCCTTCATCCGCTGTGCCGAGGTATTGTTTAAATAAACTACTGATCCCGGGGAGCATGGGGTAGATGGGTTTAAGTGCTTTGTTTTTATACTCGCTTCGCTCGCCTTCGTTCGATGTGCCGAGGTGTTGATTAAATAAATGATTCCGCTCCGGTAGCGTGGTGTAGTTGGGTTTAAGCGCTTTGGTTTTTGATTTATACGCGCTTCGCTTGCCTTCCTCCGATGTGGCGAGCAGTTTTTATAAAAAAAAATTAAGGATCTCGGGTAGCGTGGTGTAGTTGGGTTTAAGCGCTTTGGTTTTTTATTTATACTCGCTTCGCTTGCCTTCATCCGCTGTGCCGAGGTATTGTTTAAATAAACTACTGATCCCGGGGAGCATGGGGTAGATGGGTTTAAGTGCTTTGTTTTTATACTCGCTTCACTCGCCTTCCTCCAATGTGCCGAGCAGTTTTTATTAAAAAAATTACGGATCTCGGGTAGCGTGGTCTAGTTGGGTTTGAGCGCTTTGATTTTATACACGCTTCGCTCGCCTTCGTTCGATGTGCCGAGGTGTTGATTAAATAAATGATTCCGCTCCGGTAGCGTGGTGTAGTTGGGTTTAAGCGCTTTGGTTTTTGATTTATACGCGCTTCGCTCGCCTTCCTCCGATGTGGCGAGCAGTTTTTATAAAAAAAAATTAAGGATCTCGGGTAGCGTGGTGTAGTTGGGTTTAAGCGCTTTGGTTTTTGATTTATACTCGCGTCACTCACCTTCCTCCGATGTGTCGAGGAGTTTTTATAAATAAATTATGGAGCTCGCGGAGCGTGGTGTAGTTGGGTTTAAGCGTTTTGGTTTTATAAATTATACTCGCTTTGCTCGCCTTCCTCCGATGTGCCGAGGAGTTGATTAAATTAATGATTTCGCTCGGGTAGCGTGGTGTAGTTGGGTTTAAGCGTTTTGGTTTTTAATTTATACACGCTTCGCTCGCCTTCCTCCGATGTGCCGAGCAGTTTTTATAAAAAAAAATTACGGATCTCGGGTAGCGTGGTCTAGTTGGGTTTGAGCGCTTTGATTTTATACACGCTTCGCTCGCCTTCGTTCGATGTGCCGAGGTGTTGATTAAATAAATGATTCCGCTCCGGTAGCGTGGTGTAGTTGGGTTTAAGCGCTTTGGGTATGATTTATACTCGCTTCACTCGCCTTCCTCCGATGTGCCGAGGAGTTGATTAAATTAATGATTCCGCTCGGGTAGCGTGGTGTAGTTGGGTTTAAGCGTTTTGGTTTTTAATTTATACACGCTTCGCTCGCCTTCCTCCGATGTGCCGAGCAGTTTTTATAAAAAAGAATTACGGATCTCGGGTAGCGTGGTCTAGTTGGGTTTGAGCGCTTTGTTTTTATACTCGCTTCGCTCGCCCTCCTTCGATGTGCCGACGTGTTAATTAAATAAATGATTCCGCTCGGGTAGCGTGGTATAGTTGGGTTTAAGCGCTTTGGTTTTTGATTTATACTCGCTTCACTCGCCTTCCTCCGATGTGCCGAGCAGTTTTTATTAAAAAAATTACGGATCTCGGGTAGCGTGGTCTAGTTGGGTTTGAGCGCTTTGATTTTATACACGCTTCGCTCGCCTTCGTTCGATGTGCCGAGGTGTTGATTAAATAAATGATTCCGCTCCGGTAGCGTGTTGTAGTTGGGTTTAAGCGCTTTGGTTTTTGATTTATACGCGCTTCGCTCGCCTTCCTCCGATGTGGCGAGCAGTTTTTATAAAAAAAATTAAGGATCTCGGGTAGCGTGGTGTAGTTGGGTTTAAGCGCTTTGGTTTTTGATTTATACTCGCGTCACTCACCTTCCTCCGATGTGTCGAGGAGTTTTTATAAATAAATTATGGAGCTCGCGGAGCGTGGTGTAGTTGGGTTTAAGCGTTTTGGTTTTATAAATTATACTCGCTTTGCTCGCCTTCCTCCGATGTGCCGAGGAGTTGATTAAATTAATGATTTCGCTCGGGTAGCGTGGTGTAGTTGGGTTTAAGCGCTTTGGGTTTGATTTATACTCGCTTCACTCGCCTTCCTCCGATGTGCCCTGGAGTTGATTAAATTAATGATTCCGCTCGGGTAGCGTGGTGTAGTTGGGTTTAAGCGTTTTGGTTTATAATTTATACTCGCTTCGATCGCCTTCCTCCGTTGTGCCGAGGAGTTTTTATAAATATATGATTGAGCTCGGGGAGCGTGGTGTAGTTGGGTTTAAGAGCTTTGGTTTTTTATTTATACTCGCTTCACTCGCCTTCCTCAGATGTGCCCAGGAGTTGATTAAATTAATGATTCCGCTCGGGTAGCGTGGTGTAGTTGGGTTTAAGCGTTTTGGTTTTTAATTTATACACGCTTCGCTCGCCTTCCTCCGATGTGCCGAGCAGTTTTTATAAAAAAAAATTACGGATCTCGGGTAGCGTGGTCTAGTTGGGTTTGAGCGCTTTGATTTTATACACGCTTCGCTCGCCTTCGTTCGATGTGCCGAGGTGTTGATTAAATAAATGATTCCGCTCCGGTAGCGTGGTGTAGTTGGGTTTAAGCGCTTTGGTTTTTGATTTATACTCGCTTCACTCGCCTTCCTCCGATGTGGCGAGCAGTTTTTATAAAAAAAATTAAGGATCTCGGGTAGCGTGGTGTAGTTGGGTTTAAGCGCTTTGGTTTTTAATTTATACACGCTTCGCTCGCCTTCCTCCGATGTGGCGAGCAGTTTTTATAAAAAAAATTAAGGATCTCGGGTAGCGTGGTGTAGTTGGGTTTAAGCGCTTTGGTTTTTGATTTATACTCGCGTCACTCACCTTCCTCCGATGTGTCGAGGAGTTTTTATAAATAAATTATGGAGCTCGCGGAGCGTGGTGTAGTTGGGTTTAAGCGTTTTGGTTTTATAAATTATACTCGCTTTGCTCGCCTTCCTCCGATGTGCCGAGGAGTTGATTAAATTAATGATTTCGCTCGGGTAGCGTGGTGTAGTTGGGTTTAAGCGTTTTGGTTTTTAATTTATACACGCTTCGCTCGCCTTCCTCCGATGTGCCGAGCAGTTTTTATAAAAAAAAATTACGGATCTCGGGTAGCGTGGTCTAGTTGGGTTTGAGCGCTTTGATTTTATACACGCTTCGCTCGCCTTCGTTCGATGTGCCGAGGTGTTGATTAAATAAATGATTCCGCTCCGGTAGCGTGGTGTAGTTGGGTTTAAGCGCTTTGGGTTTGATTTATACTCGCTTCACTCGCCTTCCTCCGATGTGCCCTGGAGTTGATTAAATTAATGATTCCGCTCGGGTAGCGTGGTGTAGTTGGGTTTAAGCGTTTTGGTTTATAATTTATACTCGCTTCGATCGCCTTCCTCCGTTGTGCCGAGGAGTTTTTATAAATATATGATTGAGCTCGGGGAGCGTGGTGTAGTTGGGTTTAAGAGCTTTGGTTTTTTATTTATACTCGCTTCACTCGCCTTCCTCAGATGTGCCCAGGAGTTGATTGAATTAATGATTCCGCTCGGGTAGCGTGGTGTAGTTGGGTTTAAGCGTTTTGGTTTTTAATTTATACACGCTTCGCTCGCCTTCCTCCGATGTGCCGAGCAGTTTTTATAAAAAAAAATTACGGATCTCGGGTAGCGTGGTCTAGTTGGGTTTGAGCGCTTTGATTTTATACACGCTTCGCTCGCCTTCGTTCGATGTGCCGAGGTGTTGATTAAATAAATGATTCCGCTCCGGTAGCGTGGTGTAGTTGGGTTTAAGCGCTTTGGTTTTTGATTTATACTCGCTTCACTCGCCTTCCTCCGATGTGCCCAGGAGTTGATTAAATTAATGATTCCGCTCGGGTAGCGTGGTGTAGTTGGGGATAAGCGTTTTGGTTCTTAATTTATACTCGCTTCGCTCGCCTTCCTCCGATGTGGCGAGCAGTTTTTATAAAAAAAATTACGGATCTCGGGTAGCGTGGTGTAGTTGGGTTTAAGCGTTTTGGTTTATAATTTATACTCGCTTCGATCGCATTCCTCCGTTGTGCCGAGGAGTTTTTATAAATATATGATTGAGCTCGGGGAGCGTGGTGTAGTTGGGTTTAAGCGTTTTGTTTAAATAAACTACTGATCCCGGGGAGCATGGGGTAGATGGGTTTAAGTGCTTTGTTTTTATACTCGCTTCGCTCGCCCTCCTTCGATGTGCCGACGTGTTGATTAAATAAATGATTCCGCTCCAGTAGCGTGGTGTAGTTGGGTTTAAGCGTTTTGGTTTTATAAATTATAATCGCTTTGCTCGCCTTCCTCCGATGTGCCGAGCAGTTTTTATAAATAAATTACTGATCTCGGGTAGCGTGGTGTAGTTTGGTTTAAGTGCTTTGATTTTATAATTGCTTCGCTCGCCTTCGTTCGATGTGCCGAGGAGTTGATTAATTAATGATCCCGCTCGGGTAGCGCGGTGTAGTTGGGTTTAAGCGCTTTGGTTTTTGATTTATACTCGCTTCAATCGCCTTCCTCCGATGTACCCAGGAGTTGATTAAATTAATGATTCCGCTCGGGTAGCGTGGTGTAGTTGGGTTTAAGCGTTTTGGTTTTTAATTTATACACGCTTCGCTCGCCTTCCTCCGATGTGCCGAGCAGTTTTTATAAAAAAGAATTACGGATCTCGGGTAGCGTGGTCTAGTTGGGTTTGAGCGCTTTGTTTTTATACTCGCTTCGCTCGCCCTCCTTCGATGTGCCGACGTGTTAATTAAATAAATGATTCCGCTCGGGTAGCGTGGTATAGTTGGGTTTAAGCGCTTTGGTTTTTGATTTATACTCGCTTCACTCGCCTTCCTCCGATGTGCCGAGCAGTTTTTATTAAAAAAATTACGGATCTCGGGTAGCGTGGTCTAGTTGGGTTTGAGCGCTTTGATTTTATACACGCTTCGCTCGCCTTCGTTCGATGTGCCGAGGTGTTGATTAAATAAATGATTCCGCTCCGGTAGCGTGTTGTAGTTGGGTTTAAGCGCTTTGGTTTTTGATTTATACGCGCTTCGCTCGCCTTCCTCCGATGTGGCGAGCAGTTTTTATAAAAAAAATTAAGGATCTCGGGTAGCGTGGTGTAGTTGGGTTTAAGCGCTTTGGTTTTTGATTTATACTCGCGTCACTCACCTTCCTCCGATGTGTCGAGGAGTTTTTATAAATAAATTATGGAGCTCGCGGAGCGTGGTGTAGTTGGGTTTAAGCGTTTTGGTTTTATAAATTATACTCGCTTTGCTCGCCTTCCTCCGATGTGCCGAGGAGTTGATTAAATTAATGATTTCGCTCGGGTAGCGTGGTGTAGTTGGGTTTAAGCGCTTTGGGTTTGATTTATACTCGCTTCACTCGCCTTCCTCCGATGTGCCCTGGAGTTGATTAAATTAATGATTCCGCTCGGGTAGCGTGGTGTAGTTGGGTTTAAGCGTTTTGGTTTATAATTTATACTCGCTTCGATCGCCTTCCTCCGTTGTGCCGAGGAGTTTTTATAAATATATGATTGAGCTCGGGGAGCGTGGTGTAGTTGGGTTTAAGAGCTTTGGTTTTTTATTTATACTCGCTTCACTCGCCTTCCTCAGATGTGCCCAGGAGTTGATTAAATTAATGATTCCGCTCGGGTAGCGTGGTGTAGTTGGGTTTAAGCGTTTTGGTTTTTAATTTATACACGCTTCGCTCGCCTTCCTCCGATGTGCCGAGCAGTTTTTATAAAAAAAAATTACGGATCTCGGGTAGCGTGGTCTAGTTGGGTTTGAGCGCTTTGATTTTATACACGCTTCGCTCGCCTTCGTTCGATGTGCCGAGGTGTTGATTAAATAAATGATTCCGCTCCGGTAGCGTGGTGTAGTTGGGTTTAAGCGCTTTGGTTTTTGATTTATACTCGCTTCACTCGCCTTCCTCCGATGTGCCCAGGAGTTGATTAAATTAATGATTCCGCTCGGGTAGCGTGGTGTAGTTGGGGATAAGCGTTTTGGTTCTTAATTTATACTCGCTTCGCTCGCCTTCCTCCGATGTGGCGAGCAGTTTTTATAAAAAAAATTACGGATCTCGGGTAGCGTGGTGTAGTTGGGTTTAAGCGTTTTGGTTTATAATTTATACTCGCTTCGATCGCATTCCTCCGTTGTGCCGAGGAGTTTTTATAAATATATGATTGAGCTCGGGGAGCGTGGTGTAGTTGGGTTTAAGCGTTTTGTTTAAATAAACTACTGATCCCGGGGAGCATGGGGTAGATGGGTTTAAGTGCTTTGTTTTTATACTCGCTTCGCTCGCCCTCCTTCGATGTGCCGACGTGTTGATTAAATAAATGATTCCGCTCCAGTAGCGTGGTGTAGTTGGGTTTAAGCGTTTTGGTTTTATAAATTATAATCGCTTTGCTCGCCTTCCTCCGATGTGCCGAGCAGTTTTTATAAATAAATTACTGATCTCGGGTAGCGTGGTGTAGTTTGGTTTAAGTGCTTTGATTTTATAATTGCTTCGCTCGCCTTCGTTCGATGTGCCGAGGAGTTGATTAATTAATGATCCCGCTCGGGTAGCGCGGTGTAGTTGGGTTTAAGCGCTTTGGTTTTTGATTTATACTCGCTTCAATCGCCTTCCTCCGATGTACCCAGGAGTTGATTAAATTAATGATTCCGCTCGGGTAGCGTGGTGTAGTTGGGTTTAAGCGTTTTGGTTCTTAATTTATACTCGCTTCGCTCGCCTTCCTCCGATGTGCCGAGGATCTTTTATAAATAAATTATGGCGCTCCGGTAGCGTGGTGTAGTTGGGTTTAAGCGCTTTGGTTTTGAATTTATACTCGCTTCGCTCGCCTTCGTTCGATGTGCCGAGGTGTTGATTAAATAAATGATCTCGCTCCGGTAGCGTGGTGTAGTTGGTTTTAAGCGTTTTGGTTTTTAATTTATAATCGCTTTGCTCGCCTTCCTCCGATGTGCCGAGCAGTTTTTATAAATAAATTACTGATCTCGGGTAGCGTGGTGTAGTTTGGTTTAAGTGCTTTGATTTTATAATCGCTTCGCTCGCCTTCGTTCGATGTGCTGAGGTGTTGATTAAATAAATGATTCCGCGCCGGTAGCGTGGTGTAGTTGGGTTTAAGCGCTTCGGTTTTTGATTTATACTCGCTTCACTCGCCTTCGTTCGATGTGCCGAGGCGTTGATTAAATAAATGATTCCGCTCCGGTAGCGTGATGTAGTTGGGTTTAAGCGCTTTGGTTTTTGATTTATACTCGCTTCACTCGCGTTCGTTTGATGTGCCCTGGAGTTGATTAAATTAATGATTCCGCTCGGGTAGCGTGGTGTAGTTGGGTTTAAGCGCTTTAATTTTATATACGCTTTGCTCGCCTTTCTCCGATATGCCGAGCAGTTTTTATAAATAAATTAATGATCCCGGGTAGCGTGGTGTAGTTGGGTTTAAGCGCTTTGATTTTATAATCGCTTCGCTCGCCTTCGTTCGATGTGCCGAGGTGTTAATTAAATAAATTAATGATCTCGGGTAGCGTGGTGTAGTTGGGTTTAAGTGCTTTGATTTTATACTCGCTTCGCTCGCCTTCGTTTGATGTGTCGAGGTGTTGGTTAAATAAATGATTCCGCTCCGGTAGCGTGGTGTAGTTGGGTTTAAGCGCTTTGGTTTTTGATTTATACTCGCTTCACTCGCCTTCCTCCCATGTGCCCAGGAGTTGATTAAATTAAGTCGATCCTAACCGAGAAAAAAAATCACCAACCTTTTTGGAAAATTTTGGTGGAAAAAGGGGTGGTTCCGATGGCCGCCATGTTTAATTTGGATATGGAACTATTTTACAATAAAGTTAACATGTCATTGATCAAATCTACATGCGTTAGACACACGAGTGAGCCCTCTTTACGTTCGAAAATTTTGGTTAAACGAATTTTTTATCTCGAAAATTCATGTTTTTTTTTTCAAAAAATTGTTTATAACTTTTTAATAACAATTTTTTTTACAATTTTGATACCGGATTCAGAAAGTACATGAAATTTTACGTTAGAAATGACTACTCAACTATTATTTGAACAATTTGAAGTAGATTCTGTACACGACTGAAAGTATTGTCAAAAGATGGTCACTTTGGGCGTTAATGGGTTAATGATTCCGCTCGTGTAGCGTGGTGTAGTTGGGTTTAAGCGTTTGGGTTTTATAAATTATACTCGCTTTGCGCGCCTTCCTCCGATTTGGCGAGCAGTTTTTATAAATAAATTACTGATCTCGGGTAGCGTGGTGTAGTTGGGTTTAAGTGCTTTGATTTTATACTCGCTTCGCTCGCCTTCGTTCGATGTGCCGAGGAGTTGATTAAAATAATGATTCCGCTCGGGTAGCGCGGTGTAGTTGGGTTTAAGCGCTTTGGTTTTTGATTTATACTCGCTTCACTCGCCTTCCTCCGATGTGCCCAGGAGTTGATTAAATTAATGATTCCGCTCGGGTAGCGTGGTCTAGTTGGGTTTGAGCGCTTTGATTTTATACACGCTTCGCTCGCCTTCGTTCGATGTACCGAGGTGTTGATTAAATAAATGATTCCGCTCCGGTAGCGTGGTGTAGTTGGGTATAAGCGTTTCGGTTTTTGATTTATAGTTGCTTCGCTCGCCTTCCTCCGATGTGCCAAGGAGTTTTTATAAATAAATGATTGAGTTCGGGGAGTGTGGTGTAGTTGGGTTTAAGTGCTTTGGTTTTTTATTTATACTTGCTTCGCTCGCCTTCCACCGATGTGCCGAGGAGGTTTTATAAATAAATTACTGATCTCGGGAAGCGTGGTGTAGTTGGGGTTAAGCGCTTGTGGGTTAAGGGTTACCGCACGCTCCCCGAGTACAATAATTTTATTTAAAAACACGTCTGCACTTTGATGGAAGGGGAGCTGAGCGGGGAATAAATATAAAACCTAAATGTGTGAACCCAATTCCCTCACGCTTCCCGAGTACAATAATTTACTTTAAAAACACGTGAAGACATTAACAAAAGGCAATGAAAGCGAAAAATAAATCTAAACCCAAAAAGAGAAGGAGATGAGGCAGATGAAAGAACTAGAGTGGAGAATTGAGGTGGGTGAAAGAGAAAGGAAAAGAAACAACGTAGCGTTGACAGGTCTAAGAGGAGATGAATGGAACAAACCAGAACTGGAGAGATGTATAGAGGAGCAACTAGGAGTGAAAGGGGAGATGAGAAGAGTGTCGCCAATCAGAGGAGGGAACACTAGAAGAATAGGAGCAGCGTGCAGAGATAGAGATGAGAAAGAAAAACTGATGGAGGTAAAGAATAGGCTGAAAGGGACAGAGGTGTTTATAGATCACGACTCAACCTGTAAAAAGAGGAGGACCAGAGAAAAGCTGAACGAAAAGGCTAAGGAATGGCGAAAAAAGGGTACGTCGTAAAAGTAGAAAGAAAAAGACTGACGTTCGGTGACGAAGAATACAGATGGAACGAGAGAGAAAAGAAACTTTTTCGGAGAGAGGCAGACTAAGAAAAGATAAGAAGAAAAGAGGAGATAGAGGGGATCGGAAAAAACAAAGGAAATAATGAAGATAGTAAGCTGGAACGTGGTAGGATTATAAAGGCTAGAAGAAGAGGGGTGGAACTACATAAAGGGATTCGACGTCATCTGCCTTCAAGAGACGTGGTCGGAGAGAGACGAAGAAGTCAATTAGGGGGTCCAGTCTGGGTTAATTCTTACAAAAATAAAAAACAACAAAATATTCGTCGTAAAAAATATTTATAGTAAATATTTACACTATACACTATTTCTACCGAGAAATATCTTACACATACATATATATGTGGGAAGAGGCTGGTCGGAGACCAAGAACAAGGCTCTTCTCCTGTACAAGGCACTTTATTTCGGTCTCTCTCTCTCTCTCTCTCTCTCTAGCCCGTCTGGCGTGTGCTCTGGTCAGATCGGAACTTACGGCGGCGTCAGCGCTCGCTCGCAGCTAGCGTTGCTCTCTCCATCTCCGCGGTCGGACGTACCGCCTATCAGTGGGGCACCTACAGTATTCCCCCCGAAAATGAAAAAAAAAATGAGTAGCTTTATTATTTTTTTTCTTTTATTCTGTCAGCGGCTAGAGAGTAATTTACATTTTATGAATACAGAGATTTCTTGATAGTACATTACCATCGCTTAGCGCTTACAAATAATAATTGAGTTTTCTGAGCGTTGTACAATAACTCCATCTGATTCCAAAGCTCTTTGCGTTGATGCTAAAGCGACGAACTTACAGTTAATGAATTTTAGACTTAATTTAGCAGAACCAAAGGTTACGTCTCTTAATGAAGCTAGATTGATTGCACGGGTTCTCTTTTTATCTCGTGTGTTATTGACTAATACATCAAGTTTGCTTTTATTGACTAGGTTGGCTAACGTAGTTTCGATAGCCTGATTGTAGTTAAGTTTAAGAGAAGCTAAAAATGGTAACCTATGTAACGGAAGCGAATACTCGAATTCTAATCCGAGGATGTTCAACTCGGTTAGATTGGACGCGTTATCGATAATTGGAGGAATCCAATTCTTAAAAAAATCATTATTTTCTAGGTTTAAAACTTAGTGAGGTAGTTTGATTCAGAACCATGTTGGGAATTAGTTGAATGCGGAATTCTCTTATGCTTGAATAATCGAATTGGAATTCCTCTATACAATTCCTACTAGAAAATACTGCTATGAGCAGGTCAACTGAGTTTTTGTTTCTGCTCTGACTGTCCTTAAATACTAGCGTTTTTAAGTTAGTGTTAATGGTAACGAAGTTGAACAGCTTGTCCATTGGCACTTCATTGCAACCAATGATTTTTAGCGAAGTAATCAACGAGAAACAGTCTTTGGTCAAGAATTTTAACAATAATTGGGCGTTGTTAACTAGTGTCAAAGTATTTAACTTATTTATGTCTAAGGATCTATCGCAACCGCCTGCGGTGCTTCCTAAAGTTAGGTTGATAATCGTGCATGATTCAGACAGCGTTCTAATCGTTTGTTATGAAGCTGCGACCACTGATAGATCGACTTGGCGTAGCCAAAGGCGTCTGTCTGGATCAAGCCGACGATTTACGCAAATGTTCAACAATTTGTTAACAAAAGGAGTTTTTGTACCTGTCTGCTGCGGAGTCAAAGGTAAAGTCAACAGCGAGAAATTTTGGATTCACGAAGGAAGCTATGTAGAATTTGTAAATATCGTTTGCCGATACGTATTCTAACAAGTGCTTTACTGCTTGAGGGCAGTCCAACAGACTTGAAAGAGCCTGCGGCAATACTGATATTTTTTTAGAAGACGCTTACGTGGGTAGCAGTGCGTTTTGACTGGAAAATTGATCAGGTCTGATCTTAATGTATGAAACTTTCCCTTTGGTTGTACTGGGCGATGTACGACAGCCTGCGTGAGCGAATGGCAGGCATTTTGTCGTGATTTTGTTGTAGAGCATAAATCAATGGCTTGTGATCTGTATAAGTCTTGAACTCGACACCTTCAAGGTAATGGTGGAAGTACCTGATGGCTTCGTAGATCGCCGTGAGCTCTCTGTTGTATGTGGCATACTTCATCTGGGCAGGTGAAAATTTCTGCGAGAAGAATGCTAGAGGCTGCCAGGAGTTACCCGAGCGCTGCTCGAGGGCTGCCCCCTGGCAGTGTCAGATGCGTCGGAAATGAGACGCAGCTCTGCATTTTCACTGGGAAACGCAGTAAACGAAAGGCTGACGAGGTCGTCTTTGCACTTTTGGAATGCTGCCTCGGCTTCTTTGGTCCATGGGACAGGACGTTTGTCTTTTTTCTTGGCACCTGTAACTATTGACTAGGCCTAAAATTCTGCGAAGTTCTTCTATCGTCTTCGGCAGAGGAAAGTCGTTGATTGCTTTGACCTTCTCTGGGTTTGGTTTGAACCCATTTGGTGTGATGAGATGGCCTAGGAAGATGAGCTCTGAGACGCCGAGACTGCATTTCTCTAAATTGACCTGCAGCTCGTGCTCGTTGAGACGACTAAGCACTGTTTCCAGGTGCTTCTTGTGCTCTTCTTCCGATGTTGAAGCGATAAAAATGTCGTCTAAGTAGACGAAGACGAAATCGAGATCTCCAAGCGCTGAGTTGATGTAGCGCTGGAACGTCCGTAACGCGTTGCGAAGGCCAAACGTCATGACTGGGAACTCGTAGAGTCCAAAGGGCATAATGACTGCCGTCTTTGGGATGTAATCTTCGTTTTCGTTTTCACAGTCGTTATCAAAACTAAAAGACGCATCAATGTTATTTGTTTTTAAAAATTCGTAATCATTGTCTTTAGAACAATATTTGAATAAATATTGAACGCCCGATTTCATTGTCTAAAGCAAAGCACAGGTGATAGCTAGTTAATGGCTACGAAAGTACTACGCAAAAAAAGTCAAAAAATAAGAAAATCACGAATATCTTCGTATGTCGTGCTTGTATAACTCTAATTGACTGTTAATTGTGTAAACCGTTTGGAAATCGATTAAAATCCGCAAGCCGCTTTGAAATTAGTGTACGACACAAGGAATAATATCAATACGAAAGATTTAATGTTATGTTCATTCCAACAAATGCTCAAGAAATGGGAGAAAAAGCGTTTTATCACAAGCTATGACTATTTCTCATAGCCATTTCATAGTTTACAGCCCATTTTAAATGTTTGAATTTCTACCAGGGAGATTGCGTCCATTTTTCCTTAATAATTCTCAGTAATTGATGTTACATCTAAAAAAACATTATTTGTATTATGCGAATATAATTTTTTCTTAAGTCTCTTTTTCTCTTTTTTTTTATTAACCCATTAAAGCCCATGCTAAGACTGGTTGAGATAGCGACAAACAAACTGTGCTATCCTTTGCATAAGTGAAAAATAAAATATACGTATTTTTTCTTATGTCATTTGCAATTGTTTATAACAAATTATTTAAACAAATTACAAAAAAATTCAGAATTTTCAAAATCTGAATGCGGGAATCGATTCTGGAGGTAAAATCGAGACGAAAACCTATATAACACTTTTTTGTCAGAGGCCAATTAGTTATTGTAATGTAGGAAGAAACATTCGGCCTCCTGAGACAGTTTGTTTGTCGCTATCTCAACCAGTCTTAGCATGGGCTGTAATGGGTTAATATCAGCTTTTTCTACTGCGCTTTTCTTGTTATGAACTAATATCCTTTTTAAATTTACTCTTTTATTATTTTTGGTCTTACCTGCTTTTGATCGTTTTTCCCGCCTTTTTTTGTTTATAGCATTTTTTTTACACTCATTTGTTGATATCGCAATTTTCTGTATAAAGCTAATTTTTTTTATTAAATGTGTTTATTTAATAATATTTCATTTTTTAAATCATTTAATTTTACTACGGGATAACATTTATTTTCTTTATTAAAAGTTTACTTTTTTAATTGGAAAATGAGTAATTCGATGTCATTATATATCTCTAGAAAAAATTTACTTTTGTAAAAGTAACAGGTTAGGCGAGTTTGATGACAATTCATTAATTACAACAATTCTTCTATTTGTCAAAATTAATTGTGACTTTTAGCAACGTAATTACAGATAAAATAGAACTAAGATCGATTAAAGCAAGTCAAGTTTAGTATATAAAATCATAATGAAGATAAACAAAAAAATTGTTTTGTTTATTAAAGGACTAAGTTTTAGTTACTTAATGATTAATTAGGAAAAACTCTCAAGATAATTACTACGTAACTTGCTATGTCCGTTCATTTTACTTATGGTGTTGTCTATTAGTAACTTATTTGTGTACATAAACTTTATAACATACTTATTCCGATACAATGATATATTATCAATGTAGATAACATGACATTGATTTGCAAATATAGTTTAAAAAAAGTATGTAATATGAAGTAACATTTTTTCCTTGTGTCTAAACAAAATATAAATTACATATGTTATGAAAATTTTATTTATTTAACAAATTAAATAAAAAATATGTATAAACAATTAACTTTTAAAAAATTTATATCAACTTTTGCATACTTTTTTGAAAACTCTTTAAAGGTACCATATAATGTATTGTGCAAAATTAAAATATTGATGAATTAAATATTACGTTCTAATAGATAAAAAACGGAAATTTTAGTTGTTCACCAATAAACAAAATAAACGAGCATAGCAAGTTACATCGTAAGTATCTTGAGAGTTGTTGCTATAATTGATCATTATATAACTTAAACTTCAAGTAAAATAAGCCCTACGATGAACACAAGAATTTTTTGCTTCATCTCCGTTATGATTACATATAATAAACTTGACTATGTTTAATTGATCTTAGTTCTTTTTTATCTGTAATTTAGTTGCTACAAGTCACAATTAATTTTGATAAATACAAGAATTTTTGTAATTATTCAATTGTCATTAAACTCGCCTAACCTTTTACTTTTTTGAAAGTTAATTTTTTTAGAATTCAGATTTTTTAGTGAATTTTTTTGTTTTATATTGTGCACCATCTGGGCTTCATCATCGGCTATCCTGTACACCTAGACGCTGTCCTCGTATGATTTTTTTTCCTATACAGCAAAAACTATGGAGTACCCTACCCAGACCTCAACATTGGCCACCCCGTACATCTAGATACCGCTATCGAATGATTTTTACACCTGGAAACCAAAAACCACGGTGTGAACTATCTAGACCTCGTCATCGGCCACCCTGTACATTAAGTCACCACCCTCGAATGATTTCTATACCTAGACACCAAAAACTACGGAGCGCACCACCCAGACCTTCCCTGTTAATAATAGTCAATAGAGATCGATTAAATTATTAATTGAATTTTAAGCTATATCTGAATCTCATTTTTTGCATAAGAACTCGATTAAAATAGATAGAATCGATACAAATCGATAGGAATCGATAAAATTCCATACCAAAAAGGTCCAGTAAAGTTAATAGAAACCAATGTTTGGATTAACTATCGACTTTTCTTGTTATTTTTCGTATTAAAATCTATTAACTCCTGTTAATTCTAATCGATTTTAATCGAGTCCTTATGCAAAAAAATGGTATTCAGAATTAGCATAGAATTCGTTGATAATTTAATCGATCCCGATCGATCCTTATTGACTATTTTTAGCAGGGTTGTCATTGGTCACCGCATACATCTAGACACCACCTTTAATAGTATATTACGTGTCTATGGAGGAAAAAACTTGGACAGTCCATATCCCGTGTAACTTGTCACCCGAGCCGAAGGCGAGGGTGGCATACACGAGGTATGGGCTGTTCAATTTTCCTCCCGTGGTGCGTATACTATTTTTCTTCACACCAATACCAAAAATACACATTCCTCTTCAGGTGCCCGGAAGGGAATGTGGTACTTTCGGTGCAGGTGTGGAGAAAATGACCAAGAATACACCAAGACCCTAAAAACCACGGTGCAAATTATCTAGACTTCGTCATCAGCCACCCTGTACATTTAACCCTGTTGAAAAAACTGACGTCATTAAATGACGTTATTAAATGACGTTTCGTTCAAACTGAAAATGCTTTGCATTACAAAATTCACAGTCATTAAATGACGTTATCAAATGACGTTATAAACTGACGTCATTAAATGACGTGATTAGACGTGTCACAAATTGGAACAAAAAATAACGTTATTTTATGACGTCATTTGCTGAATATTTTGATTGTATTAAAATGACATATTTTTGTAGTATCTAAAAGTCCTAAATATTTAAAACTTGATAAAAATAAGTGGTCTTACCGGTGCTACCATCTGAATGGTAGCACGGAAAATGGAGGGTAATGCCTGGAAAATTTTGTCATTTCATTATTTGTTGTTTATTAAAATTATCAAAAATTATTAATTTGTTGGACATTAGCCCCCATTTTTCGCAAAAAATTGAAACATAAATCATACACTCAATCATAATTTTTTAAAGTCAGTGGATAATTAAGTTAAATGTTGCAAAAGATATAATATATTTACGATTTCTCTACTTTCGTAGGAATATTTGTAACAATAAAATCTAGTTCTATGATTTTTCAAATAAGATAGCCTAAACATATGTATAGGACTTTAAGAGTATTTTTATTCAATCAAACATTCAGGAAATTTTACAAAAAAAAAGTATCAGGATAGTTTTAGTTAAAAATGCCATTATTAGCTAAAAATCATTAAAATGGGCAAAAATGCAAAAATTTCTTGAAACCCCAACTTTGACCAGCTATAACTCGAAGACAAGTAAAGGGATCGCGCTAAAATGTTTTTTGAGAGTCAAGAGTATCGTATAGAACAAATATATGCAGTTTGGGCCATAATACAAATATTTATCTTTGACTTGACAGAAAATCACCCATATACAAATATAAAGAGCCCGCTTTATCAATTTTTGGGAAGAAAATGGGAGAATCTTTGTCTAATCAAAGATGGTAATTTTTTATGTTTTATATCAATAAATTATGCAAATATCAAAGTTTTAATTTTTACATATAGCTTTTATCCTCCTGCTTTAAAAAAAAAAAAAAAAAAATACTTATTAGATTTGACAAAATACTACTCAATATAAAATGTAAAGATGACAGTCTCAACTCTGTTAAACGCAAAGAGTAAATAATATTTTTCAAAAATAAATAATATATTTGGAGAATTAGGTTGATTTGGTTGGATGGTTAGGATCTCTATCTTCTACGCTCCCTAATGGGAGATAAGGTAGGCAAAGTCGAACAGACAAGGTACAAAGGAATAAAGATAATACTGAGTGCTGATTGTGACTAGATTATATTTAACTATGTACAAGATGACTAGGTCTGTTCGCACCGGCGGCCAGGCCGTGACTGATTCACGAAAGTGACTTAACTTCCAAGCAACCCTCGCGCTCGCCACGTCGTGGTGCTCCGCTAGGCGGCGTGTCAGGCCGCATTTGGTGGTAGGAGGGGACCGCCACAGCTACTCCCCCACCAGTAACAAGGGCGGACTTCCCGAAGAACGATGATGAGATTCCTGTAGAGATAGATAGATTCCTGTGGCGCCTATGCTGATAAGGGCTGCTGAGCCAGGATGAAGCGAGGCTGCGATGATGACGGTGGAAATGTGTCCGCAGAAGCCTATAGCCGGTGATGCTGGGCGAAAAATAAAAAAAAAAGATGTCCGCCTGGGAAGGAGTGTCCTCGTCCGGAGGTTGTTGCGCAGCGTCCAGGTGTCGTTGGCGGAAGGCCTGAGGAGTGAGAAGGCCACCCTCAGGGATAGCCTTGATGGTGTTGGTGGTGCTGATGCCGACGACCCGGAGCCCTGGGTTGTCGGCGTTGAAAGGCGTCCTTCGCTTAACATCCTTGGGTACCGGATGTGCTAGGACGTCGGTGCCAAGGATACGGTTGAAGGTGACGCTGCGTGGTGGACTGCTGCTGCCAGGTTGACGATCAGCTATGCTGCATCGTCGTCGGGAGGAAGCTCCGCTGCTGGCAGGGACGGCTTGCTGGATTCAGCGAAGCCAGTCGGTGATGAGCGTGCTGGACGACGGCGTCGTCGTCAGCGTAATAGGCCCCGCGCTGTGCTGGTCGCGCGGCGTCTGTCGCTGCGAGCGAGGCATGTGGCTGCTCGCTGTGCCGTGCGAGACGCGAAGAGGCGCGAGAGTGAGACGCGCGCGACATGCCGTAGCTTCGGCGCGAGCTGGCGCGTTGCTGGAGCGGCTGAAAATGGCCGGTGTCAGCATGAAGCGATGGCGTATGTCAGCGATGCTGGAGTCCATGGCTGCGAGGCTGCTGATGATGCTGCGTTGAGCGTTGTTGAGCCTCGAACAGCTTCTACGTGCTGACGGTGGGCGCGGCATCGGCGCGCTGGCGTTGTTGTTTCCAATGATTTTGATGCGTAGCGCGGTGCGCGAGCGAGCCAGCGAGGCGGGCGAGCAACGCAAAATGGCGGCTTTGCGCGACGCGACGGCGTTCCCGGCGCCGAGTGATAGGCTTCGCAAGAGCGTGATGGAAAAAGCGACTCGGCCCTTGCAAGAGTAATGAAGCTGCGAGGCACCGGAGACGGTGAAGATGGCCGTGGCGTGCGAGGCTAGCTACGCCGCTGGTGTTGTTGCTGATTGACGCGGCGCCCGGTGTCCGTGAGTTGCTGGTGGCAAACGCGGCGTTTGGCGTCCGCGCGATGATGCTGGCTTGCGCGGCGTCCATGTGTCGATGCTCGCTGATGAAGTAGTTGCCGCTGTTGTTGGCTCCACTGCTCGCTTGGCTCACGACCGATGTTACGGTGTTTTGTGGATCTCACCGGCTGTAGATGAGCCGGTGAGAATCGTCCTCTACGGCTGTGCATGGGCCGCAGCGTGGTTAAAAGCGTCGGCGCGGGCTGAAAATGGCCGACGCGCGAGGTGAAATCGTCAAAGTGATAAAAGCGTCGTCGCGCGGCTGTAAAGGGGCCGGCGCGAGACGTGATGTCTGACAGAGTAAAATGCGTCATCGCGCGGCTGAAAAGCGCCGCGCAAAAAGACGTGTGTTTTTCGATGTAAAGACCGAGATGCGAGCTAAAAGCTCGAAGTGAGCGAAAGGCTGTTGGCCGCCGGAAGCGAAAGTCGAGGCGAGCTCTGAAGAGAGCGAGCTCGCGGTCGATGCTTCGCGAAATGGCGCGGCGTCGAAAATGGCGCCACGCGATGACTCGCGGTATGGGAATATTCAAAGTCGGGGTCACCACTTTAGAGAATTAGGTTGATTAGGTTGGATAATAGGAGATAAGGTAGGCAAAGGCGAACAGACAAGGTACAAAGGAATAAAGGAATAAAGATAATACTGAGTGCTGATTGTGACTAGATTATATTTAACTATGTACAAGATGATTAAAATAAAATACTAAAGTAATAAGCTTTATTACAATAATATATCGAAACAAGGCAAAACTCATCGTATACAATATCCAATCGGCAGAATGACCCTTAAGTTGATGAATTATTGTCTACAAAAATGAGCACCAGATGTACATCGAATCTACTGAAAAAGAAATTCTACCTGTAAACGATATCCAGGTGTCAGCGTGACCTCTAGGTCGGCGAGACATCGTCTAGGGGAATGAGCACCAGGTGTATATTCCAATTTACCGAAAAAGAAATTGTACCTCCCTGTAGATAATATCCAGGTTTCAGGGTGACCTCTAGGTCGACGAGACATCGTCTACGAGAATGAGCACCAGGTGTATATTCCAATGTACCGAAAAAGAAATTAGAACTCCCTGTAGACTAGGTTTCAGGGTGACCTCTAGGTCGACAAGACATCGTCTACGAGAATGAGCACCAAGTGTGAATCTAATCTACCAAAAAACAAATCGCGCCTCTCTGTAAACGATCTTTAAGTGTCAAAGAAAAGTCGATAAAAAAAGTGCTGAGTCGTGATTTCGATGACTAGAGAATCTCAAAAACGAGTTATCTACCTTTAATTCGTTTTTTTTTTTATAAATGTAGAAGCAACTTTTAAAAGTTTTTTTCAGAACAATGTAAAGGAGTATGCAGTCAAGAAAGGGGATCCAAAATAGCTTAACATAATTTAAAGAAGATATACATTATTAGAAGGCAAAGTTGAAAAACACATTAGAAACATCGAATTAATATTATGTAGATTTGTAGGTCTTATAATGACTATTTTTGAAATAAATGTACCCTGCTGGAAGAAGCCGATAGAAACCGATATAATGCCATTTTTTCATTAAAACTCAATAAAATGCGATAAAAGTCAATATAAGCCGATATAGGTCGATTTAGGCCGATAAAAACTCTATGCAAAAAATTACAATTAAAATCAATAGACTCAAGATCATCTTGAATTTTATCGGTTTTAATTATAATTTTTTGCACACAGTTTTTATCTGCCTATATCTACCTATATCGGCCTATATCGACTTTTTTCGCATTTTATCCAACCCTAATGCACAAAAATGGAGAAGATTCACTATTCAAGTCAATAAGACATCTTATCGACTTCTATTAACTTTTTCAAACAGGCTACGTGTTAAAAAGGCAAAAAGTAACAACCTAACCTAGTATGCTCCGTATGTATAGTATAGGTGGTACAGGCTGTCTGCTTATATCTTAATTATATTTATATAGCAGCGCAAGCAGTACCTAACTGCACACACACACATACATACAAAAGTATATACAACGTATAGTATACAGATTGTATATGTTGTCTGCTATGTTATACAGCAGAATAGCAGATACAGCACACACAGTTCTCACATTCTCAGTCAATGTTAAACACGATATAACATACACTGACTAAATTATTGTTGATTAAATGTAAATTATAAAAAAGCGTCATCTATGTGCCCAAATATTACCACTGATGAGGTTTGAAATGAGAATTGCACAGATATTTTTATCTCATCAGTATGCGAGCCAGTTACTGTCAACATCCAAATCTGTCATTATTATGCTAAATAGATGATATTGAAATTCAATGTCTGTTCTTTCGTGTACAGACTTAAAATTATTTAAAATTCATTAAAATTTTAAATTAAATTATTTAAAAACAGACTGCTATGTCAGTTATTATTTAACCATCTTGGTTCAGCATTTGATCTTGAAATAGTATTAATCTTGAAAATCCATAGAGAGCTTTGGCGTCAAAATATACAGATAGTATATACATGAAAATTAAATTAATATCAGCTAGAATGAATTTAACTCAGTATATTGTTTCAACATACAAATACAAATTAAAATGCAAAATTTCAGTCCTCTAGGTATAATAGTTTTTAAATGACAGCGAAAAGAAAATTGTACAACAGGTAATTGTATAATCATTGAGAATTTGGTTTTGCTCTCAATTAAAAACTATCATATCTAGAGACCTGAAATTTTGCATGGTACTTTTTTTCAACATGTTGAAACGATATACTAAGTTGTCTATATCTCAAGTATTGTAGTTCACATTCTCAGAGTCACAACTATCTGCAAATTTAGCCGACACAGCTGTAGAATTCACCGGGCTCTATAAACTAGAGTTGTTACTATTTTTATGGAGTCCGGGCTTCATAAACAGAAACAGGTCTTTTTGAAAAATTTTTATAAGTGTAATAGTACATTATGCAACAAGGAACTAAAGTCGATGATTATTCCCTCTGGTGATTACTGCCCTCGCTTCGCTTGGGCAGTAAACCCACCCGCGGGAATAATCATCGACTTTAGTCTCGTGTTGCATATAGAACTTTATTCACGACTTAAAAAGTGGGAGTTAAAATTTAAAATTTCACTCCTATATATATATATATATATATATATATATATATATATATATATATATATATATATATATATGGGACGTTTCACGTCAACCGGACCATCAGTGCACCCAAAATTTGGGTTAACCTAACAAGACGTTTGAGGTCTCAAAATGATCGTCTGGTCAAGGGCTTTTGAAAAAGTTCTGGCCTTTTCAAAAATCCAATGTGGCGCATAAAATATGGAGCCTGAAACCCACGTTTTCATAGCACATTCAACAAAAATAATAGTAAAAATATTCTAATTTGTGAAATATCCCACCAAAAAGCATGCACAACTCATGATAGGACATATTATTGACAATGCTGACGGAATTCCAAAATCAAAAATGGCGGAATCAAAATGGTGGACATTTTACCGCAACAAATGATTTTTGATCAGTTTAAAGTATCGATATGGGGGTTTTCAGGGTCACTGAATCTTATTTTAACCTCGAAATTTAAAAATCCAAAATAGCCGATCCAAAATGGCGGACATTATACAACCACCAAAACTATTTTACTGCAATGAACGATTTTAAGTCAGTTTAAAGTATCGGTATGGGAGTTTAAGGAGCCGCTGAATCTTATTTTAACCTCGAAATTTCAAAATTCAATATGGCCAATATAAACTGGCGGATATTTGTCATAACCCACCCGCAGGCTCTCTCGCGAAAAGCCCCTGCTAACGCGCAACCCGCCGAACACGCCACGCGCGCTGCAGCGCTTATCACCGCGGCGCTAGTACCGCGGCGCGCCGCTAGGCGGCTGTGCATGACCCACAAGTGAAGTAGCGTCTCGGAGGGCACATAAGGAGGCCGGGTTCAGCGCTGTACCTTGCCCCTCTTCCAACAGCCTAATGCTGCAAGTACACGGATCGTGTCCAATGACAACTTGTGCAAAGACTTCAGCAAATAAAACTGTTTTGTGGCAAAGGAATTTATTGCTTTCAAGTGATTTATTTCATCCCTCTTTTTTACCTACACCCCCAACCCCTTCCCACGTTTAGCAACCCATAGAAAGGAATATTTTCTTCAAGGAATGCTTTCTTCATCGGCGACTTTTTCTCCAACAGTCTTTTTCAGGATAGTTGGTGAGCAATTCCATCAGTGGCTTTATTCATAGGCGACTTTTTCTCCAACAGTCCTTTTTAGGATAGTTAATAGGTACATTAATAGATACATTGGCGACTTCTTCTTCAACATCCTTTTTAAGGCAGTTGTTGAGTAAGTCTTACTTTATCGGCAACTCCTTGTTCAACTGTACTAGCCGTAATTTTGTTATTTCTAACACTTTTTTTATTTTGGTTGTGCTTTCTCATATCCTACAACAATGTCTTCTCCTGCGAAAAAATATCGTATCGATAGATGCGTTAATCCATTTGATATTAATATAGGACACAGCAAATCTCTTAGGAAGATCTCCAAAGAATTTCAAGATGTCTATCCTGATTATCCAACATCTTCACTGATTTGTGATACATGTAGAAAATCCTTTTACAAACTACATGATTTGTCATCTCCAAACGTCAGTATGAGTGTTGATTTTGAATCAGAGACTGACTCACCTTCGGTTTCAAACACGGATGCACCTATGCAAGATTATCTTACAGATATTTTAACTGGACATAAAAACAAATTCCAATCCCTGCCAGAGAACGATTCATTACGTGTCAGTATTCTTACTATTTTGCCCGAACACTGGGCAATACGTAAAATTATGAACCAATTTGGTGTGTCTCACAGAATGGCTCGTAAAGCAAAACAGTTAAGAGAATCAGATGGAGTTTTGGCTTCTCCTGTTGCAAAACGTTGAAAAACATTACCTGCAGAAACTACTCAGAAAGTTGAAGATTTTTACGAAAATGATCTTAACAGCAGAATTATGCCAATAAAAAAGATACCGTCAGTATTTATTTATATGGTGAAAAAATAAAAGTGCAGAAAAGATTATTACTTACTGATATTAAGAACCTTCATAATCAATTTAAAGAACACTTTCCTGAACATCCGATTGGGCTTACCAAGTTTGCGGAACTGAGACCAAAATGTTGTGTCTTTGCAGGATCCTCTGGTACACACAATGTATGTGTATGTACGATACACCAAAATTTCAAGGCGATGATTGACGCAGTAAATATAGAAAAAATCTCAAACAATATTCTGAAGAATTATAAAGATTGTTTGAATTTCGTTCTATGTGAGGATCCCAAACCAAGTTGTTATTTGAATGAATGCAAATTTTGTCCGGACATTCAAAAGTTTTCTAATTACGTTGAGAACATTATGGATGAGCACAATATTGATCAAGTCATCTTCAGCATGTGGCAATCAACCGATAGATACACTTTGATAAAACAATGCCTAACATGGCAAGAATTTATTGAAACTTTATGTTCTAGTCTAGAAAAGTTGATACCTCATCACTTCATCGCTAAGGAACAATCAAAGTTTATTTCTGGGAAGAAAAATAATCTTTCAAATGAAGAGGTTCTTGCTCAATTGGATTTTGCTGAGAACTATGCTTTTACAGTCCAAGATGCTGCACAGGCATTTCATTTTAATAATGATCAAAGTACGATTTTTCCTGCTGTTGTTTATTATAAATCTGAAGGCAAGCTAAAGCATTTCAGTACAGTATCTATGTCCGACTGTACTACTCATGATGCCACTGCAGTATACAGAATGCAGCAAAAGCTTATACCTGAAAATCGCAAGGTTTGTCCCACAGTAAAAAAGGTAATATATGCTACTAATGGTGCTAAACAGCATTTTAAAAATCGTTATCAAATGAGTAGTTTAATGAGTCATAAGAGAGATTTTGGCGTTGATGCTGAATGGCACTGTTTTGCAACAGCACACGGAAAAGGTAGTTGCGATGGAGTTGGAGCGATAGTAAAGAGAGAAGCTACAAGAGCGAGCTTACAAGCTGCAAAAAATAAAGCAATTCTAGATGTTAAAGTTCTTTATTCATGGACTAATGGGCGATCATTCAATATAAAATTTTTCTTATACACCAAAAAAGATCACGAACAAACTCGTCAATTCCTAACAAAGAGATTTAAAAACTGTCCACCTGTCACAAACATACAAATCGGGCATGGATTTATCCCAGAAAATAATGAAACGTTGAAAGTCATGCATTACTCAAATGCCAATGAACCTAGGAACAGAGTAATTTATGATATCGGCGTAAGCCATTTATCACCAGTAAAAACTCCACGATCGAGGAGCCAGAATTGATAAGAGTACACAAAATGTCATTAAAGATTGATTAATTTGGCTAAATTATATATTTTTTTCATCCACGCAGGCATATACATATACACAGAACAATAGAAAAATGTAAGTGCAAAAACCGCAGACAGATAATTCTAAATCTAATAGACCGGAAAAATATAAGATTCATGTGCATAAATACTGATTCCGATAATACATTTATAACCATTTACCTCACAAACCCCCATATCGATACTTTAAAATGATCTAAAATCATTTGTTGCGGTAAAATTGGTTTGGTGGTGGTATAATGTCCGCCATTTTGGATCCACCATTTCGAATTTTGAAATGTCGAGGTTAAAATAAGATTCAGTGACCCTGAAAACCCCCATATCGATACTTTAAACTGATCAAAAATCATTTGTTGCGGTAAAATGGGTTTTGGTGGAGGTACAATGTCCACCATTTTGATTCCGCCATTTTTGATTTTGGAATTCCGTCAGCATTGTCAATAATATGTCCTATCATGAGTTGTGCATGCTTTTTGGTGGGATATTTCACAAATTAGAATATTTTTACTATTATTTTTGTTGAATGTGCTATGAAAACGTGGGTTTCAGGCTCCATATTTTATGCGCCACATTGGATTTTTGAAAAGGCCAGAACTTTTTCAAAAGCCCTTGACCAGACGATCATTTTGAGACCTCAAACGTCTTGTTAGGTTAACCCAAATTTTGGGTGCACTGATGGTCCGGTTGACGTGAAACGTCCCATATATATATATATATATATATATATATATATATATATGGGACGTTCCACGTCAAACGCAACAAAGCTCTGCCCAAAATTCCTTTTGATCTAAAAAATTTTTAAAAATATGGAAAATTTAGCATTTTTTATGTACTTTCAATTAGTGAGGGGCGTTTTTTAAAATTTTGTTCCCAGACGGAGCTACGCGTTCCCTAACCTTAAAAAATTACTACTTTACGAAATGATCAAGCTGTCAGAAATCACAGGGGCTCAGAAAAATTCTCAGCAACGACTATTTTCATGTATTTCGAGCTGCTGAACAAGAATCGGACGGTATTTTTTACCGATACCTCAAGCGTTCGTCCCTAACCTCAAAAAACACCCCCCAAAATTGCTTTTTCACGCAGTTGAGAGGTTTATCCTGTGATCGACGGGAGAAAAATTATTGACAGAGAGTATTTTTATATATTTTGTTCTGCTGAACACAAAACTGGCCGTCTTTTTTACCGATACCTCAAGCGCTCGTCCCTAACCTCAAAAAACCATCCAAAATGTCTTTTTTACCCGGTTAAGAAATTTACGAAGCTAAATTTTATGTTTTTACTTTTACTTCAATGCACTTAAATAATGTAACTGATTACTGATAATATGGTTTATACTGTGCAATTTTTTTATTGATTCCTATGAAAGCTCTCTGCGTTTTACAGGGTTGAGACTGTCTTTATTACAAAGCCCGCATTACTTTATTTTTTTTATTTTTTAAGTTTTTTAATTATTACTTTTATTTTTGTATATTGGTATTATTTTGTTGAACATATTTTAAATTCAGTTATTAATATTGTACTATTGATAATGGACTTGGTGCATTCGAGTATCTAAACACAGTAACTTTTTGTCGGGAGAAACTAAAAACGCATGTCCTTGTGAAATTTTTGTAACAGACGGTACAGCCGAGAATCTTTTCTTTAGTGATCTTGAAGTTTTTTCGTAATCTTTTTTGGAATAGTGAAAGAATGTTATTGTTTGTAACTCTTGTCTCGCCCAGTCATAAAGTTGCTTTGAATTTAAAATCGCTTCCGTAGCTTTGGCCTGCAAGCTGGTACGAGTAGTTTCTCTTTTTAACACGGCTCCTACTCCGTCACATGAACCCTTTCCATGTGCAGTAGCATGGAAATGCCAATCCGCCATTATTTGGAAATCTGACTCATGATTAACCAAGTTCATCATTTGATATCTATTTTTATAGTGCTGCTTTGCACCATCTGTGACATATATAATCTTATTCATTTTTGGGAATCATTTCTTTATTTCAGAAATAATCTTTTCTTGTAAAATATAAACTACGGCCGTATCATGAGTAGTACATTCTGAAAGTGCTATAAAACTACAATGCCTTGTTTCATTATCTTCTCTGTAATATAGTACTGCAACATTTATTGTACACTGATCATTGTTAAAATGAAATTGCTGAGCAGCATCCTGAATTACAGCAGGTCGGGCTTGCCACAAGCGAGAGGCATAGCCCGCACGCATCAGAGAGGGAGAGAGAGAGAGAGAGAGAGAGAGAGAGAGAGAGAGAGAGAGAGAGAGAGAGAGAGAGGGAGAAGGACAGTGGTGATCGCGCCAAATCCTACGTTTAAAGAAAAATATTATAATAAACGTTTAACGAAAGTGCATGCGAGGCTCTAGGTGTTAGGAGGCACAGCGTCGCAAGTCGTCCGGCCAGGCGCGCGCCCTGTAGCTGCGCCGCAATGTCACTGGCTTTACTCTACCGGGTTCGTCAGAAGGACGTGATAAAGTCGCGGAATAATAAAGCGTGCATTTATATTCGGTGATGAAGTAATATATTCTCTTTCGATGTTATTACACTATACCGCGTAGCGCGAGAGGACGCTTTTGCACTCACAGCTCCTGCTGAAGACGAGCCGATGGCTCGGTGGCAGCAAGTCTCCGTTTCAGCGTCTGCTGTCGGTTCGACATTTATATATATTATATATATATATATATTATATATATATATATATATATATATATATATTATATATATATATATATATATTATATATATATATATATATATATATATATATATATATATATATATATATATATATATATATAATATATATATATATATATATATATATAATATATATATATATATATATATAATATATATATATATATATATATATATATATATATATATATATATATATATATATATATATATATCTCTGTGTGTGTGTGTGTGTGTGTGTGTGTGTGTGTGTGTGTGTGTGTGGACGCGCGCGCGTGTGTGTGTTATACCCATCTTATAATCCATTTAAACCTTAATATTGGTGAAAGTAAGATTTCGATCCGGACTACCATCACCAAAAAATTCATGGAGATACCTTTTTATAGTGCAAACGTTCCTGTATGGGTCCCAGAATGGCAGAGACCCTGTATCTTTAGCTAAAAATGAAGATATTCATTAATTTGTGCTAAAATTATTAAAATGCTTATTTATCTTGTATTTTTTCTTTTTTATTTAGTTCATAATTTATCCATTTTTATATTATTTATAATTTTTTTTAACACCAGCTTGCACACAGGTAACTCTGTTTACCTCTGTAAGGTCTGAGTATTTTATGAAGCGTGAAATTGTCCGTACTATTATTTTTGGTTAATAAATAAATAAATTAATAGCTACTACTTTTATACACTAATTATGTAATTCATAAGAGATCTGAATCATTTTAAATGTATTAAACTAGTTTATCTGTTTATTACAGTTTACGAATCGTTCAATGATTATGTTAGTACAGAAATTTTAGATGGAGATAATAAATATGATGCCGGTGAGCATGGACTTCAAGAGGCTGAAAAAGGAGTAATATTTTCTTCTTTCCCGCCAGTTTTACACTTGCATCTAATGAGATTTCAGTACGATCCAATTACAGACTGTTCTGTAAAATTTAATGATAGGTAACAATTATTCTGTATAACACAAATAATAATTGTGCATATAAATTTTTGGAAATTAAAGTTTTAATCATTTTAAAAACTGTTAGATTGTATTGAAAGTTGTTTAAAATTATTAAACTGTAATTCATTCAACTTATATTCATTGTAGAGTCTTTAGTTTTCTATTGTTTGCTGTGCACATAAAAGGGTCTATTCATACCCTAGGTAAAAAAGAATCACTGTGTAACAAGGGGGAGAGTGGCTTTCTTAAACTTAGCTGATTACTAAGCCCTGATATTTGTCTTGAACAACTTCGACTCCTACTTGTGCTCAAATTTTCCCTTTAGTTGCACAATGTACTATTTTAATGCACGAATCAATAGAAAGATTAAAAACAAAAAAAAATATATATGTTTTTTTATATTTTTATAGGTTTGAATTTTATGAAAAAATCAGTTTAGGGCAGTATTTGAAAAGTAGTAAAGAACTTACAAATGCTGACTATACTTTACATGCTGTTTTGGTACACAGTGGTGATAATCATGGAGGACATTATGTTGTATTTATCAACCCTTCCGGAGATGGAAAGGTATTTTATTGACAATACTAAATTTGTTTCATTTTTTATGTATACTAGGGCGTCCTAAGCGCGTCTTACATAGCTTGATAATGATATGATTGCATTTTAAAAGTATTGTTACATTTTTTAGTTGTTCCAGTAATGCAATTTAGATTACAATGCCAAATTGTATTACTATTCCTATTAATGCTGTGCTAATAGCGTTTTACGCTCAGGCGCGGTGACGGTGGTGTAACCATGCTCACCGTGTAAAGCAAAGTCGCTATGGATCATATCTCACTGAGTGACTTGACAGCTGCTTTATCATGTTGTTTTACAACAAATATAACTAGATTATTGGTGCTCTTAGGCTGGAAATTTTGGGCCAAAATAATGTTAAATTTAATAATATTATAGTTTGCAACGAGGCGCGAATACGATAAGATTCGGTGCCTTACGTATATTTGCGATCCGTCGAACAGACACATAGCTCCCGGCTACAGGTACAAACGCGTAAACTCTTGTGTGTGAAACTGCTTAAAGCATTCGACTACAAGTAACGTGCAAAAGTTTGGAAGAGTGTGGGTAAGCTCAAGAAGTAGACGTCTCGATCGTAAATTTTATCAATGTAAATCAGCTTAGACAGGGTCTAATAGGGTAGTATGGATTCTGTTTAGACGTGTACAAGAATTACAGGTATTGTCTATATTAGACTTTCTACCGCTCGTTGCACTTAGCAAAGATGGTTTTATAATAAACAACACATTGAAAATCGATGTACATACCGTAACAGTGCCTAAAGGGCGTGGACAGGTGACACTCGCATCTGCGACTGTCTTCAAACATTTTATTTGAAACATCCGAAGAACAGATAATCTCTGCTCACTTCGTGCACATGTTTGCGCACACATCTACGCCATTCGTGATCACATTTGAACGGGATTTTTACAGAAAAGTTATGATAAAATCCATAACTGTGACGGTGTATATCTGTCTGCAGGACGTAATCAGCAGTATGAACTAAGTAGTATACTTAGTACTGAGGCGATGCGCACGCGTCACTCCGCCTCGTGCTGCATTCCGCGCATGTTCCGATCTCGCTTCTTTAGTTCGCGGCGCGACTCCTGGTGCGAACAGGAACAGGTGCGTGTCGGCTGTGTCGGTACAACACCTGGCGATCCGCGGCGGCGCTATCGTGAGGGCATAGTCACCTGCCGAGCCAGCAAGGGAGCCACCGTTGCTCCATGCGGCTGGCAGGTGAGGTTAGCTTCCTCGGCGCCACGACAAACAGTTATAGGCAGAAATCAGGGCCATTACAGAAGCTTTTGAATGGCTGTTGGAGAGAGGCACATGACAAAGAACGAAGAGACAAGCTTCTGCTCGGATAGCAGGGCAGCTCTCATGGCGCTAGACAGTATCAGTATCTCCTCAAAAGAGGTACGGGACTCCGGGAACTGCAGGTGGTGCGAGTATGAAACGGAGACCACCTCCCACTTGCTGTGTAAATGCCCAGCTTTTGCAGGGACAAGATAGAGGGTGTAGAGGTATCCATGTTGGGGTTAGAGCAGCTAAGGTTAAAAAGCTTGACATCAATTTGCCGATTTGCCGAGTCTATAAACAAGGATTGATAAAGTAAACACTAATGGTAAAGGAGGCACAGCACAATGGGCTTTGTCTAAGTGCTCGACCGGCACGTACCCAAGCAGGGGCTGCCGCATTTCACCTCCGCACAATATGACTATGACTATGACTATGACTATACAAGGTATTTTGTTTTTTTTTTGACTAAGTATTGGATGTGTTTGTTCCATTTTAAATTATAATCCATCCCTAAATATTTAACGCTTTCAACTCGGGTAACAGCTTTGTCTCTTATTTTAATATTTGTTTGCGCTGGCACACTATCAACATAGCTGCCGAAATTCATACAGACTATTTTATCTATATTTAATGATAATTTATTGAGTGCTAGCCAGTTAGATATTACTCCTAAATACTTGTTCATATTATTTTGGGCATCTTCTCAATTTTTCCCTGTCGCTACTATTGTCGTATCGTCAGCGTATACCATAATTGCCTCACGAGGGATCTCCCTCAAGATATCATTAATGAATAGGATAAATAATAATGGTCCTAGGATAGTACCCTGTAGTACACCTGTATTTACTAATAAGAATTCGCTCTCCTTTCCATCTACTTTTACTCTTTGATATCCATTGTTTAGATAACTTGCAAGGAGATCCAATGCCTGGCCTCTGATCCCTATACAATACAGTTTGTCCAACCTTCCTCATAAAACCAAATTGTTGCTTGGATATTGCATTATGTTCTTCTACAAAATCGTATATTCGATTGTAAAAAATTCTCTCAAAAATCTTAGAAATATTTGATATGAGGGAGATTGGTCGATAATTAGTTATGCTATGTCTTTCACCATATTTGTAGATCGGTGTTATTTCGGCTTGTTTGAGTGAATCAGGCCAGATTGCTTGTTCGATACACAGATTAAAAATATGTGCTAATGGTTCTGCAATGTAGTTGCAAATTACCTTTAGTGTCTTGGCATTGATTTTGTCAACTCCACTATTTTTGAATGTCAAATTATTGATTATAGTTCTGACCGGTCGAATTAGTAGGTTTTAGAAAAATAGACGTAGGATTCATCTCGGGCACTTTGAGTTTAGCATTATTTGGTTTTACAATATCATTACACAATTTACGTCCTGTATCACAGAAAAATGTGTTCATATTTTCAGTTTTTTCTATTTTGTCTGTAATTTTGTTATCATTGATCTTTATATAATTTATGGCATTATCATTGGATTTTTTTTACCTATTTTTTTATATATGATTTCCCATAGCTTTTTAGGATTGTTAGCATTTTTTTCAATTAGGCTTTTATCATATCTAATTTTCGCATCTTCAATGACCTTGTTTAAAGTTTTAGTGTACGTTTCATATTCATATTTGAGGTTTTTATTATTAACATCCATTTGCCATAATTTATATAAAAATTCTTTGGTTTTGCATGATTCAACTTTTTCTGCCGCTTTGTTTACATTTTCTTGGTTTCGTTTTGGATAACTCAATACAATGTTTGATTTCAGATATCAAATTATCAGTTGCTAAATTAGGATCCTGCATCGATATAATTTTATTCCAGTTTCTGTTTTCTGCTATGTTTACTAATATTTTCTAATTTAAATATGCTGTTGGTTTGTTATCTTCAATTTTCAATTCACAAGGGCGCCTATAGTAGTATCCATACATTGATAATATTTTTATGAAAACGGATAACCTAAATACAGTAAAATATAAACTCAAACTATCAATAACTGACCATTACCCAATATTTATTGCACTCGATAAAATGAAAATTGCCGGTATTGCACGTGCATCTTTCCGTTTGATCGGTGAAAGCCAAACGAAAGGACCTCAGCAAGTTTGTCGTATTCCAGATAACCAGTCTTCCAAAGCTACTCTGAAAAAAGGACCCAAAATAACGGTGAAAAAAGTAGGTAACAAACGAGTTGACATTAAAGATAAAGTGATTCAGTGTTAAACAGCTGAAAAAAAGATTCAAACTATAAATATGTACGTCAACAGAAGAAATAAACTCATTATCTCTTGTTTTAATAGTGAGAGTGTCTTACTAACAGAAGAGGTACAGAACATAACCTAGACGGCGTTTGTGATGTTAGGAAAGACGCATTGATAAATCCTAAGATTGAAATTGTAGAAATTGATAATTGCAAGAACTTTGAGGGACAAGACTTTGAGGACAATAAAAACGCAAGAGATATTGACAATTTTGAAAACAAAGGTAAAGTGTAAGTAATGTATTAAAATAGATAGAACAATCTGACTACAGTTTTAGTGAAGGTTTCGGCTGATGCATATACATATATAAAAGAAAATAAAAGCAAGATTTTCGAGGGATACCAGAATTGTAAAGTCTATGGCTTCATCAACATAAGACCTCGTTATAATTGTTGGAGGTTTGGGCAAAACGGCAAAATATGCAATAATAGCAGTGTATGCCTTAAATGCGTAGAAAATCACAATACCAGTACCTTCACAAATAATACAATGAAATGTTTGAACTGTGAATACTTAAATTATGAATTCAAGACAAATCTAGACATCAAACATACTGCTAGCAATTCAAAGCAATGCAGAATTAAAAAAAAAATAAAAGTACATGTACATCGAATCTACAGACTATCCGGTGAAACCTACTTTACCAGCTGTATTCCCAGTTCACCATGGACAAGGATCTATAGAAGAAACTCATAGTCCATCCAAGAATGATACAACTTAAACGCAAAAACAAAAACAGCCGAAATCTATGTGGAGACGTCATTGATAAACAACAGGAAAGTATTTATATAAACTTAACCTGCGCAGCCTTCCGAACGTTTAGTCTGCTTCTGATACTGTAATAATTCAAGTTAAAAATAATTCAAGAAAATTCTAGAAAATTTTATTTATTAAAATACTATGATGTAACGATCTTTCCGCTTCGAAAGGTAAGAGCAGAATGAGCACAGAAACCAATTGTTTATGCTTTTTATACATATTTTCTCGCATGAGCAGACGTCATTGATAAAAAATAAGAAAATATTGATACTAATATATTTTGAGTGAATTTAGTACATTCCAGACAATCTTAATGTTTAAAATATTTAAGATTTACTGATTTTTTATTGACCAAAATTAAGAAGATTATTAATATATTTCATATAGTTCGACTTGTCTATTCTTAAGTATGAAAAAATTTTGATCGATGGTGTCTCGTAAAAGGTTGTGATGTCCGATATTCTTTATATCAAAAGAAATAATCGAAAATAATGTTCTCTATTCTTCCAACGTTAGCAAACTTTATTATGTTGTTACCCGACTTTCACGGCGAGGACGTGTTGGTAATGTATATTTTTCGAAAGTCATATGTATTTTTTTTCTTTTATTTTAATAATTTTTAGCGCATCTATTTATTAAAATGCTGTAGCTGTTTTATGTAATTTCATATTATGGTATTCAGCGCATGCATTTATCTTGAAATGCTGCAGCCGTTTCACAAAATTTACTTTTGAGTGTTCCAGCGCATTTAAAATACTGCAGCCGTTGTATAAAATTTTTTTATTATGGTTTTCAGCGCATGCATTTATCTTAAAATACTGCAGTTGTTTCACAAAATTTTCTTTTAAGTATTTCAGCTTATCCATTTATTAAAATGCTGCAACCATTCTATGAAATTTTCTATTATGGTTTTTACAGATAAAAACAATTTGCAGACTATATTTACAGCAATGTTAAAAAAATGCTAAGTATACTTGAACACAATTTCTTAAATCTATATATATATGTATATTGTTAATTTCAAACATATACACTAAATCTAAATATAAAATATTAAAACATAAATGCTAAATTACTATTTACTGTTTTAAATTAAAACAAATCGAATATATATTGAAACATGTTTAATGTTTTTTTCCTAAAAGTATTATAAAGAATGGATGTTAAAAAAAACTCTAAAAACTAAAAAAAAATATTCTTAAATAAATTAAATTTTCTGTTAATTCCAAACTAGAAAAATCTAAATTTTATAATATAGAATGATTTATACTCAAATACTTCAATCTTTAATCTATAAACTAAAAAATCACGGGTATAAGCCCGAATCTCAGCTTTCTTTTAATTATACAAAAATAATAATTTACTATATATTAGTCGGCTCTGATGGAATAACATTTTAAGCGAACATCTATATTAAAATAATGCAAAACAAAACATTTTTGAGAATCAAAGATATATTTGTCCCCTTAATAAGTTTCGAAATATAATTTTACAATATTTTAACAGTGTCAGATTATCTGTAATTATAAATTTTAATACTACAAAATGTATTTATGAAATATATATATTTAATATATATATATATATATATATATATATATATATATATATATATATATATATATATATATGGGACGTTCCACGTCAAACGCAACAAAGCTCTGCCCAAAATTCCTTTTGATCTAAAAAATTTTTAAAAATATGGAAAATTTAGCATTTTTTATGTACTTTCAATTAGTGAGGGGTGTTTTTTAAAATTTTGTTCCCAGACGGAGCTACGCGTTCCCTAACCTTAAAAAATTACTATTTTACGAAATGATCAAGCTGTCAGAAATCACAGGGGCTCAGAAAAATTCTCAGCAACGACTATTTTCATGTATTTCGAGCTGCTGAACAAGAATCGGACGGTATTTTTTACCGATACCTCAAGCGTTCGTCCCTAACCTCAAAAAACACCCCCCAAAATTGCTTTTTCACGCAGTTGAGAGGTTTATCCTGTGATCGACGGGAGAAAAATTATTGACAGAGAGTATTTTTATATATTTTGTGCTGCTGAACACAAAACTGGCCGTCTTTTTTACCGATACCTCAAGCGCTCGTCCCTAACCTCAAAAAACCATCCAAAATGTCTTTTTTACCCGGTTAAGAAATTTACGAAGCTAAATTTTATGTTTTTACTTTTACTTCAATGCACTTAAATAATGTAACTGATTACTGATAATATGGTTTATACTGTGCAATTTTTTTATTGATTCCTATGAAAGCTCTCTGCGTTTTACAGGGTTGAGACTGTCTTTATTACAAAGCCCGCATTACTTTATTTTTTTTATTTTTTAAGTATTTTAATTATTACTTTTATTTTTGTATATTTGTATTATTTTGTTGAACATATTTTAAATTCTGTTATTAATATTGTACTATTGATAATGGACTTGGTGCATTCGAGTATCTAAACACAGTAACTTTTTGTCGGGAGAAACTAAAAACGCATGTCCTTGTGAAATTTTTGTAACAGACGGTGCAGCCGAGAATCTTTTCTTTAGTGATCTTGAAGTTTTTTCGTAATCTTTTTTGGAATAGTGAAAGAATGTTATTGTTTGTAACTCTTGTCTCGCCCAGTCATAAAGTTGCTTTGAATTTAAAATCGCTTCCGTAGCTTTGGCCTGCAAGCTGGTACGAGTAGTTTCTCTTTTTAACACGGCTCCTACTCCGTCACATGAACCCTTTCCATGTGCAGTAGCATGGAAATGCCAATCCGCCATTATTTGGAAATCTGACTCATGATTAACCAAGTTCATCATTTGATATCTATTTTTATAGTGCTGCTTTGCACCATCTGTGACATATATAATCTTATTCATTTTTGGGAATCTTTTCTTTATTTCAGAAATAATCTTTTCTTGTAAAATATAAACTACGGCCGTATCATGAGTAGTACATTCTGAAAGTGCTATAAAACTACAATGCCTTGTTTCATTATCTTTTACGGAAACTATTGAACGAAAAATCTAAATTAATAGAAGAATAAAGACAATTAAACAAAAAAATAGATTTATTTTTCCAATCGCAAGAAGTTAAGCAGCCAAAAATAGTAAACAACCAAGTAGTATGATCAGAGTTTCAAATAGAAATCAGCAACAAATTTGAAGAGTTTTTTAATTTTGCTACGACTGAATTGAATAAAAATAAATAAATTTGAAATTATAGAATCGCAATTTAAAGCCTAATACCATCCAAAGAATACTTAAATAGCAGAGTCGCGTTAAATTACTGTGTCACGCGTATAGCTGCGGTAAATGAATTGATCGAAACTTGTTTAGTTTGCAACAACGCGAAAAGTAGGTCACGTATTGTAAAATAAGTAGAACAGCAATATTACATTCAAATGATTTGTATGCGATATAAAAATAAAAAAATTCACGCTGAATAAGATTTTGCAATAAATAAAAAGATAACTAAAATGAGAACACCAAATGAGTGACAATCGAAAAAATCTACTAGGACAGAAATTAACAAGGAGCGTTGTTTGTAATAATCCTACATTGCAGGGTCAAATAATAATCCTCAATGACCAAACACCATTTGCGAGAAGGAACAAAGTAATTCGATCACTACCAGCAAACAATATAATTGCACAAAGAGGGGACGAAGAATCAGTACCCAATACTGAAACATTTAATAAAACAGTAGTTAAAAATATAGAAAAAATAGAGCAAGAAACAAATTTAGAATAGATAAAGAAAGAAAATTCATCAAACGCAATAAAAAAGGCGATTTCAAGACTTAACAAAGCCCATTTAACTATTAATATACCAACTGCGCCTAATAAACAGGAATCAAGTGAAATATCTAAAGAAGAACAAAGAGTAGCACCAGTAACACCAGGAACACCGCTGATAGCGATTAGAAAAGCAGAAGATTGAAAATTCGATAATAATTTTGAATATTAATCTTGGAACGAGTGAAAGAACTCAGAGTGAGTTCCAACAAAAGGAAAGGGTTGAGTGAGTGAAAGGTTCTTTTTAATTTACACACACGATTTCGCGGTACACAAAAAGCACTTGTCTTTCAGCTTGAAGCATTTCGAGAGAGGATGCGTGCCGTTACAAAGGGCGCAATTAGAATTTCCAGACAAACGAGAGGATCTAGCGTGGAAAATCTTCCGTGGCTGAGGTCCTGATGTTGGCGTAGAAGCTGGTCTCTTCTCCGCCTTGCGCTCCGAAGGGTACATCTTAAGAGCTTGAGCTCTTCTTTCAAGGAACTTAAGCAAATCTGAAAACTTAGGAAGAGCGCTGTTGATATCACGCTCCGGCTCGTCCGCCTCCGGCACGTACTCCTGGTCCTTCTCACTCAGCTCAGCCTCCCACAGCTTCCGAGACTCCGGATCCAGGCGATCGGACAACAAGAAAACAAACCAAATATCCCAATGATCAACTGGAAGTTTCAAATTTGTCAAAGCTCGAACGATCCGCTTGGCCTCATCAGCGAACGCATGCATTTCAGCAGCCGATTCCTTCTTCATCTGCGGAATTTCTAAAAACGAAGTCAAGAGTTTATTGATCATCAACCTAGGATTACTATAACGATCCTTAAGCGTCTGCCAAGTGCTCGCATAATTCGCATTGGTTGTCATCACGTCCTTGATCAGCTCTGCAGCCACACCAGTCAAGCATAACTTGAGATACTGCAGTTTCGTGACGTCAGAAATGCCAGAACGACTATGCACGAGAGAAGTGAAAAGATCGCTAAAACTAGCCCAGTCCTCGTCTTTACCTGAGAACGTAGGTAAACTAATTTTCGGAAGCTTGACAACCTCAGGATCTGAGTCCGACTCCCCCATACTAGCGCTATCATCAGCATCAGGCTTGTCGAATAAAGCAAGCAGTGTTAGGATCTCGTCAAGAGCCGATTCGTAAACACCCTGAATGCGATCGAACCATTGATCTGCAATATACGCATCTGTCTCTGCATCGTCCCTAACGACAATTTCAGAATGCGTCTTCCTAGTCTCCACCCAAATCTGCTTAACAGCATCAAGTCGCGCCTGGACCATGCTTTTATTAAGCGAGTCACGCTGCTTAGCAAGCAGGCGTGTACGAATGCTCTCAATTTCGGCTTCTCGAGCCGTCTGTAACGCAGTCAGCTTCTTCAGCGCAATAGGAGCCATGATGCTCGCAAAGTCTCCCTATACGTAACGCAAACTTAAAGAAAATAAGTGTCGTGCACGCACGCCGCTAATCCGCGGACACAACCGCAGTGTGTCTAAGAAGTCGCCGCTCCCTAATCTGCAAACGTCAACACACGCGCGCGGCGCAAGGCCTCGCTTCCGAGAGCGCTCGACCGGCCGAGTATGTAAACAAGAGCGCGCGGCGCTATACAAAACGTTCACACTGAGGCTGAGAAAAACAATACTTGGAACTTCAACAGAAATATAATATGCTACTGGAAAAAGTCGTTACAGTGTGAACGCGTTTGTGTACAGATTATATACACTACGTTTATCGCACGATTATGCCCGATAGAACAAAGAAAAACGCACGAAAAAACCAATCACTCACTCCTCACCCGGGGCACCATGAATATTAATCTTGGAACGAGTGAAAGAACTCAGAGTGAGTTCCAACAAAAGGAAAGGGTTGAGTGAGTGAAGGGTTCTTTTTAATTAACACACACGATTTCGCGGTACACAAAAAGCACTTGCTTTGGCGTAAAAACCCTCACGGTTTAGAGGGAAAAGCCTCAGCAAGTATTCACAGAGTAAATTCGACTTTAATTTTAATTTAAAAAGCTTATTAGAAAACACTATGGTCGGTGGGGCGCTAAATGATCAACAACAAGCGCCACCGCAGTTGCGTTTGTCGCTAAAATATGTAGCTAATCTTCTACAAGAATTTGCAAAAAAATCTATGTCATTTAATGAATATGTAGAAAAATTAAAGCATGCAATAACATGCTATCAGAGACCGATCAAATAATTTAATTCCAATACTAAAAATGATACTAAAAGGTGATGTGTACAGGGCTATGTTAAATGCAGAAGTTAATAATATTAGAGATTTTATCAAAGCTGTGCGGCAGATTTATCCATCAACTGATAAAATGGCAATACTTTATGGAAAAATAGCGGAAAGTTTGCAAAATCTAGACGAAACGGTACTAAATTTTGCTAACAGATTGCAAGTAAAGGACAGTAAGAAAGTGGAAGCATATACAGCAGAAGAAAAACAAAGATTCGAAACTAAAATAGATACGGAAGCTCTATTAGCCTTTGGAGAAGGATTACGGCAGGAAATACGTTTAGGTGATGCTATACAAAAGGCAATAGAAATAGAGATAAGATTAAACAGAATAGACTTGATATTTGGCAAAGCAAATAAAGTATTTCGCAGTTTAAGCAATCAAGTGGCTATATCAGGAGACACAAGATTTGTCAAGATTATGGACATGAGGCATTGTTTTGTCATAAAGTAGCCTGTGTTTACTGCAAAAATAAAGACAATTTGTCAGAAGCTGCAAAATAGTAAAAAAAAGATTCAAATAACTTGTAAATTCTTTAATAATCACGGCCATTCAATTGATGCCTGCAAAATAAATAGAATCAAAGGCAACCATTGCCAATATTGCCAGGTTATGGGTCACATTGTAACTTAATGCCCATTCATAATAGAGTACGAACTGTGTTGGAAATGCAAAGAAAGCGGACATGACCCTAATAATTGTAAAAATCAAGGAAAACAAAGTGAAACGTGTGAATTCTGCAATGGCACAACTTATACAATAAAAGATTGCCCAGATGTAACATGCAAAAGATGTAACCAACGAGGACATGTATTGGAATACTGTCCAATATTAATGGATAGAAAATTTCTGATGTGTGCAATTTGTAATAAAAATAATCATGAAGCTGAACAATGTGAAGAAGCTAAAATATTAATAGCACAACATAGAACAAAAACATGTCAACAGGATATATTATGATATTTGGAATTAAGAGGTTGCCAGTGCATACTATGCGTTCCGGAGCTGTAACAGTAACTAGCTTGCCAGGGTAGCCGATAACGACGTCTAGGTAGTTAGCCCCGTGGTTTTTGGTGTCTAGGTGTAAAAATCATTTAAGGGCGGCGTCTAGGTGTACAGGGTGGCCGATGACGAGGTCTGGGTAGTTCGCACCGTGGTTTTTGGTGTCTAGATGTAGAAATAATTCGAGGGTGATGTATATTAGAACAATCAGTGATTTCATCTTCGTAATAAAAAGGTTACCAAAAAGCTGTGGTCGAATGGTGCTAAAGATGCTTATATTTTATTTTTACGACTTTGAATGTGAAATACTCTAAACAATTTTAAAAAAAGAATTTAAATCTCCAAAAAAAATTAACTCTTAAAAAAGTAAAAGGTTAGGCGAGTTTGATATATTCCGCAACAAAATTACAGATAGAAAAGAACTGAGGTCAATCAAACAAAGTCAAGTTTATTATATTTAATCGTAATGAAGCAAAGAACAACTCTCAAGATAATTACTACGTAACTTACCATGCCCGTTTCATTGTACTTATCGTGTTTGTATGACGTTCTAATATATACATATATATATATATGTATATACATATATATTAGAACGTCATACAAACACTATAAGTACAATGAAACGGGCATGGTAAGTTACGTAGTAATTATCTTGAGAGTTGTTCTTTGCTTCATTACGATTAAATATAATAAACTTGACTTTGTTTGATTGATCTCAGTTCTTTTCTATCTGTAATTTTGTTGCGGAATATATCAAACTCGCCTAACCTTTTACTTTTTTAAGAGTTAATTTTTTTTAGAGATATAACATTAACGTAGGATTGCGAGAGGAGCAAAACGCGCAAGAAATCAATGCAAAAGCAAAAGAATGTGATTTCAAGGACATATTAACAACAATGAAAGAAACTGGAGAAAAATTGTCAAAAGCCCAAGAAAATTTGATGTTTGATGGAAAAGAATATCAATATATATCATTCGATATTGACTATATTCCCGAAGGAGCTCAATTAGTGGACGAACTGGGCATATAGGAGAGTTTAATTTTAAATATAGAAGCATTCGATGCATTTAAGAAAAATAGACAAGGCAAACTCGAGAAGCATAATAGGCAGGAAGTATTACGAAAGACATTACAGATGAAAAATGATGGTAAAAGGAATCAAAAAAGAATTATTTGAATCACAAATAAATATCCCGATGTGATCTGGAACGAAGGAGATGAATTAGGAACGTTTAACGTAGAACAACATGAAATAAATTTAACAACAGATAAACCTATTTATATAAAGCAGTTTCCATTCGAGCACAAAAAGAAAGGGATTGCCATCAGTGAAACAAAAAAATTAGTCATAAATAAAGTAATCCGAAATATAAAAAGCCCATTCAATGCACCGGCATTAGTCGTGCCAAAGAAAGAACTTGTAACGGGAGAGAAGAGATACAGGTTAGTAATTGACTACAGGGCACTAAATGAGGTCACTATAGCGGACCCTTATTTACTTCTAAATATTAACAAAATTTTAGATCTTATAGGAAACAAGAAATATTTCGATGTTTTAGACTTAAGATCAGGATTTCATGAAGTAAAAATGAGACCTTCAGATATAGAAAAAACTTCGTTTAGTGTACAGCCATTACGAAGATTTGAATTTCTTATATTACCGTTCGGACTCAAGAACTCTGCTAGGACATTTCAGCGAGTATTAAATACAGTACTAGCCGATTATATTAATAAAATATGCTACAATTATATTGACGATATTATTATTTTTGAAGATTTAACGAAAGAATTGGATGAAAAATTTAATCTAATAGCAGAAGCATTGTTAGCAGCAGGATTAAAATTAGAACCAGAAAAATGTGAATTTGGTAAAACAGAAGTTTGTTTCTTAGGGCATATAATTAGCGAAGCTGGGATAAGGCCGGATGAAAAGAAAATAGAAGCAGTCAAAAGGTTTCCTATGCCTAAATAAAAACGTAAAGGGAGTAAGACAATTCTTAGGATTTGTTAACTATTATAAAAGATTTATGAAAAACCTTGCCGATATTACA
The DNA here is from genome assembly GCF_009193385.2 of Nasonia vitripennis. Lineage (NCBI taxonomy): Eukaryota > Metazoa > Arthropoda > Insecta > Hymenoptera > Pteromalidae > Nasonia > Nasonia vitripennis. Next base: position 4,174,630 of record NW_022279588.1, read on the forward strand.
AAGCCATTAACAATATTATTACAAAAAGATAGACCGTTTATTTGGAAAGAAGAACAACAAACAGCTTTTGATAAACTAGTAAATATGTTATGTTCTGCACCAGTTTTACAATATCCACAGTTCGACAAAACATTCGTAATAACAAGTGACGCAAGTCAATACGCCCTAGGATGTGGTATTTCTCAAGGCGAAATAGGCAAAGACAGACCTATAGCTTATGCATCTAGATTATTGCAACCAGCTAAAATGAAATATGCGACGTATGAGAAAGAGGCTTTAGCAATTATGTATGCCATAAAAACTTTCAAGAGTTATATTTATTGTAATAAATTTGTGATTGTAACAGATCACAAGCCATTGGTGTGGTTAAACTCGACAGATAATAATGAAAGAGTACAAAGATGAAGATCAAAATTGTTAGACTATGAGTATGAAATTATATATAAAGCTGGAAAGCAAAATACAAATGCAGATGCATTGTCACGAAATCCAGTGGCGGAAGCTGGAATGTGTTATAACTAGAGCTCAGAAAAAGCGAGAAGAGAATAAAATTAGCCAAGAATTGACCAATGAAGAGAAGATAAAAAACCGTAAACGAACCAAAATTAATAGCCTAAAGAATAGAATTGATGTTACTCGCTACGCTCGGGTGCTAACTGCGCCGTGTAAAAAAGAACCATTTAAGTCACACGTATTAAAATGTACTATTTATCTATACAAGATTAATTAACAAAATTTATAGTAATTATATCTTTGCCTGAACAAACGGCAGAATCTGTAGCAGACGCTCTAATAAAAAAATTTATATGCACTTTTGGATTACCTAAACTTGTATTTACGGATAGAGAAGCGTACTTTACTAGTAAATTATTAAAACAAGTAGCTCGAAGATTCAAATTTAAAAAGGTAGAAACCACGGCGTTTTCACCTCAGTCAAATGGCTCGTTGGAAAGAGCACATCATCCGCTGTGCAAATATCAAGAACTTTTCTTCAAAAAATGGAGTGGGACGAATTATTGGAATTCGCTCAATTTAATTATAATACTAGCGTCCATACTAGCCATAAATTTACACCGCATGAACTAGTTTTTCGTTATCCAGCTAGACTTCTATCTAGCGAACCATTAAAGAAAAATGAACAATTGCCTACTTTTAATGATTATTTGGAAAATTTAGTAACAAAATTAAAAGAAATTACAATGATTGCTCGAGAAAATTTGATTAATTCAAAAATGAAATCGAAAGAATATTATGATCGTTACGTAAATCCAATAGAACTAAAAATTGGCGATAACGTATGGTTAACAAAAGAACCAAAACCAAGTAAATTTGAAAAGAATCATAACCTAGGGCCATACGAAATAATAAAAGTAAATGAAAATAGTAACGTAACTATAAATTACAATGGAAAACAAAAAACTGTTCATGTAATACAATGTAAGATAGAAATTAAGCGTACGATATATCATTGCGGAATGTTCAGCCATATAGGTGCGGTAGAACAAAGCGTACAAGAATATATTTATGATATAAGCCATGAAAATTGTAAATCAACCCATGAAACGGGAATATTCAAATATGATAATTTCCATACTATAGCTAATTTGAAAGTAAACTCAACCAAATCAACAGGAATTGAACTTGCGGGAAGTATTAAAGAAAAGAAATGCACAGGCGCAGCATATTCGGATAGTTTTGGTTCATGGAGTGATGTTTTAGTACAGGGACATAAAAATTACACTTTTAGAGGAATATGCGGATATAAGTTTAGATAATGATAAAATAAGATTAGGTTCAGGGACAGTATGTAAATTCTCGGAGCAGCATTGTATTGATATACAAGCTAGCCATACATTTTGGTCAGCAATAAATACTGATAGTTATTTCAAAAATAAGTATAACATATTATATGGAGAAGTAGCTACAAAAGTAATTTCACAAAATCACGAGACAGTTCATACAATAATTACTAATGAAATATCATTCGCGTTATCCACTAGAGAAAAGATTAATATTTGCGGTAGGATTTTATATAAAACAGAACATCCGAAATTATTCATTTGCGAATAAATTGATAATCAGTTATTATTTCAGGAAGATATGCTTAATAAAGAGCCTATAGTTAATTTTGATCTTTTTACATATGTAAATTCAAAATTTGTATACGTAGAAAAACATTTTAGGGGTCAGTTTAGAAATTTATATTTAAATATGCTAAAAGAAGAATGTGAATTAGAAAGAAAAGTTATTCAGAATTCCTTGTCTTTCGCATCCATTTTACACGATGAATTTGCCTACAACATTATGCAAAAACCTGGGTATATTGCCAGACTAGCAGGCGAGGCTATACACATAATTAAGTGCACACCAGTCTAAGTAAAGTTTATCACACTGACTATTGTTATTGATGGAAGGTTGGATAAATAAGTGGACACTTGGGTTAATAATGAATAATTATATATTGTAATCGGCAATAGTCTGACGAGAAACACGTCCGCTCACATCTGAGGTCGAGAGAGAGAGAATGTGTAGTACAGCGCGGTATAGTCTTACTCTACGAACGAGAGTGTACAGTGTAGTATAGGCGCTTAGAGTATAGTCGCGAGGCATGCGCGATACGCTTGCTCTCGCGTGAGCTTGTCTCACTGCACAAAATCGTCGTAAACAAATAGATGGCGCGACGTGTACCATTTCTGGTCTATCACGATCATATATATTTACATTTTACAACAGTTATACACAACTGATAGTCTCATCAGGAAACAAAACAATGTTTCTCACGCCAAAATCCCATATACTGTTAAAGAAACGTACGTAGATAAACTGCAACTCTATCGCACCTCTATATTTTAAAATGGGCGATAATTGGATAAATCCCATGCCTGCGCCAAGAAAAAGCAACAACATCATCAAGACTTTGAAACCGTCAACAAAAATTGCATGGCAACCAGAAAAGTTGAGTTCATTGGCCACCAGTGGAATTTATTCACAAGAAGATCATCCATATCTGCAAACTGACAATAGATATTGTAATACGAGGATATACATTACATGCAATGTACGGATGGACGCTTCATCTGCTATATTCAGCTCAATTACACATTTATTAATAGTAATGAAGAGAAACGATACGATGGTAAATGACGATAAAAGGCGGACACCATCGACAAATTCTCAAGATATCCAGCTACAAGAAATAGTGGTGAAAAATCCTATTAGTCTGAAGAAAGAAACATCCCCACCTATTCCTATCCATTCACCCAATTCAAGGACCTATACAAATAAATCAATAGAATCAAAAGTAAAATCTAAACCAGAATCGAATATATCATTCTTTTCATTGAAGCCATTCTAGAATAGGCAGCTGTAATTATAATTGGTAAATATTCAAACTCTTTACTGTTATTCATCGTAAACAATAGGACATCTATATTAATGTTTGATATATTTATATTGCTAGGATTTTAAGTAATAGATTAGGGTATAATATAAATTTAATTTCTAATTTAAAATAAACTAATGTTCTTTTTAATTTAAGTTATACAGGGTGGGCCATTTTAATCAAACCAGTCTAATAACTCCTAAATTAAGCCATGAACAGAAAAATTGTTCAGATGAAAGTTGTCCAGGATCAAGGGGGACATCTTTTTGTGCAATTAGTTTTGACCTTGAACTCAAATTTCAAGGTCATTTAAAGGTCAAATTTTTTTTTTAAATAGGAACCCCTATTTTTGATAGCAGATTCGGAAAGAACAGGAAATTTTACATCCGAAACGTCCGAAAGTCAACATCCTCTAAAAGCTCTGGCAGTCGATCTCTGAGCAATGCCAAATAGCTATTCTGGTTAACATTTTGACCGAAAAAATATGGCCCAATCAGGTAACCATTAATGGTCCCACACCGCACCATTAAACTCCATCGGTTTTGATGGTCAATAGCCCTGTACCAGTGGGGATTTAAAGGTGACCAGTAGTGACTATTGTGCCTATTTAATTGACCATCACTGCGAAATATAGCCTCGTCAGAAAATATAACAAATCTGAAAAAATCTGGATTATTTTGTAAAACTCCTAAAGCCCACTGGCAAAAGTTAATACGCATTAGAAAATGGCGTGGCCTCAGCTCATGAACTAATCTTATGTGGTAATCGTGATAGTGGAGATTATTGAGAATTCTCAATGCTGTTCTTCGTGGTATACCGATTTCTCTTTCAATTTGTCGAATACTAATTTGTGGATTGAGATGAACAGCTGCTAAGGCGGCTATAACATTAGGATCATTTTCGTTGTATTCGTGGTGTCTGCGTTGACGACGAAGATGTCCATCACGAGCTCTTCGAAGTAATCTGAGTAATGTGTCGTGAGTAGGACGCCTTCTTAGAGGAAAGCGTTCATCGTAGAGTCGCACCGCGGCTCTGGCATTGTTTTGGGTTTCACCTAAGATCATTATCATATCAACAATTTCATTGGATTGATAATCGCCCATGTTGAAAATTTTGTTTATAATAAGAAAAACTATTTTATTTACATTCACTCTTTATTGAAATTGAAACTAAACCAAAATAAGAAAGTGACAACAAAAAAAGGAGAAATTTTCAAACTGTATAATTTTTAAATCAAATTTGTAACTTCTTATTTTCTTACGTTAAGACATTGTGATTTAAATTGAAGGCAGCGTGAGAACAATCGTTACAATTCATATTAGATTAAAGAAATTCAACTTAAAAAAAACATCTAAACTGGAAATGATGCACTTTGGCAAATACAATTATTAAACATTTTTTTTAATATTACAAAAGCAAAATGGTGTTTAATATTTTATCTTAAATAATGTATTTTTTAACATCCTACCTTTATTGTTTAACCATTTTTTACGCTTTTGAAACATTAAACTTTTACTTCACTCTGCTTTGACCGTGAATGAATTGACAACATTGATTTTTAACGTTCCATTTCCCACTCCCATTAAGAACTCAGATATTTAAAATTATCATGTTTACTTCAAAATTTACTTTTGACCACTAAAAATTTGTTAACGAATGTTAAACAAGCATCCTAGTGAGAGGCAAGGGGACTCACGTTAAAAAAGTACCCCAAAGGGAACATAATCCTAATACGTCCACGTCGTTGTTCCTGGGTAGCGCTGAAATTAGGGAATTATTTTGTTTTCAAGGTAAATATTTTCATGGTCATTGTCACATTGGGTTTGAATATTCATCATAAAAGTACATTAACTACGATTATTCTATCAGAAAATGCGATTAAATAGCAATTACAGTATTTCTTAACATTTGACCTTGAAATGACCTTGTGAAGGTCATGAAAAAAATTTTGAAATACCGTTTCGGACGTAAAATTTCCTGTTCTTTCCGAATCTGTTATCAAAAAGAGGGGATTCTATTTTTAAAAAAATTTGACCTTCAAATGACCTTGAAATTTGACTTCAAGGTCAAAACTAATTGCACAAAAAGATGTCCCCCTTGATCCTGGACAACTTCCATCTGAACAATTTTTCTGTTCATGGCTTAATTTAGGAATTATTAGACTGGTTTGATTAAAATGGCCCACCCTGTATAACCACCAGTAATTTAAGTCGCGATATCGATCTAACAGTATAAAGAATAAATTCTTAATTAAAGCTACCATCGTGAGTTATAACTTATTATTATCCCTGCACAAGACTAGCCGATTGTTCTTGACAACACTAGCAGCAGAGCCGATAGTAGAATCAGCGCTAAGTAAGTACAATAACATATTAATAGATCGGGTCGTGACTTAACACCTCTTTCAATGCAAATTTCGTGTCTTTCTGCGTTAATTTTGTTAGCGGGTCTGCAATTGTCGCGAAGTCTTTTATAAATTTTCTATACCACGAAGCGATTCCGAGAAATCTGCGCAACTGTCGCAGGGTTCGTGGTTTCGGGTAATTTTTGACTGCCTCGGTTTTTTCCGGGTCTATTATTACGCCTTTCTCGTTTACTATAAAACCTAGGAACTTTACTTCCTTTCGGCAAAATTTACTGTTATCGCGGTTGATTGTCAGTCCTGCGTTCTATATACGCTATATTAATTTTTTGAGAAGCTCTAAGTGCTGTTCGAAATTTTCCGTTGCGAGTACTATGTCGTCGAGATAATTGTATGCGTGTGGTTCTAAGTCGCCTATCAACCCTTCTAGTAGCCTTTGGAATGTCGGGCCGCTGCCGCTCAGTCCCATCGGTAAGCGGGTGTATTGCCACAGTCCGCGGCCCGATATGGTAAACGCCGTAATTTCTTTCGACGCTTCCTTTAATCTAATCTGGTGATACGCGTTGCTTAGGTCGATTGTAGATATATACTTTGCGCGTTTTAATTTATTTAGGATCACGTCCATATATGGTAACGGATACGCGTCTTTTTTTGATACTGTTTACGACCTGCATGTTTACGTACATTCTGTACGTTCCGTCGCGTTTCTTCACCATGACTATCGGGCTTTTCCAGTCACTGTGCGACTTCTCGACTATTCCGGCTTCGATTAATGAGTCTAATTGATTTGAAATGATCTTTTGTATTTTGTCTGATACCGGATGATATCTTTATTTGACCGGTCTCGGGCTATGCATTAATTTAATTTCATGCTCTACTAGATCCGTTGACTTTAAAACTTTTATGTCGTTCAACGCGTGGTAGCAATTCGTTTATTAAGTCATCAATTTGACGTTGCTGATCTGCTGTGATTTTCGATAATCCGCAGCTTGTGATGTTGACTGAGTTGTCACTTGTATCGAGGGACCACACATCGAATGCTATCTCTTTTTTATCTTTGCGGTCTGGAAGTTTGAATGAATCGTGGCTCGCGTCAATTTGCATACTGAAGAAACACACAAGTCGAGCCTGAGTGTAAGATCGGAAGGTATTCCGGGGCTTACGAGAATTTGTACTTTTTTGCTTACTCCAGCGATTTCCATCGGTATGGTCATTTCGCCCTCAATAGAGAGAGAGAGAGAGAGAGAGAGAGAGAGAGAGAGAGAGAGAGAGAGAGAGAGAGAAAGAGAGAGAGAGAGAGAGAGAGAGAGGGAGATTAGTTTTATTTTGCGTACATTACATTGTACGATTGTAAGTTTACAGCATTACAAATGAGAAAAGAAAAAAAAAATAGATAATAAATTGAGGCATGTTTAGAGTATGTATAGTGAGAGTGTGGCGATAGTGAAGGTGGAATGAGCGAGAAAGTAGGTCTGTGCGTGTGCGTGGACTGTGTTCGAGTTATGTGTTTTCGAGTTGAAAAAAGTGATCCTTAGCAAGTTTTTTGAAAGTGACGGTGGATGAAGTGTTTCTGATGTGTGATGGCAGGTTATTCCATAAGTATGAAGCGCTGATATGGAACGAGTTCCTCAGCGTCTCCGTCGCGAAAGCAGGAATTTCCAGAAGTGTCACCTCGACCCTCACAGGCCGGAGTGTGACGCGGAAGTCAAAAAAGGCCAGTACGTATGATGGTACGACCGAGTTAAACATTTTACGTAGGAAACAAGGTGTGAAGTACTTTCTGCGTCCGGCAGTGGTTAGCCACTGCAGCTCCCGCCTGTACGGGGAGATGTGCTCATCTCTCCTTAGACCATAGATGTGCCGAATTCCTGTATTCACGAGCCTCTGTAGTTTTAAGTCGAGTTCCTGCGTCAGGTCACAGTATACAAGAGAACAGTAGTCGATGATCGGAAATAGGAGCGCTTGCACAAGATGCTTTCAAAGCTGACCTGGACACCCCCGATATTAATGAAAGTGTTAGCTGTTAAGTGAAGTAAATTTATGTAGTAAGGAGAGCCCAGGACAATTGCTTTGGTTTTATTAACATTGGGTTTAAGCCTGTTTTGCTCAGTCCAACCCATTATCCTCTCAGTCTGTACAGAAACGTCTGTAAAGTCTATCTCTCTCAGATACAAGGTCACGAAGAGCCGTGGTGAACCACGGGTGACGCTGTCTTCTTGGTGTCACAGTCCATAATGTGGCGAGATGATTGATGGCGTTTGTGTGGTTAGCGTTAAGTGTGGATATTCACTCGTCGAGTGATGAAGAGGTGAGAGATGACCAGTCACATGCGCTAAGAAGGTCCCTTAGCTTCTCGGCGCTGATTCCTTTAAAGTTTCTTTAAGAGTATGTGTTAGGTACATATCGTAGAATCTGTGCGTCGAGAGTGGCCGTGATAAGGTCATGTCCGTTGATGAAAGGTGAGTTTGTCTTCCAGTATGACAGCAGGCGATCCTGCTCGTTGATTAGACACAAGTCAAGCCAGGTATCAGAACCCTGTTTGTCGTGCGTGGCACCATAGGGAACAGATGAAAGGGAGTTTTCATCAATGAAGGCCTTGATGAACTTGGCATCTTTAGATGAAGAAAGTTGGTCAGAGTTGAAGTCTCCGATTATGACCTTCGTGGAATAGTTGTGCATGTGGGTTGTTAGTTGGTCTATGAAGTTAGAGCCTTGGAAGAATGGAGCATGAGGTGAACGTTACAGAACCCCCACGAAGATAGGAGAGACTCCCTTTGCCGATACCTCCCAGAAGAGATATTCAGGCTTGCCTGGCTTGCCAGACCATTCACTGTCATATGATAAAATAACGCTAAGTGTCAGAGATTTGTGTATGTAAAGGGCCACACCTCCTCCGTTTCTGTTTCTGTCTCGTCTGTACAGTAGGTAGTCGTCCAGTGAAGGGATGGACGTTACCTTGTCGCTCAACCAGGTCTCAGTAACAGCTATTACGTGGAATGGAGAGCGAGTGGATAAGAAAAGCCTGATAATCTCAATGTGACCCGCAAGCGAGTTCGCATTAAAATGACAGACTCGTAGACCTTCGGACAGAGATACCTTAGAACCAGATGAAGATGATGCGTTTCCGGGCTTTGGCGATGACGATTGAGCGTGCAAGCGCACTTGAAGATAGGGTAACGGCTAATGGTGACAGTCTGCCGTCACCCCTGGCGGAGCTGTTTGTAGCATCAAGCCTCCCCATGGTCCTGACGGATGCTACGTCTCTTCTAAGGACCGTGGTGTCAAGCGCGTTCACAACTGAGAAAGCGAGGAGGCGCAGTGAGGTTTCACGGGTATAGTGCAAACCCGTGACAACGACCACACAGTTCGAGGTCTGCTCCTGGCGCCTCTTGACCTCGGCCAATTCACTGCGTAGGCTGCAAATCTCCGCAGTGTTGTCGGGCTCCTCGGTGAAAGATCTTGGATTTGTGCCTGCAGCTCGGTGATGGTGGACTCAGCATTGTGTATGCGAGTTTTGAGTGCAGGCAGCTCATCGAGGGCCTTAAGTCGCTTCTCCAGCGGGCCCAGACGCTGCTCAATTTTAGAAATCCTCTCCGACACGATGTTCTGGGTCTTGAGGGCCTCCATTTGAGCATTACATATGTCGTCCAGTGCTCCGCGAATGTCCCTCAAAGCGGCCTCAACAGACGGCGTAGGTGTTGTTACTCCGGCCGAGCGGGTTGGTGAGGGATTTCTCGACGTGTTTGCTGACCTCAGCTTCTGGTTAACCCGCTGCTGTTGTTTGGGAGTATTCTTGCCTGCTGCTGTTGTTGCAGTTACTTCCGTTGCTGATGTTGTGGCAGAGGTGGATTTAGTTCTCAGTTTGGCACCCTTGGCGTTGCTGTTGTCTGCACATGAGGGACAGGCTATAATCTGCCTGTCGTTCACCACGATAGTTGTGATGTTGATGGTGTTTTGGCACTTGACGTGGTAGTGCAGACCACAAAATTCACACTTTTTGGGGTCTTTGTGCTGTATGGGTTGTTTACATCTGCTGCATGGGTGAAAAGGCACTTCCACACTCTTATCGCTTTTTGCACTCATTTTTCTTTAGTGGAAAGAGTGTAGAATTGGGCGTCCGAGATGACGCCGAAGTGAGTCCTACTCTCACGTATTGAATGGTAAGGAGTAGCCAGGAAGAAGAAAACCTCCTCTTCTCCGAGACAAAGACTTCTCTTTATTGAGTAATTGTTGCTGGCACAAGCGCCGAAAACGTTATGCCGCGCGCAGGCGGCTACATGCGCTCTTTCGTTCTCTCTCTCGCTCCAACCAACATGGCTGACATCCCCACTCCTGACTTACGCACGCTAGCTAGGGAAGCTCCCTACAGAGCGTGAAAGTACCGACCTCGATCAGTGTGAAGTCGCCTTGAAGGTTCTCCCACGATGCAGCAGATGTCGCCACGAAGTTGATTGCGGAGAGAAAGAGACGCCGTGCAAGTGAGGCAACAAGCCAAGCCAAGCCAAGCAGATTTGTAGGTTAGGATCCGTGTAGAAAGTTTGCAGTAAAAAAGATGACAGAGAAAAATTGCAGCCTTCGGTGATTTATGTATCGACGTGAAGGTTGCAAAAAGGAGCGTGCAACTATCTACAACAGAAGAGGGCCCGAAGGCGAGAAGGAGCAGAAAAGCAGTAAAAAATGATGGATCAGGAGAGCTGTCATCTGTACGCACCCGTGCAACTATCTACAACAGAAGAGGGCCGGAAGGTGAGAAGGAGCAGAAAAGCAGTAAAAAATGATGGATCAGCAGAGCTGATCAAAGAGAGAGAGAGAGAGAGAGAGAGAGAGAGAGAGAGAGAGAGAGAGAGAGAGAGAGAGAGAGAGAGAGAGAGAGAGCGGTGCGTGCCCCAGGAAGTGGGGCAGTAGCGTCCATGACGGAGATGCACTGCAAGTGATGGTGCGCCGTCTGCTTCTCTCCTCGAGCTCGGCATCGATGCTGGCTCTTGAGGCTCGTGGTTGCCGCTGCAGATGTCGCAGATGCAAGCTGCTTCACAGCTCGTCGTGCCAGTCGATTGACTTTCCGGCAGGAAAGGCGTGGAAGGCGACGTGGGTGACGCTCACCTCCTTGGCTCGCCGGCGGATAGCTCATCCGACCGGCCCAGCTGATGGTTGATTTGGAAGAAAGCGACTTTTCGCTCGTGTGACTCGACTTGCGCTCGGCAGTACCCCTTCCCCTTCGAGTATCTCTAGCTGTCTTCGGCTGTCCTGCCGCTTGGCTCTCTCTCTCTCTCTCTCTTTCTCTCGCTCTCTCTCTCTCTCTTTCTCTGCGCGTGTCTCTTACGTGCTTTCTCTCTTGTGTTACGCCGTGTCGCCTCTCCCTTACTCATGCGACTCTCATAATTCCTCCCCTTATTCGTTACTTCGCGCGCGGCTCCTGCCGCCTCGGCTGTCGCGTCGGTGTGTGTGACTGTGTGCGAGTCACGTGTATGCGGGGTATAAGCTCGCTTTAAGTGGGCTATATGCTTCGACGCAAAGTATATAACAAATTTAGCAAAACAAAATATTTACTTTTAATAGACGATGTTAAGGTGTCAAAATCATCTCCCGGATGGAGAGATATGGTCTATGATGCAATGCACTAAATATACAACAAAAGTACCAAATAAATTTTCACTTTCTATAGATGATTTTCAGATGTCAGGATGATCCTAAGATTAAGCCATTATAGTTATGGTCAATAGTATATAGTGCTACGGATAAAATTACACCAAGTTGAACTACAAAGAAACCTTGTGTATAATCATAAGTATATTATCAGCGTTAAAATTTCAGGAAGACTAAAACTCCATGGAGTCTAGAAAAATATCCTGAAAAATCCTGATAGTGTGAAATTTCATCTTTACATTAAAATATTGCATTATTTGCGCACTAAAAAAAAAATAAAACTGTAGGAATGTTTTCATATATTAGGACTCATGTGACAGTTTACAAAATTTTGAATTAGAGGAATTTGAATAAATTGAACTGGAACTGACATTTTGGACAGAAAATTAAGCAAATTAATATCATGTATATGTATGTGTATATTATTAGCTACATATACAACATATGGATAATAATGTTCAATAAATATTTTTTAGAAATGTTGAAACGGTCTGCGAAGGGTTAATACGCGAACGCGAAGGATTCGAGACCCGAGGTTAGTAAAGCGGGAGAGAAGCACATTCGAAGAGCGATAGCAGTCTTTGATCCACCCGGTAATATCTGTTGAGTGGACAAAAGACCTCCCTATCCTCTGTAATGGCCGAGCCACCAGAGGAGAGCTGCTCGTGTGCAGAGGGAGATGAGTAGGGTATTCCCACTACGTATATCCCGCACACTTAGGTAAACCACGCAGCTATTAGACTGATGTGTGAGGTACTACCATCTCACCATGAGTCTAGAACCAGATGCGCCACCTAAATGCAGGGTACTACCATCCTACACCGGTGACACAACTGATGGGGGGGATGGGAGTAGGTAAACAAGGGTTGAAATAGTTTATATGCTTTAAATGTCTTTCATTTAATCATTCAATATTCAATTATAAGCGATGCTGGATCTCAGTCTACAAGGAGAGGGAGTGGACTGCACACATACTCTTCGAGAGCCTGGGGCTCATGGACTACTGGGTATGGTGGAGTCCGGAGTAAGCAGCGAGTACTCCCAATCGCACGCTGCTCAGTTGAGAGCCAGATCATGAATGCTCGCTGCTGGCTCCGGGGCTCCTTATATACCCGAGTTGCTCCCTCTCTCCTGTGTTACATGCGCGCACGCCATCTACCAGCTCGTAGGTAGACTATTTACATGTAGCTACTAACGCCCCTCGGTCGGTAACTTGCCTACGCCAGGCAAGTTATCCCTTGCTGCTCTCTTGTATACCCGGCCGGGGCCTGCCGTCTCAATGCCCCCCAATAAAAATTTTTTGAGACGGCACTGCGTCTGTTGACGAAAACAATTTTTTATTTAAAGGAAAAGGCGGACAAGAGAGCAGCAACAGAGAACATAGTCCGTGCTTATAAAAAAGTACAAAATTTATTTTCTTAAAGTTAATTAAAAAAACATAAAAAACTCTTTTTCTATAAAATCTTAAACTGAAACGTAGCGTCAGTGCTTTTAACAGGTAACAAAAAAAGAATCGGCATCGATGCCATCGTCAAATGAAAAGACAAGTAATAAAAAACAATAAAATCTTATGCCGTCTTCGGCGAACTCTTCGTATTCGGCGACGGTTGCCTCGCCGATCTCTGCCGCTGCGTATACCCTGCGGAGTATCTCCGCGATCGTCGGTGGCTTCATGGCGGCATTCGGTGCTGTGGCGGCGGCAGAGGTTGCCGTCGAGGTAGAGGGGGCTGAGGTCGCAGCTGAGGTGGAGGGGGCTGCCCTTCGCCGCCTCTTCTGTTCGAGTAGGCGCCTGCCTTCCTCGCGCCAGCCTTCGTTACGAGCCTGGGGCTCGTATCGCTCGTGGTGGTTGATCAGGTGGCGTTTTAGCGCGACCGGCCGGGTCTGCTGGCGAGGAGGGGGGCAGGGCCCTTTCTTCTCCTCTTTTTTCGGAGGCTGCTGTGATGATGCGGGTGCCGGGGTGGCTGTTGGTGGTAGCTGCTGCTGTTGCTGCGGTGGTGCGAGCGCTGGGAGCATCAGGTTTGCTCTTCCGGCGTCGTCCAGCGGGGGCAGGTGCACCACGGTGACGATGCGTGGCGCGGCAGAGGGCTTGGCTGGTCTTGGCCTGGCTGGGATATATCGACGCGGGATCAGCACCTTCGTTGCTGTGGCCGGGTCTGGTGGAGTTGCCTCGGTCCCGGTTTTTTGATCTCGCTTCCCCCAGCCGGGTGGTGTCTGGTAGAACCAGCCCTTCGCAAACCGCTTGTTGCCGGGCATGAAATTGCTGCCGCGGGCCATGAGAGTGCGGAGACATGATATCTTATACTTTTGTGTCCAGCACTCTGCGTAACCTTCAGCTAGCATCGCCTCGTTCACCTGCGTTAGCTGGTCGCAGATCGCCATCGGCTCTGTCTGCGATGACGACTCCCGTTTCCTCGGCTTCGGCACCTGGGGCTCGCTGGTTGTTGGTGTAGCTTCCATTTCGACTGATTATTGTCAACTGAGCGCATTGCAGCTCTTTTTTCGGCGCTTAGGCTTTTTGGAATTCGGCGGCTGGCTGCTGCCGCTGTTTTTGTTTTTTGTTAGGTCGCCTAGGTCGCGAGATGTGTATGGCGTTTTGTCGCGTACGCCGTGTTATTTTCTCACTCACGCCTATTCGTGATTTTACTGTTTCTTGAATTTTTTGAGTTTTTTATGTTTTCGAATTGTTTTACTAAGTTTGTTTGAAATCACAATTCACGATTCTATGTATATTAAAAAATAAATTTTCTTTCGTTGATTTTCTTTCTTTTTACGAATTGTGTATTCAATCTTCGAAATACGGCTTAAGATTATTTATGTGGAACTTTCCTCGCTCTTTTTTCGTATTGATATTTATAAGTAGGTATGTGTCTATTCCGACTTTTTTCTGGACCTCGTATGGTCCTTGGTAAATATAAAAAAATTTAGCTATTTTCCCGTTTTCCGCGTCGGATACGTTTAACGCTTTTATCATTACTTTGTTTCCTATATCTAATTCAAAGTGCTCCGCGTGAGCGTTCTTTTTCACCGCGCGTTTGAGAGCTATTCTATGTGCTTGCTCGCATGCAAGCGATATTCGTTTTTCGTTAGTTATTTCATCTTTTTCGGGCGGTATATACAAGTATTTTTCCCATACTCGCATGGGTTTTCGGCCGAAATGTAATTCCGTCGGTGTGTAGTTCGTTGTTTCGTGGTGCGTTTCATTTATAATATTTTGTATTATTTTCACGTATAGCGACCAACCTTTATATTGCTTAAAAATGTACGAAAGAATCGTCCTAACTCTCTATGTACCCTTTCTACTATGTTGCTTTGTGGGTGTCGGATAGATGAGTATACAAGTTTAATATTTTCGTTTTTAACGCGTTTACAAATTTGTCGCTCGTAAATTGCGTCCCGTGGTCGCATATTATTGCTTCTGGTTTACCGTACGTCTGTATATAATCCTCTGTCAGTTTTTTAATTACCGCGTGAGCTGTTGCTCGGCGGAGAAGGTAAAAAACAACGTATTTACTGAAAACATCTATACTTGTTAATAAGTATTTTACTCCCCCCGCCGAGGTAGGAAGTGGACCGTAAAAGTCTATTGACAGTAATGCACCAGGCTTTTGCGTCAAGATAGGCTGTGACATTTCCCTGTATTTTTTAGTTAAATGTTTAGTGCGTTGGCAACTGTCACATTTTAAAATTTTTGCTATTCTTCTGTGTAAGCCTGATGCGTAGAAATGCTCGCATAGCATTTTATTTAATTTTTGCCCCCCCCCCCCCCCCTATGTGGCCGTATATTGCGTGTACCTCATTTATAAAATCTCTTAACACGTTCTTTGGTATTACAATTTTTTATCGTTCTTTCGCTTTTTTATACAATACATAATCTATTAGCTCGTACCGTTTACAAGTTTTTTCGTCGTTGTTTACAAGTTCGTCGATTAATGTACGCGTTTGAGGATCCCGCCTCTGGATCTTTTCTGTGTTTTTACATATATTCACGAGTTCGCGGCTTGGTTTTTGCTGGAAGATAGCGGAAATTATGATTTCAGATTGGCTGTCTGCCTTACTTTTTTCGCTTTCGTCCATGCGGCTGAGGTAGTCTGCTACTGCATTTTGTTTCCCGGGAATGTGCGTTGGATTTAGATTAAAGTCCTGGATCGCGAGGTTCCACCTCTGTAATCTCTGGTTGTTGAACTTGCAAGTTCTTAGGAATATTAGAGCCTCGTGATCAGTACGGACTCTAATTTCGATTGCCCCCCTTAAATATGTATCGAGCTTGTTAAGTGACCACACGAGGGCTAGCATTTCTTTTTCTGTAGTGAAATATGAGCATTCGCTACCCTTGAGTGTTCTGCTTACAGAGCATACTACTTCTTCCTCTCCCTTATCGTTCAGTTGAGAGAGGACCGCGGTGAGCGCGAAGTCTGACGCGTCTGTCGTCAGTATGTACGGCTTTTTTGGATCCGCGTATTTTAAAATTATGTTATCATCAAAAAGCGTTTTTATTTTTTCGAACGCTTCTTGATGTTCGATTGTCCAATGGAACAGTACGCTTTTCTCATTAAATTTAATAATGGTATTAGACTTTCAACGAAATGTTTTGTAAATTTTGAATACAAATTTATGAATCCGATAAAGCTTTGTAGCTGTTTTAAATTTTTCGGTCTTTTGAAATTACGAATTGTACGTATTTTCTCCGGATCCGGTCGTATTCCTTTTGCGGAAATATAATGCACGAGAAATTCTATCTCTTCACAGAAAAATTTAGATTTTTTGAAATTCAATCGTAAATTATGTTCGATTAGCCTTTCATATAATTTGTTGAGGTGTTCGATGTGTTCTTCGAACGTACGCGATTTGATCATTAGATCATCTACAAATAGTACCAGAAATTCATTGAAATCCCACGTGGCTTCCGCCAGCCCTCGGTTTCTTTTCAAATACTTCTTTTCTTTTAATGATTAGATTTTTTAGTATATTTCTTTGTGCCTCATTGAGGTTTCCACAAGAATTAATTTTTCCATCGATCTCCTCGATTGTGAGTTCGTATGGATTTTCATAATTGTTTTCATAATCTTCGTAAAGATTATTGAGATCCGTGTGGTGCCCTTTTTCACTGTATCCACTGGCGTCTTGGATTGTTAGCGACGTGAACTCGTTACGCGGCATTTTTTTGTCTACGTACGTTATTACTCCGTCGTTGTCTTTAACCGAAAAGGGAATTTGTTCATGTACCGTGTCTATTAATATTTTTAATAGTTTGATTGTGTCGAACGCGATTATACAAGGCTTGACTAGTTTGGGTATAACTACGAATATGATTTTTTCAGACAGTTTTTCGTATTTAAACGCAATTGTATTTTGAGTCGAGCTGATTTGCTACCCGTAGCGCCTTTTATGACTTTACCGCAAATAGGTAATGTTGGACAAAGCTTGAGAGTTACATAGTTTTGATGGTAAAATTCTTCAGAAATGGCCGTTACCTCGCTTCCCGTATCCACGAGTGCGTCAACCTCTATATTTTTTATAAATATTTTTATTTCTGGGCAGTGGGATATTTCCACTTCGCGACCGTCCGGGTTAATATCCTGCAGTAATTTGTTGCGCGGGTTCTCCATTATGGACGCGATTTGAGCAGCTGCGTCGTTCTCCCCTAGAGAAGGGAGTGCATCCGCCTTGGACGCAGCTACTGCATGTTTCCCGAGTTTTGTTTAGTTATGTCTTGAAGACAGTCCAAGATGTCGATGTCGTAAGTATCTTTCTGAGGGGATTTATTATTCCCCTGTTTTTTGTTCCCACCTTTGTTTTGCGACCCTGATCCTTTGTTCGTTGTGTCGTCTGCTGTCTGCATAACGTTTATATTGTGTGGCGTCTACGTCTTTTACTGACCGCGATTGTTGCCTGATGGCTTGTTAGGCTGACTGATTTTGGTTATTTTGTTTGATTTGCGCGTTTTGGTTAGTTTGCGCGTTGGCTCGATTTCGATTTGTATCATCGTTATCGTAGTCTGCGAGTATCTCGAGAAATTTGTTTACTGACTTTATCTCGTGCCCGGTTACTGTATGTCGTATGTCTCGATCGAAGTGCTCCGCGATCTTTTTGACGAGCTCGTGCTCTTCTAAATTTAATTCTAGCTCGCGGGCTAGACCGAACGTGTGTGTGGCATAGCTGACACGACCTCGAGGTCCAGTGCTGTACTGTCCGAATTCTACTTTTCGACCATTTGTTCTTTGAATTTGATTGTTCCAGTAGCATTCCATGAAGCGCGTCGAAAACGTCTCGAAACTATCCACTTCCCCTTGGAGTAAATACCACCAATTATGCGCGTCGCCTTCCAAGGCCTGAGAAATGACGTATTTTAGCTCGTGGTCTTCCGGTTTGACCAATTTAATGTAATTGTCGAGTTCTGACAGGAACTTCATGGGTCTTTCGCTAGCTAGACCTTTGAATTTCGGCATAGCTATTTTCACACGTTTAGTAATGTCAATCGTAGGTTCGGAAGAGCCACCGTTATTACTTTTTATAAGTTTTTCGAGTCGTGTAGACTCTCTTGCCTGTGTCTCGATAATTTTTTGCATACCTAGACATAGCTCCGTCTGGGATGCTTTAGTTTCAATTAGTGTGCGTATATCGTTAAAATCTGATTGTAATTTAGTATGTTGGTCAGAGAGGGCATCATAGTCCGACTCGACGGTTGCTAGCCTCTTTTTCATCGCGTCATGGCTTTGTTGCAAGTTATCTATGTCAATCTTGTTATTGTCACTCTCTTTTTTGATTCCTTCTAGCGTTAAGGCGAGAGCGTCTATGCGCTCGATAGTTTCGAACTGTTTGTGTTCTTTACTCGTGTTTAAAAAACTCGTACGTATATGTGGCTCTCCTAGTGAGTCCAAGTTTTCGTTAGTTTCTAATTTTTCTACTCGTTCTTCGAGTGTGCTTTGTTTTTGGTCTAATGTGGCAAGCTCGTATACTACAGCATTTTTCCACTCTGGCTCTTTCTCCGCGTTGTCTGGATTATGTTCATTTTGTAACTTTTGTATTTCTTCTTGGATCGCTAAAGAGCGCCTGTTGTGGGTTTTACCCGCGGCTACAGCCATTTTTTATTTTTTTTTTTAGCTTTTTTTAAAGCTAGAGAAAGGGCCTATGGGCCGTAATCGAAAGAAAGGAGAAAAAATTTGGTTATCTAAGGATTAATAAAAAAATTTTTTTTTTATGCTTGAGATTGCCACATAGATGGGGGGGGGGGGGGGAAACGTTACCGCGCTTTACATTAAGCTGCACGTCGGCTCGTGAATCGTTAGCTTACTCATCCCGTCGGTTATTTTCGAGACTTCCCGGTCGAGCGAGTCGAGTCGTGAGCTCAGGATTCGGAATTTTATGTCCTTTCGCGTCGATAGTTTCTCGATTAGTTTGAGTGTCTCAGTCTCTTCTTCAAGGAGTTCTTCGAAACCCTTTTCCAGGACGCGTAGATCACGATCGAGATTTAACATATTCTTATGACACGATTTGACGTTCCTGTCAACATTTTGGAGGGCTTCGTAGTTCCGCGTGCTGCGCTTGGTTAGATCCTAGATCGCTTCGCAGAGATTATCGAGGTGCTTGTGTATTTGTTGCTCGGCGAGCGATAACTGAGGAAGGGGGATCATTGAGCGTAGTGGAGTTTTCAAGTCTCCAAAGTAAAAAAAAAAAATGTTTCAATGGTCTCCCTTAGTCAATCTCCCGTATTATAACAAACCCGTGTCCCTGTTCGGGCGCCAATGAAACGGTACGCGAAGGGTTAATACGCGAACGCGAAGGATTCGAGACCCGAGGTTAGTAAAGCAGGAGAGAAGCACATTCGAAGAGCGATAGCAGTCTTTGATCCACCCGGTAATATCTATTGAGTGGACAAAAGACCTCCCTATCCTCTGTAATGGCCGAGCCACCAGAGGAGAGCTGCTCGTGTGTAGAGGGAGACGAGTAGGGTATTCCCACTACGCATATCCCGCACACTTAGGTAAACCACGCAGCTATTAGACTGATGTGTGAGGTACTACCATCACACCATGAGTCTAGAACCAGATGCGCCACCTAAATGCAGGGTACTACCATCCTACACCGGGTTGAAAACAAGGGTTGAAATAGTTTATATGCTTTAAATGTCTTTCATTTAATCATTCAATATTCAATTATAAGCGATGCTGGATCTCAGTCTACAAGGAGAGGGAGCGGACTGCACACATACTCTTCGAGAGCCTGGGGCTCATGGACTACTGGGTATGGTGGAGTCCGGAGTAAGCAGCGAGTACTCCCAATCGCACGCTGCTCAGTTAAGAGCCAGATCATGAATGCTCGCTGCTGGCTCCGGGGCTCCTTATATACCCGAGTTGCTCCCTCTCTCCTGTGTTACATGCGCGCACGCCATCTACCAGCTCGTAGGTAGACTATTTACATGTAGCTACTAACGCCCCTCGGTCGGTAACTTGCCTACGCCAGGCAAGTTATCCCTTGCTGCTCTCTTGTATACCCGGCCGGGGCCTGCCGTCTCAATGTCTTCTATCAGGTATGAGGAGACATATTTAAGGTACATTTTAAGCCTGGGTAGAGTAAAGAAGGCGGTCCGGATTTTTCACAAAGCCATGGCAAATGACTAAAAACACTTATTTATATAGTAAAATGTCACGAATTTGAGTCAATGATTGTACAAGGTATATACATTTTTAAGAACATTGGTTCGGCTTTATCGGTCTTCCCGAGGCAGGTTGTCTGGTGAGAAAGGAGAGAAAAAACTTTAATACATTTTCTCTTTTCTTCTCGACGTTTCGACGGCCAATGCTGCCCTCATCAGGAAAATTTATGGAGAAGATCGGTACAAAGTTTTGCCGAGAAGGCGTTTCCCCGCCGTGCGGCGGGGGGAACGTAGGTGAACAGTGTTTCTCTATCAGCTGTTCGATTCTAATTCGCCAGCGCCATTCTGCCTCGCCTTTGATGTCATTTATAAAAAAAAATTATTTTGAAAATATATCAAATATGCACCATTTTCACCGAAAAAAAATGTATATAAAAAAAATATATTTAGAGAAAAATGGTTTTTCTCTATCTGATGCTGCCTTCGGTGGTGATCAAGAATATTGGTTCGTCTATATCGGTCTTCCCGAGGCAGGTTGTGTGGTGAGAAAGGAGAGAAAAAACTTTAAAACATTTTCTCTTATCTTCTCAACGTTTCGACGGACAATGCCGCCCTCATCAGGAGAAATTATGGAGAAGATCGGTACAAAATTTTGTCGAGAAGGCGCTTCCCCGCCGCGAGTCAACATTTTCGTCGTATTTATATAGCGCGGAGCAGTGAGAAGGGAGTCAAGCGGCCGTGTTGACAATTTCTTGCGCTATTAACGTCAGAGCATGGCTTATGTTTGTTTTGTTTCCAGCTGGTGTATAAGGTGTGTATATACTGTATTTAAATTTTGTGTGTCTTCCTTCTTATTAATACCGTTTTCTTGTAGGTGTATGTGTAGCATTTCGGAAACTACTCTTATTTAAATTGATCTCTCTGTCTTTAATGTGGTAATTTTCAAAATTGAAAGTGTGATTCAAATTGTTGATGTAATCGGAAATTACAGTATTTTTCGATTTTTTGTGTTCATTCATACGTACACACACATTCCTTTTTTTGGCCTACATACGTAGCAGAGCTATCATTACATTCAAGTTTATAAACAACGTTGTTTTCTAGATCTTTATCTTTCTAGTCTTTGCCTTTTATAATGATGTTTTTCATTTGGCTATTTATTTTTGGCACAGTTTTGATGTTGAGGGTCTTGAATGCATGACTGGTCTAGTCGTAAAAACGTTGAATATAGGGTAGGCTTACAATATTGCGTTTTTTATTACTGCTAATCGGTTGCCTCGACAATGTGTTTGATGTTAACGTTGACATTCTTTTTCGTATATTTTTGTTAACGAAGGCGGGTGGATAATAATTTTCGTGCAGTAATTTTTAATGTTTTGAATATTCTTATTGTGAAATTTCTTGTTGAATAATTTTATCGCTCTATCGACAAGATTGTACACCATGGCGATTTTTTGGAGACATAAGATGTTGTGATGTGTAATTTAAAAATCTGCCGGAGAAGGTCGGTTTGGTGTACCAATCAGTTACTAATTTATCTTTGTCTTTGATCAATAGAACATCTAGAAAACTTATGGAGTTATTGATCTCAGTCTCGTGAGTAAATTGTAATCAATTGTTGTAAGAATTGAATGTTTTTAAAATTTCGTCGACTTTGTCATTCGGCACACATGTCGTCGACATATCGATAAAAGAATGTTGGTTTGAACGATAGTTTAGATAGGTAATTCGTTCGATTGATTGTAAGTTTTATTTCACACTATACATACATTATTATACACCAACAAGTTTTTAATAAATACAAATTTTTCACATTAGTCTCCTGATGAGGGCAGCATTGTCCGTCGAAACGTTGAGAAAAAAAGAGAAAATATTTTGAAGTTTTTTCTTTCCTTTCTCACCACACAACCTGCCTCGGGAAGACCGATAGAGACAAATCAATATTCGTTATCCTATATGCTTTGATAAAATGTAGTATAGTAAGTAGTGAAGCTTTCTGCATAGTTTTCTGTAGTATACTTAAACCTCTTGCCTTTACGCATTGTTTTTGTGACCTTGTCCCATTCAGTACACAAAATTATACTGACACGCCAACTTAACATCATAAAAGAGTATATAGCTCAGATGCCAACAGAAATGCAAATTTTTTATAAAGAACACATACTATAAGCTCTAATTGTATGTTATTATATTCGTAACCTGATCCTAATATGGTGTTCAAGATTAAATAATCTTTTTAAAATCATAGATTCGCTAGTTATTATAGCATAAGTATTATAAGTAATTTTTGTAAGTTGATTCTTGTAGTTATTGATATTTTGTCAAAATCTATCATTGTTAATATTGTAAAACAAAACTCAATTTTTTAATACAAAATTATATTTAATATGATTATAGTGGTGTAAATTCGATGATGACGTTGTTTCAAAATGTTCCAAACAAGAAGCAATAGAGCATAACTATGGTGGTCAAGATGAAGATATTTCAATGACTGTAAAACATTGTACAAATGCATATATGTTAGTGTACATTCGAAATTCAGAATTAGAGCATGTTTTACAAGAAGTTCGTGAAGAAGATATTCCTCAAGAGGTCAGTGTCATTAAGTAACTTATTATTTTTTAATATCATCAATATGTTAACTATCCATTTTGCTAAAATTGACTATTAAAAAAACGGTGTGCTTCTCGGGCAGAAGTGATAATTGCAATTGATTAATGTATGAAGTATTTAAAATTGAACTTATTTAGTATAATAGTACATTACGATACATGTGACTTAAGTAGCACTTTTTCGCACGGCGTGAGGTTGGAGCTCGATCGTAGCGTGGGTTCCAATTGCGCCGCGCAGAAATGTTACTTAGGTCACGAGTATCGTATAGAATTTTATATCACAGCTTACCTAAGCCCCCTGTCACGCCTATCCATGTCATAAGCAGTCCTATTTTGGACCGTGAGGTTAACGCACGAGCGTAGCGAGTGAGATAAATACGGTGCAAAAAAGGACTACTTATGCCATGGATAGCCAAAACTTAAGTGCAGGCTTAGGTCACACTGTGCTACAAGACTTATGAATTATTATTCAAGAGAGTGGATCGCAGCGTTGGTAGTGAAAGCAGATTTTCTAATGCTTGTGGCAAATATTGCTTCATGTTCCTATATTATATGATATGGGTATGCAGCGATTTCCCAAAAATTTCTCATCAGACTTGAGAAGAAATGATCTGACTATTAAAGAATTCGTTGCTAAGTTTTAATATAATATTGAAAAATTTGTAAACGTGAAACGATGAAGTAAAAACGACCGCCTCACGATAAGGACAATCCTTGCGGAGCTGGCCCGCGTCTTCGACCCGGCCGGATGACTGGCGCCAGTCACGGTCGTCGCCAAGATGATCATCCAAGACCTCTGGCATGCCAAACTCGACTGGGACGAAAACATGCCTCAACCCTGGGCCCGCCGCTGGCTCGAGTTCCAAGAGAGCATGAGTATGGTCGACAAGCTGATCATCCCCCGATGGATCGGCGCGGACAAGCAGCGGCGAGTGGAGCTGCACGCCTTCGACGACGCGAGCCGCCGCGCAATGGCAACCGCACTGTACTGCAGGACCACCAACCCCCGCAGCAAAACCACGTCGGTCAGCCTGCTGTGGGCGAAGAGCAAACTCTCACCGGTCCGAAGCCTGGTCCCCACCGAGAAATCTCCCACCAGGATGACCATACCTCGCCTCGAGCTGAGAGCCGCCCTACTGGCCGCCAAGCTGCTCCGCTACGTCGCCACGAGCCTGAACGTCCCCCTGTCGAACTGCTACATGTGGGGAGACTCGCAAGTAGTCCTGCATTGGCTGAGATCGGACAGTCCGACGGGAAACAACTTCGTCGACGACTACATTGCCCACATCCAGGAGCTCACACCAACGATCAGCTGGCGCTACGTCCCAACGGGCGAGAACCCCGCCGATATCGCTATCAGGGGCACCGACGTCCAAGGCCTCAGCCAGCTCAGCTTGTGGTGGGAAGGACCGGAATGGCTTCAACGTGCGGAGGCTAGCTGGCCCACGCAGCAACTGCCCGGCACCCCGCCGGCGCCTGTCGAGCAAGTCAACCTACAGTGCAACGCCGCTTAGATCACTCAGGCCGATCACCATCCAGCCTCCAAATTCTCGAACCTCAACAGGCTACTGGGGGCCATGACGCGCTGCCGACGCCTCATACGCAGCCGCACCGATCCGCGGACGCCGGTCATCCTCTCCCCAGTGACCGCCACCGACCTAGATGAGGCGTACCATATCTGTGCCAAACTCAGCCAGCGATAGGACTACGGGCCCGAGATCAGGCAGCTTCAGCTCGGGCGGCCAATCAGCAAGGACAGCGCGCTGAGAATGCTCTCCCCGTTCCTCGACGAATCCGGACTGCTTCGCGTGGGAGGCCGACTCTGCAACTCGCTCCTGCCGGCAAACGAGATGCACCCAGTCATCCTGTGCGGGCGCAGCCCCCTCGCAAAACTGACCATCAACTGGGCCCACCGCCGCAGCCTACACGCCGGGTTTAGGGCCACGTACTCCTACGCCATCCAGCGAGCCTGGATCATTGGCGCCAGGACACAGGTGCGATCACACATCAAGAAGTGCGTAGCCTGCACCATCACCAACGCCCGGCCGCAGACCCAAGCAATGGCCCCGCTGCCCGCAGCCCAGGTCACGCCGTCGGCCGCCTTTCTCCGCACGGGGGTCGACTATGCCGGGCCGTTCCAGATACTATGCACGAAAGGCCGGGGAATACGGTCCCCCAAAGGATACGTTGCGCTATTCGTCTGCATGACCACCAAAGCCGTGCACCTGGAACTCGTTGGCGACCTTACCACCCAGAGCTTTCTCGGCGCTCTCGACCGCTTCACCGGGCACCGCGGCCAGCCACAGGAGATCTGGAGTGACAACGGCACGACATTCCGAGGCGCCAATGCGGAACTGAACCGCTTGCTTCGCGCTGCCAAGATGGACTGGGGACAAGTGGAGGGCAGCCTCGCACAGCAAGGCATCACATGGCGGTTCATCCCACCATTCGCGCCTCACTTTGGCGGAATCTGGGAAGCTGGCGTAAAGTCCGCCACGACCCACCTCCGACGCGTCGCCGGCCCACGCAAACTGACATTCGAGGAATTCTCAACGCTGCTCGTCCGCGTCGAGAGCGCCCTCAACTTCCGGCCTCTAGTCCCCCTGTCCGGCGACCCCGACGACGTCGAAGCTCTGACCCCCGGACACTTCCTGACCGGCAGGTCTCTCGCCTCAATGCCACAGCCCTCCGCAGCCGACGCATCCCTCGACCATGCCACGCACTGGAACCTGACCAAGGGACTGTGGGACCACTTCTGGAACCGATGGAGCCGCGAGTACTTAAACACCTTACAGCAGCGCTCCAAATGGACCAGAAAGCAACCCAATCTCAGGGTCGACGACATGGTCATCATCATCGACCCTCCCCTCGCCAGGCCCAACGGAAGGTGGACGCTCGGCAGAATCACATCGATCCACCCGGGACAAGACGGCCTCGTCCGAATGGCTACCGTCCGCACTGCCAATGGCCCTTACACCCGGCCCGTGGCGAAGCTGGTCCAGCTCCCCGTTCATCACGAAGACCAGCAGACACCAGACGCGGACCAAGGACCCGACAACCACTGATGCGATGCAGCCGAACCATCGTCGCAGCCCCGCCCCCAACGCGGGCCCTTTGGCCACGATCTTCTCGCCCGACCTCTGTCCCCCTCGATGCTGACCACCTCACGGCGGGCGGTTCAACCCGCACGGCGGGCAGCCAGCCCTCACGGCGGGTGGCAATTATTCCGTTCACGGAACGGGGCGGGCGGGATGTTGGATTTGAATCTTGGCGCCCCCATGCAACTCGACCGGCTGCCTCCGACACCCCTCAGATGGATCTCTCAGCCGCTCGTCCCTCCCCCATCCCTTCATCTCTCAGACCCAAGCGGCCTCCCACGCCACCTCCCCAAGCCAGTACACTCCGAGCCTTCAACCGGAACCGACGCTACGCTGCGCAGCCTACGTTATTATAATAAAGTGTCATTAACCGAACTCTCAGTCGTCATTACTTCACCCCAAACCCAACAATAAGTGTATTAGAAACACACACACGCGCGCACACACACACACACAAACAAACAAACATGCTCGGATTAAACAAGACTAAAAAGAGTGTTACAAGATTAAACAAAGTGTAACAGATAATTATTCTTAATCAATATATTTTTAACTATGTAAATATGTGCATAAAACCAGAAAATCGAGCGGCTGACGAGCGGACAGAAAATATTACGTGATAGGAGGACCGCCACGGCCCAGCTATCAATTTGCCGTAATCCACTAGGAGAAGAGTAAGAGAGAAAGAATAAAAAAGGACCTTCTACGGGAAGCCAGCCAGCCTTTGAAACTGCGAGGCTTTCTGGGGCCACGGAGATCAAGAGACTTCTTGAAACTTGACCTCGGGTCTTCAATTAAAATCTGCAGGGTCGCACTTTTTTGAAGCTGTGCAAGCTAAATATCCTCAGCAGTCGGATCATTTTTTTTAAGTCTGATGAGAAATTTATGAGAAATCTATGCATACCCATACCATTAATCATATCATATAGAAACATGTTACAATATTTGCCACAAGCATTGGAAAAACTGCTTTGTAATCGAATGTTATTCCATCTTAGCTTCTTGAAATTTCTCTGAATGCTGTTAATGTGATCGGGGATGTATGGTTATGTATCAAAACTATCAAAATACCATCTAACACCATTTTTGGATACATATATCGTTACCCAGTGCATATCACGTCTCTTATGACTCTGTGTATTAAACACAAAGCCACATGATTTTACTCAGGACATTGGAATTTGATCTGCCGAATAAACCCCCACCGCATGAGCTCTCATTTTTCGCAACTTCTGGAGAATATTCAGAAAATTCATCCTTGCATAGATAGTATGGCGGCGAGAAGAGACGCTCTGCTGTTGTAGTTATACTGCCCCTGACACCATGTGAATTTAGCCGGAGTTTTAATTTGCAGGCGTTGTTGAGCAAAGTGGACACCCGTACGCCTCCTCTACATTGATAACTTCTCATGTCGTAATCTTATTTAGCAGTGTTGCCTTTTCCTCTCATCGCACATGAATTTTATTTGCTTTTCTACAAATATCATGCATAATTTTGTAGAATTTTTTTAGCGAAACGTTCCTATCGTACCAATCCAGACCATGATCATGCAGCGAAAAAAACTGAAAAAAAACTGAAAAAACTGAAAATCGATAACTAGATCCATTTCTCCGTTTGTCTGCACAGATCAAGAAAGAATCGACTGGCACGAGGCCTGTATTTATTTCGAAGAGCGCCATCTAGCCTCAACCGCTGTAATCCACCAAAACTTGTCGTGACCAGTCAATCTTTAACAGATTGTCATACTCAGCATGAATTATACAATTTACAACAGTATCTAATGCGTCATCAAATCTCACGTCAATCCTCACACTACCTCTTCTGATTAAATTCCAATAGGTGTCATTGTTGGCCGATAAATCAGGTGTCAAATCGAATGAAAAAAGACAGTAGCTATTTGGGTATGCATTGCGTGTTATCGAATTATCGGCATTTGAAAAGCAAACACAAGAAATTGATATAGTAATTTTTAAAATTGAACGGATTGAGTTTCGTATCGCCGTTTTAAGCCTTATTTTCAATAAATTCAATTATGATTCTTTTCGGCAAATGACCTGACATTATCTATGCCACTGTTCAGGGTTACGTTTTTCACCTCTACCCGTGTAAGCGGATACTCTGCTGTGACTTTAGAAAGCATTTTTTCGTGAGCCAATGAATAAATAGTGTCGCCTCGGTTATTAAGCTGTCACGAGAACGCACAAGACGTATACGTCCCTCAACACCACCAAGTAGTAATCTATCCATATTTAGCACATCCACGTTAAAACGGTCACGACTCCTCTTGGCCTTGTGCGCGTAGAACATTTTAATTTTTGAGAAGAGCAATGATCATTTACTGATCTTCGTCTGAATTTTGACAGCAGATCACAAATAAAGATTTGATTTTATATTGATATATTTTTATAATATAAGAGAGCTCCGAAATACCAGGTAGTGGAAAGTCATTTCAATAATAATAGTATGTTATTTCTTTTCAATAACAAAATATATTCAATCAATATTCTTTTTAGATAGAATATTGCGTAAATTGCTAATATTCTTTGTAACAGAAATTTTTGTATGTTCGTTTTGATTATACACGCTATTTTTGTAAGACAATACGCTTAACTTTTGCGTTATTAGCTTTGAATCACGATTTTGCTAAGTACATAAACGATTCGAAATAATTCTAAGTTCTAGACTGATTGAACATCGAATGCATAAATGTATTCATAGGGCCAACGATTGGTATTGACGCATCCTTCTGAGATGGCGTCAGTGACATATTCACAAGTAGACTCAGCATTGTATGCGCTAAATTTAGATATTCACAGTTCACAGGGATCGTAAATTCTATTCGTACTTAATCAATGAGTGACGAAATTGGCTTATACTGCACTTAATGAGAACTCTCAATTACCATCTGTGTTAGCAGCAATTTGAAGAGTGATAACTCCGACTTCAACGAGTCACAAGTCAGTGTGTAGAAAAGCCATGTTTTTCTTCTAGCTGGTATACCGTTCAAAAAAAGAGCTTTTAAGTTGACAAAGATATCTTAAGCTACTGCTGACGATGCTGCTTTAGCTGTAGAGTTCTTTCTCTTCTTCTTTTTCTGCGTAGTTGACACGCTCCTACCAGCTCCACGACTAGACTCCGACTGCGCTTTTCGCGTCATTTTAGCCTTCTTATATTCAGCTTTCTTTTTCTTTTTAGATTTATATTTTATATAAAAATATTAAATGTAAAAGTAGACATTTTTAAAATACGAAAAAGTGGCTTAGGAACCGCTAAGTTTTCAAAAAGTCTGCCTGAGGCTAATTTGAGGTTACGAGGTTTGATATGTACTCTCTTTGGAAATGTCAAGAACTGATTAATACGTTTAAATAATCTTTATTGTGTTATCTCTTTAATTGACTGATTTAATATTTTGATCAAAAATCACCGATAACAAGAAAAATGTGCAATTCTTATCTAATGTACTCAAAGCCAAAATGAGTGTTCAAATGGTTTCTTTTTTAGTTGAGTCTTGTTGAACAAGGAATTTTGCACTATTATCATGCTAATGAAAACAATTTTTATTTATTTCATTTAATCAGACAGCATGACGTTATGAAATAACAGTTGACTTGGTACGGTCAAGTGAAATGAATTGGAGTGCATGCGTATCATCAAATCTTGTTCAGATAGTGGAGTAGGACTGTATTAAATGTAAAAAATTGGAATATAAATAAAATTGAACTGATTCATTAGGCTGGTGATTATCCTAACCCCTTAACCTATCTAGATACAACTTAAATATATTTTCTACAAATTGTTACATGTCCTTTGCATTTCCTAACCTTTTTTCAATTATAATCAATAATATAGGTAAATTTATATTCATTAATAAAAGTTCTAACCTCACAATTGTATTCGCATCATTAGTAAACTGAATTTAAACAAATTAACTGTAAGGAGCTGTGTATACAGTTAGAAAGCTTCTATTACAGTAACCGGTTATTTAGCGGGTTTCTGAGCGGTTCATTGGCGTTATTGGTTAAATAAGCTATTGCTAAGCCATTGAACCGTTGACATTTCTACCAGGGATCGAAGCGATTTTTAGGCACGACCGCAGTACGCAGAATACAACTCAAGCGCAGTAATATACAGGGTGATTCTAAGACAATACAACATTTTGGTACCACCGTAATCAGCGTGAAAAACTGAGTCCAGGGAAATTGGTCCGAAAAATTTTCCTCCACTTTTCAATTTTCCAGTCAGGAGAAGAAAATCCCCCCACCACTGCGCCAGGCGGAGAAGCGCGTGAGGGGAAGTGAGCGCGGCGGCGCTGCGCCGTGACAAGTGAGGGAAACCGTTGCTAAGGAGGTCGGCGACGGTTGCGCGAGAAAAAGGGAAAGCGGACGCTATTTAAACTATTTCCGCTGAATCTGATAATCAGCTTGGGCCGAAAATTTAAGAACAGCTAGGAGGAACGTAGCCCACCGCAGATCTATCGAACCTATTTGCAGGTTATCTAGCTCTTGCATTTTAATTTCAAATAAGTCTATGCTTCGACGCACAGCCCAAACTTGGTCGATACAGCTGATTACAAGCTATCGAGAGCTAGGCGCAAAAAAATTTCAAACGAGAGACCGCTTTTATAGCACAGAACCTTCTTTCTCTTGTTTCCATTGCGGGAGCGGTTATTAAAAATGTTTTGTATGTACGACTGTCCAAGTCTCTACGCCCTGTTTTACTTTTTTCAGCTAAAAGAAAGTAGGTCTAAAGACCCGTAGAGGTAGCGTAATTTTGGAGCATAGCACACGAGACAGCATGCTTCCGCTTGCCTTCACCGCAAGGACGTAAGGTTTTAGAATGGAATGAAAAGGCGTTTTAGCAGAATATCCTAACTTTATACCAGACTTTTCCACATCACAGAATATTCTATGACCTAATTCCTTTTCCTTCATTTCCAGATTTCCTCGATGGCCTGGGAATTCTCCGATCACAGTAAATTGAAAGCAGCAAAAAACTCTATTCTGATGTTAACTTTTAAGGCGTTCATTAAAAAAAATTTGATAGAAATAAATGTCTAAAAAAGTTCAGTTGTTATTACTCAGTATCTAATTATTACTAAGTAACTTATTGTGCTTTAAATGGCCACGGCTAAATGGCGCGTTGCGCACAAGGGTACACAGCTACTCTGCGTCACAGCATCGGGAAATTTGCGGCGGAGGGATCCTGGAGCCTTTTCGGAAAAGTTTACCAGCTTAAATGACGTTTTCGCGGCGGCGATCGGTTTCACGGCGACTTGGCGCGTTGCGCACACGCGTACGCAGGTAATCTGCATTTTAGCAGTTAAAATTCCGTGCCGGAGTGACCCTGCAGGTTTTCTGGAAAAGTTGTTTAGCAGAAATGACTTTATCGTACCTACGAACAGTGACGAAGGGCCCCGGAGTTTTAGACACAATGTTTTTACAATAAAATTCCTGGAAAACATCAGAGCTATCGTAATACAGACGTGAGAAATTAAGCAAATATTAATTTTTATCAGCTTGCAGTTTTCGTTGGCGCGTTGGGACGTTAATAACAGATTGTAAGAAATGAACAGCTACAATTATTTTAATTATTCAATATATGCATTAGTACATTCAAAACAGAACTTGTTTTTCTGTGTAATTTTTTAGATTAATTTTAGCACAAGAATTATGGAACCATACTAAGCAACAGTCACACTGTATAGATTGATCTCCAACACTTTTGGCGCAATTTCCACAAGTAAATTTTTTAGATTTTTTTTTAGGATCAAATTTTTAAAAGTCTTGAATGTTTCAGTTTTAAAAAAAATTTTTAAGATCGTAATATCGACATCTTCGTTCATGAATGCATCAGTAATACTTAAGTTATCCAGGTCGGTATTCTCCAAGATCTGGCGACTGAACAACAAATCCTGTATAGATTTTTCTTTGCACTTTATCCAACTTAGCATACTCCTGGATTTATCGAGAAGCGACATCTGGCGAAATCTCTGTAGTTTTTTATTTTCAAGCGCTTCTTGAACATTCACCATTTGATTCTATAAGATTGTTAATATTGACTACTATATTTTACAATAATAGATTTTAAACGAAGGATATGACAAAGATAAGTGTACGTAACATATCGGTACTTTAGAGGAATTACCATGTAACTTGTCTGCTTCAGAAACCCCGAAACTTAGCGGCTACTTCGAGAACTCTGTTATCGTTTGAGCTTAGAAAAGTCCTTATCTTAGGTAAATCTTCTAACTCAAACTTTTTTTCTAGAATTTTATCGTGGTAGTCTTTTTTAATTTTAAAAATCTATTTTCGACCGTAGTAACAGAATAAAGGAAAGGACGCACTTGAGTCGGACGATTTTTATCGCTTGATGAGACAGTGTTTTTGAAGCACAGTTGAGTTACGGGTTAAATCCTCTTAGGAGTCGATATACAAAGAACGAAACTTGCGTGATTTTACAAGAATATTTAAAAATCTAGAAGCTGAAATACGTTGTATTAAATAAATAATATATTACAATACGAGTGCGCGAAGTAGGTGATTTTCACACGAAACACAAAAAAGCGAGTACGTGTGATGATCACCTACGCGCACGAGTATCGTATACTATTTTTTGACACGAGTGTGCAAATCTACGTGCTTAGCAGATAAGCGTGCACGAAATTCAGAGTTTTGCACACGCTGTGCGTGAAATTCAAAATTTAACGCACTAGCGTGAACATTAGGCATTTCGCGCACACTACGCATCTAGAAGAAATCAAATTTCGCACACAAATTGTAAAAAAATATTTTAAAATATCTGTATTCCACGTATAAGTAAAAAGATAATCAAAGTTTTATAATAAGCCTATTGCTTGTTATATGACTTAATTTGTAAAGAATAAGGAAAAACGAAATGTATGCATCACCTTTATGATTTTAAATCCTTTGCATTCATCAGGAACATCAACATTTTTTGCACTATTGTCAGCCTTATATTTATTTCGGGCCGGAACAAAATATTACAATCGGTCCTTTTAAGGACTACAAGTTTATAAAACGTAGTAATGAAATATTTGTGTGTGTGTGTGTGAGAGAGAGAGAGAGAGAGAGAGAGAGAGAGAGAGAGAGAGAGAGAGAGAGATTAGATTAGATTTATATGTTTTTATTGTTGTACATTATGTTGTACATATTTAAATATAGCAAAAATACAGATAAGATGAACAATTGTTGTTTAAGAAGTGATAGTGTGAAGAGTAAATGGAATGAGGTGAAATGAGATGGATGGGTGTGTATGTTTGTGTCATGTTTGTGTCATGTTTTCCAATTTAAAGAAATATGATTTAGCTGTTTGTTTAAAGTGTGATATGGATAGTGTGTTGCGAAGGTGAGATGGTAGGCTATTCCAGAGGCAGGAAGCACTGATGAAAAATGAGTTCCTCAGCGTCTTCGTTCTGAAGGACGGGATGTCCAGGGGCGTCACCTGACCCCTTACAGGCCTGAGCGCGACGTGGAAATCAAAATAGGCTAATAGGTAGGTAGGTACGGAGGTGTTGAACATTTTCCTTAGAAAACAGGCCATGAAGTATTTCCTACGTCCGGTGGTGGCCATTGCAACTCACGCCTATAAGGGGAGATGTGTTCGTCTCTCCTTACACCGTAGATATAACGGATCCCCGTGTTGACAAGACTCTGCAGCCTCAAGTCAAGTTCCTGTGTAAGCCAGTGAACAGTAATCGATGATGGGAAATAGGAGTGCTTGAACCAAGTGCTGGCGCAACCTGAGGTTAGTGCTCTTCCTTAAAAAATAGAGACGGTACATTAAAGAGTGAGCACGTTTACAAACTTGTGTAACGTGCTCTTTCCACGTGAGTTTAGAGTCTAGCACCAAACCCAGATTGCGCACCGATGATTCGTAGTCGACCCGGGCTCCCCCTATATTTATATAGGTGTTAGCAGTAGTAGGTAGAGCATTTATATAGTAGGGGGAGCCCAGGACGATTGCCTTAGTCTTAAGGACATTAAGTTTAAGACTATTTGATGCAGCCCAGCCCATTGTCCTCTCGGCGTTAGCACTCATCCTGACAGAGCAGGAATCAAGCTCCTCGAGGTGGTATTGGCTGTAGATCTGCAGGTCATCCGCATAGATTAGATGGGACACATCTGAATCTAGGCAAAAGCCAATATCATTGATGTCCAACGCGAACAACAGGGGGCCTAAAACTGAGCCCTGTGGAACACCGGTGTTTAATGGTAGAAAAGTTGAGAGCTCGTTGTTGTCACCAATGACGGCCTGTTCTCTTCCCGTGAGGTAAGATGCGAGCCAGCAGATAACCTGCTTGGAAAAGCCGAAAGAGGATAGTTTTCCGAGTATCTTGACGTGACACACAGTATCAAACGCCTTGCTAAAAGAGAGAAAGAGAGATAGAGAGAATGAAACAGTTCTTTTCTATAACCGTGGCGCCGCAATTTTTACCGCAAGAATCTTTACCGAGCAAGAGCGCGCTAGGCGGCAAAGACGCGCGCACGAACCGCGCAGCAAAGATTTTACGTAGAGAGAACGTTTGAGAATCTTTACCGCGCGCGCTATGCTTAAAGAGCGCGCTATTGGTAAAGATGCGCGCGCAGTAAAGATTTCTTACAGCGAGAACGTTCTCTCTGCCGCGCGCGAAGGAGCGCGCGTATCCCCACTCCTCAGCGCGCGCGCTATTGACTCGGCACAGATCCGCGCAAAGGCATAAGACAGAGTGCGCTTTTACGAGCGCTATCAGTCATTCATTGTTAGTCATGTGAGCAGCAGCAGCAGCAGAGCAACGGCGACGGCAGATTCCCCCATCTCGCGAGCCACGCAGCTGGACTAGAGTCTCGACAGCGGACGGTAGCAGTAGCGAGAGGCTTTCTCTCAACTACCTCGCGCGCGGAGACTAAGTTCCGTTTACTACGGAGTACCGAGCGGACGATGACAGCAGCGGTGACCTTCGGCCAAAGACGGCACAAATAACTAATCAGTCCTTTTCAGGACTACTAATATTTATAACGTAGAAACGAAAGACTTGTAAAAACAGTTCTTTTCAGAACTATAGCGTAGAATATGTATAGAACGCGTCGCGACAACAGCCTGTACAGAGAAGATTGTCTAAGCGAACCGTTAACGGCGGCGGTAGCAGTAGCGACAGACTTCCCGCACTATCTCGCGAGCTGCGCTCGCATCATAACGCAAGAGTACGCACGGGGACTAGAATCGCATTTTCAACGGCGGTGGCGAGCGGACGGCAGTGGGATCGCGCGGGGAGCAGCATTTAATATGGTGGTGCCGGGCGGACGACGACAGCGGAGCCAGCGCGGGCAATCTTGAACATTGGCGGACGATCCGACGAATTTCAATCAGTCCTTTTTAGGACTACAAAATCAGTAACGTAAAATGAATTTTGCTTGCGAGAGAGAGAGAAAGATAGATAGATAGATCGATCTTTATTTCTCAAAGCAAAAAACAATGCAATTCGTTGAGATCACATAAGACTGTGTCTCATACAAACTAACAAAGAGAGAATATAAAAATATAATTACAGCATTTTAGAAGGTAAAATTGTTTGTCCTACACAGATTAAAATAATACTTTGGTAAAAATACCATCAGAAAAGAAATCACATTTAGTCATGTTAAATATCACAGTATAAATGATCACAATAAACCTTTCTAACTTTACGCTGGAACGGACTAATATGTTCATCCCTTCTAACCCCAAAGATGAATCTCACACAAGAATTGCTCAGTCTCTGTAACCGTATTCGTTGTTCGTTAGACGCGTCCAGGATGGTCACAGTACAGTAGTCCAAGTGTGGTTGTATGAGTGTCTCGACTAGTCTTCTGCGGAGAATCTCAGTGGTGCAGCCTCTGATAAAGCGCAAGCTATATCTTGCTTTGTTGACTTTTTTCGTAATGGCATCCACTTGCGGATTCCAAGTAAGTTTACAGTCTAATACAACACCAAGACTCACAACAGCTTCACTGAAAGTGACGATCACTCCGTCCGGCAACGGAACCCCAGGCAGTTTCCACTACTTAATATCATGAACATTTCTCGTGGAACCAAAAAAAAAATAGACTTAGTTTTGCCGGAGTTGAGTCGCAGGACGGAGCTCTCCGCCCAGTCAGAAACCAGCCGCGCCGCTTCAGCCAATCGAGCCACGCCTTCCTGAAAATTATCTTTGCTGGTATGTAGATAAATCTGAAGGTCGTCCGCGTAAAAAAGATGTTTAATTGTACTACCGTCAAGTATACTGTGTAGGTCATTAACATAAAGACTGAATAGTAGGGGTCCCAGGACAGATCCCTGTGGAACTCCCAGATTGGTTTCAAGCCATTCCAAGGTACCGTTCTTATTTGAAATTACGATCTAAGATCGTCCCTGTAAATATGATTTGATCCACAGGAGAGCCGACCGTGAGAACCCCAGCCTATTCAGCTTAGATAGTAATTTGGAAGGTGAGATGGTGTCAAAAGCTGAAATCAGCATAATCGTCACCTTCTTCTTGTCAACGGCCATTCGTATGTCGTCGGTCAATTTTAGTAACGCTGTTTGTGTACTGTGGTGTTTACGAATACCGGCCTGGAAGGGGTCGAGTATATGATTTTTATTAAGATACTCCGTGATCTGGGTGTGTGCTATCTTCTCGAGTACCTTAGAGAGGAAGCAGAGCAATGCAATCGGACGAAAGTCCTTAACATTAGAAGGAGCGCTGGTCTTTCTTAGCGCGATTAACTGTGCCTACTTCAAGATACTCGGAAAGATTCCCTGAGCGAAAGAGCAGTTAAATAAATTAAGAATAAATTCGCCAATAATTGGGAGGGCCTTGGCGACCACCCCACACGGAATGCCATCGACACCCCTTGCTTGCGAGGAAAAATGAGATATAGCAAGGACGACGTCGCTCATACTAACAGGGCTAAAAGTAAAGCCTTCCTCGCTTGCAAGTAAGATAGTGCCCATTGCGTTATCTATATTTTCGAGGGGTGAAACCGATACTCCTGCGAAGTGCTCATTCAGCTCTCCCGGTGTGAAACCGAAAAACTCCTCCTCCTCACGCCCAAGCAGGAGGCCGAGATGACGCATTACCTTCCATATATTTCTGTTTTCATCAAGAGCGTCTGATAGTTGTTGGCGAAGGAAGGATTCACGCTCTAGAGCAGAACGCAAGTCGACCTCGTTGGTGAGTCGAAGAACCTCATCGAAAAGCTCCGCTCTCCCCGTGCGCTCATAGCGTCTGAGTGTAGCATTGCGTTTATCGATGAGGAGCCTCAGCTCTGATCCAGACCAGGGAGCATATTTCTTACGTGGGCAAACCGTTTTCAAAGGTGCCAATTCATCAATTGCAAATTTTAAATTATTATTATGAACGGATAAGGCGCCCTCCAGATCGGTTTCGATGGTATTCATGGCTGTCCAGTCACAACAAGACAGGAGGTCGACAAGACTAGATGTGTCTATGCGTTTGTAATCACGGTAGGAGAAAGTGTCACTCACGGGAGTCGGAGCGTAGATGTCTAGCGAGACATCTATGACACAATGCTTGCCGAAACTAGGCAGCCACTCATGACCAGAGTCCAGGATCGTGTCGTTTTCGTCGGTCATGATAAGGTCAATCCATGTGTGAGACGATGAGGTATGATGATGCGTGATAACGCTTCGGACAGACGCTTGATAGTAGCAGAGTCAGACAGTAGGTCTGAGTTCAAATCACCCATTATGATCTTATGACTAAATTCGCCGCATAAGTCCCGCAATACATCAAAGAGGTCTGAGTTCTTTTGCATCGGAATTTTCGGGGACCTGTAAATGACGCAGAGAAGCATCGGAGGTCAGTCGCCTCTTTGAACGCTGCAAAAAAGATACTCTGGGATTCCAGGTTTTCCTAGACCCATAGTGTCAGAAGAAACAAGTTTTTTAATTTTTAAATCATTGCGTACAAATAAGGCGACGCCACCTCCGTTTACATTTCGGTCCTGCCTAATGATGGAATATCCCCCGATGTTAACCAGGCTGTCATCCACAATCGGACCCAGCCATGTCTCCGCAAAGCCAAATATGTCAAAAGAGGGGCGCTCTGCTAGAAAATTGCGGACGATCCCAATGCGAGCCTTCAGCGAGTTCACATTCAGAAAACCGCCCTCAAGCCACTCCCAGCACTCGGCGCATTGTCAAGGGGACTCGCCAGTCAAGTAGAGGGCGCGGGTGATGGCGATGACGATGATGACGACTGTATGGATGTTAATGCAGATGATACAGTCGACAATGATGGCGACGATGCTGGCAAAGGTGCATCCCATTTGCTTGCCAGGTCCGACTCCTGTCCGTTGCTTGAGGCAGTGTCAGTGTTTTCGTCCTTTTCAGTGACAGTCATGCGTGTGTTCGGTCGTCGAAGTTGTTTCGAGCCGGCCTGGCACGCCGTGAGAATGGCCTTCAAATCGGCAGCAGATGCAAACACTTGCGCGCACGCTCAGTACACGAGTACTGGCGATGTCGTTCTTCTGCAGGGCGGGAAGGACGGTGCCGAGCAGTGCGAAGGCTGCTACGTCCGAGATTTTCTCGTTGAAATTATTACCATCTTGTATCAGTCCATTAATTATGACCTCGCACCCCTCAGCACCGCCACCCCCCCCCCCCGATCCCGCGCCGTCGCCAGCACGTGTCATCCGAGGAGAGGAGCATCTTCATGCTCCCGCTACCTTGGTGGCTTCACGCTCGGTAATAATATTAGGACTCGAGGCTAGTATCGGACCGCAGTCCGAAACCGGCATCGAGTTAGTGTCAAAGTCCTGGCGAGCACGATGAAGCTTTTTGAGTAATTGTTGCGTTTGTTGCAACTCGTCCCTAAGACGAGTGAGACTCTCTCTGTCTTCTGCTTCAGGTGAGTCTTACACGCGTGTCAGATCGCTCCGTCATCAAAACTAGTTTTTGCTTGTTTTCTGATTGTCTCCGTGTGAGTCTGTATATTTTTAGTAAATCTGGCCTCTCGCAGGCTCCATGTGCCGGAGCATTACTGCATGGATCCTTAAAAAAGAGCCAGGGAGTCCGTGTAAAACTTGAAGTGTCCTGGAGAGGTTAGGAGTGCAGTTGAGAAATTAGGCGGGATTCTGGCAGACTTTCCACCTGGACCGTTGGCATCCCTGCTCCTTGGTGGTGACGTCAAGACTGGCGCGAAATTTGAGCATCACTTAATTGGATACCGCAATGGCACCAGTGGTTTGCTCAGTCTGCAATGATGACTCCAAGCCACCAACAAGTACCTGCCCGACCTGCCGTCTTCCGTGCCACACTCGCTGTTCGAACAAGAAGATGAACGCGGTGTGTAAGAATTGTCGGAAGACTGAGACGCCAGAGACGCTCCCGCCAGAGACCTCTACTCCTGCCGTGGCGACACCGGCAACCAAGTCGGCCCAGCAGAGTGTCAAACCTGCACAGAGGAAGCCCTCCCCGCCTCTTGGAAAATCTCAGGTGAGCGTTCGCGCCGGGCCAGTGCTCCGAACCAAGTCGGCAACACCTCGCGTCTCTTCCCACCAGAAGACGCGGCGCGCGGCGTCGGCGCCGTGCGCAAATACGCGATCAGGTGATCGCGACAACAGTAGCGCGGCGTACAGCTTCCCTCTCTGCTCCAACACGAAGCAGGAACAGCGGAAGTGCAACTTGCCGAGCTTCAATACCTCTGCCGGGCAAGTCACTGACACCCAGGCGCCTGCCTCGCTGGGACAGCCAACAGAGCCTGAACGCACCTGTCGGGCGGGTCAACGACTCACAGGCGCCCGCTTCGCTCACTTCAGCGTCGGCTAACGACCCATCTGCACAGGACACTGCGAATATACAGACGATTCGAGCGAAAGATGCGCCACTGGGAGACACCAGCCTTCTATGTATCTCTAATATTTTAATCCCTGTGAGCACGATGGAGCTTTTCTTCCAGCGGTTTGACATGCTCCAGGATCAGCTTGATGGGCTAAAGGCTCTCGTGAGCAGGGGTTCGGTGCCACGTGGCGTCTCCTCCGCCCCGGCAGAGGGGGGCGCCACAGTCGGCACGGAGGAATTGAATACCCGTATCTCTGCTCTCGAGACCCAGCTAGCAGATAACATCAGTGCGTCTGATAAACTGCTCGACGCCAACAGGCTGCTCCTGGACGAAAATAGTACTCTTAGGGACGAGAGAGAGAGAGAGAGAATGAAACAGTTCTTTTCAAAACTATAATAGCGTAGGATAGAATGCATCGCGACAACAGCGTTAAGAGAGAGAGAGAGAGAGAGAGAGAGAGAGAGAGAGAGAGAGAGAGAGAGAGCAGTCAACGGCAGATGTCCCCCACTATATCGCCAGCCGCATCATAAAGAGCGAGCGCACGGGGCAAGAGTCGCAACAGTGGCGGCGGCAGATTCCTCCACTCTCTTACAAGTCGCGCTGCGGGGACTAGAGCCACAAAGATAAAGCGACGGCGGCAGCAACCACGACAGAGTTCCCCCGCTGTCTCACCAGCCGCGCTCTCTCAATAAAACGGGAGCGCGCGCGGACTAGAGTCACATTCTCAACGGAGGTGGCGAGCGGACGACAGCGGCAGAGAGAGAGAGAAAATCATCGCAGCCGGAGATGCGAGCGGTCGGCTCTTACCAGCGCAATGCGTCTCATCGACCCAAGGTCGCATGAAGTTTCCATCAGTCCTTTTCAGGACTAGAAATATAATTTAAACATGAAACAAACTGTCTCTCTCTCTCTCTCTCTCTCTCTCTCTCTCTCTCTCTCTCTCTCTCTCTCTCTCTCTCTCTCATCAGCTCGCACGCGAACGAGAGTTTTAAAGAAGCGGTAGTGAGCAGTTTACTGCTACTCGACATCTCATAATTTTTCAAACAGTCCTTTTCAGGATTATAATATCATGTGTTATACTATGCTCTCTCGAGAGGTTCAATTCTTTTCAAAAAAACGATAGCGCGATATATAGCCGCAGCAAGGATCTTTGCCGAGCACTGACAGAGCGCGCAAAGATGCACGCGCCGCAGTAAAAATTTCTTACTGCGAGAACGTTACGAGCGCGCGTACCCCTACTCCTCAGCGCGCGCGCTATTGGCACGGCACAGATCCGCGCAAAGGCATAAGACAGAGTGCGCGTTTACGAGCGCTATCAGTCATTCATTGTTAGTCATGACAGAAGCATCATCAGCAGCAGCAGCAGCAGTAGCAAGTCGCGGCGGAGGTGGCAGTCAGTAGTCCGTAGTATAACCGGCTTCGAATGAACCATTCGCCGAGACGCCGAGAAATGCACATAAGGCTCGACGGCGAATGCCGAAACCTGCTCCTCGAGTCGAAGAAATTCACTGGACGCCTTCAGTCAATGAAATTCGTAACAGGACAATCGAGATAGAGCGTCAGAGAGCATCTCACAGCCGCAGCAAGGAGCGGCAGCAAGAGTTGCGGAAGCTCACGCGCAAACCACGCTACGTCAGCCCGAAGCGAAAGCCATGAGCGACGATGAATATGCACAATCGGCCCTTTACAGGGCCACCAAAAATTTTCAAACCGTAGAAAACAAACTGTTTCCCTTTCTCCTCTCCCTCTCTCTCTCTCTCTAAATAGTTAAGAATGGCTCTAGAAAAATAAGGCTCATTCGATCGTCAACGTTCGAGATGTGCTGTCCACGAGGCATAAGCGCAGTCGATAAATCGACGAGTGAAATCAAGCAAAAATTTCAAATGATCTGCATCTTAGCGATGATGCATGTTCATTTGGAGGCGCTTGCTCACATTGAACGAGACGACATTCGTGATCGTGAGGAAATGTTTGAGGTGTTGTACCACATTCAAACTTTCTATCTCGACATGAACGAGGACGACGACGACGACGACAGTTAGCAGCAGCAATAAAAAAAAGCAAATCGGCCCTTTTCAGGGCCACCAAAAATATTAAACGTAGAATATTCTATTATTCCCCTTCACTCTTCTACGAGCATACACTTATATTCAGCGATGACAGCTGCATACTGTCATTCGCTTTTTGACTACCAACATGTGCTGTCCAAGACGATTGAGCATCAGAGAGCGAAAGGAACATCAAGAGCTTTGCTAGTCTTAAACACGCGATGATTGTGGAAATTGTGAGAATTTACTCGGAAGCTGCTGCTCTGCTAGCTCGACATCGAGCCTCGCCAAACTCGAGACGAGTTAGAACATTCTGGGACCTCGTCGACCTGAGATTTTTCCAGTAGGAAACAATCGGCCCTTTTCAGGGCCACTAAATTCTCACAACGTAGAATACGACTATATGCCCCCACCACCACCAACACCTTAAAGTATAAGTATCTGCGCGAGCTCGAGAGAGAGCTCATTCTTCGCAGACATGCCGAGACGACGACGACGAGTCATCAGACTCTGCGACTCTCCAAGAGCACGACCGCGACAAGAGCAAGATTCGACGAGACGACGACTCTTCACGACATCTGATCGGGAAGCGTCAGTGCAGATCGAGAGGCCTCATTCACAGTTCCTAGCGGCTTCTTGGCTCGGTACGCCAAGAGTAGAGTCACCGCCACCGACTGACTCATCGGCGTCCTCGTCGTCATCGTCGTCGTCATCCTCTTCATAGAGTCTCTATAATATTTGAAAAAATCCGTCCTTTAGAGGACTACAAATCTATCTTAACGTAAGACAGTGACTATTTTTTTAACCATCTGCGTGACCTTGAAAATGCTTGAAGAAGAATATGTTCGTAGTGCGAGGCCGTGGATACGAAATCCCACGAGACCTAAGAAACTTCCAACGAATTCTCTCAGACCTCCTTCTCGCCAAGTAAAAGAGAAAGAGTCGCGGAATGTGCCGGTGCTGCCGCTCTCCCTTCCCTCTCATAGTCTGTGGATCATAGAATAATTACCCCCACCAATCGTTGGACTGTTCGCCATTTTTGTAATTTAATGTATAAAAGTCGGAGCGGCAGCGCGAAAAATCCAACTATTCTCAACTTCTCGAGAGAGAACATCTAGTAGATACATGCAGAAAATGGAGCTTATTATTAACTTCCAAGGCTTTCAGTCTTTCAAAGGCGAATTTATCGCTAAAAAAATCGGCATACTGCCAAGTCGCTTTAGCGACGAAAATGTCGAGCCGCAAAGTATTTTGCTGAGTCCGCCGATATGCTGCACGAAGCACATTGCGGCAGAGTATCTGCCGACAAACCAGTGGTTGACCAACAACTTCCACGGCATCGGCTGGGACGATGGATGGGTTCCCTTCTTGCGGATGGAAGATGAGCTCACCGATCGTGTGGCATATGCCACCATAGTATACGTCAAGGTGCGGAGAAGAAAAGGATCATGAAGCTGCTATGCCCGAACGTCAACGTTGTGGACCTGACCGACTATGGCTGTCCACCACTCCGAGAATTATGTTCAGGCCACTTCGTTGACTGCCCGGACCACAAGAATTACTCGAACCCGGTTTGCGCTAAGTTGAATGTAAAAGTCCTCGCAGAGTGGCTCGAAAAATATTGGATGTAGATATATGTATTTGATATAATAAAATTTGAAAAAAAAAAAAAATCTGTCGTTTTCACGACAAAAATATTAGGAAAAAAGTACAGAATAACTGTTTGCGCGCGCACCTTTCTTGCGCATCTCCTTCTCGCTATAAGAAGGACGTCGCGAGCGATAGCTAGTCATTATTCGTATAGCTCTCAAACAAGCAGTATGTGGGCCTACAGCGTCTTCTCGCTACCTGAGAGCGTCCCCGATCTCTGCACGCCGACGGCAGCCGTGGCGAGCAGCATCTCCGGGAAGTTGCGAAACTTCTACCACTACTACGAGGACAACGACGTCGACTACGTTCTGGATCTGCAGAGTTTTAAGGTCGGCAGCCACTTCATCCACAAGGAGCTTGCTATAGCCAGTCTCGAGGGCATCGCCGATCGACGTATACCTCTTCGAGCCGCCGTTCGAATGGACTAGCTTGAGCAGCGAGCAACATCATGAGAACAGCTGGATCGAGAGGAAGTTGATTGGAATCCCTTGATCCGCTGGAACATTCGACAACGACGTAGTCAAGATTCTCGAGAAAAGTCTCAAGAATCCCCGGAACGTCTATGTCAAGGGATTCGAGAAGAGGTTAGCGCCGTCGACTGCTGTACGAGTCATCGCTATGGAAGTTTTGGGTTGTCCATCGCTCAAGCATCTTCTGCTCTCCTCTGATCCTCAATGTGCTGAACGAAATGTTCAAGCATTGAGATCGTGGATGCAGACGTATCGCGGTGTCTTTGGAGAAAATGTGTGTTACTAATATGTACTTTCTTTTGGAATAAAATCATAAAAACTGTCGTTTTCACGGCGAAAAAAAATAACGTAGAACAAGCTTATACTTGTCACCTCTCCAGCGCGTGCGCAGGCTGACGGCGTGTATTTAAGTCGTCGCGAGCGCTAGTATTCATTCTCGAAGTATTCATTCTCGAAGCTATTTTCGAAGCGACAACATGTTCTCCGCGGAGTATTATATTTTCACAATCGACAATCTGATAGCGTGCTCTCTTCTTGACGCGAACGCCGAGGACATCCAGCGTTGGATGGATATTGCGCGAGCATCCATCGATTCGCTGAACACTCCGCTAGAGCAGCCAACGAATTCCGTTGGCAAAATTCGGCAGCTGCAGAACTTTTACACTCATCTCCAGAGCGTTTGGAGAGTTCTCGAAGGCGGTTTGAAGCGAGGAGGTGGCTGGATCAGCAGCCTCGAGTCACCTGGGATGATGTGCATTCGGCTTTTCAAAGCCGCATCAGAAGTGGCATCATCACGAACGTGCAGCACAGCGACATCAAGCGCTTCATGAAGGACGCTGCTAGCCTCTTCAAAGAGCAGATCGAGCTCGCTTTGGCCGAATACAAGTCGATCAAGGTCAATACCGATCTCGCCGCCGAGGAGGAGACGACTGCGATCAAGTATTTTAATACGAAATCACAGTCGATCTTCCAGACTACGAATCTCGATACGTGGTTCTCGAGCAACGTAAGTTAATCCATCGAAAGAGACATGGAGGAGTTTCAAGAGGAGGGTTCGGGCTGGTCGCTTCGTTCCATTCTACATCTCACGGTGAATATCAACAAGTTCAATCCGTTGCGAGGCAACTCC
The DNA here is from genome assembly GCF_009193385.2 of Nasonia vitripennis. Lineage (NCBI taxonomy): Eukaryota > Metazoa > Arthropoda > Insecta > Hymenoptera > Pteromalidae > Nasonia > Nasonia vitripennis. Next base: position 4,219,436 of record NW_022279588.1, read on the forward strand.
TACATCCAACTCCCGGAACCGATCGAGAGGAAGAAAGCCTGTGTCAACGTTCAAAACGACGCAGACGACCAGTGTTTCAAGTGGGCCATACTCTTAGCTTTGCATCCGGCTGAGAAAAATTCGAGCCGCGTTGGCAAGTACAAAGCCTTCGAGAACGAGCTCGATTTCACAGGTATCGAGTTTCCGGTCATGCCTAATCAGATCTCAAGTCTTTACATGCTGAAGAAGAATGGCGGAGGACAGTTTGACGTGTCTCACTGTCAGATTACGGCTTCGAAGAGAGAGAAGCACGTCAATCTTCACTTCGTACAAGATCATTACGAGGACGAGGATGAGCAGAACGACAACGACGACGACGATGAGAACGTACCCTCTCTGAAATTCCACTACGTGTGGATAAAATATTTATCGCGATTGGTCTCGACTCAGCTGAGCTCTCGCAAAGCGAAGCAATTCATTTGCGATCGTTGTCTGCACTATTTTTGGACTGCCGACAAACTAGCGGAGCATGAGAGAGACTGCACGAGGCTCAACAGCTTCAAAGTCAAACTGCCGAACGAGACGAATAATAGGCTGAAATTTAAAAATTATCGCTACAAGGAGCGTTCACCATTCGTAGTGTACGCTGACTTTGAATGCCTGCTCAAATCTGTCGAGGAAGACAAGCGCGCTAATAAGGAGCACGAAGCCTTCTGCGTCGGCTACTACGTAAAGTGCAGCTTCGACGAATCCAAGTCGACGTACAAGAGCTAAAGACTGTCGAGGCGGTGTTCGAGAAGGACGACGCTTACAGCGCGCAACAGATCGATCTGTTGAAACTTAAGGGAGTGTTTCCTTACGAGTACGTGTCTACGCTGGAAAAATCCGACGAGACTTATCTGCCAGCTCAGTCGGAATTTCACAGCCGCCTGACTGACAGCGACATCTCCAGCGACGACTACGAGCACGCGAAGGCGGTATGGCAGGCTTTCGACATTCGGACGCTCGGCGAGTACTCGGATCTGTATCTCAAGACAGATGTGCTACTACTCACCGAAATCTTTGAGAATTTTCGAGACAACTGCATGAACGCTTACGGTCTGGATGCGGCTCACTACTACACGACACCCGGTCTCTCGTGGGACGCGATGCTCAAGTTTACGGGCGTAGAACTCGAGCTGCTCACCGATATCGAGATGCTACTCTTTATCGAGTGAGGCATTCGCGGATTTGTGAGTCAGTGCTGTAATCGCTACGCAGAGGCCAACAATAAGTATATGGCCGAGAACTACGATCCGACAAAGGAGTCCAAGTACTTGATGTACTTTGACGTTAATAACCTCTACGGGTGGGCCATGAGGCAATCCCTGCCTTGCTCCGGCTTCAAGTGGATCGAGGACATCGAGAACGCGAGTTTCTACGACGTGGCCGACGACAGTCCCATCGGCTACATCCTCGAGGTGGATCTGGAATACCCGGAGGAACTCCACGACTCTCACAAGGATTTGCCAATGTGTCCGGAGCACAGGGTAGCGCAAGAGTCGAAGCAAGAGAAGCACTACGCTCTACTACAAAGAGCGTTACGTCATTCACTACAGAAGTCTCAAGCAGGCGCTGAAGTATGGTCTCCGCTTGAAGAAAATTCACAGAGCCCTGAGTTTCAATCAGAAGGCCTGGCTCAAGGACTACATCAATCTCAACAGCGAGATGCGCAAGAGAGCCGAGAACGAGTTCGAGAAGAATTTGTTCAAACTCATGAACAACGCGGTCTACGGAAAAACGAAGGAAAACGAGCGGAAGCGCGTCGATGTGAAGCTCGTGAATAAGTGGAAAGGTCGCTACGGCGCTGAGGCTCTCATAGCTAAGCCGAATTTCCACAGCTGCTCCGTGTTCGACGAGAATCTCGTAGCGATTCAACTGGCTCGCACCGAGATCAGCATCACCAAGCCAATCTACGTGGGACTCAGCGTTCTCGATCTCTCCAAGTCTCTCGTGTACAGATTCCACTACGACTACATGAGGAGTCGATTCGGCGACAACTGCAAGCTGCTCTATACCGATCCGGATAGCTTGGTGTACGAGATCGGTGGCCGAGACGTCTACGAGATCATGAAGGAAGATCTCCACGAGTTCGACACGTCGGACTATCCGCAAGACAATCCGTTCGAGATGCCGCGCGCCAATAAGAAGATCGTCGGCCTGATGAAGGACGAATGCAATGGGAAGATCATGACAGGATTAGTCGGCTTGCGCAGCAAGATCTACGCCGTTCGGATTCAAGGTCAGCAGATGTCCATCAAGAGGGCTCAAGGCGTGAAGAGTGCTGTGGTGAAGAAGACGCTCATCTACGGGGACTACGTACACTGCCTACTCGAGAACGCTCCGATCTCGAAAGAGCAGTATAATATTCGCTCGCGACTTCACATTCTCAGGTCGGAGAAAGAGAGCAAGGTGGCTCTAAGTCCCAACGACGACCACCGATATTTGCTCGAAGGGGAAACACTGATACGCTTCCTTGGGGTCATTACAAAATCCCCGAAAACGCTCGCAAAAGAGCGACTTCTGACGAGGTAGAGGGCACCAGCAAGAGGGCGCGAGTGGAGGGGAGCGATGGAGCGAATATAAGTCTAGCCGTCGTCGATGAGAATTCATTTGTGAAGGAAAACCGTGGCGGAGCTCGACGATGCTTTGCAGGCGTTTCTACCCTAACGATTCGCCTTGGCTTTAGACAAGGATGAGGAGTTCTTCAACAGAACGGCGGAAGAAGCTAGCAGCTCCAAGCTATTCCTAACCAAGAACGCAGGCAGCAGCAACATTGCATTCTCCTCTTCTCCCTGAACATTGTAATAATAATAATATGGTTTGAAATAAAATTGAAAAAAAAATGTTTTAACGACAAAAAAATAACGTAGTCACGAGGAACAAACAAAATATTTGGAGAGAGGGGCGAGCTGTGAATATAAGCCAGGTATCTGCCTACTCTGAATCATTAGCTCGCAGAACATTCAACATGCTCGCCGACAAGACGATAGCCGACTTGGAGGAAGATGTAACGTACATGGTTACAGAGCTCCAACTCATCAGCACCGAGTCAGGAACGCAAGCTGTGGCTCTTCTGAACGACTCATCTCAGCTTCTTCTACCACAACGTTTCGCTGTAGCGTTCGAGAACGAGGAGGAATACTTCTACATACTGACAGCTGCAGCTAATACCTACAGGCTATTCGTCACTAAGAAGCAGAACGGAAGCCTTGAATTTTCGTTTCTTTAAACATGTATATGTATTTATTGTGAATAAACTATGTGTCGTTCTCACGACAAATACAAAGAGAAATAACGAGGAACAAAATATTTTTTACACTGACTGAGATTTGTCAATCCACGTATTGTGAGTGTTGTCAAATCCAAGCCACTTTACAAATACCTCCTTACCTCGTCTCTTCAAGACCTTCTCGATGAGATAGACGTCCGGATGGGCCGTCATCGAGAGTTCTTGCTCGTAAAACCAGCCAGCGATCGGCTCATCGCGAAAGTCTCTTAGTTCATAAGTCACCGGCTTCGTGCGTCTGACTCGAGAGATAGTAAATATATCGGTCGACCAGTTGGCCGTATAGCCTTTTTTCGAACAAATTTGTCGCTTTGCTCACTCTGACTTTGTCATTGACTTTGAACTTTGGTTTCTGCTGCTTTGCTGCTGCTGCTGCCTCGTGTGCAAACTTTTTCATGGCTAGCTCGACATTGGCAGCCGTCACATCCTTAGGCTTCATACCGATAGTACGATGCTTGCGACTGTTGTAGGCAGTCAGGAGTTTACTCAGCACATTGTACCATTTGAAGCTGCTGCGTAAGCTAAACTGCTTCCACATGGCATTTTTTAACGTACGATTGAAGCATTCGCAAAACGCAGCCTTGAGATTACTATACGTCGAGTACAGATTAATCTCGTACTGTTTCATGAGATTCCGAAAGGTGGAGTTGTAAAATTCTTTGCCATGATCCGTATGCAAGTTTTTAGGCACTCGACCTCCCAGCAGTATGCTTTTCATAGCAGCTGCTACGTCTGCGCCGGTTTTTCTCATCAAGGGAATGGCCCAAGCGAATTTCGAAAACGTGCCTATGGCAGTGAGCATATATCTGTAGCCGCGACTCCTTCTCTTTCACTTGGCGAGAAGGAGGTCTGAGAGAATTCGTTGGAAGTTTCTTATGTCTCGTGGGATTTCGTATCCACGGCCTCGCACTACCAACATATTCTTCTTCAAGCATTTTCAAGGTCACGCAGATGGTTAAAAAAATAGTCACTGTCTTACGTTAAGATAGATTTGTAGTCCTCTAAAGGACTGATTTTTTCAAATATTATAGAGACTCTATGAAGAGGATGACGACGACGATGACGACGAGGACGCCGATGAGTCAGTTGGTGGCGGTGACTCTACTCTTGGCGTACCGAGCCAAGAAGCCGCTAGGAACTGTGAATGATGAGGCCTCTCGATCTGCACTGACGCTTCCCGATCAGATGTCGTGAAGAGTCGTCGTCTCGTCGTATCTTGCTCTTGTCGCGGTCGTGCTCTTGGAGAGTCGCAGAGTCTGATGACTCGTCGTCGTCGTCTCGGCATGTCTGCGAAGAATGAGCTCTCTCTCGAGCTCGCGCAGATACTTATACTTTAAGGTGTTGGTGGTGGTGGGGGCATATAGTCGTATTCTACGTTGTGAGAATTTAGTGGCCCTGAAAAGGGCCGATTGTTTCCTACTGGAAAAATCTCAGGTCGACGAGGTCCCAGAATGTTCTAACTCGTCTCGAGTTTGGCGAGGCTCGATGTCGAGCTAGCAGAGCAGCAGCTTCCGAGTAAATTCTCACAATTTCCACAATCATCGCGAGTTTAAGACTAGCAAGCTCTTGATGTTCCTTTCGCTCTCTGATGCTCAATCGTCTTGGACAGCACATGTTGGTAGTCAAACAGCGAATGACAGTATGCAGCTGTCATCGCTGAATATAAGTGTATGCTCGTAGAAGAGTGAAGGGGAATAATAGAATATTCTACGTTTAATATTTTTGGTGGCCCTGAAAAGGGCCGATTTGCTTTTTTTTATTGCTGCTTCTAACTGTCGACGTCGTCGTCGTCCTCGTTCATGTCGAGATAGAAAGTTTGAATGTGGTACAACACCTCAAACATTTCCTCACGATCACGAATGTCGTCTCGTTTAATGTGAGCAAGCGCCTCCAAATGAACATGCATCATCGCTAAGATGCAGATCATTTGAAATTCTTGCTTGATCTCACTCGTCGATTTATCGACTGCGCTTATGCCTCGTGGACAGCACATCTCGAACGTTGACGATCGAATGAGCCTTATTTTTCTAGAGCCATTCTTAACTATTTAGAGAGAGAGAGAGAGGGAGAGGAGAAAGGGAAACAGTTTGTTTTCTACAGTTTGAAAATTTTTGGTGGCCCTGTAAAGGGCCGATTGTGCATATTCATCGTCGCTCATGGCTTTCGCTTCGGGCGGACGTAGCGTGGCTTGCGCGTGAGCTTCCGCAACTCTTGCTGCCGCTCCTTGCTGCGGCTGTGAGATGCTCTCTGACGCTCTATCTCGATTGTCCTGTTACGAATTTCATTGACTGAAGGCGTCCAGTGAATTTCTTCGACTCGAGGAGCAGGTTTCGGCATTCGCCGTCGAGCCTTATGTGCATTTCTACTCTTGACTCGTCCCATCTCCTGGTTCGAGTTCTTTGTAACAGTCATTGGACGCGGAAACTCGTTAGCCTGTGTCGATCGCAGAGCGACGTACACAGGGTAACGATGCTCCCGCGCCTACTGACTGCCATCTCCGCCGCGACTTGCTACTGCTGCTGCTGCTGCTGCTGCTGATGCTTCTGTCATGACTAACAATGAATGACTGATAGCGCTCGTAAAAGCGCACTCTGTCTTATACCTTTGCGTGGATCTGTGCCGAGCCAATAGCGCGAGCGCTGAGGAGTGGGGGTACGCGCGCTCTTTCGCGCGCGCCAGAGAGAACGTTCTCGCTGTAAGAAATTCTTACTGCGCGCGCATCTTTGCCAATAGCGCGCGCGGTAAAGATTCTCGAACCTTCTGCAAGAAATTTTTACTACGGCGCGTGCATCTTTGCGCACTCTGTCAGTGCTCGGCAAAGATCCTTGCTGCGGCTATATATCCCGCTATCGTTTGTTGAAAAGAATTGAACCTCTCGAGAGAGCATAGCATAATACATGATATTATAGTCTTGAAAAGGACTGTTTGAAAAATTATGAGATGTCGAGTCGCAGTAAACTGCTCACAACCGCTTCTTTAAAACTCTCGTTCGCGTGCGAGCTGATGAGATTAGATTAGATTAGATTAATTGCTCTTTATTTTTGTACATTTTGTTGTACATATAACAAATATAGTGTATTATGATAAAGGAATAAATAAAATTTGTGTAAGGGTATATAGTATAAGGTGTGTGTGATGTTGAGAGATGACATGAGATGAAAGAGAATGTATGTATGTTTGTGCGATGTTTATGTGTTTTCCAAATTAAAGAAATAATTTTTAGCTGCTTGTTTGAAGTGTGATATGGATAGTGTGTCGCGAAGTTGAGATGGAAGGCTGTTCCAGAGGTAGGAGGCGCTGATGAAAAATGAATTCCTCAGCGTCTCCGTCTTGAAGGACGGGATGTCCAGTGGAGTCACCTCGCCCCTGACAGGCCTGAGTGCGACGTGGAAGTCAAAATAGGCTAGTAGATAAGCTGGTATTGAGGTGTTGAAAATTTTTCTAAGAAAACAGGCCATGAAGTACTTCCTACGTCCGGCGGTGGTGAGCCATTGCAACTCACGCCTGTAAGGGGAGATGTGCTCGTCCCTCTTTACACCATAGATGTATCGGATTCCCGTATTGGCAAGCCTCTGCAGTTTTAAGTCAAGCTCTTGGGTCAGGTCGCAGTAAACAAGTGAGCAGTAGTCGATGAGGGGAAATAGGAGTGCTTGCACCAAATGTTGGCGCAACCTGAGGCTAGTGCTCTTCCGAAAGAAATATAGCCGATACATTAAAGAGTGAGCACGTTTACAAGTTTGTGTAACGTGCTCTTTCCACGTAAGTTTTGAGTCAAGCACCAGCCCCAGGTTGCGCACAGATGATTCAAAGTTGACCTGGGCCCCCCCTATATTTATATAGGTGTTAGCAGTAGAAGGTAGAGCATTGATATAGTAGGGTGAGCCCAGGACGATCGCCTTAGTCTTACTAACATTCAGCTTAAGTCTGTTTAGTGCTGCCCAGCCCATTATCCTCTCGGCGTTAGCACTCATCTTGTCAGAACAGGAATCGAGCTCCTCAAGGGGGCATTGACAGTAGATTTACAGATCATCCGCGTAGACTAGATGGGATACATCTGAGTCAAGGCAGAGGCCAATGTCATTGATGTATAACGCGAACAATAAGGGGCCCAAGACTGACCCCTGTGGGACACCGGTGTTTAGTGGTAGGAATGTAGAGAGTTCGTTGTTGTCGCCAATGACGGCCTGTTCTCTACCAGAAAGGTAAGATGCAAGCCAGCGGATAACCTGCTTGGAGAAGCCGAAGGAGGGTAGCTTTCTGAGTAGCCTGACGTGACACACTGTATCAAACGCCTTGCTAAAATCAAAAAGAAGCAGAAGGGTGACCTTCTTCCTGTCCATTCCAAGCCTGACATCATCAGTCAGCTTAATCAAGCCGGACTGCGTGCTGTGGCCAGTGCGAAAACCAGTTTGGAAACTATCAAGATAGAGTCTAGATGAGAGAGAGAGAGAAAGAAAGCTGCTACCGCCGTTGACTGCTCTCTCTCTCTCTCTCTCTCTCTCTCTCTCTCTCTCTCTCTCTCTTTTGCAAGCAAAATTCATTTTACGTTATTGATTTTGTAGTCCTAAAAAGGACCGATTGAAATTCGTCGGATCGTCTGCCAATGTTCAAGATTGTCCGCGCTGGCTCCGCTGTCGTCGTCCGCCCGGCACCACCATATTAAATGCTGCTCCCCGCGCGATCCCACTGCCGTCCGCTCACCACCGCCGTTGAAAATGCAATTCTAGTCCCCGTGCGTGCTCTTGCTTTATGATGCGAGCGCGGCTCGCGAGATAGTGCTGGAAGTCTGTCGCTACTGCTACCGTCCGCTGTCGAGACTCTAGTCCCGCTGCGTAGCTTGCAAGATGGGGGAATCTGTCGCCGCCGCCGCGCAGCTTTACCAATAGCGCGCTCTTTCAGCATAGCGCGCGCGGTAAATATTCTCAAACGTTCAGAAAATTTTTGGTACATTATTTTGTTATGCAATCCGTACATGGTGAATTTAAGTTATTTTTACCATAAGAGCTATGTATCATTGATTGCTTAACGATATTATGTAACCTTGGAACCTTGGATATTTCATTTCATCGGGTATTTCTGTACTTATAAGTTATCAACATCATCTACATTTTTCAGTTTATGATTTTTATGAAGAAACCCCTCGTAAAAATATTGATGTAATTTTGTGATGTATTAACATTACGTATTTCTTCATGTAATTTTGATATGTGTTTTCTGACGTCAGTTTGTTATGTACCGATTTCGAACTTTTTATCACGTAATTTTATGACTCTTTGGAAAAATTAAAATATTTCAGCTTCACGAAACATTTTTACATGATTTAAGTATGTTCTTTGATTAAATAATTATTTAGGTCTAAATACTTACTACTAAATACTCTTACATACTTCTGAAAAGTAATAATTTTTCAAAAAAGTCATGAAATTACGTAATAAACGGTCGAAATCAGTACATAACAAACTGACGTCACAAATCACATATCAAAATTACATAAAGACATACATAATTTTAATACATCACAAAATCACGTTAATATTTTCACGAGGGAAGCCAACAAGTGCATATGTGGTAAACCTCTTTTCTGAAACTCAATTACATAAGTATATGCAATACATTTTTTTTAAATGTTGAATAATAATCTTCTCAGAAAAATATGACAAATATGTTTACTTGTATTATTAACCTGAATTATTTTATGAATCATATGCGACATATAGACATATATGTATATTTTACATACATTATCGGAGGTGATCTTAAGATGATGTCCAGATGAAAGGGATGCTGAAAATAATTCTTTGTGCAGATATGTTTTTTTTTCAAAGCTATGTGTTTAAGAATATGAAATTACAAATTCTGCATGTATTCATGCATACCGCAAGATGTAATCTGCAGCTTTGATCTAGATGTAAAAAATGCTGCAAATATTCATTTTTTCAGATGTAATCTTTTTTTGGAGTTATTTGTTTGTAAATATGAAATGACAAATACTGTATGTATTTATGTGTATCAAAAAATGTAATCTGCAGTTTTGGCCGAGATAAAAGGGATGCTGCGAACAATTCTTTGTGCAGATATGCTCTTTTTTCAAATTTATTTGTTTGTGAACATAAAATGACAAATGCTGTGTGTATTCATGCATATCACAAGATGTAATCTGCAAATTTGGTTCACAAGGAACGGATGGCGCAAATATTAATTTGTGCAGATGTGATTTTTTTTAAAGCTTTGTATTTATGAAAATGAAATGACGAATGCTATATGTATTTATGCGTATCACAAGATGTTATCTGCAGATTCGGTCCAGATAAAAGGAATGCTGCGAATAATTATTTCTGTATGAACTGTACGATAACTTTATACAATGGTTTATGGGTACAACAATGTTTGTTTTGGAGTAATACATAAGGATGAAGGAAGCTACCTGTCAAGGAATTAGCAGCGGTTTTGTATTGCTATATTTTTTACAATGTTATTTTAGAAGATTGTGACATGGATAGAATATTTGAAATAGTATATTCAACATTTAAAAATGATACTTTTATTTCATTACTTTATATATATATAAGTATTACAATAGTACAAAGTTAATATTTTTCATCAAATTGTGAAAAATAGTAATAATTTTGTTTTTGGTAAATTTTAAGCTTTTTTGTTAAAATCTGTTTATTAGCATTTGGAAAAGTTTTCTTATATTCACTGACAACTTGTAATAAGTACTTTCTTTGATCTTCTTTCTTAGTAAGTACATTTAAATATTCTTCCACCAAATGAACAGCTCTTTCAGCTGTATCGTTTACGACTTGTAGATGTTGAACTATCAATAATCCCTGCTGGAAATGTTCATTTTTCGACCAACTTTCGACATCTGATTGCAAAAATATATTATTTATATTGAATCTTTTGAAAAAATTCAAAGTATAAGCATTCATAAAATAGTCAACTTCTTTGCCTACTAAAATCTCTATATCCTTTGCATTATTAAGGAAAAACCGTTTGGGCGCATCGATGCTTGAATCAACGTTTTTCCTTAAAGCTGCAACCATCTTTTTTTTTACCTCTGCTGAAACTTCCTCATCAAAGAAAGAAAGAGCGCTCGCCTCGGGGCTCAAATACCATAAGTGATTTTGAATTTTATGTAAACCTACCTCAGCTATTTTATAGTCAACACTTTTATATTTGTAAATGTTTTTAATAAATTGTAGATCTTGATTTGGTGCTTTGAGAGCAATAGGAGCAATGAACCATGCTTGAATGTATACAAAAATCACAAAAAGGCATATGACAAAAAGACCTTTTCTTTCTTTAGGTGTCAAAGAATACGATCCGCGAAACATGTAAATTTTGAGTGTATAAATGGCTTTGACGATCCAATGTGCATGATGAAATGCTCCAGGTTTTCTAAATTTCACCTTATTACGTGGTACACATTCCAGAAAAATTTGACTTAATTCAAGAAGCTCCTTATAATCATCACGAGGCCATTGAGAGTTTAACGATTTTTGTATAAAAGCTTTATGTGAGCGATTTGTTCAAGTAATTGTGGGTGATTGATATCATGTAGTCCACTTTCGTATTGACTTTGATCAATATTGTTCCAACTATCGTGAAATCTTTTGAATAATGGTACGTTTGGTCCGTTTGTACCAGGTAGTTTTTCAGCAAATACACCAGCTAAAATAATTTCGTATATGTGGTGACGACAAGGTAAGTAAAGTAGATCATGGTCTAAATATTGCTCTAAAATAACTGCTGCGCCATTACGGTAACCTAAATTAGAATTATTTGTATCACAACATAACGCTTTAATTGATTCTTTTAAACCCCAATCATTTAGAGCCCTGTAAATTGCGTCGGCTTGCGTTACACCTTTACCGTCTGGTAATGCTGGTACATCTATAATTTTCTCACTTTTACCATTAGTCACAACAATTGGTAATCTGTCAATATTTTTACCAATTATCGAATCTGGAATAATTTTTCCGTCCCAATGAAGAACTGCAGCATTTATTTCTGTATTGCCATATAACTTTTTAATCTTTTCCGCTTTTTCTTTGCGAATAATAGTTCGATATCTATTGTAGGAAGATTTATTTAAAATTAAATCATCAGTATTATAATTCAGGCTTCGGCTACAGCGCTTATTAAATGCACAGAGTTTCTGTATGAAATTATCTAATACTGAGACTACTCTTTCAGTCATCACATTAATCTGTCCTCTAATTTGTCTCGATTCATAGTTTCGACCTATGAGTTTATAATGTGAGCCAGTACTTTGTTGAGACAAAATAATAGTTTCTTCGGAAGATTGTAAGAACTGGCTTGATCCCAAAGATGGTCGTGATTCTGAAACAATATAAAATGTTTGAATGAAATTTCCTTAACTAGTTACTTATTAAGATAAGTAATGAGTAATCTTTGCTTTTTAATTATGGTATGCATAAGAGAATGTCTATTCCTTAGCTGTTTTTATTTTTTGTTGTTTAGAACAAATCTCACAGTTAATCAACAAGTTTAAATTAAAGATCATAAATTAAACGAAGCTGTATTTATTTCAATAAGTAAGCAGTTTAAAAACAAAACCAATCAGTCTGTTAAAAAACCGTGATAAAATTAGAATATATTAGTAGATTAGTTCAATTGTGTTGAGATAGTCGGTAATTAAGTGAAAGACAACGTTAATCTTCTATTATTAACTATAGTATAGAGTAGTTCATTGGTAGTGGCAGTAGCTAAACGGTTCGTCTGTTTACGTCACAGTCTTAAAGTAGAATAGAAAGAACCATGCGCAGTGCGCTCGCTCCCTCCTGCGCTCGTTTCGTTGCGCGAAATCGTTGCTCGCCAAGAGAAGGTGCCACGAGTATCGAATTCAGACAAGATTATAGTATTTACTAATATTTACAACAAATTTTTGTAAACTTTTAAAAGTTAAGTTCAGTCCCAAAAGAGCCTGTTCGTATAACCTGCAAACTTTCTATTCAAATATCTTTTTAAAATATGATTGGTAAAAAATATTGAAAAGAATCAGGAAGGGTCGAGATACTCTAGAAAAACATATTTTTTCAACACGTGCATGAAAAAGGCCCTTTTCGATGCAAACGAATAGAAAATTGAGTTTTTAATGCAGCGGGAGGAAATCGTACATTGTGCAACAAGGGGAGAAAATAAGCTATTTCAAGCGAGGGTGAGGTGTTCAGCACGAGTCGGAATCGAGGGCGTTATAAAAATAATCTTTACTTAATGCTTTTCACGATATTATTAAAAATTACGTACCTTGTGATATGTTTACAGGATTGTCTTCGTGGTTTTGATTAGCATTATGAATATCATTTTCACCGTTATTGTGATAAAAAATTTCGGGATGCAAGTTAAAAGATGGGACTCCTGGATCTGACGAATGCATCTCCTCTTCTCGAGTCGAATTATGTGTTTCTAAACTTGAAAATGATTGATCTATTAAATAACCATTTGTTAATAATATTTAAAGGAACAGTAGAAATAATTCTTAATCGCGACGTGACATACCTTGTGTCTCGTTAGAGTGCTTTTTAATTTCAGCATCAGATGAACTGTTTAAATTTTGCAGTCTACCAGATCGTTGATCAAGTAAAAATGTCTTTCTTGGTCCATCGATCATCTTCGATGCATCGCCATGAGCAATATCAAATAACGTTTTTAATTGATTGGAAAAACAATCTTCTTTCTTCTTATTTGAAACTAAATGTTTATTTTTGACTATTTTGAGATAAACTGAATATAAATTGTCCAATTTTTGAGTACATTGGTGATGCTGACTAGTGGGAATATCAGCTTTTTTCCAAAAAATTAGGAGTTCATCAATTACTATTTTAATACTTTCTTTTACAGATTTATTCAGTGTTTTAATATTATACAACAATACTTGTAAGACTTGCTGCTTGCTTGGTAATTGGTTTCTGGAAATGTGATCTGATGTTATTCCGATAAGGAATATATCATTTTCCAGTTGTTGCCTCGACATTTCGTAATATTGGTTTCTTAAAATGCAGGACGTTTATAAAAAAATCAACAAAGATAATCGTGAAATATAAAAATAGTAGAGTGGTAATTTTTAAATGTAAAAAAACGTAAGAAAATGTAACAACGTACAATAAAGTGTAAGATGTAAAAAAATCTAAGAAAATGCAATAAAGTGTGATATTTTGTTGGGTGTTCGACCGTTTTAACGTTTGATTATATTACAATTTATTGCAATTTCTCACTTTTTTATCAGTTACTTACAGTTTGTTACATTAATTTTTTTACATTTCCTTAAAATTTGTTACAATTTCTAATATTTTAAAATTGGTTTCATTTTGTTGATTCTACTTTTTTGATAATTTTCATAAGTTTTATAAAAATATATTTTATATAAAAATGTAACAATTCGTATAAAAACGTAAGAAAATGTAAGTAAGTATAATAAAATGTACCAAATACCATTTACTTACATAATATTATACTTACATACGATTTTTTAATTTTTGTGCTTTCTTAAATTTTCTTTCATAAAGACAAGTAAAGAAACGTAAGAAATTCAATAAAATGTCGCAAACTGTAATAAAATATAAAAAAGGACCGAGACCCAACAAAACGATACAAAATATTACATTTTGTTACATTTTATTACACTTTCTTACGTTTTTTATGTCCACTAGAGAAGTATGATGATTTTTAGGCAAAATTTTAAATATTGTTTATTTTTCATTTCAATAGATCTTAAAGTTCTTATTCAATTTTATTACAACAAAATTTTTTAGAACATTTTATCATACTATTATCATGTTACATTTATAAATTTTCTTATTTTCTTTTACATAACAAGTATGGTATTTAAACATTTTTCCAATATAAAATATCTTCAAAATATTGACGTTATTACAATAATTCTTAATAAAAGTATTGCATTCAAAGTATTTTGAAATTATTAAGTCAGCAGTCATATTTGAATAGCTGTTATTAACTTCATTTACAAGATTTATTAAAACTTGACAAAAATAAATAATTAAAACTCAGGAAGACGTATACTATGTATGTAGGAACAATATTAAAGTATAAATATAAATAAAAAAATATAAAAACAGAAATTCAAATATGAATATGTTTTTCAGAAATATGCATAATCGGTTTGCTTATACACACATAATTAAAAATATCAAATTTCCCTGAAAAATAACAATTTTTCACCGACTTACACTAAATAATTTTATCTTAAAACATGAACTTTTCCACACTTGTCACCAGTCAATAATATCTTTTATACACTTTGCTTATATTTAAGAGGTATACATTATTACGGATACTACAGGGATAAAATTTTACTAAATGATTTTTTTACGTTCAAATTGCACTTTTTAAATTTTGCTTATTTTAGAGGTGTACATTATTACGAATGCTACACAGGATTACTAAATGATTTTTTTACGTTTAATTAGAATGCATCTATTTATACGTATTAACTATACAAAATTTCAAAAGCTCATTATGCCACGTCTAACTCTAAGGTCATCAAGCAATGTAGTCGCCACCTGGTGGACAGATTTGAAACAAAAGTAATTCATTTACATCCATGTTTCAAATTATACTACTGCATTCTAGTACTTTCATATTAGTACTTTAATTTAGAACCGCTTAAAAAAATTGTCATAATATAATTACTAAAATACAATAAAAACTCAATAAATCAGATTTTGTGTCAATGCGTAAAAACAATGTTTATAAGTCCTTTAGTAGTTTTTCATGGGGTTTTAGATATTAAATTGCGCTATATTTTGACCAAAAACAGTAGTTTTCATTCGAATCCAAACGTTTATTGGCGATTAAAAGGCGCACACGACCAATAAACAGTAAATATGTAAAATACGTAAAATTATGTAAAATAACGCATATGTAAAATTAAGAAAATACGTAAAAATCATAATATTAACGTATTAAGCAAAGCCTGCTTAATTATTTTTAAATAATATTTGGGGATTTGAACAAATAACACATTCTAACGTGTAAAAACATATATTTTAACTATTTTTAAATTTGTTTCCTTACATTCGTGAGATATCGAAAATCACAATACTGAAATTAATGATAAATAAGATTTTCACGTTTCACGCATTTTATTAAAAATGTCGATTGCTTTAGCATCGTCTTAAATGCACCAAAAAAAAAATTCTTTTTTTCAAAACCTATTTATTTTTGTGTAAACTTTTGATCTAAGGGGTGCGCTCCGCCGCTACATACATTCGGGAAATAAGGGACACCCTAATATATATACATATACCAGCAGGTATTACAGGTATTGTTTACCTCTGCAGGTTTAAGTATTTTCTAAATTTGGAAATAATCTGTACTTTCTTTATCTGATTAATAAATTTAAATTCAAATTAAGTCAAATACAGATTTGGTGGTATTTGCGAAACTAAGACCAATATTAATAACACTTGTAAACAATTACAATTGGTTTTTATTTTGCTTTTGATATTGAAGGAAAAATAAGGAATTTTTACCTTAGTAAAAACGTTTGTGATTTTTAGGCCAGTTTTGAGCCAAAAATCACCAAACTGGTCAAGAAATGCTGAACGAACTGCCCTGAAAAGATCGCATTGTAGGTACTTTTCCTGTCCTGCACTGGACAAAACTGTCGTATTTTTAAAATAAAAATATTCATCAGATTATTATAATGTTTATTGAGCAGTATGCTACTGTATTGTAGAAATTATCAAAAAGCTCAATGAAAATTTGATAACCAGTCATTATACGTTACAAAAACCTTTAATATGAGATAAATAGAGTTGACAAATTTCTAACCTAAAAGTACGAATATGTAACATCCAACGATGCTACTGCGCTTATTTTAAAACTACACCTTTAGCCTGTACTTTCGTACAATAGCTGGGTGCTTTGAATGTTTGCTTAATGTAGGAATGAAAGGAAAATAAATTTTTTATAAAATGACCCGGAGTTATTCGAATCTAAATTCTAAAAGAGTGAGAGAGGGATAAATGACCCGGTTTTAAACGGTTCACTTAGCCAAGCTATAGGTTTAGGCAGGTGTAGAGAAGTTATGATAGCAATATTAAAGTTACTTACTTTTTTCTTTTTTGTTCTTGCTGGGCGTCGTATTAACTGACACAGAGTTTATATTTGAGGACTTTGGAGATATGTAGAAGAAAACTTTAGACAGGAATTATAATACTCACAAAACTAATTTATATTTTTTTCTGCTTAAAATTCAACTGTTTGCTTACAAAAACTTACGTGCGTACAAGCGCGGAATAAAACTAAAATGCGTACTAGCGCGTGAATCTAACTATCGCGTACAAGCGCGAGAAATCTACCAAGCTTACTTAGAGCCGGGACCGGAGTAATGAACTAGTCTGATGTTTGGCAGCACGAAAGGCCTGGAGTCCTCCCTTCTCGATTTTGTTAAGGTCTCGTTCCGCCTAGATGCCAAAAATTAGAGTAAGAGAAGCCGTTATATTTGAGCTTTCCCTCACTTACGCCGAATTTGTGTAAAATTTCCCAAGCATTTTGTTTATCATTAATAATAGTTGAATAGAGTTTTGTATTAAATAATCAATATTATAATTTTAATGCTTGTGAAATTCTCTACAAACCGATACCAAAATAATTAAACTTAAAATAATTAAACTTCAGTAATAAAGCTTTTCTGCGTGTTTGTTAAATAAAATATTATAAATAAATAAATTTACTATTGAATTTACTAATAAAATTTATATTTCATTTGTTTACAGCCTCAATACTTATATTGTATACTCCCTTTTTATTTTTAAAATTTAATGAATCAGCAATGCATCGTTATAACAACCGTAGCTTCACACCGACCGATTATTATTATAACTCTGCAAAAATGATATACTCTACTGCAACAATCGTAGCTTCACACCGACCGACTGTCGCAACAAAATATATGATAAAATTAAAATAAACAAATAGACACTTGATCCATTCATAAATTATGCACAAGAAGCAAACTGTATAAATCGAAAAATATACAGTTGAGTGCCAAATAATAAATAAATAGATCGCGTTATCAGTTTGTAACATTATAACTATACTACAAGCTGCAAACAAACTATGCATTTATATACATTTATGTAGAACTATCCCACCAAAACTGTCGCTAAAAGCGAACGTATGCAATTCGAAAATTGCATAGTTTATACAACAGCCTGATGAAAAATAATTCTAAATAAATATTTCGATTTTGACAAAAATAAATATTCGTATTTTGAAAATCAGCGGAAAATTCCGGGATCGGTACACAGCTGCAAGCATGCGTATCTCGCGAAACTGTCCCTGCAATAAAAAAAGGTCCGAGCTTCGTAGGCTGTTTTAATTACGGTCGCTCTAGATGCTGTAGATATCTTAGGCACACGCAGCTGCTTGTCATAAAATTGCACTCGGTCCATCGCGCCGAAAACTTTTTCGTACCGACTAATGCGCAGAAAAACTTTACTATCGCTATTGTAGTGCATGCGCTGATGCCTCTCGTCGATGCGCGCAGCTCAAAAGGATTATGTCTATATGTCCCTCGCTTTCTCTCTTCAGGCCCGCATCTCCGAATTCGCTCTGGACGAGCGTCACGTAAGCATTTATGCATTTTTGAAAATTAAAGTTTAAGCAATTTTTAAAAAATATTGAAGTAATCGCACGATGTGACAAATATGTAGCACAAAATATGTCAAACAATATTTTGCTTCTTAGAAAGTTGCGTGGGCAAATTAAGTAAGTAACAACATGTTACTAACAAGGAGCCACAGTGTCAGTAGGCAATATGTCATGATTCATTACTAGCGTGATTCACCTCGCTCCTAACGTCGCTTGGTATAATATACATTGCAATAGTGATAAAATCAAAGTTTTGTTAAAATCTTTTTACCAAAGAGTGAGTGAGAAAAATCGGTTTTTACATTTTAGCTTTTTAGTTGAAAACCGCTCGACAAAATCGTTTAAAATTTCAGCAGCAGATAGCTTCTTTTTATGGTGAATCACCAAATAAAATTTTGATGCATTTGACTACATTGTTTTAAAGATAAAAGGAATTAAAAATTTTCAAAAAAAAAAAATTGAAACCTTCATATAGTACAAACCATAGGGATTTGAAAGCTGTGCAATAAACTTAGCCAAAACACATAAAATATCTACTATTTCGAAATCTCTAGTGCAATAAGGCCTTTTTACGTCCGTAATCGAAGCACAAAAAAACACATTTTTTTCAGTTTTCAATTTTTTATTCAAAAAAAAGGGAGTCAAATCACTTGAAATTTTAATGAGATATAGTTTGACACGTGACTTATCGGCATGATTTTTTTCGGAAGATTATGATGTTTAGTTTCAGAGATATGAATTTAAAAGAAAAAATCATCTTTTTCATTTTATCTGCCAACCAAAGTGGTCGATCCCGAGCACCAGAGGAAAACGTAGATAATTTTATTCTCTTTAAAATGCATTATAGCTGAATTGTTTGTAACGACGGTATGATTGAAAAAAAAGCAAAATAATGTTTTTCAAAAATCAAAAATTGGCCATAAAAAATAGTTAAGAAAAATAGTAAAGAAAATAAAAAAATAACTCTTTTTTCCGAATTCAGAATCCGAAAATATATATGCATGTCAAATTTTATTGATATTGACGAAGTAGTACCTGTAATAATACGGTATACACGCACACTCACACACACACACACACACTCACACACACACACCCACACATACACACCCGTGCAGGGATGCCGATACCCCGTATGTCTGTATGTGGCGCGTCCCCTGGGTGGCGGATAGGTGAAAGCTCATCGGCGCGTCGAGGTCTCCTCAACCGGTCGAAGGGTAGAGCAGAAATAAAATATGCTCCGGGGGCCAAACAAGCTAGGGGAAGACACCCTGAAGATAAATCAAACATGGATAGTGAGTTAATAACATTACTACCCAAAGCGGGTCAAGCCACAGTGCCCAGTCCCGCCGTCGATTCCGATCGGGTGAAAGCCCCGGTGGTCGACGCTGGCCCCATGGATTTTGGGGGGGGGGGTCAAACTCACCTAGAAGCCGCAAATGTTTATCACCTGCATGTAGAGACGCAGGTGATATGGAAATGAAGGTTGATGCAGACAGAGATAAGAGAGCTGCATGCATAACGCAAAGGAATGCGCACTTAGATCGCCTTGGCAGCAGAATCGATGAACTGATGGAGTATGTCAGGGGCAGACACAATGTGCACAAGCAAATTAATGACCTTGCCCGAACCATAAGTGCGAGCTATAACAATCTCTGGATCGCAGAAGATAACTTACTGCAATACCAGCGCCCAAGAAAACAGGGGAGGGAAACCTAGACATCCCCAAGCCTCAGATCCCGGAAGGCCAGTACAACGGAAGAAGTCCCAACTACTCCACAGGATAGAAGTAGAGGAAACAAAGGAGCAGATAATCAAGCTGAAAAGACAGCGTGGCAGGAAGTCCTCACAAGAAAGTCAAAGAAAAAGGAGAAAAAGTCAAGCAAAGAGCATAAAAGTGTCCCTAACGTTACAAACCAGAACAGGACAAGCAAGAATGGACAGAAGCAGGCAAAACCTCCCAGACCGGATGCTTTAATCATCAAGGCTGCAGAAGGAAAGAGCTATGCAGACATTTTGTCCAAAATAAAAGCGGCTCCGTCACTTAACACACTGTGGAATAGCGTAAATAAAATACACAAAGCAGTTGCAGGCGATCTTCTGATAGAGCTCAAACGCATAAAAGAAGTCCAAACCTCGGACTTCCAAGAAGCAGTTTAAGCAGTACTAGTGGAAGGCGCCACAATAAAAGCACTTCAGCAAGAGAAACCATTAAAGTAAGAGATCTGGACATTCTTACCTCAAAACAGGCGGTACTAGAAGCACTACAGAAGAAAATTGGCGAGGAGAACATCATAGAAGTCTCTACGATAAGATCTCTGCGAAAGACGTATGGTGACACGCAGGTTGCAGTGATACGGGTACCAGCTTAGATAGCGGCTAAGATCACTAAGCTACAGAAGATCAGAATAGGATGGATTAACTGTAGGATCCGGGTGGCTAACCACAAAAAGCTTAGGTGTTATAAATGTCTAGGTTTTGTCCATATCGGTAGAAAGTGCACAGTAACTGAAGACAGAAGTAATCTTGCTTTAAATGTGGAAAAGATGGGCACAAAGCAAAGGAGTATAAGAACCAACCCAACTGTGTACTCTGCAAAGGAGGCACAGGGGGGAAGCGTGACCACGCAAGCGTGAGCCAGTATGTCCGCGAGTCAGGAGTCGACATAGCCGTCGTCTATGAACAATACAGAGACCTGGACAAACCATCGTGGGATATGGACAGTACTGGTAAAGCGGCGATATGGGCATGCGGAGACGCCACTTTCCAGGAAAAAATGACAAGACGTAATGAAGGATTTGTACGCGCTAAAGTCGCTGGCGTACACATTTACAGCTGCTATGCTTTACCCAACACGTCAATAGAACAATTCAGACAACTTTTGGACCAAATAGTACAGGATGCTGTAGGAAGAAAACCGGTACTAATAGCAAGCGATTCCAACGCCTGGGCAGTTTGTATATAAGGGTTTTCGAGATCGCTCTTTGCAAATCTGATATCAGATTTTGAAAATTCAAAATGGGGGAACCAATGTGGTGGACGAAAATGTCGAAAAAAAATTTTAACTTTCATAAAAACTTGTTATAAATGTGTTATCTTTGTAGCCTCTACATGTGAACTAAAGAGCCTTAAACCCTAAACCCCTAAAGAACAAATAGGCTAAATGGTTGTGCTTTTTAACCAAACCACGTCAAATTCCTAAATTTGTAAACAAGAAAATTCTGTGTGTGAAGCAGTTTTATAATTTCCGTAGAAATTGTTATCAGAATGTTATTGAAATTCCTTTCTTCTAAATTCAACTTATAATGTATTTTTGTTTATAATATTAAAGTATAATAATAATCTACAATCTTTTATCTTTTGCCATAGTGCATTTTTTGTATTCAGCATAAAATATATTATTTTACGATGTTTTTACAATAATGGTAGTCCTCATAAAAGTGTTTAAAGCACAATGCTTTTTTGCACCAACCACATCGTACAATTGCAATGTTTGTGCACCCTTCTATTTCACAATGTGTTGCACAAGACTTTCCAAAACTGAAATCTATAGGATTATCAAATTTATCTGGTTTTTCATTGACGTAACCGCTTTTATACCAGGAATATTTAAACAAATCTATATATCTCGGTGAAGACAGTTGGTTGTGAACCAATGATTGAAGTTTAATTATATTATTTCTCACATGTAAATTCATATCATGATCCATTAACATTACATTATCAGAAAATGTCCGGACAAAGTTTTTCCAAATACGGAATCCATAGACATCAAGTGGTTGTATTTTTCCTGTGGTTCCAGTTGGAATTTTTTTATGTTAATAATTTTATTTTGTGGCATTGTTTCTTCTATAACTTTGTCACAATGACCACTCCAAGAATCAAGTAATAGTATTGAGTGATGGCCTACATAGGGATAAAATATTTTTTCCAACCAGATTTTGAAGTGATCTGCAATTAAACGACTTACTAATTAACTGATCAACGATATTACAATGTAAAAATTGTTATTAGTTCCTTTACTTGTTGTTAATTTTCCAGATTTGTATGCTTCCACGTACAAGTTTTCTGGTATAAATATGTTTTGTTCTACAATAGGGCCAAACTTTCCACTTGGTTCCTTTAAAACAAGAAATAGCGGTGACAACAGTTGTCCAGTAGCTGATATTAGTGGCTGTATAGTATAACTATGCGTTGTTGCTGAAATTGACTGTACCAGACATTGCACTTGCTTTTCTCCTTCTACTGCTAATGTTCTTCCAGAATGCATTTCTAGCTGAAATTCGCTCTGATCTGTATTATACAAATTTTCGAGTCCAATCTTTGGTATACACGATTTAACGTCATCGATAAATGCTTCAGCTTTAGCCGTAAGTTCTGCACTACTTTCTAGTGTTTTTCTTGTTATGAACTTATTTATTTTCCTAGAAACTATTCGGTGTGCTTGATTAAATTTGAGTAACCAATGTTTAGAAGCTTTGAATCTAATATCATCAAAACCAATTTCTTTTTTAGCTTGTAAGGCCCATCGAATTATATCTTCATCATGGATAATTGAACCACTGTCGAGAGCTGCTTGAAAATTATCCAGGGTATACTGACAAATTTGTGCTACTTTTTCTCTATACGTGCCACCTTTATTAATTGAATGAGCCCAACGACGTAGCTGACTAATAGATGATACTTTTTTGAATCTGTTTTGCACTGTTTTGAGACTTAAATTTTGCTTCGTTTTGCTACTTCTCCAAAATTCTACAGCTCTTTTTTTGTATTCAAAATCTAGTTCTTCATTATCTGCTGTACATTGATTTGTTGGTGCTATATCCGGATCAGGAAAATGATGTTGTACTTCATCTTCAATTATTTCCACATTATGGTCTTTATACTCTTCTTGAAAATCCAAAGAGTCATCAGTAATCATTTCTACATCGTTGAAATCATGTGTTGCATCTATTAAAATTTCTTTTATTTTTTCGGCCAACTCTGTTTCGTGATAATTCGTGACACTATCTGGTATGTTTAACGCTTGAAAGTATGCTAATAATAAGTTTAGAACGTTTAACGGATTAATTTTCATTTTTCAATCTAAAATGAAAACAAGCGGTAAAATTTATACAAGCTGTGTTTTTGCATGTAAGGCACGACTGCTACATTTCTACCAGAACAAACGAGTGAATGTAAATTGAATCAAATCATTAATTTATGCATTGGAGAAGAATTCTCGTTCCACTTTGTGATGTTCGGAAAACTCTATTTTTGGTTTTATTCAACTTTTATTCACTTTGAAATTGAATAATGTAAATCTATATAAAATCATTAAAGAAAATTTTCTACAACTGTATGATACCACTGACAAACAAAAAGACGTACTATTCGTACTTTCCGGCATCGAACTAGAATACCCACAAAACTCACTCACTGCCTAAAAAATAACACAGGCAGCTGAGGTAAACACTCGATGAAAACAATCTAAAAAAAGAACATACTGATTCGAACATATTGTCAACAACTTTTATGAGTGAAAGACATTTATCTGTGGAATTATCATTGAATGTACGATAACATTCATTAAAGTAATGAATGCATATAAAATTCCCTTTCAATAACAACGTGTTCTTTAATTGCAAATGAAGTTCGAGTATTAATATTCTTTTATGTATTTTTACCAATAACAAAAATTAGCATAGTAATATAATAATAATAATAAGAAGAAGAAGAATAAGCATAATTGCAATAGCAATAATAACAGTAATACTGATAATAGCAATGATAATGAAAAATAATAATAATAATTAGAATAATATTTATTATTATATTTAGATTTTTTGATAAATTCATTAAATCGTAGCAAATAGTATTATTATGGAATTCCAGACTGTAAATATTTTACTATAGATACAATAATCATTACTTCGAGAATTCATCTAAAAAACTTTCGGCTTACGAAATAATTGTAACAATGAAAAACTCCCAAGTTTGACAACATTAAATTTTATTACAAAACGCAAAAGAGTTTGATAAACTAATTTTATTAACCTATGTTTTTTCATTTGCAAAAAAGTGTGGACTTTTTGAATTTATAAAATTATATAATTATGCAATTTATGAAATACTTTATAATTTATGAAATTACTTTTGAAATTATGCTAATTTATAAAAGCAGAAAAATAAATAATCTTTGATTGAAACATAAAACGAGACGTTATTTGTACATACAAAATGATAGAATAAAATATCGGTAATATGTCTATACTCGTGTCTACGGTAAAGCATAGGCCTTCGGCTTGTCTGGAGGTTAGGGGTTTGGAGTCGTTTGGTTAAAAAGCACAACCATTTAGCCTATTTGTCCTTTAGGGGTTTAGGGTTTAAGGCTCTTTAGTTCACATGTACAGGCTACAAAGATCACAAATTTGTAAACAAGTTTTTTTGAAAGTTAAAATTTTTTTTCGACATTTTCGTCCACCACATTGGTTCCGCCATTTTGAATTTTCAAAATCTGATATCAGATTTGTAAAGAGCGATCTCGAAAACCCCTATATACAAACCTTCTACAAAATATTATGGATTGAAGTATACTTATAGTTATTTTGTGTTAGGGGTGGTTTACCCCCCTAAGGGGAAGTATCTATGAAAAAACCGAAAAACTTAATTTGTTTATTATAGATGTTTATAAATTTTTTCCAAAATTTTTAGTCGTTTAAAACTTTTTTATTATATAAATTTTTTTTTCGATATTTCCGTCCGCCATATTGGATCCGCCATTTTGAATTTTCAAAATCTGATAATAGATTTGTAATCAGCGACCTCGAAAACCTCTATATACAAACTTTCTACGAAATATTATGTATTGAATTACATATTTACAGTTATTTTGTGTTAGGGGTGGTTTACCCCCTTAGGGATAATATTTATGAAAATACCAAAAGACGTCAACTAAATTTTGTTATTAAGGATGTTTAAACATTTTTTCCAATTTTTTTTAGTCGGTTTAAACATTTTTATTATAAAATTATGCCAAAAAATATATGTTTTCAACCCCTAAAAAATAGGGGATGCTACCCTTACTCTTCAAATCACCATGAAATACTTGCTCTTTTTGTAAGAAATAACCTCCAATTTGTTTCATTGAAAAATATTAATTTTAAGCCGAGATATTTAAAAAAAACGCTTTTTGGGGGTTAACTTTAGGGGAGGTTTTTACCCCTTAAAAGTGAACATTAGCCGATAAAAAAAAATACGTATCTCTTATTTTTTTATGTTCTACAACATATATGAAAATCATAAAAATCGGTGAGTTCGGGTTGGGTACCTTTCCTTGTAAGTGCTCCTCAGACCGATGCTGGGGAACGTAGGTAACTGAGTTGAGCCCAGACTCGCTCACTTGATGCAGAGGAACGTAGGTGTCTGATTTGAGTCTGTCCAGAGGATGGCCGGTCGATGCTGCTCGAAGTAGACGACCGGACGATGTGGCAGGAAGCAGACGGCTGGACGATGCAGAAGGAATAAGACGGCAGGACGATGCAGAAGGAATAAGACGGCAGGACGATGCAAAATTTAGAAGACGAATTTGATCCTGAACCCCTAATCACCTTGGTGGATGGGTAATGTACGGAAATGTCAAACTTCAAAGGAGAAGTCAAAAAAAGGCTAGTTAACAGGCCCCACGGAAGTATTGTTCAACGTTAGTACCTGTAGGGATCCGGTGTCCGAGGGCCACTCAAAATTTCACTATTACAAAGCTTTTTCTAGGAGGAAGCAATTGATTTCAAAGGATAGAGCAGACTGAGCAATCAAACCAATTTAACCGGCTATTCATACATATTGGTACGCATGCGCGAACTGCATGATCAATATCATATATGTATATTATTATTATATTAAAGGGCTTAACATACCCGTGTGCCGTGAAGCCTCTTATATCTATTTCGTGCAAATAATATAATAGTGCGTATTAATCTAACCACGCGCCGCGAGCTTACGTCACCGACGTAACTGATTAAGGCGGAGCCCGCAAACTGAAAATTTGAGAATTATCTGCAGTTGCGATACATAAAAATTAATTCAATGAGAAACTTCAATTAATGTAATTTTTTTCATTAATCGAACTACGTTTTTTACATAGTTCGATCACATAAAATCAATTATGATTCAAAAATTATCAATGTCGAGTCCATCAATGTGTTTTGTTTGAAATTAAAACTGTTTATAGAACATACATTTTATTTCCAGACCATATTTCAAATACTTCTAATAAGTTTGATTGAAAAAAAATGTAATGTCTTTAAAATATTAACTATCAACAAAAGTAAACGGTTAGCCGAGTTTGATTTCTTCTATGTTACAGTGCATGTCATTAATAGTATGTAACATAATAATTTCGATTGAAACAAAATTACAGATCTAAAAAGAAATATGATCAATCGAAAAAGTAAATTATAGTATATTAAATAATATAAGTTATACAATATTATAGTAATATTACAATATTATTTCATTCATAATATAACAAACACAGAATTTGACTAAGCCTACTAGTAGGATGCTAAAAATGCCAGAAATGAACCCTAAGTCGATTTTTCTTAGGCCTAAGTTAGTTCCTTGCTAGTATATTATAATTTTTTTACTATTGAACTCAACGTTGTTGTTTTTCAAATGATTTGGTTCTTCCATTTCGACTTGGTGCATCATTTTATATGATTTAGCGTACATGTTTACTTGTCGAAAAAAATTATATGATTCCTTTAATAGCATTAAAGAACATGATACATTAGTTTGTAATCGTGATTGCGAGGCGATTTCATTATCAGTGATGTATAGTTGCCCATATCTTCTTGCTTACACTAGAAATTACAATTATAATTAATTGGACAGAGGGGGATTCAATCAGAGACTGGCTAGAGGACACATGAAGGGAGTGGAATGGGAGATGGAGGACACTAGGAGGATACGAAGAAGATAATTTTTAAGAAAAGAGAAGACATGGAGGCGATAAGGGAGAAGAGGGCGGAAATAAATGAAGGAGGTAAGATTACATTAGAGCAATGGCTGTCATTTGACGAGAGAAGGACCAAAGCGCTAATTATGAAGGAGAAAAGGAGAAGGGAAGAAGATGAGGACGAGGAAGGCGAGAAAACGGAATGAGTGGCTGAAAGTAAAGGAGAGATGTACAAGTAGGACGAAAAAAATGAAAGAATAGTGAAGAAAGGAAAAGGGATAATAAGACGAGACGAGGGCACATACAAGATATAGAGGTCAGGAGAATCAGAGGAGGAGGATGAAGATTGAAAAGCAAGGGTGAAAAGATAAAAGGAGAGAGAAGAGAGAGAGAGAGAGTTTAAAAAGACACACACATAGATAAATAACAGAAGAACACTCGCGCATACACGCAATTACACCTACAGCCGTGTGGCACACACACATACACACACACATACCCAGACACAAAAACAGGAGAAGTAAGAGCAAGTACACACACAAATACAGATGCACTGTAACATAACCACCAAACAACACGACACTACACGATACAATAGGTTAGGTAATGAAAACAGGAAAATGTAAATACAGAGTGTGAAAATACTAAAACAATAAAAATTATTGGTAATCTCATAGCAGAACCTTTAGCATATATATAGAATATGTGTATTGAAAGATCGATCTGTCCTGATGCACTCAAAAAAGTAAAAGTTATACCGATTCACAAATCAGGTCCAAAACATAACATTACTAATTATCGACCGATCCCTCTCACATCAAAATTGGCTAAAACTTTTGAACGAATTATTTATGACAGAATATTTGATTTTGTTGACAAACACAACATAATATTGAAACAACAATTTGGTTTCATGAGAGGGATTGGTACAAAAAATGCAATTTATACTTTAATGAATACACTGTATAATAATGTTGACCGGCGAATTCTAACGATTGTATCTTTCTTGGATTTGGCGAAGGCATTTGATACGGTCGACCACCGGATATTATTCGACAAGTTGTATCACATAGCTATTAGAGGACAGGCACTTGATCTCCTTGCAAGCAACTTAGAAAACAGATATCAAAAAATCAAAATCGATAATAATGAGAGTGATTTCTTACTAGTGAACACTGGGGTCCCACAGGGTACTGTCCTGAGACCGCTGTTGTTTATATTGTATATTAATAATATCTTGAATGAGATTCCCACGGAGGCAATTATGGCCTACGCGGATGATACGACAATAGTTGCAACAGGAGAAAATTGGGACGATGCCCAAGATAACATGAACAATTTCTTGGGAGTGGTATCCAAGTGGTTAGCCTTGAATAAATTATCTCTGAATGTTGGTAAAACAGTGTGTATGACTTTTGGCAACTAAAGTGATAGTGTACTAGCTCAAACTCATATTAAGATAGGGAATAAGGTAGTTGCAAGAGTAGAAAGTGCCAAGTACCTGGGGATAGTCTTGGATTACAATTTAAAATAAAATGAGCACATGGAATACTTAGTTGAGAAAACTAAATACCTTGAATATATTTTCTATAAAATAGCTAAAACTATGTCGTCGAAACAATGAGAATGTTTTATTATGCCTTCTTCTTCCATAGTGCTATGGAATTATTGCCTGGGGAGGAGCATATCGTAATAATTTGAATATATTACAAAAGGTACATAAGAAAATACTGAAAATAGTAAATAAAGAGAATTTTGTAGTCCAAGACAATCCGCTTAATCTGGAACAGCTTTTCTGTTTTGAGGCTCTGAGATTGCACTATAATGATCACAGAGAGCGGTTTCTAGACTCAGAAAGTATCACTAGAAACAAAAGCCTTACAATTCCTAAAAATAAAAAACAAATTAGCGACAAGAATAGCTATAAAAAAGCAATTATAGTTTAAATGTAAATATTGAAAAGTATGCACAGATTAGACAAACTAAAAACTAGATCAAAATAAACTGCTAAAAAGAGATGAGAACCTATATTAGGTATATATAATATTAACATAAGTAAGGAGAAGTTTGTGAAATAATCTTAGTAAATTATAATAAGCATGTTAATGAGGAGAAAGATTATAACTGTTTTTTTTTAGTTAGTGAGTATTAGTATATGTTATTGTATTACTAGCAGGGTCACCTCACTCCTAACGTCGCTTAGTTGAGTTAGGTATAAATGTTTATAGCTCCAAGGAGAATTTAAAGAAAATGATATTGTAATGATATACACAAAAAATTAAAAGGTCGCGCGAGTTTGATTATTTTTCTGTGCATGTTAATGACATAATGTGTGGCGAAATGCGAGGCGATTTCATTATCAGTGATGTATAGTTGCCCATATGGGCGTTCTGGCTTGTTTTTGTCTGGATGTAAATAACTTCGAATAACGAAGAAAAAGCGTAAAATCTAGCTCCAAAACTTGCGACGGCAAGTGTATTATTATATTGTCTACTTTCGTTAGTATTTCTAGAAACTAATTCTTTTAAACTTTAAGGATAAGTGATATTGTCAGATAATATAACGTTTCCTTTATTGCAACAATTAGAAAACTTCTTATCACATAATATTTTAAATTTGAAATGTTACAGAATTCACATATTTCACTCATGCTACCTAAATCATTCTCCATTATTGCTGATTTATCGAAATCGAAATAAAACATGGCATCCAATTTTGTTATTGAAAATTCATTAAAATTTTTTGTTGTTTTTATTATAATCTCATTACTTTTTAATTTTCTTCAGAGTTATAAATATATATATATATATATATATATATATATATACCTAATGAACCGAACGACCTTAGGAGTGAGGTGACCCTGCTAGTAAGATATGAAGACGATAGCTGACGACTTCTGTCTCACGGTTTTGACAAAAAGTGTCAATGCAGGGCTTTTTAAATCTAAAAAGTGTTGGAAAAAGTGTGTGGCGGGAGGCGAAAATCAGTGTAGCTTCTTCAATTCTTGATTAACTTTCGCCGACTAACGATCTACATAATATAAATTATGCGTATTTTAAGTGTCACGAAAATTAACTAGCGTGCGGTTTACCGATACCGCGTTACTTCGTCACTACTACCACCGCGCGACCCTATGTTGTCGCAATACTTAGAAGATGCGGTACTCGACAAGGAGGTTGCTGCTATAATGGCGAGCAGCCCTGTAAATGTGGCACTGCACATTTTGTATGGCGAAGGCATTTTGCCGCAGCCACTGTACCCGGAAAATTGCTCCGTAGCTCGCCAAGGTACCTCTTTAAAGCGGAGACACGTTCGATAAAGGAGAGAGAGACCTTCTCTCGATATTGTTCGGTAGGCAGAAGCGACCCGCAATGCACTTCTTCTATAAACTGTTGATAGCTTTCGTGCATAGGACTTTACCAACATAGCGTCCGCCCATATTGGGGCACCATATAACATAATTGATGTAGTGACATTAGCTAAGAGTAACCTTCGTCCCTGCGTTGGCATTTGGCATTAGTCGCGATAGTGCAGCACCGACTTTTGCTGCCTTATTACTTACCCTCTCGAGATGCTGCTTAAACGTTAGTCTGGCATCCATAGTGATTTCCAGGTACTTAATGGTCGGCTATGGGTTTATTTCTTGTCCGTCCACTGACAGCCTTATTTTCTCTATTTTCTTCCTACTAGATATAAGGATAGCCTCCGTTTTATGGCAAGCAAACTAAAGTCCAGTATGCTTTAGCCAATCGTGGATTATACCTACTGCCTCGTTAGCGATTTTCGTCACTTCTTCCGTTTTCTTTGCTACTATTACTACTGCAATGTCATGTGTGTGTGTGTTTTTTCTGTCTTGGAGAAAGAGGTATTAGTGAAAATCTTAGAAAGACTATAGCATGACCTTGTTTATGGGGTCGTCGAAACAGCCCCATCCACAATGTCAGCCGTGTGTCGGATTCCCACCGACTCAACCCATCCCCTCTACGGCCAGGTGAAAAAAGACCCAGCCGTAAAAAGGAACGTCCTCTTTGCCTCCATCTTCTATGCCCCTGAACTCCGCGGTACCACCGTCATGCAATGCTTCGCAGGGGGGGGGGGGGGGTGAGGCGAAAGGCTTTTGCCCGCTTCTTGTTGATGTGGTCGTCATCATTATAGTCATCCTTCATTTTCTGCGTCGCACATACACACGTACGTACTCACAAGGAAAGGTACCCAACCCGAACTCACCGATTTTGATGATTTTCATATATGTTGTAGAACATAAAAAAATAAGAGACACGTATTTTTTTTATCGGCTAATTTTCACTTTTAAGGGGTAAAAACCTCCCCTAAAGTTAACCCCCAAAAAGCGTTTTTTTTAAATATCTCGGCTTAAAATTAATATTTTTCAATGAAACAAATTGGAGGTTATTTCTTACAAAAAGAGCAAGTATTTCATGGTGATTTGAAGAGTAAGGGTAGCATCCCCTATTTTTTAAGGGTTGAAAACCTATATTTTTTGGCATAATTTTATAATAAAAATGTTTACACCGACTAAAAAAAATTGGAAAAAATGTTTAAACATCCTTAATAACAAAATTTAGTTGACGTCTTTCGGTGTTTTCATAAATATTATCCCTAAGGGGGTAAACCACCCCTAACACAAAATAACTGTAAATATGTAATTCAATACATAATATTTCGTAGAAAGTTTGTATATAGAGGTTTTCGAGGTCGCTGATTACAAATCGTTATCAGATTTTGAAAATTCAAAATGGCGGAACCAATATGGCGGACGGAAATATCGAAAAAAAATTTTATATAATAAAAAAGTTTTAAACGACTAAAAAAATTGGAAAAAAATTTGTAAACATCTATAATAAACAAATTAAGTTTTTCGATTTTTTCATAGATACTACCCTTTAGGGGGTAAACCACCCCTAACACAAAATAACTATAAGTATACTTCAATCCATAATATTTTGTAGAAGGTTTGTATATAAGGGTTTTCGAGATCGCTCTTTGCAAATCTGATATCAGATTTTGAAAATTCAAAATGGCGGAACCAATGTGGTGGACGAAAATGTCGAAAAAAAATTTTAACTTTCATAAAAACTTGTTATAAATGTGTGATCTTTGTAGCCTGTACATGTGAACTAAAGAGCCTTAAACCCTAAACCCCTAAAGAACAAATAGGCTAAATGGTTGTGCTTTTTATAACCAAACCACCTCAAATTCCTAAATTTGTAAACAAGAAAATTCTGTGTGTGAAGCAGTTTTATAATTTCCGTAGAAATTGTTATCAGAATGTTATTGAAATTCCTTTATTGTAAATTCAACTTATAATGTATTTTTGTTTATAATATTAGAGTATAATAATAATCTACAATCTTTTATCTTTTGCCATAGTGCATTTTTTGTATTCAGTATAAAATATATTATTTTACGATGTTTTTACAATAATGGTAGTCCTCATAAAAGTGTTTAAAGCACAATGCTTTTTTGCACCAACCACATCGTACAATTGCAATGTTTGTGCACCCTTCTATTTCACAATGTGTTGCACAAGACTTTCCAAAACTGAAATCTATAGGATTATCAAATTTATCTGGTTTTTCATTGACGTAACCGCTTTTATACCAGGAATAACAAATCTATATATCTCGGTGAAGACAGTTGGTTGTGAACCAATGATTGAAGTTTAATTATATTATTTCTCACATGTAAATTCATATCATGATCCATTAACATTACATTATCAGAAAATGTTCGGACAAAGTTTTTCCAAATACGGAATCCATAGACATCAAGTGGTTATATTTTTCCTGTGGTTCCAGTTGAAATTTTTTTTATGTTAATAATTTTATTTTGTGGCATTGTTTCTTCTATAACTTTGTCACAATGACCACTCCAAGAATCAAGTAATAGTATTGAGTGATGGCCTACATAGGGATAAAATATTTTTTCCAACCAGATTTTGAAGTGATCTGCAATTAAACGACTTACTAATTAACTGATCAACGATATTACAATGTAAAAATTGTTATTAGTTCCTTTACTTGTTGTTAATTTTCCAGATTTGTATGCTTCCACGTACAAGTTTTCTGGTATAATTATGTTTTGTTCTACAATAGGGCCAAACTTGCCACTTGGTTCCTTTAAAACAAGAAATAGCGGTGACAACAGTTGTCCAGTAGCTGATATTAGTGGCTGTATAGTATAACTATGCGTTGTTGCTGAAATTGACTGTACCAGACATTGCACTTGCTTTTCTCCTTCTACTGCTAATGTTCTTCCAGAATGCATTTCTAGCTGAAATTCGCTCTGATCTGTATTATACAAATTTTCGAGTCCAATCTTTGGTATACACGATTTAACGTCATCGATAAATGCTTCAGCTTTAGCCGTAAGTTCTGCACTACTTTCTAGTGTTTTTCTTGTTATGAACTTATTTATTTTCCTAGAAACTATTCGGTGTGCTTGATTAAATTTGAGTAACCAATGTTTAGAAGCTTTGAATCTAATATCATCAAAACCAATTTCTTTTTTAGCTTGTAAGGCCCATCGAATTATATCTTCATCATGGATAATTGAACCACTGTCGAGAGCTGCTTGAAAATTATCCAGGGTATACTGACAAATTTGTGCTACTTTTTCTCTATACGTGCCACCTTTATTAATTGAATGAGCCCAACGACGTAGCTGACTAATAGATGATACTTTTTTGAATCTGTTTTGCACTGTTTTGAGACTTAAATTTTGCTTCGTTTTGCTACTTCTCCAAAATTCTACAGCTCTTTTTTTGTATTCAAAATCTAGTTCTTCATTATCTGCTGTACATTGATTTGTTGGTGCTATATCCGGATCAGGAAAATGATGTTGTACTTCATCTTCAATTATTTCCACATTATGGTCTTTATACTCTTCTTGAAAATCCAAAGAGTCATCAGTAATCATTTCTACATCGTTGAAATCATGTGTTGCATCTATTAAAATTTCTTTTATTTTTTCGGCCAACTCTGTTTCGTGATAATTCGTGACACTATCTGGTATGTTTAACGCTTGAAAGTATGCTAATAATAAGTTTAGAACGTTTAACGGATTAATTTTCATTTTTCAATCTAAAATGAAAACAAGCGGTAAAATTTATACAAGCTGTGTTTTTGCATGTAAGGCACGACTGCTACATTTCTACCAGAACAAACGAGTGAATGTAAATTGAATCAAATCATTAATTTATGCATTGGAGAAGAATTCTCGTTCCACTTTGTGATGTTCGGAAAACTCTATTTTTGGTTTTATTCAACTTTTATTCACTTTGAAATTGAATAATGTAAATCTATATAAAATCATTAAAGAAAATTTTCTACAACTGTATGATACCACTGACAAACAAAAAGACGTACTATTCGTACTTTCCGGCATCGAACTAGAATACCCACAAAACTCACTCACTGCCTAAAAAATAACACAGGCAGCTGAGGTAAACACTCGATGAAAACAATCTAAAAAAAGAACATACTGATTCGAACATATTGTCAACAACTTTTATGAGTGAAAGACATTTATCTGTGGAATTATCATTGAATGTACGATAACATTCATTAAAGTAATGAATGCATATAAAATTCCCTTTCAATAACAACGTGTTCTTTAATTGCAAATGAAGTTCGAGTATTAATATTCTTTTATGTATTTTTACCAATAACAAAAATTAGCATAGTAATATAATAATAATAATAAGAAGAAGAAGAATAAGCATAATTGCAATAGCAATAATAACAGTAATACTGATAATAGCAATGATAATGAAAAATAATAATAATAATTAGAATAATATTTATTATTATATTTAGATTTTTTGATAAATTCATTAAATCGTAGCAAATAGTATTATTATGGAATTCCAGACTGTAAATATTTTACTATAGATACAATAATCATTACTTCGAGAATTCATCTAAAAAACTTTCGGCTTACGAAATAATTGTAACAATGAAAAACTCCCAAGTTTGACAACATTAAATTTTATTACAAAACGCAAAAGAGTTTGATAAACTAATTTTATTAACCTATGTTTTTTCATTTGCAAAAAAGTGTGGACTTTTTGAATTTATAAAATTATATAATTATGCAATTTATGAAATACTTTATAATTTATGAAATTACTTTTGAAATTATGCTAATTTATAAAAGCAGAAAAATAAATAATCTTTGATTGAAACATAAAACGAGACGTTATTTGTACATACAAAATGATAGAATAAAATATCGGTAATATGTCTATACTCGTGTCTACGGTAAAGCATAGGCCTTCGGCTTGTCTGGAGGTTAGGGGTTTGGAGTCGTTTGGTTAAAAAGCACAACCATTTAGCCTATTTGTCCTTTAGGGTTTAAGGCTCTTTAGTTCACATGTACAGGCTACAAAGATCACAAATTTGTAAACAAGTTTTTTTGAAAGTTAAAATTTTTTTTCGACATTTTCGTCCACCACATTGGTTCCGCCATTTTGAATTTTCAAAATCTGATATCAGATTTGTAAAGAGCGATCTCGAAAACCCCTATATACAAACCTTCTACAAAATATTATGGATTGAAGTATACTTATAGTTATTTTGTGTTAGGGGTGGTTTACCCCCCTAAGGGGAAGTATCTATGAAAAAACCGAAAAACTTAATTTGTTTATTATAGATGTTTATAAATTTTTTCCAAAATTTTTAGTCGTTTAAAACTTTTTTATTATATAAATTTTTTTTTCGATATTTCCGTCCGCCATATTGGATCCGCCATTTTGAATTTTCAAAATCTGATAATAGATTTGTAATCAGCGACCTCGAAAACCTCTATATACAAACTTTCTACGAAATATTATGTATTGAATTACATATTTACAGTTATTTTGTGTTAGGGGTGGTTTACCCCCTTAGGGATAATATTTATGAAAATACCGAAAGACGTCAACTAAATTTTGTTATTAAGGATGTTTAAACATTTTTTCCAATTTTTTTTAGTCGGTTTAAACATTTTTATTATAAAATTATGCCAAAAAATATATGTTTTCAACCCCTAAAAAATAGGGGATGCTACCCTTACTCTTCAAATCACCATGAAATACTTGCTCTTTTTGTAAGAAATAACCTCCAATTTGTTTCATTGAAAAATATTAATTTTAAGCCGAGATATTTAAAAAAAACGCTTTTTGGGGGTTAACTTTAGGGGAGGTTTTTACCCCTTAAAAGTGAAAATTAGCCGATAAAAAAAAATACGTATCTCTTATTTTTTTATGTTCTACAACATATATGAAAATCATAAAAATCGGTGAGTTCGGGTTGGGTACCTTTCCTTGTCAGCCTCTTCGTCTTGTTCTGTCTTCTTCGTCTTTCCTGACTTTCTTAAGAATGTCTGCTGCATAGTTGATGACTGCGCACCATCCATCCTCTGAGGTCAGCATGGCCGTCATAATCGACTCAGGAGTTACTCTGATCTGAAGATAACTCTCAAGTTCCTCTTGCTCTTGATGATATCGTAAGCACTCGCAAAAGACGTGATCAACATCCTCTGTTGCATCCGAACATATTAAGCAGTTTGGATGGTCGTCTAGTTTGAACCGATGCAAGTACGCCCGGAAACATCCGTGCCCAGTCAAAAACTGCGTAAAGTAGTTAACTTCCCCGTGTCTTCTTCCAATCCAGTCTTCTATCCTTGGTATAAGGCGATGAGTCCACCGTCCTTTGCCACTAGCGTCCCATCTTGTTTGCCATTCAGCCATCGTCTTCTATCTTGCGGCATCCCAGATCTCCTTCTAGCTTTTGTTACTCGATCGTTTCCTAGCTTCGAATACGTCCTTTCTTTTTAACGCTAAGAGGTCAATGGCTGGCATACCTGCTATAATGCAAGCAGCATCGTCCGATACCGTACGGTAAGCGGATGTCACTCTTAGTGCACTTCGCCTATACACGGTAGTCAACTTTTGTGCATACGATTTCACTCGCATCGCACCTGCCCATATTGTGGCTCCGTATAGCATAATCGATGTGGTTACACTGGATAAGAGTAACCTTTGCTTCTGAGAACGCCCTCCTACATTTGGCACTAATCATAATAGAGCAGCCCCAACTTTTGCTGCTATATCACTGACTATTTCCACATGCTGTTTAAAACTTAGTCTTGCATTGATGTTGATGCCCAAGTATTTGATGGTTGGTTGAGGAAACGATCTCATGTCCATCCACTGTCAGTATGATTTCCTCCATCTTCTTTATACTGGAAATGAGGATAACTTCCGTTTTGTGACTGGCTAGTTCCAGTCCCGTCTCTGTTAGCTATTCGTGTATTATACGGGTTGACTCTTCAGCTATGTCTGTCAACTCTTCTTTATGTTTTCCCTACTATCACCACTGCTATGTCGTCAGCGAATCCTACGACTGTTGCTCCTTCAGGTAATTGTAGCTTTAGTACCCCGTCATACATGATGTTCCAAGTCGGTGGGCCAAGTACTGACCCTTGGGGGACGCCTCCTGTAACTCATATGTCTTGGTACTATCCTCAGTGTCATATAATAGAATTCTGTCCTTCAAGTAGTCGGACATCATCCTTCTTATATATAAGGGCACATCCTGCTTCCGGAGTGCTTTGTGTATTTCACTCCTTCTGGCTGAATTGAATGCATTTTTGACATCCAATGTAACTATGGCGCAATACATCTTTTTTCCTCCCTTCCATTTTTTCCCTTCTATCGCTGTTTGTGCAGTGTTAATCACTACACTAACTGCGTCCAGGGTTAAACGCTTCTTTCTGAAGCCATATTGGTGTTCCGCTAATCCTCCTTTTCCTTTAATAAAATGATCCATTTTGACGCAGATAATGCATTCCAGAATCTTCCCTGGGGTATCCAGCATGCAGAGTGGTCTGTATGATGAAGACTTCTCGGGTGGTTTCTTTTCTTTTGGCAGAAGCACTAGTCACTGTTTTTTCCAGTTTGTGGGAAATGTTTTCTTTTCTAGACATGTATTGTACAAGTCTATGAAGACCTCTGGATGAGCATGAATGGCATGCTTCAACGCAATATTTAGAATACCATCCGGCCCTGGGGCCTTGTTGTTGTGTGTGTGTGTGTATGTGTGTGTGCTCGCGTGTGTTTATATTAAGATAGTACTAACGGGGATACCCCCTTATTGTGCTTGAGATATCAAACGATATTGAATGTTTTACCTACTTATGCATTAAAATTTATGCAATCAACTGGTGCAAAACGTAAAATAAAATCTTAATACCTTGCATATAACAGTATATTATCCAACAAAGGACTACTAAGTCGTGGATCATTCCCGCAGGTGGGTGTACTACTACTAGTAATCTCCCGAGGAATTATCGACTGTAGTCCCGTGTTGCATATAGAACTTTATTTAGGACTTAGCTGTGTAGCTATTTTTTTGTCTTTAAATTTATTATAGTGGCCTTTTGGTCAAAAGTGGATTACTGTCCTTATTTACGAAAAATCAGCTGCTAAGATATTTCTCTAATTTTCAGCTTGTTGAACGACTTCAAGAAGAAAAACGATTAGAACAGATAAAACGGAAAGAAAGAAATGAAGCCTATTTGTTTATGACTGTAAATGTTTTGTTTGAAGATAGTTTTAACGGGCATCAAGGAAATGACCTTTATGACCAAGAAAAAGCATTATATAGAGTATTTCGGGTGCGTAAGCAAGCTTCACTTTTAGAGTTTCTTGAAATACTCAGCGAAAGTTTGGTAAGCAAATATTTTTCATTTAATTAATATTTACGTTAAAAGAAGAAGCATCCATTTGCATGATGATATGTCTGAACTGTGCACACAAGTTATCATCATATTTAACGAATTATAATTGTCTAATTAATAAGTAAAAAGTATTAAAAAGATATGCTAGTGATTCTGTACGGAAATAATTATAACATAAATAATTTAAATTGTGACTTCAATTGGTCATTGTGAAGTGTTATCAAGAGAACGACTACAACTTGAATTGTTGAAAAATGAAGTGTCCAATTCCATGTTTAGATTTCTCCTAAATTGTTTTAAAAACCGCTGCCAATTCTTTATCACGTAGCTTCTTCCAACAAAATTAATATGTTGTTTAATTATACAGTGCATTCATGATTTTTAAGACACTTTCAATCTTAATTATTTTACTGAAAGAGCACCCGTCACTATATCAAATCATATAATTTTCATGAAAATATTTAAACCTCAATATTTTAAATACCATGGGATTCTCATAACCTCATAAAATCATAAATTTTCTCGCAACATTCTGAACTTTAGTGAGCAGTTATACAGGTTCTACATGTTGAGAGACAAAGAATTTGAATCCTAATATTTTTTTAAACTTAACGGTTTCATAAGCTGCAAAAAGAAACTAGCTGAGGTGATCAAAAGATCGATATTTTCCCAAAATGTCAAATTAATTAAAGCCTTTTTACTCCCGTAATCGTACGACAAGAAAACTTATTTTTTTCAGTTATCGATTTTTAGCTCAAAATCTAGTCATCAAAATAGTTTGACATTTTTTTATCATAAAAATTGAACGGAACGATCAATCTGAAAAATCTTGCGGGAAGAAGTAGGCAATTTTATGCTCTTTTAGATACACTATTGTCGAATATATTGTATAAATTATATCGTTAACAAAAAGCAAAAATATTTTTTCAAAAATCGGAAAAAGGCTATTTATTATATGGTCATAAAATGGTCAGAATCATAAAAAAAATGTTCCCGAATTCAGAATCAGAAAACATATAGGCATGTCAAATTTTATTACGATCGGTCGCGCGCGCGCGCACTCACACACAGCCATCCGCACGTACATTTTCTAAATACGCATGATTCGAACTCTAAACACCTCCAAATACGTTTCTACGACGTTTTAGCAAAACTGAAAATTTTACTATTTCAAAGCTTCCTCTAGGAGGAAGCAAAAGGATTATATTATGTACCAAGGGCGTAAAGTGGGCTTTTTTAGATCGAGTGTGGAGTGTGGAGTTGGCAGTACAAGTCAAGACGAGTTAGCACGAGCCGAAGGCGAGGGCGTTGACGAGCCACAGACGAGTACTGCAACCATACGAGGCCAAAAAGCCCGCATAGCCCTTGGTGCACACCATATTTTTTGTAACGCATGTACTCATTTCCGCGTTTACACACATGCACATAAACATATGTACATAATTATACACACACACATATATGTATATTTGATGTGAACTATTGACCATTTTCTTTAAAATATTTTAGCGGGCGTTTTTAATTTTTTTTGCCTGACGGGCTTTTTTCATTTTGTTTCCCGCAAATGCGGCATATGCGGGAAAAAATATAAAAAACGCCCGCAAAAAATTTTATTTTGGCCGCTGGTCTAAAAAATGTTTCTTTGTCCCTCTTAATAGGTCAGAAAAACGCGAAAATCGTGCTCGTGTTACAAAAAAGTTTTTTAATGTAGTATATATACAGGTTCACGATAAAATACATACAACTAATAATTTTAATGTTAAGTTTTATAAATTCAATCTAAAAGAAATTTTTAATATTAAAAAAGAAAAATCCTATTTTTTTACCGTAGTATACACGTATAAAATACTCGGTGTATGTATTTTAGTAAATTAATTTGAGCATATCGATTAGATTTTTTGCGTTTTTTCGAGATAAATTTCTAATTTTGCTTCTTATATATAGCGCCGATTGAAAGGTCGGGACATTTATTAGAATTTAAATATTGCGAATCCGTGCCACCTGTAGGAAGGTTATAATCAAAGTGTTGGAAAAGGACAGAGCTACCATTCTGCTGTTCTGCTAGCAGAAGGCAAATATTATAAAACACAGCTGATATAGTTCTGGGTTTTTTTTACACTGAGTAAACCCAGCTGATGTCTTAATACATAAAAACAGCTGGTATTTTAACAAATTTTATTATAATGTGTATAAATAGGTGTAGTGTCTTTGGGTTATAGCAATAACCCTGAGAAAAAGAAGAAAAGTGTAGTGCTATTTATAAAAGCAGAGCAGTAGAGTGATTTTATTATGTTATATTTTAAAAGTTCTATAAACAAGTATTGTTATGAAATATTTGCAAGTAGAGTTCTATAGGCAGGTGTGCGAGTACGCACATTGGCAAAAA
Organism: Nasonia vitripennis; assembly: GCF_009193385.2. Taxonomy (NCBI): domain Eukaryota; kingdom Metazoa; phylum Arthropoda; class Insecta; order Hymenoptera; family Pteromalidae; genus Nasonia; species Nasonia vitripennis. The sequence continues at coordinate 4,260,449 of NW_022279588.1, forward strand.
GTACTCTCGGGGAAGACACAAGAAGAGGATAAGAAGATTCATTGGAGAAACTTATCAGGATAAATCCAGAAATAAGTCTGACTTTCAACTTACTCAAGAAAAATCTAAACTTCAGCAGCGCAAGACACCACTGAGGTACGCTAGGTCCTCCGCTACGTCACAGCGTTGTCACTTGTTGCACTTGTTAGCAACGTCGCTTAGACGCGCGCTAGATATCTCTAGTAATAATTACAAAAAATCTACTTTCGAGTAGATTTTAATAATTGCGTATAATTCGGCTACCTGTTATCAATTAAATAACCCTAGCAGAACGGATAAGGAAAAAATCCCACTAAACAGGCAATAGTTAAATAACGTAAACCGAATAACGTAAACACCCTCGAAACCAACTTCGGCAATACGTGTAACTGCACACACCGAGAATATTACGTAATAGTACTACAACAGAGGTAAATGAACAAAGCAGCGACTGTTTACAGTACGCGCTTAAAACTGAAGCATTTATTGCTCGAATTCCTTTGTTGGAATCACAATAATATTTCGGATATTAAAGACTGAAGGGATCCCTTCGTACGAAATGACTGGCAAAGCCTCGATCAACGACTGGGTTGTGGCACTGTCGAGTGAGGAAACAATACGAAAAGCGGAGAGTCGCGGATCAAGCTCAGCAGTTAGCTTAGCTGAGCTGCAACGACCTTTGGCACACAAGGTTTATATTAAAAGCAAGGTTTATATTATTATCGTACAATCCAACTAAGAACCACCGTCGGGCATTGTGCGAGAGCAAAACGATCCGCCACCCCCTTATCAATGTTTGACGACGAACGTCCGACTGTTAACATCTAGCGTGCAAGGCCCCATAGTCACCTAGTCCTATAGATAACAAACGCGGACGAGACAGGCAAGTGCTGACATCTACGGGTACAGTGCCACGCGTACCAAGACGTAGCATACTATTTGGCGACACCACCTAATTTTTTACAAATAACCAATAAAATAATAATCAAAGGGACTCAAGTTATCTACCACTTAACTCAGACATTTACCTTTCCAATACTACAAATTTACAAAACGTGCAGGATAGGACAACAGCAATGCAGCCGCGAGTTAACAGTACAACGAGGTTATCTGGAAATAACTTTATTCTTCCACGCCTATATTAAACACACGAAACCTGGCTACCTTAAACCGAACTCTTATACGACCGCAGACAATTTTAATAACGTAATGCTGTTACAATCACAAAATCCACTTAGAAACACGAGGCACCTATGCTTTCGATTTTATTAGAAAACTGAACTTAAAATACTCCAGGAGACGTGACGAGGACAGTGAGGAATTTTTAAAGTGGTTAAGGGAAGGATGAAAGCGAACGTCTACGTCGCATGGTCAGGGAGACAATACCGGACAATCCTCTTTTTCCCTTGCTAGGACATGAGGAAGAATTGGCAGACTCTAATGCTCGTTGTTATAGATATTACTCTATTTCTATAGTTTAAGAATTGGCAGAGTTCTTCGACAAAAACCCGCCAATCCTGACAGCTTTCAACAACGTACTTAAGAATGCCGTTGAACAAGTCAGACAAAGGCCTTGTGTGCACCTGGGATCCTTCTTCTGCATAGGATAAGTGGAAGAACTTCCTTGCCAAAACGAACACGATGAATTACGAGCTCCAACGTTACAGTATCCAATGTCCCGAAAGTATCCCAGCACAGACGATTTCCGAAAGGCGCGTGGGAGATTCCACCCTTACTGGATGGATGGTGATAAATGGCCGCAACATCAATGTCCTGCCTACTCTTCTAGGATGCTTTAACTATAGTAGAAGACATCAGTACCGCACCTGTCCATACCCAGATACCTTCTTCTGCTATCGCTGCGGTCGCAGAAACGCCATTAAACGCGACTGTCCCCATTGCGCACTAGTATGACAAGAGGAAGACCTGTACATCTCAGGTCTCAGGACCCACGTTCCTTGGGGCAAACCACTTCCTTCCAGAGAAGGCCTTAACGAATTGTAGCAGTTCGCAGAACCACCGAGACAAACCTTCATGTACCAGGAGCCATACTGAAGAAGGCCGCAAGTTATCTAAGTTATAACGTTATCTTTATCTGCTATCTTTTTCACTCTTTTTCTTACCTTTTCTTAGATGACTAATTTGGTTCAAGGTAAGTTATGTATGTCTCTGTGTCCGATTAATAATTAATAAGACGCCTCGCGAACGCTAGCTTTAATATCTCTCGTTTGTAGTCGTGGACGCTACCCGAGTCAAGGGCCCTGACAACGGAGCATTGAGAGTCACTACGGGTTCCACAGCTAAGGCTTATCTTAGCCGTCTGCGAGCGAAAGGTTGCCTGCATGTTGCGAGAGTTTGAATTTCGCAGCTATCTACTCCAATAATTTGTCCGCGGGGATATCTATGCACACATGTGACCGAGTGACGCGGCGGCAGCACGCGAACTTATAGTGCTGCAAGTGCCGTGTTGCCGTTCTAACGCCGTAACAGCATTCTGCTGGTGCAAAAATGGCGCAGTTTTCTGCATTCATGTATTGATGTGCGGGCACCGGGCCTGCATTCTCGGCAGCAAAATTCCGTGCAACTCACAAATCATGGCTTTTAAAAATATTCCTTTATTCGGAAGGTTTATTTAGTTAATTTAGACTATTGTTTATCTACTGGATCTTGTTTATTGCTCATTTCCACTTTTAATTAACTTTTCTTATGACTTTCCAGAATATACGACAGCTTTCCGGTTTCACTGCATCTTTACACGAACTTGGTAGTGTAAACCGATGTTGTTAAACGCGTTGCCGAAATAATCCTGGTGATTATTTAACAATGGCTGCTCTTAATATATGAAGACAAAACTGACTTTAACTTGTAAGATATGTTGTCCTGGGGATTAGCCTGACACGTAGCCGTTATTTACGAGATGTGACGGATGTATGATTGTAATTATGACTAATACCTAGTGCACCAATCCGCAGACAATGTCCCGTCGTTCTAAAGGTTATCCTGACACCTAAACATCATTTACGAGGTGTAACGAATGTTTAATGGTAATTTTGACTGATACCTGGTGCACTGAGCCGTAGACAATCGTTTATTCTTATTTTGAAAAACGTGTCACAATGCTTTATATTCCTTGGGGTGTTTTCTGGAACTTAAGTATATACTTTAGTTTAAAGTTTAAAAATTTGCGATAAATTCTGTATTGTAGTCAGAATACAAATAGCTCTTTGCTTTTAACAGCGTAAGTTATAATTATTAGCCGAACATGTTCTTATAAAAATGTCTGCATTATACATTTTTATATTTTAATTATATCTTTTGATTTTGATTTGGAAGTATTCCATATACTATATTCTGAATGCTAAATAAATTATTGAAGTAAGCAGCGGTAGCTTCTCTTATGGAGTACCTACCCTTACGGAAAAATGTGCATAGATCTGTGCATAGATCTTTGCAGAGTTTCCTGCACAAGTCTCTGTACATTGACATTGGTCTGGATGTTGTCTCTTTGAACAGACAATCAACAGTTACAATCTCGGGCACTGCACCCGATACGGCTTAAATAAAGTAATCTCTTTTGTCTTTCTCTAAGAGTACTCCAGCGTCTGAAATAGCCTTAGAGGCACCGACTTTTTCCCGAAACATATCACAGAATTCAGATGCTGACTTGTTGCCAGGGAGATATCTTATCTTGGATAGATCATTTCTAACTGTGATAGTGGTCGTACGTGATTCGTATCGTTTAACTTCTTTTAATTTAATTAGGATAAAATAGGAATTTCTTTAAGTTTAGCCAGATTTATGATTTTATTGTAATAAGCCGTATTCCTTCTGTCGATAATTATGTCTCTTGCTTTGATCTTGTCATCTATGAACCTTTAATCTTTATGTAATTCATTTGACGTGATTTCCAGAATGTGTAAAAGTTTCTTTATTCTTAGTTCAGATTTTAAGAAGTCGAGGGCATTTACGAGCCGCAGACGAATACTGCAAAATCCACGAGGCCATAAAGCCCTCGGTGCACACCATATTTTATGTAACGCGCGGACGTATTTTCGCGTTTTTTCGTACGTGTTAAGAGGGACTGATGTGACTATTTTTTGACACGGCAACCGTGCTCTTGTCTTGTTCAAACATTATATAAAATAAATAAATAATGCAAATTTATCAAAATAAACTTTTTTTTAAATTACAAAAAAAAATTTTTTGCGGGCAATAAAGACTTTTTAGCGGGCAATAAAGGCCATTATTGCCCGCTGTTTGAATATGCGGGCAATAAAGGTTTTTATTGCCCGCTAAAATAACTTTTTTGCTTGCCGGTCAAAAAAGAGTCACTTTAGTCCCTATTAATAGGTACGAAAAACGCGAAAATCGTTCGCGTGTTACATAAAATAATTTTGACCGTTTATTATAACGTCCTCTCCCATCCCCCCATCAGTTGTGTCATCGGTGCAGGATGGTAGTACCCTGTTCTTAGGTGGCTCATCTGGTCGTAGATTCATGGTGAGATGGTAGTACCTCACACATCAGTCTAATAGCTGCGTGGTTTACCTAAGCGTGCGGGGCATGCGTAGTGGATAGACCCTACTCACCTCGTTCAACACGCGAGCAGCTCTCCTCTGGTGGGTCTTCCACTTCAGAGCATAGGGAAAGCTTTTGTCCACTCAACAGATATTACCGGGTGGATCAGAGTTCGTCATCGTTCTTCGTATGTGCTTGTCTCCTGATTTACTAACCTCGGGTCACGAATTCCTCGCGTTCGCGCTCTAACGATAGTCACTTTTCTATAAACATTCAATTTTATTACTGTTGTAAAGAATGAATGACGTTTATTTACGACCAAACTATAATAGCCACTTTATTCCCTGAAAAGCGGGACTAAAGTAGCATTTTATTCCCTCCTTTTTTTCCCGCAAATTTACTTTATTGCCGCATTTTGCAATATAGGCACAACAAGGTTCTAGTTAAAATTATTAAAAAGTTCAAATAAGATATAATATACACAAAATACGAAATAATTTTCAACTCTAATTTTTTAACTAGAATTTTATCCTTTAAAATATCTATAATTTACCTATCTTACCTCTTCCAAAGGTTAGCAAAATGAGCACTGAATTCAATTTTTCACGCTATTTATACATATTGTCGCGCATGCAAAGACGTCATTGATAAACAACAAGAGAGTGTTTATATAAGTATACCTGCTATATCCTTCCGAACGTTTAGTCTGCTTCTGATAAGAAGATTATAAATTCATTTCATATACTTCGACTTACCTATTTTTAAGTATTAATTTATAACATTTACCTTGAAGAATGTTATAACATAAAATTTACAATATTTTAACAATGTCAACTTTTATATACTTGAAAATTTAGATCATACAAAATTATTTCAAATGTATTTTATTTACAATATACATGTTGTAGTCTCCATCGAAATGCAACTGCGAGCGAAGTGACCATTGCTAGTATAATAATTATAAACGAGGATTTTGTACACTAAATAAAATCTAATCCGTGTTTGCTTCCAGGGGTAGAAATAATGAGGATTTACGTCAGATTCAGGGAATGTCGGCGCTAAAGCTTCGCAAATCCGCCACAGGGTATTTTGTATTTCCAAACTTAAAAAAAAACAAAAAGTCTGTTCGAAATTTTCTTTCGGTAGAACGATTCAATAAACTTAACACTACGGCGCTACAGACTCGGTTTTTCATTGGCAAGCTTATTTAAAAAGTTTTATGTAAAATTAGATTTTAAAGTTGGCGCTGCAATCGCACGAGTACGCGTAAACATCTGTTCGTATTTCCAAGATTTTAGAAAAACTAAACGCCCGATCAAAATTTTATTCCCTTGGTAGAATGATTTATTAAACCTAACACTAGAGCGCTACAAGCTTGGTTTTTCATTACAAGCTTTATTTTAAAAGTCATGTGTAACAGAAAAACAGTGTTTTTAGCGACGACATTCTCTTAAAGAACTTGTTAATCCAGACAAAAAGATTATCAAAATTTTCACCTGATACGATAAATGAAGGACAAAGATCGTTCTTCAAAAAATGCAAACACTGCCACTTTTGGAATTTGAAGAATGAAAAGAATTGGAATAATTTGTGTATTTATAATTTTATTATAAAATTTACAAATAAAAACTAGCATATACAGTAATGATTTTCTAATTATTTTTACCGGGATAAAAAAAGCCTCGTTAATCAAAAGTTAAGAAAAAATCATAATTTGTATGCCTTTAAAAAAATTTATAGCTGAAAATGATTATTGGGTAAAGCTTTGTCTCAGTTGGTGCGGAATGCCCCATGAATCTTTTAATTGTTAGTTAAAAAAAATCAAATTTTAATCGTTAATTGAACAAAATTTAATAAATAACTAAATTCTAATCGTTAATTAAAAAAAAAAATTAATTAACGATTAAATTTTAATCGTCGATTAGAAAAATTTTAATTAACGATTAAATTTTAATTTATTAACTGTAAATGGTCTAATTACTATTTCTGCAACGCTGTACTGTTGTCACAAAATTATATCTTATGGATGCTGGTGCGTATATTTATTCATATCAGGGTCTCTATTAAATTATGATTAACAACATTCTTGATTGCACGTAACGATGCAATTGACATATTATTTGCAAGAGTGATTCCTGTGAAATTGGGCATAAATGGTGTTGTGAACCGCTCTTAGCAAGATATTATGAATAAAAAGACCATATAGGATGTTTTGAAAGATGAAGCTGCATTGTCACAACTTCCTGGATTATCTACGTCTAAATCTGGTGGGGAAAAAGCTAGTGGAAGTACTCAGGTGAGTAGCTTTGTTAAGAATAACTTTTTGAGCTTCAGAGATTATTCATACTATACTTGTTAATTTTTTCTTCGCAGCCATGGATGGTGATGTTCCTTACCGAGCAGCGTCCACAAAAAAGCAGCCATCTTCGACCCTCTTCAGCAATACTGGATTTGACAGCGACTTTGGTATTCTTATGGAGTTCCAACCTGTATTTCCACAAGAACACAAAAGAGGAGATAGAGGTGCACTGCCTGTCCAACGAGTTTAAACCTCTTAAAAAACCTCTTGTTGTAGAAGACAATACGACAAGACAGTCAGATTTTTTCAATAACTTTGCCAGACCATTCAAGTCGCAAAGTACGCCGAGGCGTCCGAATAGAAGTCCCAGATGGTCAAAGAGCTAGCGCAGACAGATTTTTTTGCCGGCGACTTTTCTGCGAGCGGTAATTCTGTGAGAAAGGCTGCGACGTTGTGCCTCTCAACACAGGTGCGCAACACCTAAAGCCTCGCATGCGCTAGGATTTTTCTTTAATCGTAGGATTTTGCGCGATCATCACGTTTGGATAACGCTAGGGAGGAGGAAAATAATCACACACAATGGTTAACAGTTTATTGCACTCCGTATTTCGCCCAGCCCTTCCCTACAACGCGGTGGCTGTAGTGCCTCCCGCGCACAATGTAGCCACGCAGGGCTTATGCTGGTACGCTCACACACAAGCCGCGCTCGTGCATCAGACAGCGAGCTACAGGCCCAGGTCCAGTCCGCTGACGGCTCTCTCTCTCTCTCTCTCTCTCTCTCTCTCTCTCTCGCTCTCGCGTGCGTTGGCTAGACGCCTCACGCCGAAAACGTCTAGCTGTGCGCCCGCACTGCACGCCGACACTCTCGTGTTCGCTCGCTTCGGAAGCCAGACTGAACTATTATTACTCACGGCTATCAACCTTAACAGACGTCGGAGAGATCTGGAGAGAACGCGAGAAACTTGGAATCACCACCTTCAAGGAAACCACCCCATCTCGATTCTCTGCGGACGACTTTAACAGATATTTCAGTGGAATATGCAACGATCCACTTGCCCCCTCTGTAGAAGAACATCTGCAATCACTCTAGAGTCTTGAATATCCTGTTCACATCAATTTCAGTGAGATCACGGAATCGGACGTGTTGGCTGCGGTTCAGCACTTCATCTCCCAGGTTAGGGGAAGCGATGGCATCCCACAGGTTGTCGTTCTCAAGGCCATGCCAGTGCTCGCTCCCATATTATGTCGTATCTTTAACCTGTCCTTGAGTGAGTCATGCTTTCCCTCGGACTGGAAGAGGTCGCTGGTGCGCACACTCAACAAAGTCAGTTCTCCAAAATCTACCACTGACTACCGTCCGATCTCACTCGTATGTTTTCTATCCAAGGCGCTGGAGTGGCTGGTACACAGGCAGCTTTCCTACCATCTGCAAACTAGGCTCTTCCTTGACAACCTACAGACAGGTTTTTGTACCGGTCACAGCACACCGTCCAGCTTAATAAAGCTGACTGATGATGTCGGGCTTGGTATAGACAAAAAGAAAGTCACACTTCTTCTTCTTTTCGATTTTAGCAAGACGTTTGACACCGTGTTTCACGTCAAGCTCATTAGAAAGCTAACTTCTTTCGACTTCTCTAAGCAGGTCATCCGCTGGCTTGCCTTTTATCTCACAGGTAGACAACAAACTGTAATGGGTGACAACAACCAACTATCCTCATACGTATCACTTAACACGGGAGTTCCTCAAGGATCGGTACTTGGTCCTTTACTTTTTGCGCTGTGCATCAAAGACAGAAGTCTTTGTCTAGACACGGATGACCTGCAAATTTACAACCGATGCCTCCTCGAGGAGCTCGATTCCTGTTCCGTCAGGATGAGCGCTAATGCCGAGAGCGTAAAGTGCTAGGCTGAACAAAGTAACCTTAAAATTATTGTCCTCAAAACCAAGGCGATCGTCCTGGGCTCGCCCTACTATAGCAATGCTCTACCTACAATAGCTAACACCTTCATCAACATAGGGGGAGCTTAGGTCGATTTTGAATCCTCTGTGCGCAGCCTGGGGATGGTGCTTGACTCTAAACTAAAATGGAAGGAGCAGGTAAAACACACGTGTAAGCGTGCTCACTCTCTTATATATAGACCATACTTTTGCAGGAAAAGCACTAACCTTAGGCTGCGTAAAGATCTTGTCCAGGCGCTACTCTTCCCCATCATAGATTACTGCTCACTGGTTTACCTCAACTTAACACAAAAACTCGACACTAAACTACGAAGACGTGAACACAGGTATATGTTATATCTATGCTCTAAGGAGGGATGAGCACATCACACCTTACAGACGCGAGTTGCAATGGCTCACCACCGCCGGACGTAGGAATACTTTGCGGCCTGCTTCTTAAGAAAGCTATTTAATACTGGCAAACCATCGTACTTAATCGCCTACTTCGACTTCCACGTCGCTCTCCGTCCTGTGAGGGGTGAGGTGATACCACAAGACATATCCCCCTTCTCGGCAGGGACGCTGAGGAATTCATTCCACATACTTATTATCCTCACAATTTATTACCCTCGCGACACCATACATATCAGTCATTTCAAAAGCGAGGCTGAAAACTATTTTTTCAACCTCGGAAATGCATAATTACCCTCATAATCACCTTCACTATATCACAATCATATACACACACACATGCGCACACACGCCTGCAAGCACACCTACTCACAAATCTTTATAATAAATAAAACTACTAAACTATAACTATACACTTGTATATTGTACAACAAATTGTACTGCAAATAAAATATTATCTAATTTAATATAATCTAATCTCTCCCTTCTCTCTTCTCTCTTCGTGACCTTGTATCCGAGAGGGATAGACTTTACAGGCGTTTCAGGGACTCTAGGTTCGATCAAGATCTCCGCATTTACAGATTAGCTAGAGACTATGCCCATAAACAAGTCGAGGAAGCCAGGCTGAATTATTACTATTCACGCCTGTCTACCTTGACCGACATTACCGAGATCTGGAAAGAGCTGGAGAAACTTGGAATTTCTGCCACCAAGGCCCCCTTACCATCTCGATTTACAACAGATGAACTCAACAGGCATTTCAGCGCGATCTCCAACGATCTGTTGGCTCCTGCTGTTGAGGATTATCTTCTCACCCTGGAAAGTCTTGACCTCCCGGAACATTTCGAGTTCAGCCCTATAACGGAATCGGACGTGTTGGCTGCGGTATCGCACTTTGACACCCAGGCCAGGGGAAGTGACGGCATCCCACAGGTTGTCATCTCAAAAGCATTGTCGGTTCTCGCTCCTTTACTAAGTCACATTTTCAAACTGTCTCTGAGCGTGCCCTGCTTCCCATCTGCCTGGAAATTGTCACTTGTGCGCGCACTCAGCAAAATCAGTTCACCAACAGCCCTGACTGACTACCGTCCGATTTCACTTCTCTGCTTTCTCTCCAAGGCCCTGGAGTGGCTGGTGCACAAGCAAGTCTCAGAATACCTTGAATCAAGGCTATTGCTAGACAACCTTCAAACAGGCTTCCGCACTGGTCACAGTACTCAGTCTGGCCTAATTAAGCTAACTGATGATGCCAGGATCGGGATAAACAAAAAGAAAGTAACACTACTCCTTCTCTTCGACTTTAGCAAGGCGTTTGACACTGTGTGTCACGTCAGGCTCCTGAGAAAGCTATCCACTTTCGGCTTCTCAAAGCAAGTCATTCGCTGGTTTGCCTCCTACCTCTCTGGGAGAGAGCAGGCCGTCGTTGGTGACAATAGTGAGCGTTCTTCTCCTCGGCGTCTTAACATCGGCGTCCCGCAGGGATCCGTTCTGGGTCCCTTGCTGTTCGCATTGTACATCAACGACATCGGTTTCTGCCTTGATACCGATGTTTCCCATCTCATCTATGCGGACGACTTGCAAATTTACAGCCAATGCGACCTTGAGGAGCTCGATTCTTTATCAAACAAGATGAGTGCTAATGCCGAGAGGATAATGGGCTGGGCTGCACAGAACAGGCTACAACTTAATGTTGCTAAAACCAAAGCAATCGTCCTGGGCTCTCCCTACTACATAAACGCCTTACCCTCAACAGCTAATACCTATATTATCATTGGGGGTGCCCAGGTCAGCTTTGAATCTTCCGTGCGTAATCTGGGATTGGTGCTCGACTCTAAACTTACGTGGAAGGAGCAAGTTACACAAGTGTGTAAGCGTGCTCACTCACTAATGTACAGGCTTTACTTTTTCAGAAAGAGTACCAATCTCAGGTTGCGCAAGTACTTAGTGCAAGCGCTCCTGTTTCCCCTTATTGACTATTGCTCTCTTGTATACTGTGACCTGACGCAGGAACTCGACTTAAAACTACAGAGGCTCGTGAATACAGGAATTCGTTACATCTACGGTGTAAGGAGAGATGAGCGCATCTCCCCGTACAGGCGGGAGCTGCAGTGGCTAACCACTGCAGGAGGCAGGAAGTATTTCACTGCTTGTTTCTTACGAAAGATGTTTAACACAGCCGTAGCATCATATGTACTGGCATACTTCGACTTCCGCGTGACACTCCGGCCTGTTAGGGGGGAGGTGACACCTCTGGATATTCCTACCTTCGCGACGGAGACGCTGAGGAACTCGTTTCATATCAGCGCCTCATACCTATGGAACAACCTACCATCACACATTCGTAATACTGATTCTATCTCAGGTTTCAAGAAACTAGCTAAAGAGCACTTCTTCGAACTCGAAAACACATGAACATCATGTTCACACTCACGCACACGCACACACTCACACACTCCCGCTTAACTCATTCTCACCTTATCATCACACTACACATCTACCACAACAGACATCTTATACTATTATTATGCCTGTACTCTTACTACTCCTGCTGTACATAATTGATCGTACAACACATTGTACGTAAAATAAAACTAATCTAATCTCTCTCTCTCTCTCTCTCTCTCTCTCTCTCTCTCTCTCTCTCTCTCTCTCTCTCTCTCTCTCTCTCTCGGCTTCTCCAAGCAGGTTATCCGCTGGCTTGCATCTTACCTTTCTGGTAGAGAACAGGCCGTCATTGGTGACAACAACGAACTCTCTACATTCCTACCACTAAACACCGGTGTCCCACAGGGGTCAGTCTTGGCCCCTTATTGTTCGCGTTATACATCAATGACATTGGCCTCTGCCTTGACTCAGATGTATCCCATCTAGTCTACGCGGATGATCTGCAAATCTACTGTCAATGCCCCCTTGAGGAGCTCGATTCCTGTTCTGACAAGATGAGTGCTAACGCCGAGAGGATAATGGGCTGGGCAGCACTAAACAGACTTAAGCTGAATGTTAGTAAGACTAAGGCGATCGTCCTGGGCTCACCCTACTATATCAATGCTCTACCTTCTACTGCTAACACCTATATAAATATAGGGGGGGCCCAGGTCAACTTTGAATCATCTGTGCGCAACCTGGGGCTGGTGCTTGACTCAAAACTTACGTGGAAAGAGCACGTTACACAAACTTGTAAACGTGCTCACTCTTTAATGTATCGGCTATATTTCTTTCGGAAGAGCACTAGCCTCAGGTTGCGCCAACATTTGGTGCAGGCACTCCTATTTCCCCTCATCGACTAATGCTCACTTGTTTACTGCGACCTGACTCAAGAGCTTGACTTAAAACTGCAGAGGCTTGTCAATACGGGAATCCGATACATCTATGGTGTAAAGAGGGACGAGCACATCTCCCCTTACAGGCGTGAGTTGCAATGGCTCACCACCGCCGGACGTAGGAAGTACTTCATGGCCTGTTTTCTTAGAAAAATTTTCAACACCTCAATACCAGCTTATCTACTAGCCTATTTTGACTTCCACGTCGCACTCAGGCCTGTCAGGAGCGAGGTGACTCCACTGGACATCCCGTCCTTCAAGACGGAGACGCTGAGGAATTCATTTTTTATCAGCGCCTCCTACCTCTGGAACAGCCTTCCATCTCAACTTCGCGACACACTATCCATATCACACTTCAAACAAGCAGCCAAAAATTATTTCTTTAATTTGGAAAACACATAAACATCGCACAAACATACATACATTCTCTTTTATCTCATGTCATCTCTCAACATCACACACACCTTATACTATACCCTTACACAAATTTTATTTATTCCTTTATCATAATACACTATATTTGTTATATGTACAACAAAATGTACAAAAATAAAGAGCAATTAATCTAATCTAATCTAATCTCTCTCTCTCTCTCTCTCTCTCTCTCTCTCTCTCTCTCTCTCTCTCTCTCTCTCTCTCTCTCTCTCTCTCTCTCTGGTGAGTACAGTTGATAGCTCTGCTGATACATCATTTTTTCTGTACTGTTTTTCTGCTGCTCCTTGCCTTCGGGCCCTCTTCTGTTATAGATAGTTGCACGCTTCACTTTGCAACCTCCACGTCGATATATAAATCGTCGAAGGCTGCAATTTTTCTCTTTTATCATTTCCACTGCAAACTTTCTACAAGGCCCTTAACCTCCAAAACTGCTTGGCATAGCTTGGCTTGATTTCTCATTTGCACGGCGTCTCTTTCTTACTGCAATCAACACCGTGGCGACATCTGCTGCCTCGCGGGAGGATCTTCACGGCGTCTTCACACTTTTCGAGGTCGGTACTTTCACACTCTCTCCACTAACGCTCCATCTAGCCGTAAGAGTTACAACATCTATTCTCTCACTCCGTAGATAACTTATCATCCTCCTACGAATATGTACTTTACCGACTGCTAGTAAGTTATCGACGAAAAATGAGTTCAAACAGCGAGAAGAGTGTGGAAGTGCTTTTTCAGTCATGCAGCAGCTGTACACAACCTATACAGCACAAAGACCCCAAAAGGTGTGAGTTTTGTGGTCTGTACTACCACGCCAGGTGCCAGAACACAACCAACGTGAAGGCCATCGTGGTGAATGACAGGCAGACCATCGCCTGTCTCCCATGTGCAGACAAAAACAACGCCACGGGTGCCAAAGCGAGGACTAAGTCCACCTCTGCTACAACATCAGCAACGGAAGTAACTGCAACAACATCAGCAGGCAAGAGCACTCCCAAACAGCAGCAGCTGGGGAACAAGAAGATAAGGTCAGCAACACCATCAACGAACACGTCGAGAAATCCCTCACCAGCCCGCTCGACCGGTGTGACAACATCAACGCCGTCCGTTGAGGCTGCCTTGAGGGATATTCGCAGTGCCCTTGACGATATTCGCAATGCTCAAACGGAGGCCCTCAAGACACAGAACATCGTGTCGGAGAGGATCTCCAAAATTGAGCAGCGTCTGGGCCCAATTGAGAGGCGACTCAAGGCCCTCGATGAGCTGCCTGCGCTCAAGACCCGCATACAAAATGCTGAGTCTACCACCACCGAGCTGCAGGCACCAATTCAAGATCTCTCATTGAGGAGCCCGACAAAGCAGCAGGACAGCAGCAGCACTGTGCCCAGCGCTGCGGAGATTTGCAGCCTACGCAGTGAATTGGGAGAGGTCAGGAGGCGACAGGAGCAGACCTCTACCAGTGTGGTTGTTATCACGGGCCTACACTACACCCGTGAAACCTCGCTGCATCTCCTCGCTTTCTCAGTCGTGAGCGCGCTTGACCCCACGGTCATCAGAAGGGACATAGCATCAGTCAGGACCAAGGGGTGGCTTGATGCAACCAACAGCTCTGCCAGGGGTGACGGCAGACTGCCACCATTAGCCGTCACCTTATCTTCAAGTGCGCTTGCACGCTCGATCGTCATGGCCAAAGCCTGGAAACGCAAGCTGCACACCAGCGAATTGGACGCCACCTTGCTGGAGGAAGCTAAAGCTCTGAGCCCTGACCATCAAGAGCTCGTAAACATCAATGAGCTGCTCCCCTCTGAGGTCCACAAGCTGCGTTCGAGGGCCAGGCTGGAGGCCAAGAAGAGGCAGGGATGCCCAACATTCATCAGAGATGGGGGACTCTACATGCGCTGCAACGACGACAGCGAGCGTGCTACCATCATCAACACCGACGCTGAGCTGGAGACTTTTTTAGCCCGGTTTCCGCCTGCTGCCGACATCGTTCAACACTGAGGCTACAACACAAACACATCATTCCACCACATCCACCATCAAGCTCATCTGCCATGTCTTCATCCGGTTCTAAGGTATCTCTGTCCGAAGGTCTACGAGTCTGTCATTTTAATGCGAACTCGCTTACGGGTCACATTGAGATGATCAGGCTTTTCTTATCCACTCGCTCTCCATTCCACGTAATAGCTGTTACCGAGACCTGGTTGAGCGACAAGGTAACGTCCATCCCTTCACTGGATGACTACCTACTGTACAGACGGGACAGAAACAGAAACGGAGGAGGTGTGGCCCTCTACATACATAAATCACTGACAGCTAGCGTTATTTCATCATCTGATGGTGAATGGTCTGGCAAGCCAGGTAAGCCTGAATATCTCTTCTGCGAGGTATCGGCAAAGGGAATCTCTCCGATCTTCGTGGGGGTTGTGTATCGTCCTCCTCACGCTTCATTCTTCCAAGGCTCTAACTTTATAGACCAGCTAACAACCCACATGCACAACTACTCCACGAAGGTCATAATTGGAGACTTCAACTCTGACCAGCTTTCTTCATCTGAAGATGCCAAGTTCATCAAGGCCTTCATTGATGAAAATTCCCTTTCTTCTGTCCCCTATGGTGCCACGTATCATAAACAGGGTTCGGATACCTGGCTTGACTTGTGTCTAATCGACGAGCAGGATTGCCTGCTGTCACACTAGAAGACAGACTCACCTTTCATCAATGGACATGACCTTATCACGGCCACTCTCGACGTACAGATTTCACGATACGTACCTAACACATACTCCTACAGAAACTTTAAGGGAATCAACGCCGAGAAGCTAAGGGACTTTCTTAGCGTATGTGACTGGTCATCTATCACCGCTTCATCACTTGACGAATGCATCTCTACACTTAACGCTAACCTCACTAACGCCATTAATCATCTCGCCCCATTACGGACTGTAACACCGAGAAAACAACATCACCCGTGGTTCATCACGGCTCTTCGTGACCTTGTATCTGAGAGGGAGAGACTTTACAGGCATTTCAGGGACTCCAGGCTTGATTCAGATCTCCGCTTATACAGACTAGCTAGAAACAATGCTCACAAACAGGTCGAGGAAGCCAGGCTGAATTATTACTATTTACGCCTGTCAACCTTGACTGATGTTGCCGAGATCTGGAGAGAGCTGGAGAAACTTGGAATTTCTGCCACTAAGGCCCCTTTGCCACCTCGTTTTAGCACAGATGAACTCAACAAGCATTTCAGCTCGATCTCCAATGATCCATTAGCTCCTGCTGTTGAGGAGTATCTTCTAACCCTGGAAAGTCTTGACCTCCCGGAACATTTTGAGTTTAGCACCATAACAGAATCGGACGTGTTGGCTGGAGTATCGCACTTCGACACCCAGGCGAACGACGGCATCCCTCAGGTTGTTATCTCAAAAGCACTGCCAGTTCTCGCTCCTCTCAAAATATTGTTATTGACTAATCCTGGACCCTGCCATCTCGCCCGACACATTATTAACAATTCCCGTTACACAAACCCTTCTGGCCCTGGTTATAATAGCAGCGAGTAGCAATAAAATTGCTGTTATAACAGATATATTTCAATAATTGTACAATAAACCATTTAATTGATTTGTTTATCTATATATTTCTAAATTTAATAGAGCAGTAGCATGAATTCAAAATTATTGTTTTCAGAAAAGATAACTTCTAATATTGTCAAATCAGGCATACTAATAGGACACAATAACATGTGTCAAAATATGTCTGCGGTCTTGTTGATGATTGTGCAGTGCGAGTAAATTATTGCGATATTATTATTATTATATTTATTACAGAACATTGCTAATATATATGCATATACTTGTGCTACAAACTTGTTTTTACTTTGTCCACTTCATAGATTTCAGTGGAGAGGTGCAGTTCGTTTCGGCGATCCGTGAAACGAGTCTGAATTCGTTACCCTTTAGTCGATATTGTTGTCGTTGGGCGAAGAGTAGTGCAGTTTAGAATTTCGTGGCAAAGATTAGTACAGTTCAGATTTTGCGGCGAAGTGTAGTAAAGCTCAGATTTTTACAGCAAAACGTAGTACAGTTGAGATTTTTGCGGCGAAGAGTAGTACAGTTCAGAATCTCGCAGCGAAGAGAAGTACAGTTCAGATTCTTGCGGCGAAGAGTAGTACTGTTCAGATTCTCCCGGGGAAGACACCATACAAACCCTAAAGAAAAATAACCCTACACCCTACAGAATAGTACATTTCGATACAAGGGAATGTGTTGGATCTAGGACAATAAAGTGAGGTTTGTCGCAGACTCGCCCAAGCGTGAATAATGAATTGGACAACAATTTATATGAAATAATAAAGTTTTTATTTTTATAGTTCTATAAGTTTTCTCTAAAAAAATCATGAAACTCATTTGGTATGAGCTGTCTATCGATCATGGCCCGTAGGTCAGTTTTTTTTTCACTTAAGAGCTTAGTATTCGACACCGCCAGAACTGCAATAGGAAGGAAGAGATGGAAAGGAGGAGCCAAGAAGTACTGTGCTATTGTTACACTGGATGTTAAAAATGCGTTTAACTCAGCCAGCTGGGGATAGATACGCGAGGCACTACGGAAAAAGAGGTACGCGCATATATAAGAAGGATTATGTCTGACTACCTGAAAGACAGAACCCTTTTGTATGACACAGAGAGTGGCACGAAAACCTATAAAGTAACCGGAGAAGTCCCACAAGGGTCAGTGCTTGGCCCATTATTGTGGAACATCATGTACGATGGAGTACTTAGGCTAGAGCTACCCGAAGGGGTAACAGTTTTAGGATTTGCCGATGGCATTGCAGTAGTAGCAAAGCAAAAGAAAGACGTGACGGAAATTGTTAACGAGGTAGTAATAAGGCATAAGGATAGCCTTCGTTTTATGACTAGCAAGCTCAAGCAAGTACTAGTGAGCTCTCCAGTCTGCTTTAGCCAATCGTGGATTATACCTACTGCTACTCTTGTAGGAAAAAAATAGAGATAATAACACTGATAGTGGACGGACACGAAATAGGCTCTCAGCCGACCATTAAGGACCTGAGAATCACCATGGACGCCAGACTAACGTTTAAGCTGCATCTTGAGAGGCAAAAGTCGGTGCTGCACTATCGCGACTACTGCCAAATGTAAGTGGACCAACGCAGGGTCGAAGGTTACTTCTAGCCAGTGTAACTTCATCAATTATGTTATACGGGGCCCCAATATGGGCGTACGCTATGTTGGTGAAGTCCTATGCTCGATAGCTGTCAACAGTTTATAGGAGAAGTGCATTGTAGGTCGATTCTGCCTTCCAAACAGTATCAGAAGATGCAGTGTTCGTTATCTTAAATATGCCGCCTGATGACGTTTGAGCAACAGAACCAAAGAATATATACGAAGAAAGCCAGCGTGGTGACAATACTCATGTTACGTCGTACGACTCACCGCATAAATTTATTAAAAAACTGAAAATATGATCATGTTTAAAATACAAACATTGAAATTCAAACTCTAATAACAAAAATGCATTGCACGCGCTGTACGGTTTCGATACACGGCCGAATGCATGTCAGTGTCGATTCAGCGAAATGCTGAATGAGCAATTCGTGACGTTGTAAGCGAGCGCTACTTTTAACGTATACATTTTTAGTAATTTTAAGTTCGTAAATATTGTAAAAATTACGTTACGAACGAAGGTTTCAAAAAGCTTTACACGCGCTGAAACAAGCAGTTCGTAGTCAGTCGCGGGCTCCGTGCGTCGCTATTCGACAATTGGCGCGAATCAATTATATATCCGAATCAATATCTTGCTACAAATCAGTTGATAAATTATAAAATATTCGTACTTGTAAAAGCTAAATAAATAAATCAGTTATATTTAACACTTTAAATACGTTGGTACGTGCAACTTTACTGTCGAGAACCTTCCCTTCAATTAAGGACACTTTCAACGCTGTTCGAGATCAACCCAAAGTAAGTGAATTTACTTATTCATTATTCGTTTGTAAAAACGCGGGTTTGTTTAATTATATAGCCTAACCACTAGAACATATCATTACGCCCTTTATGTTGGTTCTCAAACTAATTCAGGACGTAACACTCAAAAGAAGGTTTAAAAATCCGCGAAAGAACAAACCCAAGCTGTGTAGTGAATTACTTCCTTACGCAGTTTTTGAGCGGACATGGGTGCTTTTGAGCCTACCTTCACCGCTTCAAGATAGAGGACAATATAAATTGCCCAGTATGTTTGGAAGCAAACGAAGATGTGGAGCATGTCTTCTGTGACTGTGATGCGAAATTGAACGAGAAGAACTCGAGTGTTATCTTCAGACCAGGGTGACCCCTAAGTCAATGATGACAAATATGCTAGCGTCGACGGATCATTGGTGCGCAGTAAACAACTACGTAAGGACCATTCTCAAGAAGGTTAGAAATGACGTAGAGAATAAAAGGGAAGGCCAAGGTGAAACAGCTGAATAAAACTGTTGCTAGACAAAGGCCACTAGGTAGCAGATACGAAATGCTTCTCAGACTGATGCAGAGGAACGTAGGTGTTGAGATTGAGTCTGTCCAGAGGATGACCGGTCAATGCTACTCGAAGTAGACGACCGGACGATGCTGCAACAAGCAGACGGCTGGACGATGCAGAGTGAAGAAGATGGCAGAACGATGCAGAATGAAGAAGACGAGTTTGATCCTGAACCCCTAATAGGCCAAGCTGTAGAGCATTTTTCCATGACATAATTTGTTGCAGCAAACCGATTGTGCGATCATGTAACGGATTATAAGCAGATAAAAAGGTATATGTTTTCACTCGCATTTCCGTTTCTTATTGTTAGTTATTAACAATTGATTGCAAAAATTATATATGGTATTATTTTGTTTATAACTTTAAAACTAAAGGAGCTATCAAAATGCCTCTATAAGATGATTTGTAGAGAATAGAAATATCTACAAAATGAGACCTCAAACGCCTCAATCGGATAATTAGGTTCTGAGATAATTAGGAAACACCGGAAAATTAGGCGTTTTTTAAAAAATTCATAGCTCTGACATTTTTTGAGGTGGAGCGCTAATATATAAAAAGCAGGGATCATAATGTTTTTTATATGTGCAAAAGTTGGGTGATGTTGGATTATTAGTTTGCTCAAAATCGCGATTCAAAGTTTGTGGTGCGTTTTTTTTCGGCAGACATGTATGTTCAGTACATAGCATGCTATAAGCGTACTGAAAAGAACTTGTGAACATAACCCTATAGTCCATGAATAACAAATAGCAATACTACTTATTTTGTTTAAAATTATGTAACTTCTACTGCAAGGTCCATCCCATTATCAATTTTGGCATGCTCGAAGCTCTTGTCATAAGTAACACTTTCACCATCGAAAAATCAAAATTGCCTTCGTCAAAGCTGAGCACTCCGCCCCGTATAGCTTATATTTTATAACAATATGAAGCAAGCTGTATAGGTCAAAATAAACTTTTATTCCACGCCCGACCGAAATGGCCACTTTTTGCGCCTGAAAATCGGGGCAAAAGAGCATATTTTTCCCGTTAACCTGTTTGCGGGACAAAAGTAAAATCAGCGGGGCAAAAGTAAAATTAGCGGTGCAAAAGTAAAATGAGCGGGGCAAAAGTAATTTTTTTTTTCTAATGAATGAAACAAAAATATAAAAAGATACGTTTTTTACGACTTTGATTTTCAAAGACAAATAGTAGCCATTTCAGTCATCGAGAGTAGAATAAAGTACTATATGCAACACGGAACATTTTTTCCGCTGGTGATTACTCGCTTTGCTCGGGCAGTAAACGCACCCTCGTGGAATATTTTCTCGCTCGGGCAGTAAAGTGGGCTTTTTTAGGACGAGTGTGGAGTAGGAGCCGCAGATGAGTACTGCAACCACACGAGGCCAAAATAACCACTTAGCTTTTGTTGCACACCATATTTTTTGTAACGCATGTACTGATTTTCGCGTTTACACACACATGTGCACATGATCATATACTAACACACACATACATATACGTATATCTGATGAGCTATTAACCATTTTCTTTAAAAAATTTAAGCGGGCGATTTTCATTTTTTTTTGCCCGGCGGGCGTTTTTTATTTTTTTTGCCCGCCGGTCTTAGAAAAGTTGCCCGCTTAATAGGTTTGAAAAACGCGAAAATCGTGCTTGTGTTACAAGAATATGAACATTCATTGTGTTAATAAAATTAATAACATACTTTGATTAGAAGATATTGACGCGAAAGAAGATTGTTAAGAACAACTATCAAAAGTTAACGGACAAAGCAATTTTAGATTTACATCAGCTTGGGGTGCGTAGTTGCACGGGTTGTGTGATCTTATTAAAACATGTATATATAAATATATATGTATTCATAAATAAGGAGATCAGGACTTATGCTGACAAAATTGGAAACAAAAGAGGAATTATACTGACTTTTGCGAAATTATGCAGACAATTTATCAGCACAATTTTGTGATGATTCATTTAGCGAAAAGGGACTTATGCGGACAAAAATACCTCTTTTCTATATATGTATCCGTACTACATAAGTGCGCATTCGTACACATATATATGCATATGTGTGTGTGTGTGTATATATATTTCTATTATACTATAATATCATAAACACAATATATCCTAATAGCACAAAACGTTTTAAAATGTTTTAAATACATGTATCTTGTAAATCTTGATACGTTTGTGAATGTTGGCTTAAGAAATGTTTTCTTAGCGTTTAAATAACGTTGGAAACAATCGCTATTCGATATTAATAAAACCTCGAACCTTGTAACGGTGTGTAAATTCGATCAACGAATAACGTGCTAAAGACTGGATCGCGTTCCCTCGATGCGTCGGAGGACTCCTCTACGCCCGCGAAACACCTCCATTGCATGCAGCTGGCTCATCTGCTTTTGTTTTGCTGGGTCTATGCGCCGCCTGGCGCGTGCTCGGCTGCTCAACTGCGTTAAATACTAATAAATAACGCCCGCGGAGGCGGCGGTATGCGCAAGAAGGAACAGGAATCGGAAGTAAACGAGCAAGGTTTAGAAATGACGAAAAAGCACGTAAAATAATAAGGCTAAGTTATATTTTACTAGCGCGTCAAAACATTTACAAATATAAAAAAATACTAAACGCAAGTAGCCAACAACTTGGCGACTCGCCGCGACGCTAGAATAATCGCGCTCGCACGCGTATATCGCCGTGAAGGTTGCGCGCGCCGGATCACCCTCGCGCGGGTCATATACACTCTCATGCACACAATCACATTTACTGCGCGTCACACAAACCTTCTCGAACTCGTCGCCGACGCTCCTGATCTCGGACAGACTGCAAGACTAGACGTTGCCGGACCGCTAAGCAGGGAGATCAAGAAACCCGGACTCCGCGTCGCACTCACACACAAGATATAATTCGTTTCGCTGGACACAGCACAGCACACGAGATCATAATGTTTATAAAAAATGTTGGAATTATAATATGGGATGAAATATCGACGGCATCTAGACATGGTTATGAAGCAATATATACATTTTTACAAGATTTGTGTATTAATAACAATCCTTTCATAAAATTATCATTGAATGAAAATTTGAAATTATAGAATAAAGATCATGAATTTGAATATTGGGTTATGGATGTAGGAGAAAATAAAAATGCAACAAAATTTAAATCACAAAATATTGTTAGAATAATTGTATACAAATTTATTTGTAATAATGATTTGATTATAGAAATTCTCGGACATAAAATTAATCCAAATAATTTATCGTTAAAAAATAAAATGATTTTATCACCATTATAAATTAATATTAAAAAGAGGTACGATAGTTAGTTGTTTAAGAAATTTGGATATCGATGGCGGCCTTTGTAATGAAACAAGAATCATTATTAAGGATATAAAAAAACATATATCAGTTGGACAAATCATTACTGGTGAATATTCTGGTAAAAACGTTTTATTGCCACGACTTGATCTAAGACCATCGTTAGATGAGATTAAGTTTTGCTATGACTTTAAACAGATCTGAATGTCAATATTTTGACTAAGTTCGAATATATTTGCGCATTACAGTATTCAGTTATGGTCAATTATATATTGCTTAGTCAAGAAATATCGAAAAAAAGCTCAAAGTTATTTTTAAGTAAGAAGTCTATTTGCGAGCATGATAAAGATTTATTAAAAGATAAAAGAAACGGAGAAAACACTACGACATAGAAATAGTATATTACGACACGAGTGCGGTAAAGTAGTTTCACCAAAAGAGGCTTCGCTCGGGCGATAATGTCCCTACGAGGGTGAAATCTCTTTACCCTCCTAGTATCGTACAATATTTTATGACACAACGTGCGTAAACCGAGATTTAGCGAGTGCATTTTTGCACGTGCGTGGCATGAATCGAGGTTTCCGCCACGGCGTGTCATAAAATTTAGAATAATTAAAATTCAAAAAAATTAAAGCATGAAAGGGAAAAATTAAAAAACTGAAATTAAACAATTTCTATTATGAAAATGTTCAATTAAAATATTAGGAAATATACAATAACAAGAGTTGAGAGTATTTTTGTTTCAAATTTAGAATTTAAAATTTATTTTTTTGACTGTCATAGTTTTTTAATATTTCCAGTTTAAAAATTTTACCTTCCATTATAAATCAATGCATAATTTTCGTGTTTTAAATCTTTATTATTTAAAATTTCCACCCCTCTCCCGTTAGAAATTGACATTAGGAAAAAATATTTTAACAAAACTTGAATTTTATCACTATCGCAATATATATTTTAACCGAGCGACGTTAAGAATGAGGTGAATCGCGCTAGTATATATTATAATCAATCTTTAAAATATTATAAAAATAAACACGATTAACTGGTCATGTTATCGCCAATGTATACAAATATTTGGTAGAAAAATATTAAAAAAAAAGAATTAATAAATAAATAAATTCTTATGTATACTAGTCATTTTTTGAGTTAGTCATTGCCATCATCAGTTTTTAGTATAGACATAGATGGCCTAATTATAAATAATAATTTTTTGGCTAAGTCATCGAGTTATAAAATTTATATTCACAATATTTATTACTTAGCTGAGTTATGGCCATTTTTTTATTCCTACATATAAAAATAACCGCTTGATTAAGATATGTTCAAAAATGTATTTGATTTGAACCTTGATTGATTCTCTATAACTATAAGAAGCTTTAATCTAATCTGTCTGAAGTAAATACTGTATATTATACTGTAAATTTACTTAAGAAAACTTTTATTTTCCTGTAGACGATGTCCAGGTGTCAGGATGACCCCTATGTCGACGCGACATTGTCTGCAAGGAGGAGCATAACTCAAACATGAAATATACTGAAAAATACTCCTGACTCCCTGTAGACAATGACCAGGTATCAGGATTACCCCCGGGTCAAAGTGACATCATCTAAAGAGAAGAGCGCCACTTAAACATAAAGTATACCAAAAAATACTTTCGAATTCTCGTAGACGATGTCTAGGTGTCAGGATGACCGGCGCGATATGTCGGCGCGATTTTGTCTGAAAGAAGAAGCATTGTACGTAAATCAAATGAACCGAAAAAATCGTAACTTCTTGTAGACGATGTCTATGTGACTCGATGACCCCCAGGTCGACGCGACATGGTCTACAAGGAGGAGCATCGTATGTAACTCAAATGTACAAAAAAACCCTCATGTATGAAATGACGCAAATGTACAAAAAAAACTTCATGTATATTATATCGTTTAAATAGTCCTTATCATGATTATCCTCAGCATCATCTGATCTGGACCACATCTGGACATTTTCATTTAGTATTATTATACATCTAAACTTGTACTATTAGTGTATAAAAAAATTTATATTTTTGTGTATTAAATAAGAGATAAGTACGTTTGTACGTGCATACGTACGGACGTACGCTATTTTGCTAATGTTTATTGTTAATGTTTGCAAAAACAAATTATTTAATAATTACAATTTTTAAGATGAATCTAGGTGTTTACATGCAAAGATTACATTCGATGTTGGAAAATTAATTTTTGTTGAACACTGTTTTCCAAAATAAAGAATCTACACACTATATTAAAACACTAAAATAAGCAATTATGTAAAAATTCACCGGAACTAGTGAATCATTCTGGGATGATAATTATTTTATGATAGATATGTGGTACAAACATAAATGCATAATCCTACTGAAAAAAATATTTAAAAAATCAGAATTAAGTACAGTTTTTCGATAAAGAATGGTTCACAAAAAGTGACCGGGTCATGAAACATTTCACATGAATTACATATAGGTATAAAATAATAATAAATATTTATATTTATGTGATTTTTTTGTATAGTTAATTAGAAATAAAGTATATGTATACATATATCAAAAACACAGTAAGATTGGTCCAGATGTGTCAGATGCTGTAAATGATAATCTTTTTAGAGAAATATGGCAAATATGTTTATCTGTATTTATAATCTAAATTATTTTTGAAATCATATGCGCCACATAGATACATATGTATGTTTCACATATATCATTAGTAGTGATCTTCAGATTCGGTCAAGATGAAAGGGATGCTGCTAATAATCATCTGTGCAGATACGATCTTGTTTTTAAAAGATATTTGTTTATGAATGTGAAATGACGCATGCTGTATGTATTCACGCATATCACAAGACGTAATCTGCAAATTTGGTCAGGTTGAAAGAGATGCTGCAAATAATTATTCGTGCACATACGATCTTATTTTTTGAAGATATTTGCTTGTGAATATAAAATGACACATGCTCTATGGATTTACGCATTTCACAAGACGTAATCTGCAGATTTGGTCCGTATAAAAAGGATGCTGCGAATAATCATTTGTGCAGATATGATCTTGTTTCATGCATGTTTTTGTAAATAAGCCTGGAAATGATACTATTGTAAATGATTATTTATATTAATATTAGTTGTAAATTTGCTTTCTGCGTTTCACAGGTTGGAGACTGTCGTTAATTATTAAATGTAACATTTTTAATAATAACGCCCGCATTACAAATATTTAGAAATGTGTCATCAGATTTAATATATATATATATATATATATATATATATATATATATATATATATATATATATATATATATATATATATTATGGTAGTGTTTATATATTGCTACAAAATAAACTTAACGATTACTTATCTAATATTCATACAATTTATTATTAAGTATATCTAACATTTGGATTTTGAATATAGTTTTTGTGGCGATTGTTTGGCCAATATTTTACATTTCTAATTCCAATCTAATTATGTTGAATTTACATTTTATTTACAATTATCAATATTACATATGATATTCAGTTTCAAGTGATAACTTAGGTATTCGATATGCCATTTAAATTTTAGTAATGTACTATTAGTGGAAATAATTTCGCCGATCAATAGAAAAGTAATATTTAAACAATTTATAATTAATGGCGATTACTCAGCCAATTAATAAATAACTTAAATTTCATTAATATACTATTAGTGGAGATAACACAGCTAATTAATACATATTTTGTATTTTAGTAAAATACTATTAGTGAAAATACCTTAGTCAATCAATATATCATTTAAAATTTGGTAATGTATAATTATCATGGCGATTACGTAAACAATAAAAAATAATACAAATTTTAGTAATGTACCATTAGTGGAGATAGCTCAGCCAATCAATATAAAATTAATGTTTTGATAATGTATTATTTATTTGTGGCGATTACTTAGCCAATCAATATGAAATTAATGTTTTAATAATGTATTATTAGTGTCGATTACTCAGCCAAGCAATATATAATTTTATTTTAGTAATGTACTATTAGTACTATAACTAAGTAATACTTATGTTTTAGTTATGTATAATTAATGGCGATTACTCAGTCAATCAATAGAAATTAATGTTTTAATAATGTATTATTAGTAGCGATTACTCAGCCAATCAATATATAATTTATATTTTATTAGTGTACTATGAATAGAGATAATAATTAACTAATACATAAGTTAGATTTCAGTAATGTGCCATTAGTAAAGATACCTCAGCCAATCAATATATTATTTAAATTTTGGTAATGTATTATTAGTGGCGATTATTCGACCAATCAAAAAATAATTTAACTTTGAGTAATGTACTATTAGTGGAGATGACGTAGATTTCAGTAATGTACTAATAGTTAAGAGTTCTCAGCAAATCAACATATAATTTATACTTTAGTATTGTTGTATGTAGCGATTACTCAATCAATCAAAGGATACTTCATATTTTAGTAATGTTTTATAATTAATATAATTAATTTCTGAATATTTTCGAATAGACTATGTTTTTTTGTGTAAATTTTCGTTTTTCCCATTCATTAAATGATTAAATGATTAATAGATTAAATGATTTCCATATATCTGGTTTTGAAAATAATTACGATGATGAAAAATATAATAACGAATTACAAGTATGTAAAAATGGTGAAAATTTAGAAACATTAATTAATTCTTTGTCTACCGATAAAAAAAATGTATGATCTGATCATTAATGCTACAATTAACAGTGTAGGAAATAAATATTATTTTATCGATGGTCTCGGTGGAAGTGGTACAAGTTATTTACATAACGTGGTGATTAAATATTTAATTTCAATGAATGTTCCGTTCATTACAATGGCCTGGAATGGTATTGCTGCTAATTTATTAATTAATGGAAAAACTGTCCATAGTATTTTCAAATTACCATTAAATATTAATGAACAAACAACGTGAAATAGTTACATAAAAAACATAGTCTATTCGAAAATATTCAGAAATTAATTATATTAATTATAAAACATTACTAAAATATGAAGTATCCTTTGATTGATTGAGTAATCGCTACATACAACAATAAAATAACATATAATAACAATATAATCAACAATACATACTAAAGTGTAAATTATATGTTGATTTGCTGAGAACTCTTAACTATTAGTACATTACTGAAATCTACGTCATCTCCACTAATAGTACATTACTCAAAGTTAAATTATTTTTTGATTGGTCGAATAATCGCCACTAATAATACATTACCAAAATTTAAATAATATATTGATTGACTGAGGTATCTTTACTAATGGCACATTACTGAAATCTAACTTATGTATTAGTTAATTATTATCTCTATTAATAGTACACTAATAAAATATAAATTATATATTGATTGACTGAGTAATTGCTACTAATAATACATTATTAAAAAATTAATTTATATTGATTGACTGAGTAATCGCCATTAATTATACATAACTAAAACATAAATTATGTATTACTTAGTTATTATCTCCATTAATAGTACATTACTAAAATAAAATTATATATTGTGTAACGGTTGCCAGTGCAATTAACGCACGTTGATCACGTTATGACGTCTCTCCGGGACAGAATCAACATTCGGTATAATACTTCTGTTGTTACAGCTACTAAAGGCGCAGCATGTGAGAGAGTAAGAGAGGCAGAGAGAGAGAGAGAATAAGCATCGAGAGAGATTTAAATTCAGCAACGTACAATGTTGCCACCTGCTCGCACACTGCTGTCAAGAGTTGACAACAGTGTGTCAGAGGGCATAGGTAAATCTGTGCTCGCGCTAGCGAGCCATTCCGAGTCTGTCTTCGCTCCGCTCTGTTTCGCGAATAGACACTCTGCGATTGCGATTATTGTGTGCGAGGGTTGCGAGGTCAACCGATCCGAGGACAATCCGTCCGAGACCATCTTCGCGTGGGTTAGAACGGCCATGCCGGCCACGTACATCTGTAAGTACTAGTTCTTATCAACTCTCGCTTACTCGGGCGACTTTAAGCCTCCTCTCTCTCTCACCTCTACTACATGCTGGTAGCTGGCATGCGCCCGTCTGGCGCGCTTGTGTAAGCCAAGCACCAATAAACAGTTAGTCTAAGTTTTACAATAATCCGCGAGTGTTCATTGACTTTTCCTCCTTTTGAATCCACGTCCTGAGTACTACTATCACCGCCGCGTGTTCATACGTCTTTACGTCCGTGCGCGGATAGATTATAGTCGGTAGAATCTAGTGCCTTCTGCACAGCCGACGGAAACGGTGAATAGTAGCATAAACAACAAACAACTTAAAATAATAATGACGGCCGAGCTACCGTCATAATTGCTTGGCTGAGTAATCGCCATTAATTATACATAACTGAAATATTAATTATATATTGATTGGCTGAGTAATCGCCACTAATAATACATATTTACCGAGGGTTGAAGAAAACAAAAAGTTTGATCTTTCATTTGACAGAGAATTACCCATATATATATAGCCTATCTTGTAAGCCATTTAAACCTTAATATTGGTAAAAGTAAGAGTTCGATCTGGACTACGACCACCAAAAAATTCATGGAGATACCTTTTTATAGTGCAAAAGTTCCTGTATGGGTCCTAGAGTGGCAGAGACCCTGTATCTTTGGTTGAAAATGAAGATATCTATAAATTTGTTCTAAAATGATTGATAAATAATGGAATTTCTTAGAAGTAAGTTGGGCTCATGTGTAGAGTAAAGGACTTTAAATCGAGAGCTACGGGGTTAATCCCAGTTACAGTACTTTTTTAAAATATTTTTTTCTTAACTTTTGAAGATAATTCATGTTTTTAAAAGTTTCATGGTGCCCAACAATACATTTGTAATGTACAAGAATTTGTTAAGAAAATTTTGTTATATGAGCACTTATATCAGGATTTTCAGCCGGGGATAATGATCATTAAAAAAACGTTCAACTTATAAGATTGAAGCTCAACGTTCCTTGTCTTTGCTAAACAGTTATTTATGCAGAAACCTTTTGCGTTGTCAAAGGAAGCCTCTGAAAGAGGGTATCTATTCATGTTCAAGATTATTTACGAACATATTTTTTGTGTAGGTTTTTCTCTTATATCTATATTAAAATCTCCAAGTATGCTATGGTTTTTAATGTGTACATTTTGCGACAAGACCTTCTTTACGCTATCAACAAATTTAGTTTTTGGCAAATCGTCGCATCTATACATCGCAGAAATTGTAATTTTTCAGGGGTCAATAAACTTATGTCTGTAGTTACAATACTCAATCTATCAATTATTTCTAGTCTAGTTTTTTCATGAATATTAGTTTTGACGTATAAAATTACTCCATCGGCTTTATTAATTTTACTTTTATAATTATAACTTGTATAACTCTGTAATTGATAGTATAGAGGATATTGTAAGTTTCAGGTTTCCGTGCATATATTGATACAAGGTTTTCTTGTTAATAAACTTTTTAATGTTTATATTTAAGCTTCTTATGTTCACATAAAAAATTTAATTTTTCTTTATTAAGCGTTTTCCATTAAGTGATCTTAAATTTTATATTTCTAACACCATTTGCTTAAATTATCGAGCTTGTAATCCTGATGCATTAATCAGTCCGTAATATTCGCTTTTTAATGTGTATGCTATAGTTGTATTAGTCAAATTTGAGTACGTCCCAGATGTTCTTGATTGCGTCGCTTTATTTGACGTACTTTCTACCATACTGACATATGTTGGTATGGTAGGTTTCATCGTGTTGTCAGTAAAGTCAATAAACTTTCATATCTTGACTTGTAGAATTTTACATTCGTAGCTATCTGTAGCCAGGTGCTCAATATTATATTTTGTCTTGAACTTGTTTTTTAACAAATAGGATGTTTTTACACTGGACTATATAAACATACCGTTTCTCTCTTATAAGCGCATTAATAAGGGAGTAAGGTGGCCTTTAGATGTATACTCAACCTTGTTATTTTTTTTCTTTCAGAAATATTCTATTGGACAAATCCGCATATGGCCATTCAGCTTAAGATCTAACCAAACATGCAGACCAACTTTAATTGAATCGGAGACAGATCTTCAGAAACCTATTACTGATTGCGCTGAAAGTGGCAACCCTTGGAATATTTTTGTTGAACTAGCAGCTCCTGATTCAGGATTGACAGCATTACCAGCTTTTGACAAAGATACGGATGTTTTATTATTTTTTAAGTTGTATGACCCAAAAAAACGGAAAATACATTATTGTGGTCATCATTACATGCCTGTAACGGCTAAAGTTCGTAAGTATTATTCCAACTACTTCAATGTGTTCAAATAATTTTATTCTGAAAGAAATCATTTTGTTATTTAAAAAGAAGGATAATATTGCAGTTGAGAAATCGTTATCAATTTACTAACACGTGATATTTTCGAACCCATTTATAGCTTTTATATCTAAATACACATGCGCACACATGCATACATACATACTACGATGTCTCTTTTTTCCAACTTTAAGAGCTGCTGCCCTCTACATCGAATCTTTATGCAAAAATCTACTTCTACTATTATATTAAAGTGTTTAATGTACCTGTATGCCGTGAAGCCATTCACATCTTTTCTCTATAACTTAACATTTAGGAGATATCCTGACACCTGGACATCATCTATGAGGCAGATATAATCTTGGGCCTTAAAAGTTATTTTATTAGTGTTGAGACAATTATTTTCTTAACCTAAGAATGCCCGGGTAGAAATAACTTACAAGAAAAGGTCTTCGAGCTTGACAATTTACAAGGAACGAATAAAAGGTATTTGACTAAACGCGTGTTATTCGCACGAGAGCTCTCTGACAAGTGAAGCGCCGTCGCCGCACAGCGACGTCGGCGCTGCCGTCCAGAGAGGGGCTAGTAGCGGGGGGGGGGGGGGGGAGTACGGCCTCATGTTCTGCGTGCTTGTCTACGTCGAGCCGAACACCGCTCGCTTACACTCAACACTCCCTCCCAAGCAAAGTTCGCTCGGCGTCGTTTAGCGTCTGAAATGAAACAAGCAATTATTAGTATTTTAAATTTTGGTTTAAGAGCAATTTGGTTAGTTTAGCATGCAATTCAAAAGGCAAAGCCTTTGTGAATATATCTGCTATTTGTTGCTTAGAGGCAATCCAGCTAATTTTTATTAGGTTTCTGGCTACACATTCTCGGACATAATGTTCTCGAACTTCAGTCATGTGTCTAAGTTTATTTGTACTGCTTACTTGAGAACTAGCCTCAGCGGCTTTATTATCACACCATAGGGTCATGGGTAGAAAAGAGTTTCTTAGAATCAAGTTTCTTAGATCTTCCACTCCTCATCAGTGGGATTTATCTGGTGTCTACTTAACACATTCACCGCATATGCTATGTCGGGACGTACAGTATTGGCAAGATACAAAAGACAACCTACAACTTCTCTGTAAGGACCATTAGTTTTGTTCAGTTTGCTGTCGAGCTGATCTTGGCTTTGCTCTCTGTCTCGCCTTTCTCGAGTTGCCACTTGGCTTGTCACCATAGGCGTTCTTTGAGGATGCATCTTACTGTATCCAAAACGTTTTAACATTTTGTCAATGTAATTCTCTAGAGTTAGAGTCATTATTCGATTTTGTCTATCTCTATGTATTTCAATGCCAAGGAAGCTCTTAG
Source organism: Nasonia vitripennis (assembly GCF_009193385.2). Taxonomy (NCBI): domain Eukaryota; kingdom Metazoa; phylum Arthropoda; class Insecta; order Hymenoptera; family Pteromalidae; genus Nasonia; species Nasonia vitripennis. The sequence goes on from NW_022279588.1 coordinate 4,292,907, forward strand.
GCTCTCCCATATCAGACATTTCAAATTCCAGCTTGAGTTTTAGAGAGGTTTCGTCTAGTTTATTCAAATCATTACTGGCAACTAGTATGTCATCGACATACAGTAATAGTATCAGGTATTTGTTATTGTCTCGCCAAGTAAAGAGACAGGGTTCGGAATCATGTGACTGTAATCCTAGTTTTGTTACAACTTCTGTAAATTTCTCATACCACTTTTTCGGACTTATCTTCAGACCATATAAGGCACGTTGAATCTTGCAGACTTTATCTCGTCTGACTTCTGGTGAACAGTCAACACCCTCGGGTATTTCCATATAAACCTCACAGTCGATTATTCCATTCAGGAAGGCGGTTTTAACATCAAGCAGTCTTACTTCAATATCGAATTTGTTTATTATAAGAAGCACTGATCTGATTAATGGTAGGCGGGAAACAGGCGCATATTTTTCCATGAATTTGTATTTGTTTTGATCTTTGAAACCTCTTATTACAAGTCGAGCTTTGTATTTAATTTTGTTATCCAATCCAACTTTTGTTTTTAATACCCATCTTGAGTCAATGATGTTTGGCCTTTTTTCTCCTTGAGTTGAAGGTCTGTCAACAATTTTCCAAACTTTATTTTTCTCCATTGAGTCTAATTCACTTCTGATAGCCTTTTGCTATTCAAGCTTGTTTGTGGTGCTCATGGCTTCCTTATAAGAGTTTGGATCACATTGTACGGTGGCAACGAATGCATTTAGTTCATCGCTTTCCAGTAAGTTTAAGTCTGATTCAAGCGTATGTGACTCAGATGGTTGTTCGACTTCTTTTTCTTTCCTTGGGCGTCCTCGCTTCCGTTTTTCTCCCTCCGTTTCAGAGATCAAAACCTCGTTTTCTTCGTCGAACTTAACAAACCATGTTTCTTGATTTATTTCTTCCATCGGATTAATCCAGTCCTTGATACTCCGTTTATTGTATTTGTCGCCAAATACAAGTTTTTCGTTGAATCGAGCATCTCTGCTTTCATAGTATTTTCCTTCTTCCGGTTTCAAGAATAAGTAACCCATTGGTTTATAGCCAATCAATACTACTCTCTTTCCTAGCTGATCAAACTTAGGTCCTGTTTTTCTTTGTACCTTGATATAGGCAATTCAACCAAATCACCTTAACTGTTCCAAGTGAAGTTTAAAGTTTGGTTCGAACTTTAATAAGGGTGGTATCATCTCATTCGAGCTGTGAGGAGTTCTATTATAAAAGAAAACTGCTGCATTCAGGACGAGGTCCCACATATTCTCAGGAAGACGTGTATCATACATTAGGGCTCTCGTCTTTTTCTGGATGGTCTGATTGAATCGTTCAGACACACCGTTGTGTTCTGGTGTATCAGGGCTTGCTAATTGTAGCACGAGTAAATTCCTCATTTTCAATCTCTCTTTTATCCTTAGACCTATTACCTGCAACACTTACAGGGGGATACTCCCGACGCCTTGTGGTAATATATGCAACAACTCTATTTGGTATATCTTTATCATTTTCATATCCATTAGGATTATTTGTTTCCAGCTCTATTACCCAATAAGGTTGCTCATATATTCCAGAGACGAAGATTGTTTTGAACTCTGGGTCGAAAATATCGATTCGCTTGTTATCCAAGTAGATACCTAAACCCTTATCAACAAATTTCCTTAACGACAGTAAATTTTCGGACAATGATTTAGCATAAATCACATTTTTTAAGCTTAAGAAATCATTACTTTTTGTATGACTGGAAACGTTACCCGCTACCTCCGATTTTATAATCGCTGAGTCATCGTCGTTCGCACATTTAATATCAAGCTTTTTGGTACTATCAAACGTTTTAAAAATTAATTTAGAATTAGTCATGTGCTCCGTTGCACCCGTATCAGCCAGAAATCTAATAAGTTGATTATTATCGTTTTGTTCTGTATCGTAAGACTTACTGTCTACATACAGACTCACACACTCACCAGATTCGGAAGCTTTGGTAGAATTGTTGATTTGTTTATTCTGTCTACCTCTTCCGCGTGATCTGCCTCGGTTTTGGCCTCTATCAAACTTATTTTTCTTTGGATCGCTACCTTTGGGGGCTTCTGAGTTTCGCCGTTTTATACCACAATTTGAGCCACCATGTCTACCACCACCACGATAAGAATTTGATGAATCATACCTTCTTTGACTTTGACTCTCATTCTCCTGTAAAATCTTTTCCAGCTGTTTTTCCGAGTATGGGCAATCTGCACGGACGTGTCCTTCGTACCTCTTGCACCTGAAGCACATTTTGCCGTTTCTCGTGCACTCATCTTTATAGTGGCATTTATTGCCACAGTTGTAGCAAAGTACTCCAGGGTGAGAGACGTGGTAGGCTTTGGCTCCTGTGTCGGTCTTCTGTCCAGCTGATTCAATCTGTCCGGCTCGAGCCTGTTACATGATATAATCCTTAAGTTGATTTATTGTCAGTGTTTTACCTGTTGCATTTTTATGCAAGAAATCGGACTCTTCAACTTTTTCACAACAATAGCTTCAAAAAATGCATCTCTTATCTCTACCTCAGACAAAGGAGGCGTATCAGGCAATTTATTGTATGTTCGGACTATTTATCAAACTTATCCCAGAAAGCAGATGCCTTTTCCTTTTTCGGATTATATCGAATGCTTTGTAATTCTTTTCTCACGGTTCTGGTAGTTACGTTAACTTTTACGTTAAATTACGTTAAATTTTTTTTAATATGTTTAATTTCATCCAGCAATTTAACAGGATCGCAAATATCTGATACCTTATCGTAGTAAGATATATCAATTCTATTTATGATGATATCTCGGACTCGAACTTTATCTTTTTCCAGCTTTACCTGATCAAACACACGTGCTGGTTTGACTGTTGGATCAATTACATAGAGCAAATCCGAAACAATTAGTTCTGAATTTTAAAAAATCCAGAAAGGTATTTACATTCAAGCTTTGTGTTAGTTTATACTCCCTCCGAACTGTGCTATCGCGATTTGTTACTTCTATTCGAATTTTATCTTTAATATTTCCAAAGTTCTTAGTTGATTCGATTTTATCAATTTCATCTCGGACTAATTTTGCTAAGAAGTCTTTACTCACATGCGCAGTCGAGCTTTGAGGTTTCGGAGATTGATTATTTTTCTTATCAATCACCGAACTTCCAGCTAAATCTTCTTGCTCTTGCAAGAAATCCTGTTCTGTCCAGTACGCAACTTTTTCTGCAATCCACTCGTACTTTTCTCTTACTTCCCACTTGTATTTGACCATTTCGGACGCCAAATCATCGTGTATTTCATCGCATCTCGTATCAATCAGTCCTCTGAGTTGTTCATTCTCCTTTTCCAACCTTTCCAGCTTAGCCACAATCTCTGAAAATTCAAATTTCTGATTAGTTTTTGCAACGAGATTCAATTCGGGCTTATTTGTCCTCATTCCCTGACGGGTTTTGTTCAGTCCCAAATCCAGTTTTATAATATCTGTTGATTTAATAACTGGGGTGGATTTACTTATTATCTGTAGATCCAGCTTTTGCTTCCAGCTTGTTATATCCAAAGATTCGGACTTGTCTTTCTCATAGTTTTCCAGCTGAAAGGCCGGCCTACCGTCAGTAGTCACTGGTTCTTCATCAAGCTTTGAGGACGTAGACAACTCATGTTGACTTGAGTTAGACTTTTCTGCCGAAGCCACCTCTTCAACTCGAACTCGTTCGATTTCTTTCTTCAAAGATTCCAACACCTGCTCCTTGATGAGAGAGTTATCTAAGGAAAATTTTTATTCATGAGTTACTTGTTTTTGACGTACGACAATCAAAAATTTGCACTCTATCACATACAGCAATATTAATGGACATATGCTCAATTGACGTACGCATACACTACGCTGCATGTACTGGTCAACATTTTAATTTGGGACTGAATTGCATGCTATTTGAATTTTAATATGTACATATTTATTGAAAAATAGGAATTTTCTTTTCGAACTTATTACAGATTCAAGCTTTTACCTATTTCATATTTAATACCGCTCGACGTCATTATGTGAACGTATCCAGCATCGTTCATTTCGGGATATATAGTATCCTCGGGGTGTTCGTCGGATATCCCTAGTTCCTGGTCCTGGAGTAGCAGGAACAGCTGAACATTTTTCTCATCTATTTAATTCGAGCATATCAGTTAACTGTTTATAATAATTTTAATTGAGCATTACATTGCAATTTAATTTTAATTTCTATCTGACTATTTTTTAATTTAATAAACATTTTTGGTTTCCGAATATATCCGCACGCCGCAACACAGTTCGTTATTCTATTCATCGGACAATGTACAGCATATACTGTAGCGTACACGTGTATGTCAAACTTTCGTGGAGCGAGCGCCCTCTCTGGCGCGCCTGGGTATTAAACTCGACGCGTCTCTCTCGCTCTCAACGAGAACAACATGGCGTACGAGCGTTTCAACGGCTTTCTTCACGGCAAAAGTTCCCGCGCTTTACTACACCGCAATCTTTGTTTCACGCGTCTCTCGCGCTCACATGCGCGCTCGAACCTGTTGCCTGGCCGCGCAATTTCTCGGAATCCGCCGCTTCGCACGACTGGTCCGCACGAATTTTTCGTCATCCTCGCCGACAGACTTTCCCGTCTTTTCATGAGAAATTTGCACTCGCGCACTTTTCACTTATGATAAGTAATGTATGACTTACCCTTGGATTGAGGTATGTAAAAAAGCGCTTTCTTTTTGTCGAACATGGTTCAGCTCGAGCTTGAAAAAGACTGCCGTCAAACAAGAAAGCCGACGGTCGTCTCCGCGTCCAGAAAATCCCTTCACCACGTCGAGACTCCTTCGTGCGTAGATCCGTGCGTCACACAAATCGAGCGTTGACTATCGGACTGTAAGATATCGAAAACTTTTGTATCACTACACTCGCGAGTTATTTCACCAGGCACACAAAGGTCTAACAAAGTCTCATGCGCACAGTGGAAGCGTGCTGGGCCCATAACCTGTTGAGACAATTATTTTCTTAACCTAAGAATGCCCGGGTAGAAATAACTTATTTTCACTTATCCAAAAACTATTTATTGAAACACATCGAGCTTATATCTTACAAGAAAAGGTCTACGAGCTTGACAATTTACAAGGAACGAATAAAAGGTATTTGACTAAACGCGTGTTATTCGCACGAGAGCTCTCTGACAAGTGAAGCGCCGCCGCCGCACAGCGACGTCGGCGCTGCCGTCCAGAGAGGGGCTAGTAGCGGGGGGGGGGGGAGTACGGCCTCATGTTCTGCGTGCTTGTCTACGTCGAGCCGAACACCGCTCGCTTACACTCAACAATTAGTTTATTATTAATTTAATATTTCATGATATACCATATTTTTCGTATATATCTTATTTGAATCATCATTATTTTTACTTTTATCTTCGAATTTTTTGAAAGTAAAATTGTTAAATTTTATTTTTAACGTTACCCTGGATGATGCTACATAAAATCGACCATGACTGAAAACTAGATTTGGTAAATAGACACCAACTTTATTAAATGTTTGGCCTTGTGATTTGTTGATTGTCATGACACATCCTAATCGTACTGGAAACTGACGTCTTGTCATTTCAAAAGAAATTTCTTCTTTTGTAGAAGTCACATCAATCTGTGAAACAACTGTACTAAATTGTTTACTGCTAATTATTTCTGCCTGTCTACAGAATTACATCATTTTCCTTACTAATAATCAAGAACCATTAAAAAGCCCATCATTCAAATTTAAATTTCTCAGCAAAATTATTACAGCACCTACTTTTAAACGTAACTTATGAGGCGGTAGGCTATTTAGCGTAAGTGAATTGACAAACCACTGCCAATTCATTGACATGTAGCTTTCTCAAACTAAATTTATAGGTCCAATAAATAAAATATTGTTTAGAGGAAGCAAGAGTTTTGAGAAAAATTGGTTTTTACATTTTAGATCTTTATATGAGAACCGCTTGACGAAATCGTTTAAAATTTTAGCAGCAGATAGCTTTTTTTATGGTAAATCACCAAATAAAATTTTGAAGCATTTGACTACATTATTTTATAGATATAAGAAATAAAAAATTTTCAAACAAAAATTGAAACCTTGATATTTTAAGAACCATAGGGGTTTGAAAGCTGCGAAATGAACTTAGCCAAAACACATAAAATATCTACTTTTTTCCAAAATCTCAAGTGCAATAAGGCCTTTCTACGTCCGTAATCAAGGCTCAAAAAAATTTTTTTTTAGGCATATTTTTTTTAGTTTTTGATTTATTACTGAAAAAATAAGTAGTCAAATCACTGGAAATGGAATATAGTTTGATACGTCACCCATCGACATGATGTTTTACGTGAGGTTATGATGTTTAGTTTCAGAGATATGAATTTTTAAAAAAAAATCGCCTTTTTTATTTTATCTGCCGACACACACACACATACACACACATCCATACAGATATTTTCTAAAAACACTTGATATTTATCTTTTTATGAGATTTTGATTATTATTTAACTCTTAATTTTACTATCGCAAAGCTTCCTCTGGGAGGAAGCAAAATTCTATTGGTAACATCTCTTAAATATCATCTTTGCATGAATCTACAATTAGATACCATCTTATATCGCCTTGCATCCTGTTTAAAATGTTTATTGGCATTATCTCTCTATATTAATAAAAAATCTTCGTCGCCGCCGTTTCAGAAATTAGCTGCCTCTCTATTTGGGTTAAAATTATGCCTTTTTTCACGTTATTTTTAACCCAACTTTCGTTATTGTGTTAATAATGAACGATTTTTACGTAATTTTACTGTTTCTGGCTCTCCCTCATTTTGGGTTACCTTCATTATAACTTCCCCTTATTTGGGCGGCCCATGATATATATTTTACCCTATTTCGCTTTGCTCGCCAATGCCTTATTTGGATAAAATATGCTATGATTAATTATTATCTATTAATTTACTAAATATGCAATTCAGAAAGTACTGACAGATTTCCACACCATCCAAGGGGTACTGCATGAACATACTGTAAATTTAGTGAAGTACGCTGTTGGTTCCTTTTTTTTTAATATTCCGTTAATAAACGTCAACGATGTGTTTTTCTTAAATATCATTAATAATATTTATTACTCTTTATATTATATAAGTCTCTTTACATTTATATTTTTACATTTATTATGTGTTTTTCTTTAATGTTTATTAAACTTATTATTAGAGTAAAATGTTTTTTGCCGTGTAGACCTCTATAGGTGTGGGTACGCCTAAATAAATAAAAAAAATGTTTTTCTTTATCAAATTTATTTAATTTTTGTTATTAACGTTTATTAACAAAAAAGTGGTATCTCCAGTAGGCCTATTAGACTCTTATAATTTGCATTATAAAACTTTTGCTTTCATTTAAAATATATTTAAAAAAAAAATTACCTTTCTCATATTTGTATATATATATATATATACATATGTGTGTGTGTGTGTGCGTGTGTGTGTGCGCGTGTGTGTGTAGGTGTATGTACAAGACCATTTTATTAATATATGATATTATTTTTCTTAGATTTTCATTATTTATCGAGTTGTTGCGAAAAGGCGTTAAAAGAGTTAAAGCCTGGCTTATGAAGCCCATTTTTATTAACTCGTGTTTATGAAGCCCAACTATTTTTCAACATTTTTTTTTACAACTTTTCCTTGTATACTTTGTTACAAGTAGGTAAGCTTGTTCTAAATGTGGATTTGAATCACGGAATGCCATTAAAAAATTTCAAATATTTCTTTAAACATTTCTTAAATTAGTATTTAAATTATTTTCAAAATATTTTTAAACGTTTGTAAAATTTTTTAAAAAATTCTTATAAAACCGTTTAAAAAATGATTAGATAAACATTAAAAAAAATTTTACCCAATTTTACCAAATGTACATCAAGTGGCGCGGTAGCGCCACGAAGGCGAGTTTGAAGCTGACGAAGCCGCGATGCCCGTGACACTATTTACTTCTATATTGGTGTTCGGATTTTTCATGATACAGAAAGAAATGCTTATTGTTACTGTTCGTAAGATTTTTTGGCTTATTAGTATGTTTTCTGAGCTAAACTATGATTTCCAACAAAAATATTAGTGAAAAGGCTGCTTATTTTTATAATATGTGAGTGTATAATCCACAAATGCTAAAATTACGTTTTTCTTCTTCAGCCCGAAATGTGAAAGGACCGTTAAGTTAGTCGCAAGAAGTTTTAGGACCGTGAAGTTGGCCGCAAAACTATATACAGATGAGAATTGCTTTCTCAAGAAAATATAATAATATATTACGATATTTTGAATTAAGAGGTTGCCAGTGCATACTCTGCGTTCCGGAGCTGTAACGGTAACTAGTTTGCCAGGGTAGCCGATGACACGGTCTAGGTGGCGCGCTCCGTGGTTTTTTGTGTCTAGGTGTAAAAATCATTCGAGGAAGGTGTCTAGAGGTACAGGGTGGCCGATAACGACGTCTAGGTAGTTAGCCCCGTGGTTTTTGGTATCTAGGTGTAAAAATTATTCAAGGGCGGTGTCTAGATGTACAAGGTGGCTGATGACGAGGTCTAGGTGGTGCGCTCCGTGGTTTTTGGTGTCTAGGTGTAAAAATCATTTAAGGGCGGCGTCTAGGTGTACAGGGTGGCCGATGACGAGGTTTTGGTAGTTCGCACCGTGGTTTTTGGTGTCTAGGTGTAGAAATAATTCGAGGATGATGTATATTAGAACAATCAGTGATTTCGTCTTCGTAATAAAAATGTTACAAAAAAGTTGTGGTCGAATGGTGCTAAAGATGCTTATATTTTATTTATACGACTTTTAATATGAAATTCTCTAAACAATTTTAAATAAAAGATTGAAATCTCTAAAAAAAATTAACTCTTAAAAAAGTAAAAGGTTAGGCGAGTTTGATATATTTCGCAACAAAATTACAGATAGAAAAGAACTGAGATCAATCAAATAAAGTCAAGTTTTATATTTAATCGTAATGAAGCAAAGAACAACTCTTAAGATAATTACTACGTCACTTGCCATGCCCGTTTCATTTTGTTTATTGGGGAACAACTAAATTTTCTTTTTATATATATTAGAACGTCATACAAACACTATAAGTACAATGAGATATAAATTTTGAATATTAAAAAATGTTTTTAAAATCTTCGTAATTATTTGATGACAGTATTAATTATATTAACAAAATCTAACAAAAAAATAATATTAATTAAAAGTTTTTTTTTATTTACATTTATAAAATAATGTGAATTGTGAGATTATAACAATCATAACATTTATATTCTGTACTAAAATGTAATACATAATACAATATTTACTTTTATATTAAATGATAACGATATATTCAATCCCCAACGAAAAATAAAAATTAAAATAAATTAAAAAAAAAAACATTGTCAACTGCAGATGATTACAGAAAAATGTCGGAATTGAGACGCAGATAACAGTAATCTTTTGTCGTCTTCAGTTTTATTTAGTTTGCCAGATACTTCAGTTGGATTTTTTTTTCAGGTGTAAAATTTTACAATTTAGAAAATAAATTAAAAAATGAATACAACAGACAATAACTATTAATAAGTGAAGACAACAGCTCTTCCATAATTCAAAGCAGTTTCCTTAATTTTATATTGGCTGTCTTCTAAGTTCACTAGTTTGTTCCCAATCAAAACAGCTATCTTCGGATTTCTACACATTTTTCTTAACTTTTTTTAAAACACGCCGTTAATAACATTGAAAAGAAAATTAACTTTTAAAATAGTGAAAGGTTAGGCGAGTTTGATATATTCCACAACAAAATTACAAATAAAAAAAAACTGAGATCAATCAACCAAAGTCAAGTTTATTATATTTAATCGTAATAAAGCAAAGGGCTTACTTAACTTAAAGTAAAATTATATACTGATCAATCAGGAAGAACTCTCAAGATACTTACTACGTAACTTGCCATGACCATTTCATTGTACTCATGGTGTTTTTATGGCGTTATAATACGTAAAGAGAAAATTTAAGTTGTTCACCAATAAACAAAATGAAACGATCATGGCAAGTTACGTAGTAAGTATCTTGAGAGTTTTTAAGTGAATACTTCTATGGGCTCGACGGGTACACATTTTACTGGGCAGTGAATCGGCGAGCGGCGACCGTCACGGCAGCGCGACAGAATGATCGTTACGAAAGCAGCGGCAGCTCTTTCCCCCCACCACGCACTCTTCGCCGCGCATGTTAGCATGCTCGCACAGCTCAGCTCTTCCCTTACATATCAGCCGCACTTATTTACACACGCTGCAAGTGGGTATCGGATTTTCTCGGATTTCGGACCTGCTAATATAGCGGTAGATTTTCATGGTACTTCAATTTTTCGCGTCAACTAGACGACGTGACTTTTTTAATATGCTCAAAACATTTGCAGGTAAACATTATTGATTTATTGCGGAAAACATTATTACTGTATGACACGCCCAAGCGTAAACCTCGATTTACCGCACGCTTGTACCAAAATGTACTCTCTAAATCTCGGATTACGCACGTTGTGTCATAATATATCGTACGATACTATTATTCTTATTATATTTTCTTTATTCGTATTATATTTTGCCTATCCTAAATTTACAAGTTGATCAATGAATTCTTCATCTAAGATTTTTTAACTCTCCAAAATAAATGCGAAGACGCATTTGAATTTGCGTCGAAAACTAATTAATTTTAGTTTTGCCGCGAAGACTGTATATAGTATGTATATTTGGAACTCTCGGGTCGAAGACTATAAAGTACATTTGCAGTGCGCTGCGAAGACTAGTACATTTCTCACTTCATATACGTTTGATTCTCTGGTACCGAAACTATTCAAAATTTTCCAAAATTCCACATCATCTATTTAAGTGTTCACTTCTATCGGCTGTCCCCGAAACAGCTACATTTTTCTAATTGATCAGTATATAACTTAACTTAAGTTAAGTAAGCCCTTTATTAACCAAAAATTTTTTGGATTTTTTGTTTATCAGATGCAATAACATATGGCATCAACCACTCTATCTTTGATACTTTTACTTCGTAATCTTCATAAAGTGGAATCGCAACGTCAAAATTTCCCTTGTCATCTACGACCGATTTGATATTGTCTTGAATACCAAGCCAGCCTACATTTTCCAGCATATCATTCTGATTCAAATTAAATTAAATCAATCCTTTCATAACACTGCTCAGACCAACAGTTTTACTTTTATCTATCTCCACAGCATTAATCTCATAACGAATTTCATCAAACAGATGACAAATGCCATTGTTGACAAATTTAGTTTTAGCAAGTGCTACTGATCCACCTTTTACTTGCAACTTTCCACATATATGGATAGAGCTGCGCGATGGTAAGAGACATAGATCTTGATGTTGGATAGAAATACGAATTTCATCACTGTTGTCAAAGCTTAATGATGAGTATGGTTGATGTGCGTGTACTTCGTAATGAGCAATAGACTCATCGAATACGACACCTGATCGAATGCTTAGAATTTCGTCCATTTTTCTGGAAACAGCAAAGAATTATACACGTGAATTTTTTCCACGAACTTTTAGTCCTAAACTTTTCAGAAACTGAATGCTCTTGCGTGTTAACGGTTTGAGTTTCTTCGGTCGACTGATGACTGGTTGCCATGATGACTGATTTATATATGATCCAGAATTGTAAACGATGCCCATTATACAGATTTGATGTGAAGTCTAATAGTTATTTCCTCTCCTCGAAAATTCACTAAATTTCCATCGTGATCAACAATTTGAATTTGTAGATGATCTATGCACTTGACACTGACCGGTAGATATATGACGTGTGACGGAACTTCTATGATTTTATATCCCGGAGGCACTCTGGGAAAGAACTCATGGATTGTATGAACTTTTTTATTATTGATATAAGCACCTCCAGTAATATTGCACTCAACTCTGAGTGCATTGATTCTCAATATTTTCACTGGTAAATCAGAGCTGTGTTGAATGTTTTCTTCGAGAGTGCGAGGAGCAAAGCCAAGGAGGCGGCCTATGGAATCGTGAGGTGTGAGATCTATCGGATGACTGCAGAGAATTTCACTTCTAAGAGTATTGTTGTTAGCTTTCAACGAGAATTCGATTCCTTTGGATTTCAAATTTGCTTGTAAAAATTGATTAATAGCATCAATCTCATAACTGCCAGTAGGAATATTAATAATAATATCTCCGTTTAAATGCAGTTTATTATTTGAATAGTCAACATTGGGAATAGAGTTAAATCATAAAAGTTTAACTAAACCCAAGACAAAATTTGTATGCTTCGGTAGTTCAATCGAAGGAAAATATTGCGCTTCTAAGACAGATGAGTTTCCTGAGAGACTAAGAGTGAAGCTATCTTCCATGACTGATCGGAAGATAATGATTCTATTCGTCAGTGAGCACCTCTTTTATAGTCTCCCAGCTAAGAAAAAGAGACAAAGATGGCCACATATAAATGAGTCAAAATTTTGATATCTTTTATAGTTGTATTTCACTTCTTTCACGTTAAAATACAACATGAAATCTTTAGGAGGTTTAAGATCGCCAAAACTATCAAAATAAATCACTTAAGGACCACGTTTGCGATAGCAAACCCAGTGAGTGCCTCTATTTTGAAAGTCGTCCAAGTTTACCACTGCTGTTTCATTATGCCATGGACCATCGGGTGGTAGATTATTTCTCATGAAAACACCTCTGAAATCTGAGATTTTCATCATATGAGCATATTTTTTTAGATCGTAATCAGTCAGTGCACGATTTGGCAAAGTTAAATCGAAGTTTTTTTTTCTACTGACTTGATGACCACGACCGATATGAGGTTTCATGAATAATCCCATTCCAGTTTTATAGGGCTTGGGATGAAGACCTTTGCCTAAAGCAATAGCTTCCATGGTCTTATTATGCCTCTTACTTTCTTCATGATTTTTCTGCGCAGCTTTAGCATCATTAACTGCTTTAGCTATTCCAGCAGCGCCTCCTGCTAGAGCACCGGTTGCACTTAGTCCTGCAAACAATGGAATGAGAAAAGGAAGAACTCCACCAATTTTTGATGGAAGCGGCAGAACACGTGGAATGATAACTTTTTTCTTTCCACCTACACTTTTAACAGCTTGACGTGCACCCTTCAAGGATGATTGAATAACCTTGCGAGAACTTTTAATTGTTGACATTGATTTTTTAGCCGCAGTCACTAACTTATTAAATTTCAGTCCCATTCCAGTTTTTCCTTTTAATTTCATAGCATTGCTAACAGCAAATGCAACAGCTTTTTCGCCAAGACTAGCATCCTTAGCTCTGACACGTTGCATAGCTTCCTGAGCAAGCATCTTGTCAGAAGCTTTACGATCTCAGTTTTTATCGGAGTAAGCTATGTCGCGTTTTTACAAGCCTGATCAAGCGGATTAATACCAGGATCTCCTCTTTTCATTCGCTTTTTCAATTTAGTTCCGGGACCGCAGTATTGATATCCAGGAAGATGCATTTCAACAGGTAAGTTATTGATAACTTTATCAAGCAATCCATATCCTTTCGGCTGTTTCTGAGATTTGTGTATGATCATCTCTCTTCGAGTGTTGATTCACATCTGACGTTTATGGTATAAAACGAGTGTTTATATTTCGAGAGCTCAATGTTATATTTGACTCTGTTGAGTGAGCATGGATTTTACCGAGCAGAACGTCAAACTCCCTGTCACGAATTTTGATTTTGGAAAAGAGAAGAGAAAGAAGCGTCATGGGGAATTACTACCAGATCGTATACGAGCAGTATTCTGTGGTCCATCAAACTGTGGAAAAACAAATAGTTTATTAGCTTTAATTACACACCCCAATGGTCTTAGGTTTGAGAATTTGTATGTATACTCTAAATCCTTGAATCAGCCAAAGTATCAATTTCTCAAAAATGTCTTGGATCCGATTGAAGGAGTATCATATCTTCCGTTCAGTGAGCAGATTTTTGATGATGTGGCATGTGAGAAGCAGGATAACGTCAGAGCATTCTTCTGTATGGGGAGACGTAAGAGTGTAGATAGCTTCTATCTATGTCAATCTTATGCTCATATAGGAAAAAATCTCATTAGAGATAATGTCAATTTGTTAGTAATTTATCGACAAGATGATGTAAATCTTAAACATATCTATGAAGATCATGTGAATACCGATTTAACTTTCAACGAATTTCGGAATCTTTGTTCTGAATGTTGGAAGAATGATAGATATGGATTCATCGTTATTGATAGGCCGATGAATGAGGGTAGATACAGAAATGGATTTGACTGAGAAGAATGTTCTTAGTGAGCTTTTGCGAGCTCGTGAGGCTATTAAAAAAAAATACACTTTATTAAAACAGGAGAAAGATGATTTTGAAAAAGTCATCGGTGATACTCTAAAACCAGTCATCACACCACTTGAGAAACTTGTTGAGATGAAAAGTGAAAGCCCACTACTGCAACCATCCAATCACATTTTGGATCAAAACAGCAGTAAAAAAATGAAAAAACGAATGAGAATCGATCGATCGAGTTTGCTCAACGATCAAAATAAGAACAATAAATCAAGTTTATTGGATTATACTGTTTATGATTATGACGATAATGATGATGATGATGATAATGATGTTTATGACACAATAACCAATTCTACTTCAAAAAAGTCGAGCAAATTAATTCGACATTTATTTAAATTTTTGCAATCATTTTCGTTCATTTCTAACCTTTCTTCACAGTAAAATATTTGTAAACACCTTTCGCAGTGGTATGATTTTACATGAGATTTACTTAATTGAGTGCTTAAAAGTCGAGCCAGATATTTAATCCAAACGTAGTGGTATTTAGGCAAGCTTCCGCCATCATCATAATTATTTTCTTCATTTTCATCTATGTAAAAATCTTGAATGAGGAGTAGATTAACATGTTTTTCTTTCTTTTCTTTTGTAATATGGCATAGCGATACTTCGAACTTTGCATTGTACTTTTTTAATTACATTTATTGAAATATCATTTAATTTTTCGAATTTCGGAACATCTTTGAGTTTCACTGGAAATTCTATATCACCAAAGTTCAGCTCGTTCTCATACAAACGATATTGATTAACTCTATTGGGATTAGTTTCACTAGGATGCAATGCTGAAAGTATAGCATACTTGAAACAATGATTATCATTATTACGAACATTAACAGATGCCTTTTTCTTTTCTATAAACTTTGTAAGTGGAATGAAGGAACTCCCCTTGATTGGATAATATTTTTTCATATTGATACACAAACTGATAATACTCGTCAGGGTCCAGCCAGAATCTTTCTCCTGGAATTCTTCAAGCTGGGTGAAAATAGGTTCTTTGATATGATCCTTGAACCATTCTTCCAAATTCGTTGACATGAATGCTGTAACACTTTCACTTGTAAAATATTTAATGTTTGCCGTTTCCTCACCATTTTTTTGCATAGAAAATTCTGCGATAAAGTCAGAATTTATTTTTACAGCGTTATATTCCTTCAAGCAATCTTCTACTTTAACCTTGAAGAGCTTTTGCGCATCGTTAAAAAAACTTAGAATGTCTACATGCTTTATGTTTACAACTACACCTTTTCTAATTCGATTTTGAAACGCTGATTCTACATCTCGCCACTCAACTCTAGCTTCAGTTTCTTTCGATTGTAGACCACCTCCTTGCTGAAGATGTTGTTGGAGTTGAACTTGCACACATGAAAGATGTGTCATACAAGTTTGATATTTCTGCTTTTCTCCTCTTGCAAGATTAGCTTTGTCGATTTTTTCGTTCAATTCCTTTATTGTGGAATTACACATGTCCAGCCAATAATGAATATCATTATTGCTCATTTCATGTATATTTCGCAAAGTATCACGCACTACTTCAACAAGGCGTTCAAAAAGTTGAAATGAAGCCATATTTACTTTTTCACTTAACACTCACAAAACAGAATTGTATAAAGAACTAGTTTCGTGTACTGTTGTAGACGAAGTCTGCTCCTCACAGTAAAATTTCTTGCTATATATAGACGCGACCACTAAAGAAAAGGAGGAACATTTTAGAAACTACCAATGAATATGAAGTTTGACAAGGAGAAGGGATATTTTCTTGGGAAGGGATGGATTTTCTATCTTTGCTCCAATGAGAAGTGGTCATCTTCGACATTGAAAAGCTGAGGAGTAAGTCATGACGAGGAGAAGGGATATTTTCTTGGGAAGGGATGAATTTTCTATTTTTAGACCAATCAGGCCTGTACTTTTTTTGAGCGACCAATTGTAAAAAACATAAGGCGGAGTTTCTCCTTATATATTGAGCGTGTGAGAATCAATCTGTTCATTTTAAATACTTACTTCTTACTGAACTAACTCTACAAGATGACTACAACGTGTGAATACGAAACAATGTTCAAAAATAACATGCTGCAATGTCCAGAAGAAAACGTTTATATTGTGGACATTCAAGGGTTTCAAAGAATTGAGATACTTTTATTTTTAAGGAAATCAGTTTTCTTAACTTGAAAAAAACTGCTTTTCCAACTGTATATCTCTTTAAGTCACCAATGCCTTGGGAAGATCTAACCGAGGAAGAAAAATGCACGATACACTGGCTAGAAAAAAGTTACCATAGAATCGAATGGAATTTTGGTGATATTCCTTACCATTGACTTAAGCATGTTTTAGAAATCTGTACGCAAGGTGTTCAAAAGCTATTTATCAAGGGGGAGCAGAAAGCACAGTGGTTAACAAATTATTTACCAAATGCGTAAGTATTTATAATATATCTTAATGTTTTATTAATTTATACTTTGAAAGTATAAATACTTACGTATTTACTAAATAATTTTCCACTATTTTCAGTTTAATCTCAAATGTTGAAGATCTCGGATGTACATCACTTGAGAATATAAAAAGTAATGAACATTACTTTTGCTACAACCACGATCTTTGCATACGACGATCACCTGCGTGTGCTGTCCACAACGTCCTTTCGATACGAGCTTGGCTATTGAATTATATTGCCGGAAACTTTAGTCATGACGAGATAGATTATAATTATTTAAAATGTACTTGCTTGCACTAAATAAAATAATCTTTAAAAAAATGAAAAAATTCTTATGTTATGATTATTTAAAAATGTACTTGCTTGTACAGTGTCGGAATCAAATAGTTTTAAATATCGCGCGGAAAAAATGACGTCAGATAACGGTCATCTAGGCTGACGCTGAAAGGTTATGATGTGATCGCATGTACATTGTTCGCCGCCATATTTCTGCCAGGATGCCGTGAGCTCGCCTTAGCGTTCTCCACTGAAGAGCTTTGCGATTTGCTGTATAACTTCTGCAAATCAGCATTAGACGGCAGTGGCGGCACTGTAACGCAGAGAAAAAAATCAAATTAAAAGCAGAAATGAACAATTTTTTGCGCATTAATATACAAAAAAAATTATACTTACACCTTTCCATTACCTCCATCGACCAGGAGACGTACTCCAGCATAGTCAATAGAGTCGGTGCGTTGGACACCAGCCAACGTATGCGCTCCTGGGCGACTTGAATACTACTTCTTCTGGAACTCGACTTCTTCGTTGCCATCTTGATCTTTCTTCAAACTTGTGAAATTGAAAAATCGATGACTGAACTGACTGCAGTTAGCACTGGGACTATTTATACCCAAATTTTAGCTTGCTCTTTTTATGACTCTCCTACAAAAATCGTCTGATTGGTGAAATTTTTCCTCCCTAATTCTACAACTCTCCTGGAAAAGTTCTCCGATTGGTTGAGTTCCTCTTTCCACAACCTTCTTGAAAAATCCTCTGATTGGTGAAAATTTTTCCTCCCTAATTCTCAAAACGCGACAGTTTGTGCACACCCCCGCTAAAAAAAAATGTACACTGCTTATCTTCATAAACGCGCAGAAACACTCTTCGACTAATCCACGACCTTTTCTTGACCGAGAAAATTTCTAAGACCCTTCCTATAGCTTGTGATTGAATCTCTGCGCGCAGACTCCGTAATGGCTTGTGTACACATTTTTAGACTCAAGCGCGCAGGTGTACAATTATTTTACGCTCCATCAACTTATCAGTTCGGCCAAACGCATTTTCTTTATCATCCCGTATACCTTTAAGAAATTTTCTAGACGCCGTAATGGCTAGTGTACATAAAAAACAAGGTCCAAGCCATTAGGGTGCTCATAAGGCCCATTAGATCGTGTACATCTCCGAGCTCGCTGCAGGCCCTTTTCGATTTCACATCCATCCGAGCGACAAAAAAGGCCCTATCAGATCGTGTGTATCTCTGAAAAAAAGACTGCCCCTTCCACTAAAAAAAAGTAGCCAATAGCTTTTCTTTGTAGGCGGTGAAAAATCTACAAATTCAGACTTGTATAGGGAAGGGAATTGAAAGTGGTGGGAAACCATCACACTCTTTCTCTCATTGGTTACTAAAACACATGAGAAAGGGAAACATATCCCACTCTTTTCATCTCGGGTACTAGAACACGCAAGAGAACGCTATAGACATTCCAAAACATAAGGGAGAGTGGGGAGAACTATTCCCTCTCTTTCATCAGGTATTAAAACACTCTGAGAGGAGAGGGAATGTTTTAGTATGCGTGAGAGAGGGAAACTATCCCACTCCTTCATCGGGTACCAAAACAGTTTGAGACGAGAGGGGGTGTTTTGGTATGCCTATAGCCTATCTACTACCAGCTTTATTATCAATTATTCGTGTAATGTGAGTAGAGTATCAGATTCCTCAAATTCAGTTATCCCGAATTAAAAAAAAACCATTCAAAAAAGTGCAGTGAAAAGATGCGACGGTGCGCGCAGCGCGCCTGTATATCTACATAGGCGCGCTTCCCCTCATTCCCCCACTCCTCGCACTCTCGCGCGTGCTCGGCCGCTTTTGCCGATTTTCAACTGCATTTTTCGACCATTTCAAAGTATTTCAACAAAAACTTGGAATATAAATCTTTTAGTATTTTACTTATACTTTTGAATGCTGGTATTAGAATTATAATCTGATCATTTGTAGAGCAAGAAGGCTCCTGACAAAAAAAAATGCTTAAAATAATTGAAATTGCAATTGCGCAAAAACTATATATATATATATATATATATATATATATATATATATATATATATATATATATATATATATATATTCGTTGTAAAGAAATATTAAAACACTAATTCTATTCCACTGTAACTCTATTGTTTATTCAGCTAACTATATAAAATTCTGTTACAATATTGTTCACTTTTAACAGAGATGAAATGCGATTGTTATATTTATAATTGGAGCTGCTTTTGCAAATAATGTATCGTTAATTGTCGAACCGACGCGTACGGAGCCTGCGACTGACTACGAACTGCTCGTTTGAGCGCGTGTAAGGCTTTTTAAAACCTTCGTTCGTAACGTAATTTTTGCAATATTTACAAACTTAAAATTACGGAAAATGTATACATTAAAAGTAGCGCTCGCTTACAATGTCACGAATTGCTGATTGATCATTTTGCTGATTCGACACTAACATGCATTCGACCGTGTGTCGAAACCGTACAGAGCATGCAATACATTCTTCTTTTGAGAGTTTGAATTTCAATGTTTGTATTCTGATGATTATCATGCTTTCAGTTTTTTAATAAATTTATACGATGAGTTGCACGACGTGACACTTTAATCGTTTTTTTCATAATGTTCGATGTAGAGCAAAAGTAATCATCCTCCCAGCAACGTGAGTGGAGACAACCAGCGCTAGAGAGATAAATTTTGTAATTTCTGTAAAAAAAATAGACATAACGCGAAGTCAAAACGCTTTCTAGCAAAACTGTTTTACTACAAAGCGTTCAAAAAATTCCGGTACAGCGTCAAACAACGAAAAGGGCGACTCGTCGAACTCTAATTCCGCGAATTTCAGCGCGTTTATAGTTATCGAGGAATCGGAGGCAGTAAACGCAAATGTTTTGATATCCGCTCAAGACTCGACTTAATTTTGAAAATCGAACAAGAGGGACTCTTGGATCCTTGACAGTGACGCCTCTCGCCACATGTGTTTTCGTTGCGATCGGGTCTGCGGGATTCGAGCTGTGCCGAGACAAGTTTGTTTACTACGGTAATGGAGCAAAGGTGAGCGTTGACAGTCGCGGTGATATCCCTATTAAGAGGTTAGTTATCGGAGCATGTTTTGATGGCATAATTAAAAACGCATTGTATATATCTACTCTTAAGAAGAACTTACTATCTACCGGCGTATGTATGTCAAATGGATGTCTAATTAATTTTAAAAGAAATGTAGTGACTATCTACTCAAATATAGGGAATATCATAGCGCAAGGCCTAAAATAAAATAACAATTTAATCCGCATGTTTATAATATCTGATAATAAAACCGAAGCGAATTACGCAATTAAGGCACCGTTGAAAGTATAGTATGAACTCCTCGGCTATGTGAATCGAAGTTTGATTGATAAGATGCTAAGTAATCAAGCAGCATTCGGCGCACTTTGACTGATAAAAAAGATTTCTTTTGCGAAAGTTATCTTCTCAATAAACGATTTAAACTTCCATTTACAAAAGCCAAAAAAGTTGTTGATGCTGCCCCCGGTGAAATTATTCACTCCAACTTATATGTGCGTGCGTCCGTGCGTGTGTTTTATGTGGCGTAGGCAGAGCAGACTCTGCACATATGCTCCTCTAACACCGGATCCCCACAGGTAATATCGTTAAGGGGTCTAGCCTGGGTTAAATCCTGCAAAAAATTTGAGTGGGGCGATTAATATGGTCCACCTTGTATGTGTCTATATATATATATATATATATATGTGTGTGTGTGTGTGTGTGTGTGTGTGTGTGTGTGTGTGCTTATACAATCAAACGCTAATTCATCTGATAATACGAGGAATTTACTTAAAACCATTTCTGTTAAACAATCTCTAAGGCTTTGCGAAACAGTTAAAACTCTAGAATTGCAGAAGACAGTCACTGTAGGAGAAAATTGTTCCTTAATGCCCATCATTGACTGAAAATTCAAAGCTTTGTGATAAATTATTTGAATACATGTTTGCTTATAGAAATAAATTGCGTCACTTGCATCATCGTCAAAAAAATCATAGAACTTGATTTTATTGTTACAAATATTCCTACCGAAGTCGAAAAATCGTATATATATATTACGTGCGCGATTGTGCGTGATTGTGCATGATCGTGCGTTTATCAAAGAACCTTTGCGCTACCGCTAGTGTACCTCGACCAAATTTATGTGTCTAATATTTAGGTGCCGAACATATTCCAAGACTTGACGCAAGCATTCGCATGGATCATCACAAACACGACGTGTGAATCCAGAGAGTAAACAACAGCGTGCTCTACATCAGCAAACATTTTGTGACCTTGGTTCATATCAGTGGACTGGAAACTGGGCACCGGCCAATCGCTTCAGGACATGCAGAGCTGCCACAACAGAG
The DNA here is from genome assembly GCF_009193385.2 of Nasonia vitripennis. NCBI lineage: Eukaryota > Metazoa > Arthropoda > Insecta > Hymenoptera > Pteromalidae > Nasonia > Nasonia vitripennis. The sequence goes on from NW_022279588.1 coordinate 4,314,405, forward strand.
AAGAGCAAGATCAACACCGCGATCCACGGAAAATCTATAAGCTCGTCTTCAACTTCACGAGCTCTCACAGCTCGAGCTCGACGACGACTGGAGCTGCTCTGAGGACCGGCAAATGATACTTGGCGCTCAAGATCATCAAGCCGAAAACGGCGCGTTAGACAACGAGAGCACGAGAACGAGTACCGCATAAAATATTTCAGCATGATACTCGAAACATTCTTCTATCCGAATACGAGCGTAATCGCTAACATTTTCATCGCTGTAAATCATGAAATCACTATCTATTGTGTATTTTTTACCGCTGAATCTGAATTCACTGCCAGAATTAAACTAAAAGGCCAAAAACGCATTTAATCCACGATAGAACCATTTTATTCACTCGATGTGGTAGAAAGTAAGATATAAACAACCAATCAAAGTGAAATTTTTTGAGCGTCAAGTTCACTGATTATAGAATATAGGAAGACTATAGAGGAAGCGTTAGACTGATATCCTAACCTAAAAATCGAGCCCAAAGATGCTCATTTTTCGGAAAAATACGGTTTTTGAATGCCTCAAACACTATGTTATTTTGTGTATTTTTTACCGCTGAATCCGAATTCACCGCTAGTATTAACCAAAAACCTAACCTAAAAGGCCAAAAACGCATTTAATCCATAATAAAACCATTTCATTTACTCGATGTGATAGAAAGTGAGATATAAACAACCAATCAAAGTGAAATTTTTTGAGCGTCAAGTTCACTGATTATAGAATATAGGAAAGCTATATAACGGGAGCAGATATAACAGGATTTTTTTGCTCGTGTTTTGTTGCAGGCTTCTTGTAGGCTGTACGAAGAAAAGGTAGAGATTCAGGAGCGAAATAACCAAGAGCGGGTTGAGATCAGAGTTAGCTTTATGTAATGCAAAGCAGTGTACAAATGCGACGCGAGGCAAGAGAGAGACGAAGCAGAGCCTAATGCAGAGCGGCAATCACTGCACAGCTCGTGACCGACACGCGGAGTTGACTCGCATTAGGAGTGGCACTACCCGGCGACACACCAAGAACAGGCTTCCTTTGTAGCTACAATCTTACGGTATTCGCGCACGCTAAGTACAAGGTTTAGCGGTTTAATAAAAGCTCGACTATTCGGTTCGACGGTCGGTAGCTAAGTCGCGAAGCGCGGAACGTGGCAGCATGGGCAGTGCGGACTTTCTCCTACTCTCCCTCGCACTCACTCGTGGCGACACTCTCACACACGCGCGCGGCTCTTTCTGTGTGTGTTCGCTAGCTGTGCTTTCTGCTCTCTCACTTACCTTGCAGCTGAAATAATGTATGAAACAATACATGGAGATATTTATATATTTATATATTTATAATGTTTTGAGGGAGAGAGACATTGGTAGCACAGGGTACCAACTCGATCAACTAGTCTCTCTCAATTAAAGGAAAATAAAAGATCATATTTCGAAGAATAGAAAAATATTAATTTATTGAACACTTTTCTCTTCAAAGTAAACGATACGTAAAACACGTGTGTATTCTTAAAAAGATCTGTAAGTACATGTGCTGAAAGTAAAATAAGTGAAAATTAGTGTATTTGAAAAAGAGCTAACCGACTTCGATGTGCAAAACAAGTACTATACATTTTTAAGTTAATAGACGAAAGCTTGCATCTAAGCTAAGGGATAATAAAGTACTAGGCTTGTTTAAGAGCTATTAGTCTCTTCATCTCTCTTGTCTAAATAAAGGAAAACGTAGCAAAATAAACTAAAGTCAAAGGCGTCAGTGCCGTATAAAGATTATTATGCTTTATTACAGCGAGCGAATAATGAAAAAAAAAAACGTATAATGAGATCAGTCTTCTGATTCTGTATGCTGCGAAGCTTGACGAGAGGCGCAATAGTCTTCCGTGTAGATGCTCTTAGTAGCGGTAGCGCTGGTACTCTCCGCTCTGGAACTTGTGGTGCAGGAAGTAGTTAGGACAGTTTTTCGTCCTTGACACCCCTGTCAGATTGCATACTTGGCAATATCTGACATATCGAAGATCTTGGCGAGGGTCTTCTATCGGATCGCAAGGATCCTTAGCGTTTTTCTAGATCATGGCCGTTGGCCCAGGATCTCTTGTGGACAGCTGGCTGGTGTGTTGGGCCCTTGACTTGCTGGCCTGTTGAACCTCGAAGTTGTGCAGCTGCTCCCGAATTTCTTCGAGCTCGTGAAGCTTTTTCAGCTGCTCCAACTTCAGGGCCTTCTTCTTCTTCTCTTGCCACTGGGCGTGTACCTTATTGAGGTGTTCCTGTAGAGCAACGGCTTTCTGGACCTTATCCAGGAAGTCCAACGGTAGCAGCGCTCTTTTCCTGATGTCCGCCCGCTGGGCAAAGGCAAGCACCTTCCTGTTTGCTTCTATTTCCTTGCGGGCGGCCTCTTGGCGAGCTCGACAGCAGGCACGTGCGTTGGCTTCGAGCTGAGCCCACTTTTCTTGCGGCGTTGTAGTGTCCTTGCGGTCGGCTGGTGTTGGCGCTGTGCCAGGAGGTGGACATGACGGGGCCGTCTCTCCTTCTTCTGTAGGTTCTGGAGGGCTCGGAGGCGTTACTGATGAAGCTAGGGGTTTAACCTCCTCGGGGAGAAACTCCAGTTGCGGAGCTTTGATGCCTCAGGGCTTTTTTGTTGAAGTCCCTGGCAGCACTTCTATGCGGGGCTTCTCTCGACCTGGGTGCAGAGCGGGCAGGATTGCTGCTCGTTGATCCAGCGAGGGTTCCGTCGTAGTTCTGACGGCTTCTCCTAGAGACCGTAGGAGATCCGACAACGGGATTGGCTCACCCAGTGTCGGCGAAATCTCGCTGGCTTACGTGGTGATCAGAAGGCCCCACTAGCCGGCTGATTCGCTGCAGAAGCTCCTCCGAGATCTCGATGACCGCCGTGGATTTTTTGGCGGGCAGCATGTTCCTATAATGGAGGTCATAAGATCTGTTAAGGTTAGGCTCCTGGCCATAGGTTTAAGCGTGTCAAAAAAAAAAATTTCAAGCAAAAGAGGAAGGCGTAAATTATAAAAGCAGTAAGAGCAAGTAAAGGGTGGCAGAAAGAAGAAAGGAAATTTTAGTTCTGCCTGTCTCGGGGATGCAGACGCCGAGGCGACGTTGCAGTCGGCGCAGGCGCTTCCTTTTTAGAACTTCGGGGTCTGCCCCTGCGCTTCTGTACTATCGAAGTCGGACTTTGTGACGACGCAGGTTGAGCGATAGCTGCATGCTCGTCTTTCTTAGGCGAAATCGGCGGTTCTGGCGTTGTGCTGTCTGAATCTTGTGGTTCTGGTGCGTCTTCTGGAAACTGCTCTTCGTCGTGGCATGGCTTTAAATCGCATACGGCTACTTTGCCTATATCTACTCCCTGCTCTGTCTGAAGCTTATAGGAGTTCATTCCAACGCGAGCCGTGACAATAAAGGGACCCGCGTACTTAGGGCTGAGCTTTGCAGCGATAGCTTTAGCAGCAGAGGAAAGAATGCGATTCCTTGCCCACATCTTTTCGTCGATTTTATATTCCATGTCGCGGTGTTTCGCGTTATAGTACTTTTCCTGGTCGTTCTTGGGCGGCTCTTGAATTTTTAAGGGCATAAGCCCGAAAATCATCTAATTTTTCCATGCGAGCCTGCCAATTATCACGTGCTGCATTTTCTAAGCTTTGCCTGACGGCTTGCTATATTTTTCTTCGTATCGTGCACGGTGGCTCGGGATTTCTCCCGTAATTGAGGAAGGCTGGACTAGAGCGAGTCGCTTCATGAATATCGGTATTGTACGCGAACGCGAACTCTGGTATGTGTTCGTCCCAAGTAGTGTGCTTGGTTTCGATGAACGCGGTGATCATGGTTTTTATTGTGCGATTTACTCGCTCGGTCGGGTTTGATTTCGGCGAATAAGGGGTGCACGTGTCGTGGTATGCTCCATGTGCTTCCAAAAAGCTATGTACTAACTTTTTGTTGAAAGGAGTACCATTATCAGATAAGAATCCGTCGGAAATTCCGAATCTTAGGAAAATTCGCAGATTCAGTTCTCGCTTGATAGTTTTTGCATTCGCCCTCTTAATCGGGATGCATTCAATCCATCTCGTAAATAAATCAATGAAAATTAATAATTGTTCGTGTCCTTAAATCGTCTTAAATCTCCCTAGATGTCCGGAGATAGACTCATTGTGGCACTCTGCGAGGATCCGCTCGCACTGTTCGCGAGGTATTACGAGCTTCACAGCATCTTCATCTTGTTCCAATAAGTCGTCTACTGTCGGGTCGGGGTGATAATGATAAAGCCGTTTGCCGGTGATCTTCCAAAAGGGATGTGCCGTGGTGTCTTCGACGACCTGCTTCGCCTTTTTTAGGTAACATGGGTCTTTTATAGACTCATCCACGGAAACACTTACAATCCTAAGTAATAAGGGTAAGGAGTTTGTAGGCTCGACGTTTCAGAAATTTTTGAAAAAACGCGACATCAAATTTCGTACAGGTTGAAATCCCGAATAACAAAAGAATCCATCCGAATATCAAAGCGGCTTTGGTGAAGAGACTGAATCGTAATATACGCAAACGAATGTGGCGATACTTTTCTCACTATAACGATGTGGTGCAGAAAATCATCGACGCTTACAATCATACACACAGCAGTACAAAGATGCGACCATGTGACGTGAGCATTTACAATGCTGCGTAAGCGCGCGAAAATTTAGCGAAGAGAGCTTGTCTGCAATCGACTTACAAAAATCGCGAAAAGATGGTGTCAGGTGTAATGAATAAATACAAGTCCGGATATTACGTGCGCATTGGTCGCACGAAAAATACTTTCGAGAAGGGATACGATAAAAACTTTAGCGATGAAGTTTTCAAGCGTATATTTAACAGACATAATTTACCAACACTTATCCTGGAAGATTTGAACGGAGAAAAGATTGACGGCTTTTTCTATCTCGAGGAGCTCGCTTACGTTGGCACGAAACGCATATCGGACGCTGCTGAGCAATTCAAAATAGAACGCGTAATTCGTACAAAGGGTCGTGGCTCGAAGAAGCAGCTACTTGTCAAGTGGGCTGGTTATCCAAACAAATTCAACTCGTGGATCAAGGCCTCTGAAGTACAAAAAATTTTAAAATGCACCAAAACGATTTTTACCTAGTTCTTCCTAGCAACAGGAGTATGGTGTACTACAACGAAAACGCCACCAGCTGTTTTACAACGCAACTCTCGCGCGAGCTCAGACTCATAGTCCACCATAGTGGAAATTGGTCCGATGCGCTCGTCGAAATTCGCGTGCCGAGTACTGTCACGCACATTCAATAATCAGACGCCTTTTACACTTTTAAACAGTCGGCAAATGCAAAACAGGAAGTGCATTTTTTCCGCACGGTATTTACGACAAGATCGAGCAACTAGCCAACGAAATAAATAAATCAGCGGCATTTCACGATCATCTGCGTCTCGAGGTTGCACCCTTTCAAAAGGGCTACTACATGCTACAGCGCAAGTGTGCCTGCGTTAATCAGCATCTGACAACGTTTAACGAAAAAATTTATCGAATTTTCAGTTTCGAAGATTCCGAGACTTGGCGAAAAAACGGCACCTTTGTCACGTTGTCAATGGGCAGTGTTGTCCCGCTACAAAACAGACCAGCATCGCTTTCTCGAGCTATTTCCGATCAGCTCTACGTGTACACGGATATATGGGAGCTACACACTGTAGGCGACACTCAAGCTGCTCTACTGCATATAGTTTCCGTGGATAGTGCAAAGTTCAAATTCGGCAGTAATATCCTGAGACATTTTGCACCTGCTCATTACATTCCACTTTTACATCACAGTTTTCGCTCGATTGTCATAGATATGAGGGATCAGTACGGAGTGCGAATACCATTCGAATATAGAACGCTGACGGTTTAAAAACGGTTTTAAAAATCATTAATATACTGTATATTTGAACAATATTTTATCTATTGTTTGGGGGAATCGTGTTTTTTGGGGAAATGAGTAAGGGATATCCACTACGCATACCCTGCATACTTAGGTAAACCACGCAGCTGTTAGACTGATGTGTGAGGTACTACTATCTCACCACGAGTCTCTGACCAGATAGCCCCACCTAAGAACAGGGTACTACCATCCTGAACCGGTGAAACATCTGAAGGGGGGAAAGGAGTGGATGATACTCTTCGAGAGCCTGGGGCTCATGGACAATTGGGTATGGTGAAGCCGGAGCAAGAAGCGAGAGCTACCATTTGCAAGTTGCTTAGTTGAGAGCCAGATCATTAATGCCCGCTGCTGGCTTCGGAGCTCCTTATATACCCGTGTCGCTTCTACTCTCCTGTGTTATATGCGCGCACGCCATCTACCAGCGCATATGTAGACTATTTGCATTTGGCTACTAGCGCAATTCGGTCGGTAACTTGCCTACGCCAGGCAAGTTATCTATTGCTTCTCTCTTATCCCCCGGGCGGGGCCTGCCTTCTCAGCATTTAGATGTAGAATAATTTGAAGCTATCTTTGTTGATTAAAAAAAGGTAATTTAAAATTTTACAATTTTAACCAAAAGATTTGTTTCGATAAATAATCAAAAAAAATATTTGTCCGCAAAGTTGTTATTTTTCGCAAAAATACATAAATCTCGATTTTCAACAGAAATTAAAAAGGAATGTTAACTTTTTTGAGCATTTTTCTTCTCATTTTATAATTATGGAGTAATTTTTAACTTATACTTAACTAAAATTTGTCAAAAAATTAGTCGATTTACTGCAAATTCAGTAGGCACAAAGATTACACGTCAACATATAGATTTTGAACAAAATAATATGAATGTCCGTTTAGCTGCGCAAACTTTAAGTGAAAACTGTAACGTAGCTCTGTGATACATGCGCAATGATCTTCAAATTCCTGAATTCGAAAAAGTCGAAGGAATTGCGAAATTTAATTTAGTTATTTATAAACAAAAGTTTTGACATTTTGAATTCGAGAAAGCACTGAAAAAAAGAAATGTAAAAACAGAATAGGTAAGAGTAATGTTAACGAAACACGAAAAAATGCTAATAATATTATTAAATACATCAAAGGTTTACGCACTATAAATAGTGCCATCAGTTTATAAAAATGCGACGATCATTACAGAAAAGGTAAAAATAAGAATTATATTGGTAAAAATTATATCGACTGTTACCTTTTCTGCTGGATTTGTTATAAAAACAGTTTTGAAAAGAATGTAGATGCTTCCAGTGTTCTTTACTATTGACATCTGAAGTTACTCATTCTGCTTTAACTAAGATAAAAAGTCGAGGAGGTTTAATTTCTCCTTCTGTGGCGACGTTATTAACATTTGTAAATTCGTAGAGAAAAATTTCAGACTCTTTTACAAATTTAAAAGGGGCATGTCTAACAAATTGTTTTAAATCATTATTAACAGTATACCACTGTCTCTATTGTCAATAATTCATTCTAATGACCCTTCTAAGCATAGATTGTTAATCTTAAATAAATTATTTTGAATCAATTATGAGTTAGAGTCAATTATTATGAATCATCAAAAAGTCGACCAAAAAATAATTCGGAAATTTTATTACAAAACTGATTTTGTTCCGGAATAACTAGATGGTAAGTATAGTTTTTATAATACACTAGTAAAGAACGCTCGCTTCGCTCGCGATTTACATATTGATTAAAATGATATTCAATCATTCGATATGTCAATATTAAATATACTGTTAAATATTAGATGTATCTTCGATGATAATTAATTTTTGTAGAACGTTTTTGAAATGGTTCAATTAGATTATGGATTGAAAAATTTCAATTAAACAAAAAGCACGATTTCAAAAACGTTTCATATAAATCAAGTGGCGCGGCAGCGCCACGAAGGCAAGTTTGAGAAGCAGACGAAGCCGCGGCCCCTGCTTTATTGCTACTATTTACTTCTATGTTGGGGTTCGCATTTTTCATTACAAAGAAATAAATGCGTTTCTTTGTTGTCTTTAATATATTTTGACTTATATCATGTTTTATTATGCCAAACTATGATTTTCAACAAAAATATTGATAAAAACTATCTTTGATAAAATACACGAGTGTGTCATTCACAAAATGCTCGAATCAAATAAAAAAATGTTAGGACCGTTAAGTTAGCCGCAACAAGTGTTAGGATCGTGAAGTTGTCTGCACAGCTATACACAGGTGGATATTGCTTTCTCATCAGTTTTCTATATGCTCGCTCACATGTAGTTTTTAGAGTCTAGGTGTAGAAATAATTCAAGGGCGGTGTCTAGGTGTACAGGGTGGCCCATGACTAGGTCTAGGTGGTGCTCTCCGTAATTTTTTATGTCCAGGTAAATACATCTCTCGAAGGCGCTGTCTAGGTGTACAGGGTGGCCGATGACGAGGTCTAGGTGGTGCGCTCCGTGGTTTTTGGTGTCTAGGTGTAGAAATCATTCGAGGGTGTTGTATCCGAACGATCAGTGATTTCATTTCATAGTGATGAAAATGTTACAAAAAAGCCATGGTCGAAAGGTGCTAAAGATGCTTATATTTTATTTTTAGGAGAAATATGAAATACTCAAAAAAAATTACTAAAAAAGACTGAAATCTCTAAAAAAAATTATCTTTTAAAAAAGTAAAAGGTTAGGCGAGTTTGATATATTCCGCAACAAAATAACAGATATAAAAGAACTGAAATCAATCAACTAAAGTCAAGTTTATTATATTTAATCATAATGAAGCAACCAAACTTTTTTTGGTCAATAAAGGGCTAACTTAACCTAAAGTTAAGTTATATAATAATAATTAGGAACAACTCTCAAGATACTACGTAACTTGCCATGACCGTTTTATTTTGTTTATTGGTGAACAACTAAAATTTTCTTTTCATGTATTAGAACGTCATAAAAACACCATAAGTACAATGAAACAGTCATAGCAAGTTACGTTGTAAGTATCTTAAGAATTGTTCCTAATTGATCAATATATAACTTAACTTTAAGTTACGTAAGCCCTTTATATTAAACAAAAAAAATTTTGTTGCTTCATTATGATCAAATATAATAAACTTGACTTTGGTTGATTAATCTCAGTTCTTTCTTATCTGTTATTTCTCACTCGTTGCGGAATATATTAAACTCGCATAACCTTTTACTTTTTTAAAAGTTAATTTTTTTTGAGATTAACTATACTGCCGAGTGTAAATAAATCTATTTAATACAACCAACATTTTATAACAGTAGTTATAAGTACTAGTTTTGATATACGTATATTCGAACAAGGTTTTACTTTTTAAAAGTTGTATTATTTGATAAGCGTATATTAGAATTTTAAGTAAATTTAATAGGGTGTGTGTGTGTATATATATATATACACACACAGTATATATATATATATATATATATATATATATATATATATATATATATATATATATATATATATGTATGTATATATACTGCCATAGCAAGTGCGTTTTTGTTGTACCGCGAAACCGTGTGTTTTATCAAGAACCCTTCACCTACCCATCTCTTTTCGTGTCTGAACTCACTCTGAGTTCTTTTACTTATTTTCTATATTATTGTTCAAAATTGTCAATGACTAACAATAAGGAACGGAAATGCGAGTGAAACACATATACCTTTTCATCTGCTTATCATCCTTTATATGATCGCACAATCGGTTTGCTGCAACAAATTATGTCACAATAAAGCAGTTTTAAATCTCTACAGGCGGCCTATCGGCAGATAAAATGAAAAAGGTAATTTTTTTAAATGTATATCTCGAAACTAAAGATCATAACCTCACGTAAAAATCATATTGATGGGTCACGTTTCAAACTATACCCCATTAAAATTTCAAGTGATTTGACTACTTACTTTTCCAGTAGTAATTCGAAAAATGAAAAAAAAAATAGTTTTTTGTGCCTCAATTACGATCATAAAAAGACCTTATTGCACTTGAGATTTTGTGAAAAGGTAGATATTTTATGTGTTTTGGCTAAGTTTATTTCAAACACCTATGGTTTTTAAGATATCAAGGTTTGAATTTTTTTTGGAAATTTTTTGATTCCTTTTATCTCTAAAACAATTTAGTCAAATGCTTCAACATTTTATTTAGTGATGTATTATAAAAAAACTATCTGCTGTTAAAATTTTAGACGATTTTGTTGATCGATTCTCAAGTAAAGAGCTGAAATGTAAAAACCGATTTTTCTCACTCACTCTTTGGGATATAGGTTATTTAAATTAAACCATACCTTTGAGCACGGTTTTTTATTACTTTTATTACTTCTCTCACAGGCTACAAATACTTCTTTACAAGCACTCAACAGACCTTTAAGAGTGCAAAAAAAAATATGTAGGTAAAAAAGGAAATCAAAATGTTTTTAAAATTTGTTTGACGCTTTAAGGGGATGTCGGCGCAAAAACTTCGCAAATACGCCACGGGGTATTTTGTATTTCCAAACTTCTAGAAAAACAGAAACTGATTGAATTTTTCTTTAGGTAGAACGATTCATTAAACTTAACACTACGGCGCTATAGATTCGGTTTTTCATTTGCAAACTTTATTCAAAGAGTTTTATGTAATAGAAAAACCGCGTTTTTTAGGACGACATAAAAGACATCACCAAATTTTAACTGAATCATTTCCTACGATCTACTATCCTACGATCTACTCACAAGCCAAAACTTGATCAGAATTTTTTTATTAGTAGATCACTTAGGTGCAGTACTACCTTAAATAATTATTTGATTTTATTTGTATATCAATCATCTTTTTTGAAATATAATGAAATAGTTTTTATTAAGTTTATCTTAAAAAATGTTTTTTATTTGTCTTAATTTTCAGAGGATCTTATTCCGATATTAAACGAACGAGCTGGTTATCCAGAAAACACTGATATAATTTTATATGAAGAAATAAAACCAAATATGGTTGAAAAGATAGACAATCTTGCAGAGCCTCTTGAAAAAGTTTTAGAAGAACTAATGGATGGTGATATTATTGTATTCCAACGCGAAGAGAAGGAAAACGATATTTACGAACTTCCAACTTGCAGAGACTATTTCAGGTATTTACGAAATCTATACTAAAAAAAACGCTGCCAAATATTTAAAATTTAACTTCTTTCTAATCAGCAGTTTGTTATTATCAGGAGGACAGCAGCACTCCGATGGCAAGTATAAGTGTTATTCTACACCATGCCGTCAGGAGCGCTCCGCGACCTATATACTTTAGAATTTTTGAATAACCTATTTTTTTTACGAATACTTTAAATTTGCTGAATAACGTATATACATTTGACAAATTATGTATACTAGGGGGTACCCCCCCTGCTCGCTTTGCTCGCCAACCCCCATTTGTAAATTTTAGTGTTATGTTCAATAAGAAATTTAAAAACTTTAAGAGTATTTTCAAACATTTTATTGTTATTGCTTGAATACAATATATAAAAAAATATTGCTACACGAACATTGCTACGTATAAAATCGAACGTATTTATTAATGTAAAGATATGTGACGAGACACGAGTCTCGCACATATAAATACACATGAAGACGGCCGTAATAAACATAACATGCGCAGCGAGCGAATACACACGACGCGAAATGGACCCGCGCGCGCGCAACAACCGCAAGGCGAGTCCGCACGAGCGCGGAGCGCGACAGCCGACGAACAGCTTAGCAACGACGCGCCAGGCGGCGCGAGCGGCGTACGCGCTCATACGTATCCGCACCGCGCGCCTTTATAAGGCGGACAGCGCAACACGGTAAGGGAGTTCTACTCGAGCCCCACTCCAGGTAGCATCGTGCGCACACGTTACTACAGGGAACAGCGAGAGATAGATATGCGCCGACGAAGTCGTCTCTTGAGCACGCATGACGATTTGGTAGACGAACCGAAACCCGTATCTCCGAACCCCGAAACTCCGAATTGCCGTCGTGAGCACACGAGGCAACCCGGAACACCCGAGCGACATCGAGCCTCGTCTACGTGAGCACACGTGACGATACCCAGTACCATCGTAAAAATCCTAACCAACAAAGCCAGCCTTACGCCGACATCTCACAACTCGCTTTATCTCTGTGCGCACATAGGATAAAGAGAGGAACGAGACGAGCGACGAAGATTTGTGAAGCCGTGCGCACACGACTTCATAAATCCGAGGGATAACCTCAAAATCCCGTTACACTATCCTGGCTGCTACTGTGCGCACACAGGGAGGTCGAGATTGTTGTTACGTAAGTCACCCGGATCGGTGTAGCCGTGCGCACATGACTCCACCGTACCGAATGAAATCCTAACCTTCAAACCCATCACCGATCCGCCATACCGTCACCGTACCGAAACACCGTAGCCGTAACCACAGACTCATTGTTATAGCGAAGTCGCGTAGATATTTTCGTAAATTGTTAACAGCGCTAGTTTAAACAATTCCATTTGTAAAGGCGAAACATTCTTAACCAAGCGCATAATTGATTTCTGTTTCAGACGGGATTTAACAACTTCCCAATTACTATTATCTACTTAAGGAAATATATTTTGTTAACATTAAAAACATAAGAACAGACTATTTTATTGCCCCTTTCCCCAATCCAGAACCTGGAACCGACTGACTATCCAGCATCCTGTGGAATGTTGAACCGTTACAGATATATAAAAGTCGTAAAGTGCACTTATGGGTGGAAAAAAGCGCAATGCTTAAAGATTTCGAACTGGTTCACCGGTATATGTAGATACACTCGCGCGAGCACGAGAAAGAAAGATTGCACGTTAGGAACGTCTAATGTACTAAAGTAGCAACATAAGGTTTTCAACAAAAAACGATTTGTATTTTACAAGCAATAAGTTACATAGGTTTTCTTATAAAACAATTGAACAACTAACATATAGTCTTTCTAATACTTCTTTACATAAAATAAACACGTACATCTATTATATACGTATAAATAAACACGTATATAAAAATTTAATGAAGTAGAACGTTAGTTCCGCCGGTGGTAGACTTGGCGCCGAAGTGCACGTGGCGTCGAGTTACACCTCTAACTCAGATGCTGCATTTTTAAAAGTCTTTGTAGAATGCAAGAGGTCGAGTCGCTCGTCGAGTGCTGAATGCATGGATCTGCAGAACACGCGGAGTTTTCAATATGGACGGAACGACGGACGGTAAAAATGGAGCAATGTTTTTAGTTGAGGTCGCGTCAATGTTGCTGGAAAGCGACGCTTCCGTTGCAATTTGTGGACCATTGCGCTGAATTAGTCTCTTTCTGTTTGTTTTTTTGTTACATAATGTAGTGCACTTGTCTCGACTCGACGCACAGTGGGAGAAAATGGACAAAATTCGAGCCATGCGTCATTTTTAATCGTAGAGCCGTGATTTTTTTTAAAACTCTTTGAAAAAGCATCAAGTTTAAGCTACAGGTGCGGAAATTATTGCATCACCTTCCCCTAAACCCATGCGACCCCTAGAAGCCACCCCTACCAAACCACAAGCAGACTAACTCGCCTAACCCTGGGAACAGCGAGTTAAGTCGCTTTATTTTTTCTCAAAATAATTAAGGGGGCACACCACCTTTGAAATTAAAATCAAAATTTTTCATTAAAAATTTCTAAATACTTATATAAATGAACCTTATATAGAAAAAGTTTTATAAGCATATTACTGATTTTTTTACCAATTTTTGATTATTATTAACATAACTATCATGTAACTTTTTTCTATGAAATTTAAACCAAATCCCCTCATTCATATCATAACTAATGTACTTTTAAACAATATTCTACAGTTTGAGCACATTTGGGCCATTCGTTCCTTTGGAATCTTACGGTAAGTGAATTATGGACTCCCTACTATACGTAGGTATTATAGAGGTATATAGAAGGTCTAAAACCATCAAAATAAAGGTAATTATGTCTCAGATTAGTAATAAAAATTTGGTTCATTTATATAAGTATTTATAAATTTTTAATGAAAAATATTGATTTTAATTTCAAAGGTCGTGTGCCCCCTTAAGCCATACACCAGAAGCCAGCTAATCACCTAAATACCTACCCCTAACCTGCTTAACCCCTAGAAACCACCCCTACCAAACCACAAGCAATAAAATATGGTTTAAAAAAAATCTTTATTCATGTCGATTTTTAATTGAAATCATTTAAGATTTAATGTTTAGAGCGAAGAAATCGTGTCCTCGAGACTTAAACTTCAGTGTCACAATTTAAATTTTGAGAAAAAAAAGGTAAAAGCACATAAAATGGCGGCTAACACGGGAAAATGTTGAACAATTTCCAGAATTTTTTACTTGAGAATGATAGAATTTAGAAAAAAATTTACTGAAGAAAAAATTCTTAGATTAAATAAAAAAATACGTTGAAATTCTATCAGAATTTTTTGAAGATTTCTCGAATTTATTATATTATCATCCGATTTTTCGATGGCTAAAAGTTTACTTTTTGAATTTATTAGACTATAGTATAATACATACAAATATAATTAAATCTATTGATCATACGATTTTTCTATGGCTAAATGTCTACTTTTTGAATTTATTAGACTATAGTATAATACATACAAATATAATTAAATCTATTGATCATACGATTTTTCGATGGTTAAATGTTTACTTTTTGAATTTATTAGATTATAGTATAATATATAGTATATATTTGTACCTCTGCAGCTAAGGACTACAAAAAACGAAATTTTATGAGTTAACAAAAAACCTTCATCCGCGTTTTATTGTCGTCCAATAAATTTCAAATTTCTTAAAGAAAGCGATAAAGTAACCGAGAAACATTACGAAAATATTTCAGCATTGCTAAAGAAAATTGTTGTAATATTGAGTAAATATTATAATCTCGATTCATGATCAAAATGGCACTTCTATTGGTCGACGACGATTTTGTGCAATGAGAGCGACTGACCCGCGCATGCCTCGCGTCTACACTCTAAGCGCTGATTATACTGTACACGCTGTTCTCCCTCTCTGCTGTTAGACTCCGATGTGAGCGGACGTATTAACCGAGGCTATTGCCGACACTCAATTATTTACCTCAATATATATTATTAATATTATTAACCTCAGTGTTATTATTTATCCACTATTCCAACAAAAATAAAAAATTATTACTTTGAATGGAGATGGCATTTGCCGTAGCATTTGACATAAAATGTACCATAATAGATGGCAAAGTATGCAATGTTTTAACTAAACAAAAGGCTTCTTCTCGCTGCAACATTTGTGGTGTTAGTCCTAAAAATATTAATGATATGAATTTTGTCTTAAAACTTCAGGGCAATACAGCGTTTCAAAGGATCAGCAAGTGGTTCTGATAAAGATTTGAAAAAAGAGAGAAAATCGTTAGTTCAGCAGTCTTTAAAGAGCAAACTTGGTTTAACGGTAGATGTAGTCAAGCAAGGTTCTGGAACAACTAACACAGGAAATGTGA
Source organism: Nasonia vitripennis (assembly GCF_009193385.2). Lineage (NCBI taxonomy): Eukaryota > Metazoa > Arthropoda > Insecta > Hymenoptera > Pteromalidae > Nasonia > Nasonia vitripennis. The sequence continues at coordinate 4,329,829 of NW_022279588.1, forward strand.
CACGTTCTTTTTTTGCCAAATCTAAAGCAGTATCTCAAATTATCGGTGTAGACGAAGAGTTATTAATTAGAATGCATGTAATTCTACAAATTATATCTTGCATAAAAGAAGTTAATTTAAATGCATTTAAAAAATATTGCTTGGAAACTGCTAAAAGATGCACAGAAATTTACCCGTGGTATAAGATGCCACCTTCTGTGCATAAAGTGCTAATACATGGATATGACATTTCAGGAATCCAACAACAATATATTTCGCCATGCTCGAGTTCGACATAGCAGAATGTATGAAAGAAGAAAGACCAATGAAGATATAATTCATTATTGCTTAGTTTTATCAGATCCAGTCATAAGCAGCTTGCGAGATGTTGAAGAAAATAAACTAAAGAATTAACTTCACAAGCTCAAACATTTCTGATGAAATGATAATTCAGTAATTCTAATCCTCAATAAATGTCTCAACTTTGCTATGTAAAAATTATAAAACATTACAGATATAAAAACTAAAAAAAATTAAAAACAAAAAAAAAATCAACAAAAAAACCTCTTTAAGACTGCAACCATATCGTGGTAAAGGGGCTTAAATCTGTTTCAACGCAGATGACTAATAGCAGTTCATTCATCAATTACAGCTAACAAATAATGTGACTAATTTACTTGTAATAATGTCTTGAATTACGTGGTTATACGATTCTGCGTGTTTCCGGTCTGGTCCGTGGAGTGGGTTTTTATTATTTTTAGAAAAAATAAAGCGATTTAACTTTCTGTTCCCAGGGTTATGTTAGTTAGCCTGCTTGTGGTTTGGTAGGGGTGGTTTCTAGGGGTAAGGGGGTGAGTGGTTAGGTGGTTAACTGGCTTATGGTGTGTGGCTTAATTATTTTGAGAAAAAATAAAGCGATTTAACTCGCTGATTCCAGGGTTAGGTTAGTTAGCCTGCTTGTGGTTTGGTATTTCTAGGGGTCGCATGGGTTTAGGGGAAGGTGATACAATAATTTCCGCACAAAAAAAAAATCATGGCTCTACGATTAAAAATGAAGCGTGGCTCGAATTTTGTCCATTTTCTCCCAGTGTGCGATGACTCGATGAGACTGTAGCTACATTATGTTCACAAAAACAGATGTGGGAACGGAATGCAAAAGCAAAAAGAAACGACTATTGTGACTATTGCATTTATTAAAATTATACCATCTATAAAAACAAATATGGTCCACTTAAGCGTTGACGATCGGGTAAACGAGTACGTATATATGATACATTACCGAACGCGTGAGCGCTTTGTCACGCTTTCGCCGTGTATGTATAGTATTCATAAGTTAATATAATTTGTTTTGTACTTATGTAAGTCATTTGCTGTACATGCTATGTATAACAAAAACACTGCTACTCAATTCCTACTTAATATAAGTATATAAATAATAATTAAGAGGATCTTTACTAAAGAATATGGCTAAGGGAGTAATTGAGGGGGAGTAAATGAAGGGGAAAATTCTTGAAACGGCGACGGCGGCGGCAAAACTTTTTTTATAATACAGAGAGATATTCTATTCGATCTGTTGTTGATATTCGTGCATTAGTATACAATTCCAAAAATGCTTACAAGATCTTTCTTATTGCCGTATTATTTTGCTAAAAAAAATCATTTGTTTATAGAGTAATTAAGATTGACCTTGGAGAGAAAGCAGAGAAGTGAAATCGGACGATAGTCAGTCAGGGCCGTTGGTGAGCAAACCTTGTTGGGTGCACGCACAAGCGACAATTTCCAGGCATAGCGAAAGCAGGACTCACTAAGTACAGGTTAAAGATTTGACTGAGTAAAGGGGCAAGTACTAGCAGTGCTTTTGAAATAACGACTTGCGGGATGCCGTCACTTCACCTGACCTGGGTGTCAAAGTGCGATACCACAGCCAACACATCCGATTCCGTTGTAGTGCTGAACTTGAAATATTCAGGGAGGTCTAGGGTTTCCAGGTTGTGAAGATAATCCTTAACAGCAGGAGCAAGCGGATGATTGGAGATCGAGCTGAAATGATTTTTGAGGTTGTTTGTGGAGAAGCGAGAGGGTAAGAGGTCCTTGGAGGTAGAAATTCTAAGTTTCTCCAGCTCTCTCCAGATCTCAGCAATATCAGTCAAGGTTGACAGGCGCGAATAATAATAATTTAGCCTACACTGAAAAAAAAAACAGCCATTTTAACTGATCTCGCACCAGTAATCCGTCATTTTACGAAGACTCGCCAAAATTACCGTACAGTTCAGTAGTTTTAAAGAATTAGTTCGGTCGTTTGTTGGTCGTTGGTGTCCCGCGACCAATTTTACGAGTCGCGACTCGACAAAACTACCAGTGGCACACCGTTGTTCTTACTGAACAGTCGTTACGGTGACAGAACGGTTAAAACTATCGGACTTTATAACAGAAACGACTGTGTTTTTTTTTTTTCAGTATAGCTTCCTCGACATGTCTGTGAGCACCATCTTTAGGTAGTCTATAGATACGAAGATTAGAATCCAGCCTAAAGTGTTTGAAACGCCTGTAAAGTCTATCTCTCTCAGATACCAGGTCATGAAGACCCGTAGTAAACCACGGGTGAAGCCTCCGTCTTGGTTTCACAGTCCGCAATGGGGCGAGATGATTAATGGCGTTCGTAAGGTTAGCGTTAAGCGTTCTTATGCATTCGTCGAGTGACGAGGAAGTGAGGGATGACCAGTCATATGCGCTAAGAAAGTCCCTTAGGTTCTCAGCGCTGTACGTCGAGAGTGGCCGTGATAAGGTCATCTCCGTTGATGAAAGGAGCATCTGTTTTCTAGTATGATAGCAGGTAATCCTGCTCATCAATGAGACACAGGTCAGGCTAGGTATCATAACCCTGTTTGTGGTGAGTAGCACCATATGGAAATGACGAAAGAGAGTTTTCATCAATGAAGGCCCTTATGAGATTGGCATCTTTAGATGAAAAGAGTTGGTCTGAGTTAAAGTTACCCATTATAACCTTCGTAGAATAGTTGTGCATGTGGGTTGTTAGCTGGTCTATGAAGTTAGAGCCTTGGAAAAATGGATCATGAGGTAGACGATACACAACCGCCACGAAGATGGGAGAAACTCCCTTTGCCGATGACGTCCAGTTCGTCGTCTTTGATTAATGAATGTATTATTTTATAGTTATATTTTTGTAGTTTATGATTCGGATCGTTTGCCCAATTTTAATATTGAAGTTTACACTCCATATTTAGTTAGTATTTTAGATTTTAGTTTGTTTTGACTTTTAAAAATTTTAAATTGTAAATTGTATTGCATATATTGTTGGTGCATAATAATATTGTTTAATAGTTATTATTTTTCTCTAATTATTAGTGATATATTTGCGTGTGTGTATATAATTTGTTAAATTGCATAAGTGTTCCATGTATGCGTATCCTGCCTTCAAAAAAGTACTTTAATGGAATTATTAGATAAGTGATTTATTATAAATTAAAAACAAAAATTATTGTTTCAAACTTTTTCTATCAAGTATTTACTTTGTGGAATTAATTTTATTGTTGCAGGTTCTTCAATGTTTCTGATGTTTGTAGCAGATGAATTTTTCTATCAACCTCTTGAATAGTAGAGTATAATATTTTTAATTTATTGAAATTATTATTTATCTTGTATATAAATGATTTCGTTGCATTTAATTGCAAAGTATAATGTCATTAATATTTTATTACAATCAAAAATTGCGTAAAAATTTGTTTACAGTTAAAATTATGATTAAAATATTGTTCTTATTTTATTTTTTATTATTATTATTATTAATTTTATCAATGCAATAATGATTGTTATATATGATTGTGATAATCTGCAATGTATAATCTATTTACAATTTAATCAATGTATACAATGCATAAATTATAAATTATATATAATAAAAAGTTCACTAATTCAAGATTTTAAGTAATATGTAAATATTAAATATATATATATACATATATACATGGTGATAAAAGCAATATAAGTGACTTACTGCTGTCAGCCACAGCAGCGTCGCACAAATTTTGTGGAAGACATGAGAAAGTAGTGGGTGACAAAGACAAGCCTCAACCGTACACAGGTTTAAAGGATACGGACTCTGCACTGATATATTGTTATGATACAAGTGTTTAATAAGAAGGATTGATAAGAATGTAAAAGAAAAAACATGGAAGAGTGAGCCTTCAAAAAAATAAATATATAAACTATGATATACTATGAGTTCAAGTGTTTGGTTCACGTAAGAGTAAATGTTTACTAAGTTCAGATTTAAAGTTAATACAAAAAGTGTGAAAAAGTTTAAATTATTTAAAAAATTTAGTCTAGGCGTTGCGTAGAATATTGTATATTCAGTATATATAGTGAGTTTGAAATAAAAAAGGTGGTTTCAGCAAGTATGATGTGTAATATAAGGTTATTTCAATAATTTAGTCTATGTGTAGTGAAGAAATGTCAGTTTCTACCTTTATTGGTTTACAAAAATATGTCTAAAGATGCATATACATGGTGATCATATAGAATATAGTATACATAATGAATTAATATGCATAGTGAATTTGACTGAAAAAAGTTGTTTTGAGCAAGTATGATGTGTAATATAAGGTCACTTCTTATGAACATCAGGTCCTGCGCACGGACGGAAAGTCAATTTTTGGTTAATGAGACTTCGCTACTAGAAAGACTTTTTTCAATTAGATATTTAGAATTTTTAAATATTGTCAATTAATTCAAAATTTAATTTTCTAAAAAATAGCCAGTGTACTTTTATGAAAAAACCTTTTTGTAAAAAATAGCTCAGAAAGAATTGAAAAAAAAACACATTTTTAGTCACATTCATTAGGCGTTCGCCCTGGGTATAAGACGTTACTTTGAAACTCTTTATACGGGGCGAATGCCTAAAAATAATAACAAACGTATATTTTTATTAAAACGCCGATAGCTGAATAGGTCCCACTTTTCAAGAAATAAAGTTGCTGCACAGTTCAGTCGTCAATAAAGCATTATATGCAACACGAGAGTAAAGACTTACAAAAGGCTAAATCTATCGATGAAAGTAATATTGAACTTTTGAGAACTGAAAATATGCTGTTGAAAAGGTTAGTAAGCGAACTCACTGAGAAAAATAACCTTCTTGAAGAAAAATTGCAAAGAATGGGCCTGACGTTAAGTTCCGCACGTACTCAGATACCATTAAGTACTCAAGAGCAACTCAGAAAAAAGTTCCTAAAATATCTGTCAAGAAAAACAATAACAGCAATATCGATGTCATGAAATTGGTAATTAAGTGTCTCACAGCCGAAAAAAATATTCAAACAATATGCGTTAACAAAAATGATGAAGTTATTATAAGCTGCCTAAATAATAACAGTGCTAAATTAACGGAGACAGTACTAAAAGATAAACTAGTGGACGAACGTAACATAACAAAGAATGAATTAAATAATCCGAAAATCAAAATAGTGAGTATCGAAAATTATATGAACATGGAAATCAAGGAAATCGAAAAGGATATCAATGAGAGAAATTTCAGTAACTATGAAAAGAACGGAGAAGTTCTACATATGTACAAGAACTAGCACAACAACTTGAGTACTGATCTGTTGAAAGTCTCAGCTGTGATCGACAAGCACATAAGAGAAAATAGCAACAAAATTTTTGTTGGCTATCAACATTGTAAAGCCTATGATTTAGTAAACATTTGCTCATATTTCAAGTGCGGTAGATTCGGATATAATCCTTAGAAATGCAGAAATGATACCTTAAGTTAAAAATGCTTTGAAACCCATGAAACAAGTGATTGTGATAAGGACAGTGCAAAATGCATAAACTGTCACTATAGTAATACGAGACATAAATCATAGCTAGACACAAAATATTTCAGCCATGACTCCAGCCAGTGCAGCATGTTGAAAAACAAAAAAGTGATACATCGACTCTGTCGATTATCCCATTAAACCAAACTTACCGGCAACTGAGTCTATCGCAACATGGAATCAGAAAACAGGCATAATGTACCTGTATATGTGAATAATGCTCCGGATAAGGAAATTCAGCAACTTGAAAATAACACTCCACGCAATAAATCGAAAAAAGAACCTCAACATAACTCAAGACCACATACAAGAGGTGATCAACAAGTACTATTGAACCAACCAAAGCTGCACTGCTCTGCATCAACACCAGTCAATAAAAGCCTTAAAAATAAGATTAAGAAACTGGTAACATGGATACATTTGATTATTTAGATAGGTTTCGAAATGAATCAATGCAAAAAGAAAGGACAAGCAGTAATATTAAGAATGTTAATCAGGATATAAACAACAAAAAGGATATTATCCTGCATGTAAATATTTAAAGTATAAATGCAAATTTTGATAAACTGAAAATTTTAATATAGAGTTTAGCTATCAAACCAGCGATTGTGATATGTTCCGAAGTTTTTGAGCAACTTAGTTATATTTTTTACTAACTGAATGGCTCGGATTATGAATATATAATTTACTATAACGAAAGTAGGATAAATAGGAATGATGGAGTCATTGTATTTGTCAATAACAATCTAGTCCAACATACCGAAGTTGTTAAAGCAGGTAGAATTAAAATAATAAATACTAGGATAACTTTAAACGATAAAAGTAGTTTTGAAATATCGGCTTTGTACACATCGCATGGGATAGTAAAGACTGAGTTTATACTAGACCTTAATAAGTACTTAACTAAAAAGAGAAATGTAAAAAATCACTCAGTGATTGGTGATTTTAATATTGATCTGCCAGACTGTGATCACTATAGTCAAGATTTTTTATGCAATTTTCATGATAAGAGATATATTCCTGGTTTTGTAGGTAATACAAAGCCACCTATAGGTATAGTCAAAGGATCATGTATCGACAATATTTTCATTAAGTCTCATAACATTAACACAGCCACATATAATCTTGGGCATGATATAACGAACCATTACCCGATCATCATTGCTGTAAATAAGCTGAAGGAAGTAACGAAAAAACCATATGTTTTCTTAAATTACAAAAAAATTAACAAATTCTGCAATTTCTAGAAACTGGAATGAAATTATGTCGATGAATGATCCGAGTTTGGCTGTAGAAAAATTGTAGAATGATATCAAGCTATGCATAGAATTGGCAAAAACAAAAAAAGGCTAAAAAACACTGGTAGAAAAACTGGATAACTGATGCAATAGTGAGGTCGTGTAAAACTAAAGAGTTTTTATATAATTTATAGCAACTAGATTTGCAGAACGATCAACTAAAAACACAATATAAAACTTATCAAAAATTTTAGATAAGGTAATTACCGAAGCTACAATAAAATATGAATCAAATATTGTTCAAAACAATTCCAATAACCCAAAAAAACTTTGGGAAATAATAAATACGAAAATCGGGAAAGTTAAAAAATGCAATGATGCCATAAATTACATAAAAATAAATAATCAAAAAATTACTGATGAATCCCAGATAGTGGAAAATATGAATACTTTCTTTTGTGATATAGGTAGAAATCTAAGTGCTAATATTTTAAAACCAGTAAACACTGGAGGTCCTCTAACCCATATTTTCAATAAGTGTATTGATTCTTTAAAAAGGGCGGATAAGAGTAAGCCTACGATTTTTTTCCTTCACCTGGCGAAAGCTTTTTGTTCATAGTATACTACTGGCGAAACTTTATTGCATTGGAATCGGGGGTCAAGCGTTGGATCTCCTTGCCAGCTATTTGAGTGACAGATATCAAGTAGTCAAAATAGACGGTATTTAAAGCGATAGCTCTGTGGGACAAGGAACGATCTTAGGACCGCTACTTTTTATCTTGTACATAAATTATGTCTAGATAGAAGCCCAAGATACCATAAACAATTTTGTAAGTGTGATATCGGAGTGGCTGGCATTAAATAAGTTGTCATTAAATGTAGGAAAGACTGTTTGTATGACTTTTGGGAGCAGTATTGGAAGTGTGCTAGCTCAAGTAAACATTCAAATTCTTGATACAAATATAACTAGGGTAGAACATTTTAAATATCTAGAAATTGTTTTTGATAGCAGCCTAAGGAGGGACAATCACATGAAACATATAATCAGGAAAACAAAATACCTAGTATATATTTTTTATAAAATTTTAAAATCCATGCCTACAAAAACTCCCAGAATGATCTATTATGCTTTTTTCCATAGTATCATTAGCTATTGTATCATTGCTTGGGGCGGAGCATATAGAAAGAGTCGATACCAACTTCAAAAGCTACAAAACAAAATTATAAAAATGACTTGCACATTCGCACGAATGAGTGTGTAAGATGTCATTCTTACACGCTCATTCGTGCGAATGTTTAAAGTCGGAGCTGCTACTGTTTGACATTCCACCGAACTAAAAAACAATCGAAGGCTCGCATTGCGTTTAATATAAGCCTATATCGTCTTTGACCGATGATTATTATTATTATTATTATTGTAATATGAGTCGAGCTTATTCAGACTTACAGAAGGAGGCGTCGAATTTTGGCCATGTATTCGGTGGCTAGAGGTCCAACTCCATCCTGACCGCACCTCAGAACTCTTGGAACAACTACGAGGTGATTGGACTATCGGGGTAGACCTTCAGCACCAACACGATGGTGAGAAGGTTCGCTCTTTGGGTGTCCGTGAGAACGCCCCCTCTAGCTAAGCCCCCTTACCTGCTTAGACCCGCCGTTGGGGCTTGCTCCCTCGGACAGTCCTTTTATTTTCTTATTGTCACGGAAAACAGAGGGCGGGGTTTTGTTCGTTCCTTGTTGCCTCTTCTGGCCCGTAACCAGGCTCAGTGGATGAAGCAGCCGCGCGAGCGTGCTTGCCGGCCTTCTTCCTCCTTAAAGCGTCGCAGTCCCTCTATCTCTGCTTTTTAGCAGGTTCCAGGGCATATGGGGTCACAACCCCTTCGACCGCAATGTCCGAATGTGCGTCCACCACCCCTTCCTGGGTCAGCGAAGGTGGTATCAACGGCTTCTGGGGCAGCATTCCCTTTGCAGGGTCGCCGACCACCTGAGAACCTGTTGGTTCCTTCTTCTCCTTACTATTACTACTATTTATGATTTGTTCAGAATTCATTTAGATCCCACTATCCCCACGAGTACTGTCTATTTGCTTTTGATTTGACTCCGGATTTATCGGTAAATGACTGCATCCATTAGAATTTGATTAAACACGGTAGCGTTAGACTAGAAGTACGTTTTAGCTATGCACTAACAGAAACGGTCAATTACATTTTGTACGCAGAGTATGATAATATTTTGACAATTGATCGTCGATTTTAGCAGTTTAAAACAGTTTACTTCTCACAGATGTCGCTACTCTCTACTGTGCATATAAACGCCATGCAAGTGACTTCCAAAGTCAGTCTCTTCCTCTAATTGTTTGCAATCCAATACTGTCGTATACGCTTGACTCAATTATAGATGTAATCATTAACATACGGTTTTTCAAGGATGCAAACATTGCAATGTGCCAGAAGAGGTTGCCGTAGTGGCCGTTGATGAGAACTTCTGTAGTCATTGGATACTAACACCGGTGATAGCGCTTGATCATCTGAGTGAAAATATTGAGACGGCAGGCCCCACCTGGGAGATAAAAGAGCAGCAACAGATAACTTGCCGGCGAAGGCAAGTTACCGACTAGAGCTAGTAGCCATAATGTAAATTGTCTACCTAATGGCTGGTAGATGGCATGCGAGCATATAGCACAGGAGAGAGGGAGCGACACGGGTATATAAGGAGCCCCGGAGCCAGCAGCGAGCATTAATGATCTGGCTCTCAACTAAGTAAGTGGCGAATGTTATCTCTCGCTTCTTACTCCGGTCTCCTCCATACCCAATAGTCTATAAGCCCTAGGCTCTCGAAAAGTATGCGGGCAGTCTACTCCCTCCTCCTATAGCTTCAGAGATCCAGCATCGTATATGAATACAATTGAAAGAATAAACGATTATCATTCATGAATATAATAATGACTATAGCTCAACCCATTTATTGAATATTATCATCCACTCCCCCCTTCCCCCATCAGATGTTCCACTGGATCAGAAAGATAGTACCCTGCTCTTAGGGGAAGCTTATCTGGTTACAGGCTCATAGTGAGATAGTAGTAACTCATATATCAGTCTAAAGCTGCGTGGTTACTGAAGAAGCAAAATTCACTCACAGTCAGGAGGACAAAGCTATCAAAATTGTGGATACTAGCTCACCTAAGACATTTAGAATAGTGAGCGAACGGTATCGTTTAATTAATTTTCTAAAAAAAGCTAAATTTCTTCGATTGTATGAGTATATTGTAAAATGCATTGATGTGAGTCTAGAATATCTTAAGTTTTTAGCGGGATGTGTAAGTTGTGTTGTTAGAGAGACTGTAGAATACATTAAGATTGTTAATCTAGACAATATACTAGTAAGACAACTTGGTATTTATATGATAACTTGTAAAAGCCATTATTAATATTTTTTTTTCATTCGGAGAGTTGTGAGACTCTCCGTGTGTGAGACTCTCCTGGCGAGGGACAACACCAGGCATATTCACTAAAACTCTACCTGTCATAGAGCTGCGAACCCCCTCCCCCCCCCCCGCCCCTGGTAGCCGATTTCGCAATCCTTTGGGGGGTCGCCTGCCTTAAGCTATTCTAGCCTTCAACTAGTCTTGTAAACAACCGTCATTGTTTTTCGCGCGGAGAACCGTCTCCACATACGCCGTTATCTCGACCCAGTTCTGCTTGCTGTCAAGCATTGTTTCAACTACAGTCTCGGTCGTGAACGCCCCTATCGCCAGCTCTTGTACTCTTCGCTTCTCGGCCCAGTAAGGGCAGTCATAAAATGCGTGTCTTACGTCATCCCGTTTGTCACTGCAGTACTCACATAAAAATCCTAGTCCACCTAGCCTTTGGACATGCGATCCACCTATTCTGCTGATTGCGCATTGTTATTTCTCTTTCTTCCGCGACGATCGCGATGCTATTTGACGCTATGCGAGCCTCATAGATTCGCTTACGTTTAGTCGCAAGAAGATTCACGGGGATTACTCCAGCGATTACCGTCGATGCTTCGGCCGCGACCGTCCGGTAGGTGCACGCTATTCTAAGGGCCTTCCTTCGCTGTACCGCCATTATCTTTTTCCGATACTTAGTCATACTAAAAGCATCGGCCCACACTTCTATCCCATACAACAGGATAGCTGTTTTCATACGCGACTTTGTTAAATTTACCAAAATTCAACCGATTAACATTTGAAAAAAAGAGTAATATGCAAAGCTAATGTATGCAAAAAGTATTTATAAATTGATGAATTATGTTATTGTTCTTAAACACTATGAATCACATTATTTTGATTGAATAATTAGATGACGTTTAGATATATTTATTTTAAATAGATCTCAAACTGTCCTCTCTTTTGTAGTCACTTTGTTTACAATGTATAAGAACATGTAAACAATCGTATGTAAGGTTTTTAATGGTTTCACAATTGTAACTTTTTTGAAGCTGATTTAGTTACTTCTGCTGGGTATAATTTGTGTTATTTACGCATTTCATTTGCGATTTAAGTGCGGGAAAAGAGCCAATTTGAATAATAAATAAAGAAAAATGGTTGTGTGTAGAAAAGTTGTGTACATCAAATATAAGTTTTTTAACGTACCCTTGTGTGACGTGGCAAAACCCGCAAAACGATTTTTTACTATCAGCTTTGCAGCCCTGAATTCGCGGCACTATTATTTTATTAAAACTGTTCTGAATCTCCTTGCGATCTCGAAGGAGGTCCCGCAAGGTAACTCGAGGATGATTGGAATAATTACACTCTCATTTTTGTGAGACTTGCTTTATTCACTCTCTTCGAATTTACAATATCATACTGCTCCGTGCGACAATGCGCCACTCCCAACTCTTCACCGCTCGCTCTATCTCTCTCGCACTCACGCACACTCGAAACTCTATCTCTCTCGCGCTCACGCACACTCGAAACTCTATCTCTCTCGCACTCTGCGATTTTTTCCTTGATTCTACTTGCGTTTTCTCCAGCAAACTTCTTGCATTTCTCTACACTCTTTGCTCTCTCTTCTCTTTGTACACGCCACTCCGCCAGAATCCTACGCGCGTTCCCTTCAACCGCAACTCTACTCTATCCTCATCTTCCATAACCTTATTCGAGCATTCCTCTGAAATAAATCAAAGACTACTAGGTCTGATTCCTTCATCTTCCGTTACAGCAACTTGAATCTCGACCTGAAGGGGGCGACTTCGATCATGCCTTACATGTCATTGATGCAGTGAAGTTTCACTGCAGCCGGTAAGCGCCTCGGCGACAACTGCCGGAGCCACTTTTGTACTCAAAACCCTGCGATCAAAAGCCTGCGTTCGAGCAAGGAGCAACAGCTGTAGCAGCTTTCAGGCGGTGCGCACGGCAACGATCTCATCAAGTTTGAGGACGAGGAAGAGAAGGTAGACGCCAACGAGGAGCCGACGCAGTCCTAGGTGATTAACAGTACCGGAAGCCCAGTCAGTCTCAAGTTCAGCATACCTGCGATATCACACAAGTTCGAGTCTACCACGTTGCTGCTGCTGCCCACCAGTATCATCAAGACTTTCTCGACCCAGCTGATCAAGGATGTCCAGTAAAAAAGGCGGCAGACCAGTACAATAAAAAAACACATTACCGGTATCCAACTCCATAACCTCCAACTTATTCAGAACTCAGACACTGAGTAGCAACTGCACCGATAGATATCGCGACCTTTGTGCTAGAAGGCTGTATCTGGGCGGCGATTTTGAGAAAACTGTATCTTGGCCGCGTCTTGAAAAAAGCGACATTATTTATAGCCCGAATGTGATGAATTTTTTACAATTTTCTTATGGTTATAGTCCTGTGTATTTAAAAAAAGTGTAATATATAAATAAATGGCAGAAAATCAATGACATCTTAACTAAAAATGATATAGAAGTCTCAAAAATGAGCTTGCGCTAAGATATGGCTTTTATGAAGCTACAGCGAGATACGGCCTTCTTGAAACCGCAGCTGAGATACGACCTTCTTCCATTTATGTGTCGGTATACAACAGCAATATTTAGCTAATAACACGCTGCAGTAAACAACCGCGTCGCAGTAGCAACCGCATGTCGAGGTCATTTTTCCTGAACTTTAATAAAACGCATTAATAGGATATGAAATCGGTTTAAAAAACACCTTTTAAAAGGTAAAAATTTTGGCAACTATAAGTTTTGTATTCATCCCTACTAATCTGTATTTTAGTATTATAATTATAAATTCTTCTTCAAAAAGTTATAAAATCATTAAATTCTAAAAGTTGTCTAGATTTTTATCAATATACGCTAATGAATGTAGCGTAATGAATTAATCTCACTATAGCTTCAAGATGAGAACTCATAAAGGGAGCTGATAGGTACAATCTAGATTTGGTAGTAATTCAGGAATCGCGGTGGCCAGATGGCGGAGTTCTAGCATCGGGTAACTTCACGTACCTGTATGGGGCCGGGAGCGGGGGATCCCTAGGTACAGGATTTCTCGTAAGCAAAAGCATCATACATTCGGTTAAAAGTTTCAAATCCGTCAATGATAGGATCTCGTACATCATCATCGAAGGTGAATGGTATAGATATGTATTTATTCATGTACACTGTCCTACGGAGGATAAAGAAGAAGCTAAGGATCTCTATTACGAAACTTTAGAGCAGGTAATCGATCAGTTCGCGTCTTACGACACAAGAATAGTATTAGGCGATTTCAATGCTAAAATAGGCAGGGAGGAAATGTTTAGGCCTACTATAGGGAAGGAAAGCCTGCACGAAGCCAGCAATGATAACGGTATTAGGGTCGTAAATTTCGCGGCAGCAAAAGATCTTATAATTAAAACTACGTGTTTTAAGCACAAGGACATACACAAAGCAACGTGGACATCGCCGGACGGGGCCAGACAGAACCAAATTGATCATTTTCTCATTAAAAAAAGACGTCATACTAACGTTCTCGACGTAAGGACTTATAGAGGGGCAGATAGCGACTCAGACCACTTCCTAGTAGTAGCCGAATTAAGAATTAGATTAGTAGCGAATCAAAATAGTAAGCGAACAAACAAGGTAGAAAGCTTCGATATTGAAAAGCTACGAGATAGAACAGAGCGCATTAGGTACCAGATAGAAATTAATAACAGGTTTCAGGCACTTGAAGAAGCAAACACATCGCCGGAGGGAAATGACGAACCATACGGGGACGAAATAGCTTATGGGGGGACATCGAAAAAACCGTAAAAGAGGCCGCGAACAAAGTACTGGGTAAAAAGAAAAAGCCAAAGAGCAAACCATGGTTTGACGAAGAGTGCGAACTCTGGTTTGAAATGCGCAAAAAGGCTAAATTAGATAGCTTACACAATAGAAGCGATAGGACCGTATAAGAGTATTCTAACGTAAGTATCAAAAGAATCTTATTAGGAGAATAGAAACGAACAGTAAGGAAAATAACCCCCGCGAAATGTACAGAGGGATTAACGCCATCAGAAAGGGTTTTAGGAGTAGAGCGCAATTGATGAAGGATGAAAACGGGGACAAGCCTCAACCGTACACAGGCTTAAAGGATACGGGCTCTGCAATGATATATTGTCATGATGCAAGTGTTTAATAAGAAGGATTGATAAGAAAGTAAAAGAATTACAAGATTCACGAAGACAGAGGAAAGGGAAGGTTTAAGCATAAAAGATGTAAAAGGAAGTAAAAGAAAAAACATGGAAGAGTGAGCCTTCAAAAAAATAAATATATAAAATATGATATACTATGAGTTCAAGTGTTTGGTTCACGTAAGAGTAAATGTTTACTAAGTTCAGATTTAAAGTTCATACAAAAAGTGTGGAAAAGTTTATTATTTCAAAAATTTAATCTAGGCGTTGTATAAAATTTAGGCTATGCGTAGTGTAGAATATAGTATATTCAATGTATATAGTGAGTTTGAGTGAAAAAAGTTAAACCAATCAAGTATGACATGCAATATAAGGTTTTTTATTAAAATTGGCGTAGTGTAGAATATAGTATATTTAATATATATAGTGAGTTTGAGTGCAAAAAGTTCGTTCAAGAAAGTATGAAGTGTAATATAAGGTCACTTCGTATAAAAATTAGTAAAATTATGCGTAAATATACAAGTAGTAAGTAAGCCGGTATGGGGAGACATAAAAAATGACGTCATCACTGGCGCATCTTTTTCTTATCATGTAAACAAGTCATAAAGATAAGGTGTCATGTTTCTAAACAGGTAATTAAGATAAGGGTATCATGTTTATACACGTGTAATTAAGATAAAGATATCATGTTTACATAAACAAAGAAGATATCTTTACCACAATAATAAACAATGACGGTACTTTACAATTAATAAAGATAAGATAAGGTATCATGTTTATAAACAGTTAATTAAGATAAGGATATCTTGTTTATACGTGTGTAATTAAGATATCATGTTTACATAAACAAAGAAGCTATCTTTTCCGCAATAATAATCCATGATGATACTTTTTTTTATTATGAAAACAGGTAATAAAGATAAGGTATCGCCAACGTCTTAAGCATTTATCTTGTAAACAATTAAGATAAATATGGATTGTTACTGACGTCATGTACACCTCTTATGACGTCATAAGATAATGAGATTTTTATGTATGATGAGTTTGTAGTATGTTTATAGAAATATTGTGGTCCTAAAAAGGACCCATTTTAATTGATAAATAAAAGTCTTAGAATAAGACTTTATTGTTGCTATCCCCAATCAGTGTTGTTGTGTCCTTGATATTTGGAATCTTTATTTGCTTCCTTGTCAGGACAATAACTCCTGTACCCTTCTTTTTTCGGGAATGATCCAGTATTAGAAGAATATTGAGGTAGATACTTTTGGAATCCAGAAGCCGGTTTATATTTCACTTCCTCTCGACCTGAACCTTCTTTCTTCTTCTTCTCCATATTGTGTTTGTCTATATTACGATTATGACCCGTCAAGTGTACGCGAAGCAATGAGAACATACTTATGCACAGTTGATATTTATAGAGAGTCGTAAGGAGTGACAGTAGGGTGGGAGGTTTAAATGATGTCACAAAAAGTGAATATTTTAATATTTTCTGGTTTATTACAAGATAAGAAGACATATGTACAAAGCGTAATGACAAAAAATAGCATGTATATTTATACTTTAATTATGGCAGTATAAATGTCTTTATATATATCAAACAATTGAAAAGCAGCTATTTCACATAAGATTATATTTAAAATTATTTCCTCAATAGTATCTTTAAACTTGTCGTGAATTATAATTTTAATATTTTCAGTGTATAAAGTATAATATTGTTGAAACATCTCATACGTCTTTAGTATAGAATTAGGGTCTTTCTCAATACCATCGTTTTTAATACAGTCAATTATAAACTTCTTAATATGAGAAACAATTTCATTCACTTTATCAACACATTCTTCAAGTTTACTCATACGTTCGTCAATACACTGTAAGACAATTTTTAACCCGTCAAAAGTGACTTGCTGCATGCATATCGATGGTTGATGATAAGCTGTTTTTTGTTTCTTTGCTCGTGGTGGTTGATGACGTAGATTCTCACCATCAGTAACAGTAGCAGCAGCACCACCACTACCACCACCAATGTAGTCATTGAAATGGGGAGTTCTTCGTTAATCAAAAGATTTGGAAAGATGGATGTTCCGACAGATGTTCCATGGTACGAAAAACAAGAGGCACAATATACAGAGTTACACTTAGCAAACGATCTCTCAAACTTTCACGAAAGAACTGATGGAGCTCCTCACTCTTCAAGCTCTTTTATACATTTTACCCCCCACTACCTCAAAGTAAAATGATCGAATGCAGTGGGGAGAGATTTTCTGTGCGTGTATTCTCAGAACTTCACAAAGGAAGTATCATATTCGTTAACCGTCAAAGGCTACGGTTACATTTCTCCGAGTTTTTAAGAATAGGATGTTTACTCTACTACTGCTACAACCGTCAGTTTTATCAGCTTCTCTTTCTCTTACAGATAAAGATTGAAATGGAATATAAAACTAAACAGTAAATATCACCGGATGTTAGTATTATAACTGTTAATAAATGCCGATGTATATGTACTTAGAACTATAGGTGTGATGCAACAGGAAAAAATATATCATAGTACTACAGTATGGAATTAAAGGAATGAGTAAGGCTCTATAAATGAAAACATTTTTTATATTATGAAAGATTACACTTTATTCATATTTTTTACTACATAATATCTGACAATTATTATTATTACTTTACATACATTCTCGAAGTACATGTTTGATTACAAAATCCTGAAACGTGCGAGGCTTCACTTACAAACCTCCTAACATCTTTCGAGCGTACACGATGATTATTATTTCGTAACAGCTTTTTATAGAACGATACAACTACGTCATCATTTTTTCGTGAATCTCGCGAGAACTTATGACAAAACGTGCGTAAGTTAGGTAGCCTAACCATATGGTAAAGGAACATAACACAATACTGGCCACACACCTGTGAATCAAAACTTTGCAACTTTTTTTTATTCCACTGATATCGCTTGCAATTTCTTTTGAGTCGTTTAAGATGATGTTGGGACATTGGTGGTAGTCCGTAACTGTCAAAGTATGTTCCATAACCGTTTGAGTCTATGTAGATAGCAATCCAATGTGTTCCTTTCTTTGTGTGATCATCTGTATTAGCTATGATGGCCGCGGGGTATTCCAAAACGTTTGGAATTCTATCCGCAGCATACACGCCAACTGTCTTGACGGTTAACGGGTCAAGAGCTTTTAGTAATTCTTGTGTATTTATTCTATTATTATTATTATTATTTCAGCAATGATCGACTACGTCCTCTTCGTGTGTCGCGTAAATAGACGAAGAAGTAGCTGTACGTACCCGCGAGTTTAGTTTGCAGTACAATGCATCACTCAATTTCTGTGCAGAATCTTGCGTTATACCTTCAGCTATAGAGTGTAACCACTTTCGTAGCACATATGCATCATTGAGAGCACAATCGCGACTGGAGTTTATACCTTGAATGCCATGATTTAAACACATGAAGTTACCTGAATAATTTATTTTCAATTCGTCAAAATTCGGGGCAACATTTCTTCAACGTTCCCAACTTCTCAACACATTACAGTCTCCAGGAATCTCCAATTGTCATGACCGCGTGTAAAAATACGTATAGCCACTTTGGCTATTTGTTGTAAATGATACTGTAGTTGTTCAATGGTGATGTCACCTTCATGCCAACGAATTCCATGAAAATGATTAGAGATGTAGTCGTTAGTTCTTTTAAGTCCAGTTGCAAGTTCTTCAAATCTATGGGGTTCCTTAACTATCCAATATTGGACGATTCTGTGCTCTAAACCAAGTACACCAACGTCTTTAGGTGTAAACTTGTTGTTACGGTCTCTCAAACCCTGAATATTGATAACGTAATCCATGATACTATAAAAAATTCACACAGTCGATCCAAACTCGCTCACTTCTCAAACGTCACTGAGAGTATGACGTTTAGCTTTTTAGCTCATCTATAGCATAAAGGCGCTGCTATTGCTTCTTTCCCTATCCCTCTTCTCCTTCTCCACCTTCTCCTCTTACTTTTCCATCGCTTTAACGGTATTATCCATTAAAATCCGTTATTATTTGTCTACTTGAATCTATTTCCAAGACCTTGTCGTATTCGGTGTAAATTATACAATTGATTGTAGATTCAAGTGCTCTTTCAAATTTTACCTCTACACGAACACTACCGTGCTTGAGTAAATTCCAATGAGAAACTGAATTTGCTGATAAATCAGGCGTTAGATCAAAAGCAAATAATGTATACCCTTCATCGTAGTCCGATCGTGAGATAATTAATGCTTCGTTTAGAAAATGAATTCAAGTCCCAGAATATAGTGTATGAAACGAGTCGATAAATAATTGACTTTCACCCGTAAATCGAGGCTGCAATGGTTTGCTGGGAATCTGGACACCATCCACATAAAGAGAAATATAGTTTATATTAAAATGTTGGAAATTAAATGGATTAAACTTTCTATTTCCATTGAATGCCTTGTTATCCACAAATCCAATGATTATTCTTTTGGGTATTTGACCGAGAATAACGTTGTCCAGTGTATCGCCAAGAATACCTCTATGCATTGTAAATGCCTTCACCTCCACACGATTGATTGGGTATTTAGCAGTGACTTTTGTAAGTGCATTAGCATGAGCTAGTATAACACCTGGACTTATTTTAACTCGACGCACAATCAGTGAAGCTTCCTTAATATGTATAGTAAATTTATCGTCATCTGTAAAATCCATCAAACAAAAAGCATCCTTACTCCTAAACAATCGTAATCGCAGTTCAACACCATTTAACAGAAATTTATTTTGATTAAAAACATCGCAATGCAAATGACCGAGTAAATCGACAGTTTTACCATTATGGGTAAAATACTGACGGTTACACTGACCAATATTTGCATTTACATCAGTACGCTTGGTATTTGGAGGCGCTCCCCATTTTCCAGGGGTATGCGCATACCAGAGTCCACTCGTGAGATGTGATTCCATACTACTCTTTGAATAATTTAACAATGTTTCGATGTAAGCTCGGTAAGGATAAGCATTGTTTGGTGGTGAAACCAATTTTTGATTAAATAAAATGTCTATTTGGTTAAATAGCGATTGTAACGTGTTATTTATTGCTACTACCTTCGGATACTCTGTAGCTTTAGCTGCTTCTGTTATTTCAACATTTGGCTCTATTTGCATACGAATGCTTAGCATTGTGTGTGCAAGATCGAGATAATCACTACCAGCTGGAACGACGAATTCCAACGGTCCATCGTCTATTAGCGAAGAAACTGGTTTATAATGTATAAATTGAGAGCTTTCCACCGAAGTCTGTGTAGGTGGTAATGTAAATAAATCTAATTCTGATTTCATGCATTCGCATGAGTTTGAGTGTAGAAAAGCCATATTAAATATTGTCTATGTAGATCCAAAAATATCGCTCACACTGCGTTGTTTTCTCTTCTTCCTTGGCTTATTCTTACCCGCTTTCTTTTTCGTAGATTTGTGAACACTGATATGGCTCTTCTTCTTCTTCTTCTTCTTTACACGGCCACTTTTACTGCTGATGCGTACAGCTGAACTGTTCTTGGACGATTGACGCTTCCGCTTTTTAGCGCGTATCTTATATCCTGATCTCTTCATCATAGCGGCAATTTTATCAGTGGCTTTATGCTTAAGATTTTTACCGGACTCACGCATGCGCATATTTACAGCTTGTTTAAAATTGATTCCATGATTTCTCACATCATCTAGTACATGCATTCCTGCTTTGATAGCTTCTTTTCCAACGGTTTTAGCACCACTCGTAATGTAAGGTAAAACTCTTCGAAATAATCCACTCAAAAAGCTGCCGATTCCACCATGACCTCGCTGATTAGTTGAACCTGCAAACACTCGACGTACTCCTCCTCCTACTCCTCCACCATCACCACCACCGATTTGATCGGCATAGTATTCTGCGTAGTAAGCCATTTTTTTCTCAGAGAATGCGCTTGAAATGTAGTGTTACGGTCAACGTCCCGTACTCGAATGGTATATAATTCCCATTTTCATCTCTTATATCTATTATTATATTCTGAAATGTGTTATTTAACAAAGGTAGATAAATTCCCGGTGCAAATTGTTTGACCACTCTCGCACCAAATTTATATTTTGAATTATCGAGTGTTACTATGTGTAAAAGGGATGCTTGAACGTCACCGACTGTGTACGGAATACAAATATCTGAGTAAACGAAAAATTGATCAGCTATCGCTCTTGCCAAACCACCAGATCTGTTTCCTACCAATGTTGCATTTTTTTTGGACTCTACAGGGTGAATCATGGGTATAAATTCCTGATTTCTATATTTTTCATTCTCAAAGCCAAATATACGTTTGACCTTTTCGCTCAAGCTGAAAAAATGAGTTTCCTTACATTCACACTTTTTATGTAAATTGTAATAACCACTTTTTTTCTTTGCCTGTTCAATAAGTAAGTGAGATTCAGGTATATTGTTTATAGCTTCTGTGAGATTGTTGAGATTCTCGTAAACACCTGGTGGAAATATGGCAACGTTGTGTTTGTCGTTTGTCCATTCCGATAAATATTCAGATATGTCTCTCTTTCTTGCAACTGCTATTCTACGTCCGTTAACAAACTTTATATTACATTCGTGTTTCTGAATATGCATCATCGTGCATGGTATGCTGATTTCCGTGAGAGGAACACTCCACTTACCATGCAGACGTACTTCGTGCGATAAGTGTGTGGTGAAGCAAGATGTTGTATTTTCAGAAAAATATTTCATACTACTGTTACTCGGTAATATCAAATAAAATTCATCCTCAGCCATGTTTAAAGTGTAACGATTTCGTTTGCTTTAATCCACGAATTAAATGTATCAGGATAGCCAAGCCACTTTACAAAAACTTGTTTTTTAACACCACGTCCCCTACTCTTGATCACACGTTCCACTTTGAATTCCTTATTTTGTGACGATCATCGCCAACTCGAGCTAGTTCTTCGGGATAAAAAAATCCGTCGATTATTTCACCTTCTAAATCAGTCAATTCATAGGTGAAGAGATTTTGACGACGTGAGACACGGGTAATCTTAAAGATCTCGTCACTGTAATTCTTTTCGTAACCTTTATCGAAGGTGCCTTTCAACCGACTGATGCGGACATGATCACCCACGCTGTATATATGTGCTCTAGACTTTTTTCTCTGACTAAGAGCTCTTTTTTTCTAAATTTTTTCTTGCCACAACTGCATTACGAATATTTACAACTGCCGGAACCATTTTAGTACCACTATGCATAGTGTGATTATACGCGTAAACGATATTTTCAATAACATCGATATACCTATGAGTATTTTTGTGAGTAAAATATCTGAACATACGTTCTTTGAGCGTGCGATTTAGACGCTCGACTACGGCTGCTTTAACATCGGGATTACGTGCTACTCGAAAATTAATCTTGTGTTGTTTTAAATAATTTTGAAAATCTGATCCGACAAACTCTTTGCCTCGATCAGTTTGTATAAGAATTGGGCGTCGCCCATCGGCTCTTTTTAAGATTTTGTCGAAAGCAGCTACAACACTTTTTGTACTTTTGTCACGTAAAGGCTCGACCCAAGCATATTTACTGAGAACATCTATGACTACAAGTAAATACGCAAAATTATCGTTATACGTTTTGAGAGATTGCATGTCACACAAATCCATTTCCCAACAATCATCCACATTATTGACATTGTACATCAATCTAGGAAATTTTCGTCTAATAGGTTTGTGTAGTGTGTATGCATCTTGATTACTTAACCACTCATTAACCTCGCTTTTCTTCTTCTTATTTTTACCATTGATTCGTAACAGATTACGTGCACCAGCATATCCAGTCTCGTGTCTAGTGTCAAAGTATTGATTTTCATAAGACATGTTAAATTTTATAAGCCAGCCACTTGTCGTCTGCTTTTTGCAGTATGGATTTTTTCTTATTCAAACGTGCACTATAGCGTTGTGCGGCCGCGAGTCTAGTACCTTGTTCCAAAGTCTGAACGCTCTCGGAATTATTTCTCTTGGTTGAAGGAATTTTATTTAATGCACGTTTCAAACTTTCACTAATTTTTATCACCTCTGGATTACTTATTAATTTGGATGGAGTGTCAGTTGTTGCTATAAAATTAGCTAATTGAAATCTTCCTACAGGTTCTTCAACAGGTCTACTCCGTACCACGTCTTCTAGTAAATCTATAATATTTGAGTGTGGTATAGCTTTATCATCAATGCTAACTGTACCTGAATTATCCCATTTAATACGATGCGATGCTGATTTCCAATGTTGAAGCAATAAACGTGCTTTTCTCACATAACCCTTGGAAATGCTTGCAAGTATCGCTTCATCGGGCAATGGACTCGATATATCTTCATTTTCATGCTCTACATCAAGTATATTTGCATCTGATAAAAGTTCCTGACGTTCCAAATTTTTAAAATGAATGAAATCTTCTTAAAATTTGTAAATATTTTTGACATTTTTCACGTTCATCGGTGATACTTTTTGAAAAAAGTATATCGTGCATCTCAGCATCGAGACGACTTAAATTATCACCCTTTGTCTGTATCGTTGGCTCTAAAGCATTACTCGACTCTTCTACTATATGTTGTTGTTGTTGATGCTGTTGCTTCGTTACTCTCTCGTATGTTTCCTCTGGTACAATGACCATTTTACGAGCGTGCTCCATATTTTAATTTCCAGAGACTCCAAATATTTTTGACACAAGTGCACCTACAATTGGTGCAAGTAACATTGGTAAAAAAGCACCACCGTTTTGAATAAGGACGCGTTTCTTTTTTTTCACTCTTTTTCACTGTTATTACTACTGGATTTATTTAATAATTTTCTCAAAACACTTTTATGTTTTTTTAACTTTGACTTGTGTGAGTTTTTTTATCTTAACGACTCCGCGCAATACATTTAACACGCACTCGCATATGATTTTAATGAGTTTTTTATCAGCTACACGTAACAGTGCTAAGCGCTGTTGACTATCTGCATGACAAAGAGCATTCAATACTACAACACACTTTTTTGTAAAATGCTTTGGTAGGCATCCACACCTTGTATCTTCTTCTTCTTCTTCTTCAGTAGCAGCAGCAGGACCACCACCTCCACGCTGTCTTCTACATCGTCTACGACTATCGGTTCTCGCAGACGCTCCTCTCCCTGCCATTGTTTCAATCAGACTGAAGCTTTAATCATAGAATCCTCTACTTTTATCGGAATTTCTTATTCTTCTTCGGTACATATGCGTAACTCAATTTATCATCGGGAAAAACAGAGGCACGGAAACGAAATTCATCCTCGGTCGACTGTTTCAAATCCAACAAAAGATAGCCATGAGAAGTTGACGTACTATCGAGATACGCTTTTTGTAAAAATTTTGGGTCTTCGGGATAGACTTGATGCGCTAGATATTGTATTTGCGAACGATCACGTGGATTTTTAAAAATAACGAGGTAATTTGCATTTAATGAGATATCGCGTTGACCAGCTCCTTTGTGAAAAAGATTTTGTATAATAAAAATCACACTTAAATTCTTATGATGACTTCCCTTTGTAAATAAATCGAGAATAATGTTATTCAAAGATTCTCTCATTAAATCATCGATAATTAATAATTTTTTCTTTTCATTGTCTTGAGAATAATCTGAAGGCTGAGGTAATCCCTCGTGAAATTCAACAATTTTTTGTCTACTCTCCCTACTTATGCCTCATGGAACAAAGTCTGTCTCATACGTAGACTGCCACTCGGCATAATAGAGTAATATCCGATCAAAAGTTACACTGCACATGAGTGGAAGATGTCGAAGAAACCTTTTGACAAAAACTGTTTTACCACATGCCGTGGGTCCTCTAACGATACACGTAAACGGATGTTTGAATCGCATATCCATTTCGCCGAGTACTCTCTCTCACACACACACACACACACACACACACAAACTCACACACGAGAGATTTTCCTTAAAATAAGCTTATGGCACGCGGACGGTCGGCGGCGGCGGCTCGGCACACGTAAAAATAAGCTAATTTTACGTGTGCTGAATCACAAGCTGTTATTACCGCTGTTTAAGCTGATATTCGTGTCCAACAAGCTAAATAACACCGCGAGTAAGCTGAATTATGCGTTAAAATGAGCTAAATTTCCATAAGAAGCGTTCTCTTCGATGACAGAAGCTATACTGAGGATATAAAAATGTGTTAGGGATCTTTTAAATGGAAAAATAAGGAAATTATATAAAAATTTGTGTTTATTTTTATTTACAATAAATACATCTAAAAAGTTAATTATTCTTATATCCAAAATGTAGAGACTTACGTGACGTAAGGTATCGTCGTTTTTTCAATACAACACAACATGTTTTCGATTCTTCACGCGTTACAACTTCATGCATTTTAGTTCTTCTGATAGCTTTGAATTTTAAGCGTATATTACTACATTCATCATTCATTTTTTCAGATTCGTGATCTTCGTTTGCAAAGGCATCGTTAATCAAATTCTTAATGCTATCAAAATTAATTTTTACACCGTTTGAGAAGTTTAATGAGATACCTTTTACTTTACAACATTCAATTTTATCATCTTTATTGGGTGTTACAGCTGTGTAAGCGTAAAACTTTGGTCCTCCCGAAACAAAATTACTTATATACGTATTCTCACCATAACCACAAAGTTCATCTGTCATATCACCTAGTTTAGAGCCAATAAAAGGTTTATACTCATCCGGAGCATCGTCATGCGAAACAAATATACAAGAATCTGTATCATAATAAAGAACACGATCACCTCAAGTAATTATATAGTTCTAAACGTGCTTGAGCAGTGGTGTAAGCCGCAATCACGACACTCGTATGAGGGGCAGGAGTGACAGCCTCATCCTTGTATTGCCAATTCACGTACAGTATCTCATCATTAATTGCTAGTATATCATTAACATCTCTTTCCGGACAAGTAAGAAGTTTTAAAAGAGATTCACGTGATTTTACAACTTCAGTTTGTTTCAAATTACTCCGTTGTCCAAACTTACCCCAAAACGAATTTAAGCAGAGCTTAGCAACAGCTCGTAACTCTGAATTTTTTTCGATATTATTTTTATCCAAAGTTATACCCTCATCGAGTCTATACTGTTCAATGTATTGTAATTTAGTTGCTTCATCAGTACACCATGAGGGCCATCCGCTAGCCTCTTGCTTGATTTTTAAGAAAGTATTTACGTATTCAGCAAAAAGACCTCCGCTACCATCAATTTGATTATATTGTGTCATCTCATATTGCCAAATAACATAAATTTTCGTAATACTGTAACCGAGTTCAACAGCTTTACGCAACTCATCAGCAACCCAGGTGCCCGTGAATTCACGCATTTTTGGGTCTTCGTGATTGCAGTCACACTGCTGCATTTCTTCGCAGCATGAGCGGCAAAGAGCAAAAAGAAGACGTCCGTGCATTTTAATTGGTAAGAGTGGAATGTGCAGGTCGCGAGGTGGTAAGATGCTACATTTAACTAATCCTTCAATATTGTTGAGATTATTGTTATTCCCCTGCGTTAATTCGTTGCAGTCTTCACCAATTAAAATTCGCGGATGTCCTACGGGAAATCGACCTCTTTTACACACGTACGAATAAAGAGAGCATATATCTGTATATTGAATTTTTCGTTATTTCCGATCGTGTACTCAGTAACTATATTCTCCGTTCTACCTCCAAAAAAAGCATCGCGCGGATTCAACGTTATACGACTCATAAGAGGATGCTGTGTTACATATTCGTAGATTTTGCGATTCTCTGCTTTTATCCGATCAAAAGTACATTCCCATATCTCCCGAACTTCGTAACCCAGGGCTTGTATTTTTTGAATTTTCCGAAAAGTATTCTGGTATGACTCATCCATAGTTCTACCGTATGACATTATTTTATCTCGTCGTTTATTAAAGCAAATAGGGCAACCGTGTGTGTAACAGCCTTGATATTCAAAGACAATACCTTTAGCATTATCATTTTCTGGAAGTAAATAGCCATCTACACAAAACCCTTCTGGAAGCATAAATTCACGTGCTCTACGCGCGTGTATGATTTCCCGACCAATCTCACGTTCACACTGTAACAACCACTGTATTGACTTTTGCGAATGATTATCAGCGCGTCGATATCCACCTGCTGGAATGATACCGATAGTTTTTTCGCGTAAGAAATTTTTTCTATACACAATGGAGCATGCAGAAGCTATGGTCGTTGCCTCTGTAAACGGACAAGTATTCCCGCACTTAATGAAAATTTTCCGAAAAACCATGCATGCAAGTCTTAAAATTTCTACATCCATACGGCAATAATCGAGTATTTCACGTTGAAAATCAAACTCATAAGTATTTCGGTTCTCCTCATACCATACAATAAACTTTTCCCTCTCAGACGTCGACATGGCATTAGGCGCATAGAACGATGCTTCGGGTAAAGCCCCAACATAATTTTGATTATCTAAAGTATTGAATAGATGGGGAAAATATCCTTTTTTGCTAGCTGGCGGTAGAGAAAAGGTTTGTGGTAAAGCACTTAATTTCATGTGAAAATAGTTTAAGCTATCAATAAATTTTGTTCGCCCGCATTGAAGCATAATTATATTTTGTCCATTCAATATTACGTTCGGTACTATTGAGGTATTTTCAACGATTTCTCTCAAAATAAATTGCGCATCAAACCCACGAGAGTTATGAGCAATACAAATTATTTGACCGAAGGTAGTTTTCTCGCGTACTGTCAACCCTATGAATTGTTTAACTGGATCATCGCGAAATATATGCTCTCTTACACCACACGTATGGCATACTATATTTATATTTTCATCATCCATGCAATCATCGCAAACCTGTTGTACAACACATAGATTTGGAATGTGTATTTTTATCTCTGTATGTTCACGGTAAACAGAATCTTGACGCGTCTCAGTCATAAAAAATAAATAAGTTTTTCTTTGGGGATTTACGATTAATCTGGGCGTTAACATTACGTCCAATGGGTTGAATATAACAGAGCTGATTTACATAATGTTTTTCGCGACATAAGTTGCACCAATTGATTCCACACTCGTGCTTTGACTTGTAGATATTACTTCGTTTGCAACACATATTACAAACTTTTACTACATCGCATATTTTTTTATTATTTTTGTTCTATGACCCATCTATTTTGTGACGGTCGAAACATATTTGTCCGTAAAATTCTCGGTTACATTCTACACACTTTATAATATCTATATTATAAATGTATATTATTTTATAACATCTATGCTCATCTACGTATCTATAGCTTTTATTACATGTTCGCAGAAAAAACGATTGCGTGCAGTACCGGTTAAATTTAATATTGTATCGAAATGACGCTTTCGCGCGTCGTACAAAAGATTTATAACGTCAAAAGAATTTGAATTTAACAGAGGTCTTCCATCGTAAACGGGCGGTTCTCCACTTCCAAAAGATAAACTATCGTATATTACAATAGCGATATTTTTTGCAACATAATACCGCTGATACGTCTCTATTTCTCGTATACCGCACCCGTTTGCAGGAATTACGACGTTTGCATTAATAGTCAGGAGATTTGCGCGCTCTTTTTGCATACCACGTCTGCTATCTCTGACAATATTCCAAGTATCAATGGCTTCGTTTGAAAAGAATTTTTTATACATTATAAAAGCCTCCCCGACAATTAAAGCTCTTGGCAAGCATAAATTATCGTTATTTCTTATAGATACAACCGATCTCTGAGCTAAGCTGTCAACATTTATCTTCTTTCTACTTCCACCTCGGCCACCATTAGGTATATTAACAAGTGTTAATGTTAGAATAAAGCTCTCATCTATTTGAAAATCCCCATTACTCTGAGCTAATCCGCTTATTAAATTCCATAAATCATTGTAAAAAAAATTATTTACTAATCGTCAAGATAACCCACCCGGGCCTCGTGCAAAATTTAAACTTCTAACGGAGACGCCAATCATTTCGTTTTCATTATATAATGAAATCTTAAATTATAAGAATAAATATCGCGAATAACTAACTCCAACCAAACTATCGGATTTATAGATCCATCCTTCGGTGGAGATCTTATTTTTAGCACAATATGTCTACCTTCTATTTTATACTTAGATATATAATGCGAATTTTGTTGGAAAATATCAAAACGATTACCAGGAGGCTGGATATCCTCATCTCCTTCCTCATTGACTCCTTGATAATTCATATTATCGTCTGTTTCGCTTCTCTCCTCATCCTCCTCGCTGATCTCCTCCTCCGCCTCCTCATTCTCCTCACTGGGCTGATTATCCTCTTGTTCGTAGTCAGACAAATCATCATTATTGCTGCTTGAATTTTCAATTCTTCTTCTTTGTCCTCTACCAACTTGAATAGAAAAATCACTTTCATCGGCCTCGTAATCCTGCGATTCTACAGAAGTATTGGTGTTCGAAGATGATGTAAATAAGGGAAAAATGGTTGTAGAAGAAGAACAAGATGAATCGTCAGAGTGATTATGTTCTGAAAAAATTTATTGAATACAAAATATTTGAATACCCTATTTTACACTTTCTTATTTTTAAATTATTCTTCTGGTGGTCCTGAAAAACTCTGTCCCAGGCGATTAAACACTTCAGGTAAATTTTCAGTATCTAACAGTATGGAATTTTTATCTTTACAAGCATTGAAAAACCAACGTATTTCTTGTGCTCTTCGAACATATATGATACGCATGATATCTTGTTTCAAAGCCCTGGGGTACTTAGCAAATCCTTCGAGACCACGTCGAATAACTTAAATAATATTTAAAAATAAGAATTTATTTCAAGAAAAATGTATATTTAAATACAGCATAATACTCACGTTCATTAATTTGACGATATCTTGGATTTCCCTGGTTTAAAAAATGCTCGGTGACCAATCCTCCAGCGCTTCTTCTTGTGTACCGCATTTCTTCGGGTTCTACTGGCCGGGCCAAAAAGTCGAGGATTTGTTGCCGTCTTTTGACACATGGATGCTGCGCATACTCAATAATATTTTCGCTTTCATCAGCTGCTCGCTCCATCAAGCGCTGTAGAATATTATTAGCAGCAGCTGTTGGTTCTGTACATGTGTCAAGAAGGTGGTCAACATTAGCCATGCGCTGAGAATCCCTATTGGCAGGTGCATCTTCAGCCTCTTCCGCTCTAGCATCGTGGTCATTCTGCGCTCTCTCTACTGCTTCACCTTCATCCTCCATCGCCTAATTCACCTGAAGACGCACCGCTGCAGGCGCCGCAGCCACCGCTGCTGCTGCTTCTCTCCTTACGGCTTCGCTCTCCCCCACCCGCAACTCCTCTCCGTGTGCATCGGCAGCGCTCACCGCCACCATTTCAGCCGGGATAAACTGTACATCGGCTACAGCATTCCCCGCTCGCGCTGTATCCTCCGTCTCACTTGCCTCTCTCTCTGCCTCCTCCTCCTCCTCCTCACCTTCATCCGATGACGTATGTTCAACATTTTCACTTGATGTGTCTTCTGTAATATCATCATCATCTTCATCAGAGGTTATGTCGGCTAATACATTTTCTAATGCTGAAATGTAAAACAATTTTATGTTAAAAATACAGCGCTTACTTTTTATAATAAACGTTATATGTATTCGAAGGTAGTGATGCATACAACACATGAATATTAAAATCTCTTTGATGTCGAATAAATTAAAACAAAATATTAACCGATATTTGATTACACATTTTTTAATAAAAAAGCAAGAAGTATAGCGAGAAAAACAGTTGTTTAAAAAAGTATTCTCACTGTCATAGAATATAGTGGATGTATATTCTTTGATTTTATAATTATACGTTATATTACTGTAATGATAGAGAGATACGCATCGCATGCTATGTAATATGACAGATGTAAGAAGCTAATTTCCCTAGCGCTGAAGCAGACGGCTTGAAAACACTACGCGTCATACGTAGCAGTCGACGCGTTCTACGGCAAGAGCAGACGACACAGCGTTACGAATGTGTGTATGCGCGCGCGAGTGAATGAAACTGAGCTTGTAGCCGCAGCAGCAGACGACACTATCAGCTGTGGTACCGTTTACCTCGTTGCCAAGTACAAGCGCTGTTTGATTTTTACTAATGACAACGCGATATAGTGCAGAAAAATTGCAATCAATAAACATGTACTCACCATTATTCTCCTCGAATGCTGTCATTAGCCGCGTCAACACAGGTAAATGCGCAAAATTGTATTGCATACAAAATTCTGCTGCGCATCGCACAGCTAAGTTGCATTTTTTAAAAATGAGTCTATGAAGCTGTGCAATTTTCCGTGGCCCGCAGCATCGTAAAAGACGTGTAAACTCGCGGCATAATTGGCACACAACCATGCGTTTCACACGTAGACACCAGCTTCTTGTACACTTGCGTCTAACAACACTATTTGCTTGAAGATTGCCCGCGATGCGAAGCACTACAGTGCGTAAAGACTCCTCGGCTACGTTATACATTCTTGCGAGCTCTTGATTTAATGTAAATACTCTCATGACTACTGAGCTCCTGAGGTCAACGTAGGGTTTAAATAGTATAAAAAACGTCTTGCTAGTGGGGGGATGTGTGGACTCGCGCAACAGTATAAATCGCAAAAAATAACATCCTGTGATAAGTTTTGCCTCAGCTTTATCATTCGCGAGTATCAAAATTTCGTCGAATGTCACTTAAACGGTAAGAGGATCGACTGATTCATAGGTATTATATTACCTACGCTCTCACGGGTCCAAGATGCATAACAATCTGAAATAATGATACCGTCTACGATTCTCGCACGATACAAGGCGGCTAAAATCAATGCTCTATCACATTTAATAGCATTTGACTTCCTGTGCAAGCGATGACCATAGCGATTCTCACACAAGCAGTATCAAGTATACGGCTCCGAGAATCCACATGTTAATTACATTTGAGATTACTTTGAACCGTTGTTTTGTCACACTGATCCATTTTTTCCGCGCATAGGTATCACCTGCAAAGACTCATGGCGACAAGTGGATACTAAACAATATATCTTCTCTCTCGCGCTCGTAAAAAGTATCCGTCAAGCATTTCGCTGCACAACGCGTCAGCCAGCTCGTTCGGGTATCGGGTGTACGAGCACACGTGCGGTATCGAACAATAATCAACACAAGTCTAAATTTTTCTCCTTCGTCCCTCCTTTTCCTCCTAGGCCTTCAGATGACTGCTTGGACTACAGTCGTCAGTTCCAAGTTGGTCGTAGTTCCACTAGGATGTCTGTTAAAAGTGTTGTTTTGCGTCAGTTGGAGGAGAAATGCTCTCTCCTAAAATCGCGGATGGAGCGTACGTCGCGGCTCATACAGCAGCACCGCGACACGTATGCTGAGCTGTATGAGGAGCGCGATGAAGTCAAACGCGCACTGGACATAATGAAAAGTTCACCTTCCATCGGCCCCGTCAATTACTACATCCCTTGGGGATGTATGTGAAGTGTGTGCGCGGGTGATGAAGCGGATGACCATACGCACACGGTGGACGTACTGCACGGAGTGCAGGGCGCGACGCTGTACGACGTGCAGCAGAAGAGAGCTGTGGTGTTGCAGCGTAGGAACAGAGAAGAGGGAGGAGACGGAGCTGGTTGCTGAGGAGATGATGCAGCAGCAGGAGGTTAGTTAGTTAATAAGGTGAATATCTTATGTTTGTCACAATAGATTAATTATGTGTATCTTGACACAGGTGGTGCATGCCGATGAAGATGCTGCTATGATAGATCTTATGAAAAGAGAGGAGCAGCAGGAGGAAGCGGAGATGCAGCAGGAGGTAGCGAAGTTGCAGCAGGAGGAAGCGGAGGGTGATGAAGTCGATACGGAGATTGATATAGGCGAAGAATTTTGTCAGTTCGCCTCGCCTGCATCTCCCGACAACATAGCTGACAGGGGAAAGCTTGTCATCGTGAAGATAGAGGCGAGTGCTGAAGAAGAGACAATCGACGTCGTATCGTGAAATTTTGTAATTAAGAGTAAGGAGTGATGTGTGAGAGTGTGTGCGTAAGAGAGAGATCGTGTACGTAAGAGAGAGAGAGAGAGAGAGAGAGAGAGAGAGAGAGAGAGAGAGAGAGAGGGAGAGAGAGGAAGAGCGTGTGCGTAAGAGAGAGAGAAGGAAAGCTTGTGCGTGAGAGATAGAAGAAGAGAGAGAGAAAGGAGAGCTGGAAAGAGAGTGTGTGCGTGAGAGAGAGAGAGAGAGAGAGAGAGAGAGAGAGAGAGAGATAGATAGAGAGAGAGAGATAGATAGAGAGAGAGAGAGAGAGAGAGAGAGAGAGAGAGAGAGAGAGAGAGAGAGAGAGAGAGAGAGAGAGAGCAGTGTAAGAAGCTAGTGTCCCTCGTGCATTAGCAGACGATACGATTGTGTGTGTGTGTGTGTGTGTGTGTGTGTGTGTGTGTGTGTGTGTGTGTGTGTGTGTGTGTGTGTGCTCGCGTAAGTGTACGAACGTGTACACTTGTGTGATTGGATTTATATTGTTTATGATAATTCGAATAATAATATTTTTTATAATAAAAACCATTATACATTGTAAGAAATGATTTTTTTATTTACTAACTTGGTGTGTGGAGACAAATGACATCATTACTATTGTATCCTTATCTTATCAATGTAAACAAATAATTTAGTTAAGGTATTGTGTGTTTACATAAATAATTAATTAAAATTATCTATATTACATGTAATAAATCTTTATTACTTGTTTACATTGATAAGATAAGGATGCGCCAGTGATGACGTCATTTGTTATGTCTCCCCATACCGGCTTACTTACTTCTTATACATGGTGATGAGTACAATAATATACAGTTACAGTGCAAGTGTTTAATATAGTAAGAGTAAAAACAATTTATATTTTCTCAAGATTTAAGGTTATGCAAAGGGAATAAAATATTTAATATACATATATTATAACTTGCGTTGTTCGTGCTACCCAAGTTACTGTGCAATTCCTTGCCCGGGGCTTTCAAGTAACCCGGTGGTGCCAGACGCTTCCTGCGAGCGTCAGAGTCTTGTGACTCTAGGTTTCCCGGTGCAAGGTTTTGCGGGATGCTCATGCGTGGTTAGCTGCAACCCCGAGAACGGGAAGAACTTTGTATTCTAATTGAATTCTTACAATTTTAAACAGAGATTTGCACAAATTATTGAGATAACCCGTAAACATAGACAACCTTGACAAGCAGATATCCGTACATGAAAGATACCCCGCGTGACTCGCGCGCGTCTCAAGTCTCAAGGAACAACCAGATAATACACTTGATTAAACGCTTCATTACACACTAACTCTTACACTTATTTCGAATACTTATGTCGAAAGCGAGTTCCGCAAACGCCGGAACGACCTATTCTAAGATTGCCCGACTTCCTTACGCCTCGCGCGTCCAGATGTCGGCGCCAAGTATTATCCTACACTTTTCACTGAATCCTTAACTCTACGATTTAATTACTACGCGATGAGATAACCCGTACGATAGACGAGATAACCCTTTCTTCGGACGGAATACAATTTAAACTCTTGCAACATACAGGCAGCCTTTCACCTGGAACCCGTATCAACTCTTCTTGACTTGGGTGGTATCTGTCACTACGAACGCGAGTCACTGTAGTTTTTGCTCCTGAGTTCGTGCGGGCGAGCTGCCATCACGCGGGTCCTGCTGCGTAAGACGCTCACGTAAGCAGACCCCATGAAGAGCTCTGCCACCTGCATTGACAGTCTTACGGTGCGCGGGGCCGACTTAAACGCCCTGTCGGGGTGAATGGTTGCTGCTGCCAACGTTGCTCGTCGTCTCTTCGCGTCTCTTACTCGCAAGTCGGCGACGTGCGTTGTCCTATTTGTCCGTCGCAGCCACTGATCCTCTCTCGTTATTTACTAAAAAAGGTAAACGACGCCATTAAACACATGCACTCTCTTTCATTCATACAGCTTTGAGACGCTTTACACCGACCGCGCCGAACGCCGTTGTTGCACGGCGAAATTTTTCCGTGTTACGATATATAGATATACATATGCTCAGTGATGGCTTAGAATATACTATATTGAACATATATAGTCATTGTACAAGTATTTCATGGAAGCAAGTGTGAAAAGTTTATTTTTTAAAGAATTTAGTCTAGGTGTAGTGAAGAAATGTCAGTTTTTACCTTTATTGGACTACAAAAGTATTTCTAAAGATGCATATAAGACAGAAAGTTAATTTTTGGTGAATTAGGCTTCGCTACTAGGAAAAAGGGTCTTTTTCATGAACGTATTAGTAATACTACATTTAGATACAGGTGCGCGAAGCAAGCGACAAACTACACCCGTGCGGGCTCGCTTACTCCGTGACATGAATCGAACTGTATTTTTTAACACGACGTGCGCGAAGAACGCGGTTTTCATGGGGCTCCTTTTTCGTGTAGCGTATGCGAAACAACGTTTTCATAGCAACGGCATGTTTTGCGCCATATTATTTGTTTCGCGCACTAGTTATGAGCCTGAGAAACCGCGTTTCGCGCACGGAGAGATAAAAATATATTTGTACTTTTTTTGTACGACAAAATATGTTATACTTTGCTATAAAACGTGCAGTAGAAATACATAAATATTTTTTTTAAAGTCATATGGATAAAACGTAATATAAATGAAAACTTACATATTATCATTAGCCCCGTGAGGTGGTTTAGAGTTTATTGTAATAGACTAGTGGTTTTTGATAATAGAAGGGTTATCTACATAACATTAAAATTTTTTATTTTGGAAAACGATGTTTTCTGTAAACATCCCTATATTTCGTGAATATATGTAACAATAATTAGTTTTCCAACATCGATTGTAATCTTTGCAAATCAACGCCTAAATTCATCTCGGAAATTGTAATTATTGGATAATTTATTTTTGCAAACATTTACAATAAACATTAGCAAAGTAGCGTACGTCCGTACAAAAGGTACTTATCTCTTATTTGAAACACAAAAATATAAATTATTTTATGCACTTATATTACAAGTTTAGATGTATAAAAATGCTAAATGAAAATTTCCAGGTGTTGTCGAGATCAGATGATGCTGAGGATAATCATGATAAGGACTATTTAAACGATATGATATACATAAGGTTTTTTGTTGTACATTTGGGGTTATATGTACATTTTTTATTTGTACATTTTGGGTTATTGTTACTCGAGGAATAAAGGTGTGAGTTGATATCTGAACTCGCAAGAGTACAGATGGGAACCACTGAACTAAATATAATCTAATATGTTACGCTATTAATCCTTATTAGGCAAAAATATCAATTAATGATTGTATTTCATTACACAGAGATCTATCATTTCGTATGGAAGTAACGTTTTGCGATAAAACGGTACCAAATGATCCTGGATTTCTGATGGAGCTGTCACAAAAAATTACTTATGAACAGATGGCAAAAGCAGTATCGCAACGACTTGGAACAGATCCGTATTTATTACAATTTTTTAAATGTCAGAAGTAAGTAGTACAAAATTTTGTATTTTATAAATCTGGTTATTTACTTATTTAGATTTTTTTAATGGTGGATTTATCATGTAGTGCAAGTTACCAAAACACGCTTGTACACAGATTAACGTGCGTCAAATACGGAGCCCACAAGTCGAAAAAATATGAAATATGTCGAGTATTTTTTAGCCAATTTTTTTAAGCTCTTGCTCAGATAAATAGTTTTGAAGAAATCTCTTATACCCAAGGCAACAGGCTATTGGATTTAACCACGAATGCATTTTGTTTTTTCAATTATTGTAATATTGTATTTCATAAAACGGTATTTTTATTGAAATATTTAAGCTAGTTTGTAAAAAATAGTGAGGTAAATTTTGAACTAATTCGCTATATTTAACATTTTAGTATCTAAGTGAAAAAATGTTCCGTAGGTGCGAAGCACCTGATACACATGAACCTTCTATTACACTTTTTAGTTAGTTGCCCCGAAGCTTGATTTTTCCGACTCAGCCCGACTTCCCTTCCATGATTTTGGACGACCGTACAGGTAGCAATTACACCACCCAAGGAGACTATAAACGGGAGTGGATGCATGCGCTTGGCCTAAATTCTACCAACCACGATCCAGCAGTAGACAAGTAGTCACTTTAAAGTCACTGTAACACATGTTTCTCTCTTAGTAGAAATCCAGCCATTGCTGTTAGTCACGTAAATTATCATATAAAGTAACAATTAGACCCTGGGACTAACACCAGTGACAACATTTTTGGTTTTGAAAGCTAATCAAACAAATTCAGAATTTTCTCAAACATCAAAATTTTGCGGTCTTAACTACCGTAATAAAATACGAAAAATGGCGGTGATTCAATTATCTGATTATAGAATATCGAATTTAAACAACGATTCTAGACTAGAAACGCGATATGATATGTCTTCTCATACAAGGCCAATGATCCCGAAATTCTCCAAAGATGGTTGCAAGAATTCGAGACTTCAGCGGAACTGGTACTAGTTCTACACACTTAATTGACACCGCGATAAGTCACATACAGAGGGTATTCCAATAAGAAAATCTAATCCCAATAATTAAACTGCGATTGTTAAAAGTTGCAAAGGAATACTTACTTAAAGCCCGGGATGAAACGGTACGGTAGCCAATTGAACTACGCAGTATAGTAGCGTTGGCGGAGCAAATAAAGTGTTAGCAGCTCTTAAATTAATTCGTCAATATGTAGAAGGAAGTTCTGGAGTGCATCTACGACGCGAGCCATAACATTCCGATAAAGAGACCGTCGAACAATTTTAATTCAGTTTAAACAGGGAATCGTAATACTAAGTTCGTTTTAAAATTCCATCATATCATTTTCAGCCTGCTTAGTCCTTGGTTATACCTTGGTTATACGAGGCAAGTAATGTACTCAAAAGCGAGCAATAGGTCAATACAAAGTAGGATTTGCCCCTTTACAGAATTTAGGAAAAGGAATATATTTTGAAAATTTTATTTTTACTAATCAAGGAGAAAAGATACATGCTCTATGTGTTATTACTACGGATCACTAGTTAGAATGAAACCCGCCTGAGTTAATACTGGAAGTATACAAATCCATAAAAGAGGAATAAGTGTAATTTGATCTGGAGAAAGACGAACGTGCAGAGACTGTCAAGCTTCTGAGAATGTTTTCCAAAGAAAGTAAGGGTAGAGCTAAAAAGATTTTGAACTTCTTGATCATGAAACACTTTAAGATTTAATGGAAAAAAATACACAACAAATAAATTATTAAATAAAACCACACATTCGGTTACGCAATATTGCTGTAAGGCGTGATATCCATTTTTAGATTGTGTTTTTAAAAGACAATATGTATACTTAAGTAAAAAGAAGATATATTTTGACTCTATCGGTCTTCCTGAGGTAGGTTGTGTGTAACAAAGGAGGAAAAATCAAAACAATTTCTTCTATTTTCTTCCTTTGATGTTTTGGTGGTCAATGCCACTCTCATCAGGTGTATATGTCATACACATATGTACAAGTCTTGTTCTATAATTAACAATAGAAAAATAGTCGTGAAACTTACAGTAACTGAAGTCGATCGCTGGTATATGCATGGCTGGATATTATGGGATATGGCTTGTCCCTGCCGGACGATGTGAAAAAAACATTTTTTTTTTTTTTTATTAAAACCTAATATCTCACGATTGAGTGAATGGAATTGGATGAAATTTGGTTAGAGTATAGTTTGAACTATGTGGAATACGAGAAAAATATTGAGAAGTCGCAAAATAGTTTTTAAGGGCCCCAAAATTCAAGGCAAAAAGGCCCATTTTGCGATTTTAGCGATAAATATTTTCCTTTTTCAATATTTATAATATTTTTTGGCAAAAAAACTATTCGACTTGCAAATTTTTATCTACTGAACTTACATATATCAAGAAAAGTTATCTGAGCTCCTTCAGTTTTCAAGAAAATCGACTTAAATATGATAAATCGTGTATTTTTAATAAAAAGTTATGTATATATTTATAAAATTTTTTATTTTCATTTTTAATGTCAATTAATTTTAACTTGGAAACCATTAGACTAATTGATGATGTGACATTGCTGGGTTTTGCCGAAAAGTCAGCTTTATTTTTTCGTATGATAAAGAATTTTCGTGAAAACTGAAGGAGCTCAGATAACTTTTCTTGAACACCAATATGGCTTTAAGAAGAATCGTTCAACCCTGGATGGAGTTAGCCTAGTGATCGGCACTGCGCAAACAGCGATAGAGGGAAAAAGATGGAAGGGAGGAAAGAAGAAGTATTGCGCCATAGTTACATTGGATGTCAAAAATGCATTCAATTCGGCCAGATGTAGTGAAATACACGAGGCACTCCGGAAGCAGGATGTCAAAATTGACTTTCAAAAGTAAAAGGTTAAGCGAGTTGGATATATTCCGCAACGAAATTGCAGATAAAAAAGAACTGAGATCAATCAAACAAGGTCAAGTTTATTATATTTAATCATAATACAGCAAAAAAAATGGTTTCGTTCAATCAAGGGCTCACGTAACTTAAAGTTAAGTTATATGATGATCCATTAGATACTTACTACGTAACTTGCCATGCCTGTTTCATTTTGCTTTCTAGTGAACTAAAATTTTTTTTATGTATCAAAACGTAATACAAACACCATAAGTACAATACTAAATACATGTCTAAAGTAAATACTGTGTATTATACTGTAAATTTACTTAAGAAAACTTGTATCTTTCTGTAGACGCTGTCTAGGTGCTAAGATGACCCCTGGTCGACGGGACATTGTCTACAAAAAAAGCACAATATATATCCCTGATCGACAAGACATTATACACGAGAAAAAGCATCGTATATAAATCAATTTGTCGATAATAAATTATATCTTCTTGTAGACTATGTGTAGGTGCCGGGATTACTCACTGATCTACGGGATATCGTCTACAAGAAAGAGCATCGGATATAACCCTAAATGTAAAAGAATAAAAATCGTATGTATATTGATACGAGTGAAGAGTGGAACGAAAAAGTGACGGACCTCGGGCCCGGACCGCACAGATGAGAGGCCGTTACGTGTGTTCCATTGTGTGGATTCAGAGGATTTGGGGCATGATCTGTGGGGTATTTATTAATTATTTACACCG
Organism: Nasonia vitripennis; assembly: GCF_009193385.2. NCBI lineage: Eukaryota > Metazoa > Arthropoda > Insecta > Hymenoptera > Pteromalidae > Nasonia > Nasonia vitripennis. The sequence continues at coordinate 4,369,665 of NW_022279588.1, forward strand.
GCATATGATAACGCAGGCAACTGGTTTTTCGTAGTTGATCCCTCCGCTGTCACCAGAAAATGTTACGAATGAAGAGTGCAACAAAAAAGTGACAGATTCCGGGCTTGAAATGAGATTCTCTGGCTTGCAAGGCAGACGTTCTTTCGTCGCGCCACGGCTGCCACCGCATTGCACTCTTCTACTCGTCTTCTTATAGTAATTAGAAACCCGTGACGTGTGTACACACGTGACAATATCATAACGTTTAAATAGTCCATATAATGATTATCCTTATTTGTTGGAATTTAAATAATCCTTATTTGTTTGGAAATATTTGTTGGAATTTAAGGGTGGATAAATAATAACACTGTGACGTTAAATACTATATTGTATTGTAATGAACTTAGTAAGTGGCCATAGCCACAAGTTGTCGGCACGTCCGTTCAAGTCGGAGTCTTACAGCGGTGAGAGAAAGAGAGAGAGAGAGAGAGAGAGAGAGAGAGAGAGAGAGAGAGAAAGAGAGAGAGAGAGAGTAGAGAACAGTATAATGTGATCTGACTCTACGAAGCTGAGTATACAGTATAGTGTGCTCGCGTACGCTTTAGCTTATCTCGTTGCACGAATTCGACGTGAACCAGTAAATGGCGCGACGTGTACCCTTTTGTATATTACGACTGTGTAAATGTGCATATTACAACACGTCTCCTGAATTTTACAGTCATTCACAGACCAAAAGTGTGTTTTTTTTTCTTCAATTCTTTTTGAGCCATTTTTCATAAAAGTATTCTGGCTATTTTGTAGAAAATTAAATTCTGAACAAATTCACAGTATTTAAAAATTCTAAATACATAATTGAAAAACGTCTATCTAGTACCGAAGCCTTATTCTCCAAAAATTGACTTTCCGCCCGTGCGCAGGACCTGATGTTCATAAGAAGTGACCTTATATTATACAACATACTTGCTCAAAAACAACTTTTTTCAGTAAAATTCACTATGTATATTAAATATACTTATTCTATATGATCACCATGTATATGCATCTTTATAGACATACCTTTGTAGACCAATAAAGGTAAAAATTGACATTTCTTTACTATAGCCATACTAAATTCTTGAAAAACTAAACTTTTCACACTTGCTTCTATGAAATACTATATTCTAAGCCATCACTGAGCATATGTATCTATATATACGTATATTTGATATTTTATTCCTCTGCATAACCTTAAATCTTAAGAAAATATGAATTGTTTTCACTCTAACTATATTAAACACTTGCACTGTAACTATATATTATCATACTCATCACTATGTATATATACGCATACTTTTACTAATTTTTATACGAAGTGACCTTATATTAGACTTCATACTTTCTTGAAAGAAATTTTTGAACTCAAACTCGTTATATATATATATATATATATATATATATATATATATATCGAATATACTATATTCTATACTACGGCTAGACTAAATTTTCAAAATATCCTTATATAACACATACTTGCTCATACTTGCTTGAACTAACTTTTTTCACTTAAACTCTACACCATGCCTAGACTAAATTATTAGAATGTTTTTACCCTACTTCCTTTTACCTTTTTCTAACTAAACCTTCTTTTTGATCTGTCTTCGTAAATCTTGTAATCCTGTTACTTTCTTATCACTCTTTTTTTTTTAATACACGCATTATCACAATATATTATTGCACAGCTCGTATCCTGTAAGCCTGTGAACGATAGAAGCTTGTCTTTGTCAACCTGTACTTTATCATGTCGTATACAAAATTTGTGCTGCCCTGCTATAGCTGACAGCAGCAAGTCACTTATATTGCGTATATATATATATATATATATATATATATATACACACATACACACACGCGCGCGCGCGCGCGCGCGCGCGCGCGCATACCATATTTGCATGTTATTTAGAATCTTGAATTGGTGAATTTTTTATTATATTTTTACGCCTACTAAACACTTACAAATGTGTAGATGTGTATAACATACATATTATACTTTGCAATAAAATGCAACAAAATTATTTATATACAAGATAAATAATAATTTTAATAAATTAAAAATAATATACTTTACTTGTCAAGTGGCTGATAGAAAAATTCATCTGCTACAAACATCATAAACATTGAAGAACCTGCAACAATAAAATAAATTCCACGAAGTAAATGCTTAATAGAAAAAGTTTTGAACAATAATTTTTGTTTTTAATTTATAATAAATTACTTATCTAATAATTCCGTTGAAGTACTTTATTGAAGGCAGAATACGCATACATAGAACGCTTGTGCAATTCAACAAATAATAACTATTAAACAATATTATTATATTATTATGCACACAATATATGCGATATAATTTACAATTTGAGATTGAAAAGTCAAAACAAACTAAAATCTACAATAAGCACTAACTAAATATGGAGTATAAACTTCAATATTAAAATTGGACAAACGATTCGACTCATAAACTACATAAATATAACTATACAATAACACTATTAGTAATCGAAGGTAACTTTACTCCTTGCACAATTTTCTAGCATGACTCTATGGCTTTTTACGGAAAATCTTAAAATTATTAATTTGCTAAAATACATTAGCTTATACTTTTAATGCACAGAATTATATAATTTGCTCCATAAATATAAATCTTATTTAACCTTATGGTAACAGAATTAAGAACTATTTAGATAAGAACACATCTATTTAAGAGAGAGCACACAGTGGCGCTGTCGTCGTTTAACAAGTCTAAAACTATAGGCCGCAACAACACGACATAAACAGTCAAAAGTGTCGTACAACATGTCGTAGATGGCGGGACTGTCGACGTTGCAGTGTCGTACTACCATTCGGGCTCCGGCATAGCCGTAGCTGCTAGAGATACGGAAGTACTGCCACTGTCGTGACTGAAGATTATGCCCGTTACGCGCAAAAAGGAACAGAAACATATGAATACTGACCCACCATGTTGAATAAGTATTATCCCGTAGTGCAGCATTTATCAGGAATAGTTTAGTCTGTTTCCTTAGCTAGAATAATGCTATCGCGAAAAAGGTCCCGTTGATTATTATTTTCTAATCGTACCATTAACTTATAAATTTTATATGTTATTATCATTACAATCCTTAAAATTTTTTATACACAAATCAATGGTCATTAAAATTCAACATTATTTTTTGCTGCAGCAGATCAATTTTGTATTCGAATGAAACTGAGTAGTTTTATTAAGATTATGCAATTGACGAATCTGAAAAATTGATCTGTTTCATAAGAATACGAATTTCTTCTACAAAGCATGGTCAGTATATTGAAAATACCATCCGATAACACAACCGGTAATTAGAACAGGAAAAAAAGACGATGTTTCCTCTCATCGTCAAGTCTTACCCCATTACAGTTTAATGAATTTATCAGCAATATTTGAATATCTGCATACATTGTGTGTGTGAATGTGTGTCTATATGTGTGTTCATCAGCGAACCTTTAAATATCGGCGAGTGCCTTATGTGAAAAGCAAATCGTTTCGCTTTTAGCGATGTTTTACTATAAAAAGGTATCTTTTTACTGTATTGAGGTTGTCGGAGTCCGGATCAAACATTCAGATTTTTATATTTTAAGATTCAATATGCAAATAAGGTAGCCTTAACATACATATAGGGCTTTAAAAGTATTTTTATTGAAAAATTCAGAAAATTTTACAAAAAAAAAGTATTCGGATAGTTCTAGTTAAAAATGCATCCCTTATAAGCTACAAATCATTGAAAATAGGCAAAAAATGCTTGAAACCTCAACTTTTACCAGCTAGAATCCGAAGCCAAATGAAGGAATCGCGCTGAAATTTTTTGGGAGTTAGGTACAACATATAGTATATATATATATATATATATATATAGACACACACACACTGTTTGGGCAAAAATTAAAATGTTCATCTTTGATTTCACAGAGAACCACCTATATACAGGGTGGGCCATTTTAATCAAACCAGTCTAATAACTCCTAAATTAAGCCATGAACAGAAACATTGTTCAGATGAAAGTTGTCCAGGATCAAGGGGGACATCTTTTTGTGCAATTAGGTTTGATCTTGAACTCAAATCTCAAGGTCATTTGAAGGTCAAATTTTTTTGTAATATAGGAACCCCTATTTTTGATAGCAGATTCGGAAAGAACAGGAAATTTTACGTTCGAAACGGTATTTCAAAATTTTTTCATGACCTTCACAAGGTAATTTCAAGGTCAAATGTTAAGAAATACTGTAATTACTATTTAATTGCATTTTCTGATAGAATAATCGTAGTTAATGTACTTTTATGATGAATATTCAAACCTAATGTGACAATGACCATGAAAATATTTACCTTGAAAACAAAATAATTCCCTAATTTCAGCGCTACCCAGGAACAACGACGTGGACGTATTAGGATTATGTTCCCTTTGGAGTGCTTTTTTAACGTGAGTCTCCTTGCCTCTCACTGGGGTGCTTGTTTACTGTGAGTCCCCTTGCCTCTCACTAGGATGCTTGTTTAACATTCGTTAACAAATTTTTAGTGGTCAAAAGTAAATTTTGAAGTAAACATGATAATTTTAAATATCTGAGTTCTTAATGGGAGTGGGAAATGGAACGTTAAAAATCAATGTTGCCAATTCAATCACGGTCGAAGCAAAGTCAAGTAAAAGTTTAACGTTTCAAAAGCGTAAAAAATGGTTAAACAATAAAGGTAGGATGTTAAAAAATACATTATTTAAGATAAAATATTAAACAGCATTTTGCTTTTGTAATATTAAAAAAAATTTTTAATAATTGTATTTGCCAAAGTGCATCACTTCCAGTTTAGATGTTTTTTTTTTTAAGTTGAATTTCTTTAATCTAATATGAATTGTAACGATTGTTCTCACGCTGTCTTCAATTTAAATCACAATGTCTTAATGTAAGAAAATAAGAAGTTACAAATTTGATTTAAATATTATACAGTTTGAAAATTCCTCCTTTTTTTGTTGTCACTTTCTTATTTTGGTTTAGTTTCAATTTCAATAAAGAGTGAATGTAAATAAAATAGTTTTTCTTATTATAAACAAAATTTTCAACATGGGCGATTATCAATCCAAGGAAATTGTTGATATGATAATGATCTTAGGCTAAACCCAAAATAATGCCAGAGCCGCGGTGCGACTCTACGCTGAACGCTTTCCTCTAAGAAGGCGTCCTACTCACGACACATTACTCAGATTACTTCGAAGAGCTCGTGATGGACATCTTCGTCGTCAAGGCAGACACCACGAATACAACGAAAATGATCCTAATGTTATAGCCGCCTTAGCAGCTGTTCATCTCAATCCACAAATTAGTAGTCGACAAATTGAAAGAGAAATCGGTATACCACGAAGAACAGCATTGAGAATTCTCAATAATCTCCACTATCACGATTACTACATAAGATTAGTTCATGATCTGAGGCCACACAATTTTCTAATGCGTATTAACTTTTGCCAGTGGGCTTTAGGAGTTTTACAAAATGATCCAGATTTTTTCAGATTTGTTATGTTTTCTGACGAGGCTATATTTCGCAGTGATGGTCAGTTAAATAGGCACAATAGTCACCACTGGTCACCTGTAAATCCCCACTGGTACAGGGCTATTGACCATCAAAACCGATGGAGTTTAATGGTGTGGTGTGGGATCATTAATGGTTACCTGATTGGGCCATATTTTTTCGGTCAAAATGTTAACCAGAATAGCTATTTGGCATTGCTCAGAGATCGACTGCCAGAGCTTTTAGAGGATGTTGACTTTCGGACGTAAAATTTCCTGTTCTTTCCGAATCTGCTATCAAAAATAGGGGTTCCTATTTTAAAAAAAAAATTGACCTTTAAATGACCTTGAAATTTGAGTTCAAGGTCAAAACTAATTGCACAAAAAGATGCCCCCCTTGATCCTGGACAACTTTCATCTGAACAATTTTTCTGTTCATGGCTTAATTTAGGAGTTATTAGACTGGTTTGATTAAAATGGCCCACCCTGTGTATATATATATATAATTCAATAATGACGTGTGTATAAATGTGGTCGCAAGCTATTCTCTGTATTTTTCAGATAATTTTTCCTTTAATTACAATCTCAGGTTTTAATATATCTTTCTGCTATTCTCTCTCGGTAAATTTCTAATCAAATCAATAGAGTAAAACTGAACTAACCAAACGAATAATCTGACAAAGAAAATCTTATGAAAACTTTTTGATATCTATCGATCCGCCGGCTATTGCGCCTTATCACGGAGTTCAGCGAAGCGTGGCCTGGAGCCGTTCGAAGGTGTTCCGGACCTCCCACATTGTTCCTAAGTCTCACTTCCCTCCGCTACGTCACAGCGTCGACGCTTGTTGCACTGATTAGGCCTTACGGGGCCTAGCAACTACTCGGACGCCGAAACTGCAACGCAGCAGCGCACGTGCACTCTAGTTCGTTAACAGGGAAGTTGTCTAGCTCAGCGAAATTCTTGGCCACCTTAAACTTTTGTGGCCTTTAATGCTCGTTGCGTTTGTTATATGTAAAATTCTGCCTCAATTTTTTGAGAACAGTAGTTATATGCTTAGTGTTATAACAGGGGTTGTATCCTGTAAGCGTATAGTTGTTTGTAGCTTTGTCATGTCGTTCGACAGCACTAACTTATCATCTGTAACGTTTGTGGATGCATTTGATATGAATTGTGATACAACATTTGTAGGACTCCATCGTCGACACTAACACACTACAAACTTTCTCAGGCTCAAAGGATATTGGGCCACGGGATAAGCGATGATAAAATTTGACAAATTTTTGATAGCGATATGGGTAGCTAATCTACATAATATTAAAAGTCTTTATTTTGGAAAACGATGTTTTCTGTAAACATCCCTGTATGTCGTGAAAATATTTAACAAAAATTAATTTTCCAACATCGATTGTAATCTTTGCATATAAACGCCTAAATTCATCTCGGAAATTGTAATGATTAAATAATTTGTTTTTGCTTTAAATAATATGCAGAAACAAAATTGAGGAAATCAAGTTGAACAATTTTAAATCAGTTGAAAATTTTTGTGTTGAATTTGAAAAAGTTACAAACGAGTTCAAAGCGGCTGGTGGAAAATGCAAAAATTGCAAAAAATTGAAGTAATGAAACACACTCTGAGGATGAATTTTATCGATTAACCGAAACACAGCAAGCTACATGTGGTTTACCGTTGAAAAAACGTAGACAAAACAGTGATGAAAAAAGCGAACAATCATTTACTATTGAAAGCATCGACAAAAATATTTCTTTTCATTTTAATAATTCTAATGTTACAATTAATGTACATAATCATCATAATTAACTACAATGTACCATACACTATATTTGTGTTTTAGTTTAATATTTTTTGATAAAAGATGTAATAATTTTCCATTTAAAATGATTCATTTTTAAATTTGCAAAAATATTTTAGTTTAGTATAATTACACTCGTATATAGCGACAATGTGTGATTTAACGAACTTTTTGTATGAATAAGCTTTCACAGGAGCGTGGCCTATTTCGCATTATGAAATAAATTTAATTTGTATAATATACTAATTTAGTATAATGTCGAGCTCCGCAACACTTGTTATGAAAAATAGTATACGCAGCTCGTGCGAGGGAAACACGACTTACGCACTTGTGGTAGTTCAGCGCCCGAGCGAAGCGAGAGCCTAGATATTAAGGGATTCGAGGTTGAATCTACGGATGATGAAAGTCAAGAAAGATTAGAGAAGGAAGAAGAAGAATTAAGACAACTGCAGTGTTGCAAATGTCGCAGCCGCGTCGATACGAGGAATCTCGATCAATAGCGAGTGAGGGTAAACGGCTTGATGTGACCCGCACGCGGTGCAATACTGCCCATTTATCGTTCGCATTCTGTGCTTGCGCGAGATTTCCAGCGAGGAACTGGTTTTTTGCAGTGTCCAACGAATTGCAGATTTGGGCGCGAAGTACGTCGCTAGTGAGCCCGGAGACTCGTGCGACATGGTACGCCTTATCCCTCTCCTTCATTAGAGCTCGAATGGCTGGAGACACCCAAGGCTTTCTCTTCGAAGACAATGAGATTTGTCTCATTGGTGCTGCCACGTCGCGGGCGGCATTAAATTCGTGCTCCGCTTTATCCGAATTAACGGCGGTACAACCGAGTGTCACGATTGGAACGTAATTCAAAACTAGAGTAAGAAAGGCACCTTCGAGGCCTTGCGGTACGACAGCGAGTAGCAGCAGGCTAGCTTGCAGCGCCGAAGCCAGAGCTGCTGGGTTTACACGCGAGATTTCTCTAGAATTACTTTTTTGCAAACTGGCGGTTTGGAGCAATTAAACTTGATTTCAACCAGATCGTGGCCCGCGATGAACGGTGCCTCGGATCGACGTAATTCGGCAACGGTTTTTGCATTATTTACAATAAGTAAGTCGAGCCATGTATGTGTTGACGGTCGGTCGTCTCTAAAAACATAATGTGTCGGGTCAGAGGGTACGAGTGTGAGAGAATGGGAGTCAATAAGCTCTTTTAATCGAGTGCTTGCCGCGCTAGTGACAGCCATATTAATGTTAAAATCGCCTGTAATCACGATGTTGAAATAGCTGGATAACAGTGGAGATAGACAGGCAAAAAAGTTAGTTGGATAGGCTGCGGCGGGTCTGCGATAAACTACTGCAAATAATATTTTATCGGTATGTGCGTTTAATAATTCTACAATTAAAAACTCCGGTATACGGCCTTCAGAATGCTATATTATTTTTACAGTAAAATAATCGTGTACATAGAGTCCCACTCCTCCTTCCGCTTGGCCCTCTCTATCCACTCTGAAGAAGTTGTAGCCATTCAGTGAAAGATGGTTGTCCTCCTCGTTGACGGTCAAGAAGGTCTCGGTGATTGCGAGGACATCATATCGCAGGTCGTCGCAGAGCGCTTCGACCAGCGAAAAGTGCGTGACGAGCCTATTGACGTTGATGTGCCCGAAGATCATGAGCCCTGTGCTCTAGGACGGGCCGACCGATTTTCCGCATGTCATTGCTGGTTCCTGCGCCCGCGAAGCGCTGCAAGGTTCGCCTCCGAGTGCACCGCGATCAGAGGAGAATCACGAGTCTCACGCATAAAAACCGTGACATTTCTTACTACTGGTGGAGCATATCCTAGTTCGTTCGCTGATTTCCTCGCTTTTCTGCACAGAAGGTACACAGGTCTCGGGTAAAGCGGGCTGATGAAGATTTTTCCCGTACCTTGACAGCCAAAGATGTCCAATAGACTTAGCTTATCGAGTAAGTGGGTATTAGATAGGACTGTGCTCCTGATTGACGATGAGCAGAGTCTTACAACGAAAGCTGCTGTCGTCAGATCCGCTGGCTGGGTGGCAGCAGTCCCTGTGGCAACGGTTCTTTTGGGCCAATCGCGCATCTCCGAGATGAAGTTGGAGTGGTTAGCAAGGCCGATTGCTACTAAAACCGGATCAACCGCCTGGCGATCAGTGATGCGGAGAGATTTTGGAATCCCGGATATTGTAACTTCGCACAAGTCCTCAAGGGCAGCCCTATCGTCCTGCTTTCTCACATGCACCGCTAAATCCTTGCGCTGATTTTCAATCTCTCTTGACTTCTCGAAGACGTCTTTCTCCACCTTCTTTTCAAGTGCGGTCATGCGTGTACCAAGGTTCTTCAAGGCCTCAGTGTTTTCGGCCTTGTCATTTCTATACTCCTTCAAGAACGCTTGAAACCACACCGGTACTTGGTCAGCCATGATTCCGGTAGGCTCAAGTCATGCAGGCGATGAAAGCGCACAGGGTGAGCTAGAGGCAGACGAACCAGATAAGAGGAGGCCGCAAGAATCCTCGCTTGAGGGAGATCCCATTTCTGGACGCTGAAGCTTCGCAAGGGGTAACGCCGTAGGCGACGTCGGAGAGTGATGGCGTTTTCCACGGCTAGCTGTGGTCATTGATGCCGCTGCTGAGGGAGTTACAGGCGATGACGAATTTGCCCGGTGAACCGCTCCCGCGAACTCGGTGTTGGCTACGATGGCGTTCGCTTCCAGCGTAGCATTTGCTGAGTTTACAGGCCGTAAGCAGCAGTTGTCGTACGGCTTGTTTATTACATAGAGAGGTGCGCAGCCCGGGTGAAACGTGCTTTTACACTCACTACAAGAAAAAATATCCTTGGCAACCTTCTTGGAGCACCTCTTGTAATGATGCATATATTCCGTGTCGCGGACCCGAAACCAACGTGCCGTTTGCAGAAAATCAGCAGTGCATAGGCATTTACTTTCGTTGTAGCGAACGTTCTCGCGTGTAATTCAACCTCAACGATACTAAACAATATGGACCTATAAACGCAGGCGGGAAAGTCTTAGCAAACCGTGGGGCACATCATATAATTGCGCACGCGTCACAGCTAGCGATTAGCCATGGCCAAGCTCAAGCAGCCTTAGGAACGCACTATGCAGGGATTCAAAATTCGCGGTAACAGCTGGTCGCTTCGCATTAACGACACCACGTATAGTCTAAATTTAAACTAAATTTAAAACTTTTTGCAGACTTTCGCTAACTAGTCTCTCACTCTCAATATGTACATTAATACGATGTGTGACGCGACTATCCGCACCGCTGGCAGAAAGCACATATCAAAGGCACTTCACTGTGATTACGCACACACGCACTAACTTGCAGGTAGCTCGCAGCACAAGTTATTATCGTGATATCGCAGTTGCGTTCGCAGTTGCGTGGCTTACCAGGATTGGTCAGATGTCGTCACGATGGGGAGAGGGAGAACTGCCGAATCTCTTAGGTGCTTCGGCGTGTTTATTGGCATGGCGAACGATCGCTGATTGAGGAGTAGCTTCCTCCCACTGGTGCAAGATGTCTGTAGTGTCGTTCCCAGAAGTCGATATCGGTTCCGACAAACTCCCCAGCCGGAATTGAGGTTAGAAAAAGGCCGAAGAAAATTCCAGGAAAAAGAGCACTCCCAAACGACAGCCGATGAAGAAAATTGCCTCAAAAGATAGAGGCAAAAAATGCTTGCCACAGCTGCAACACAAAAGCCCGGAGGCACGATGCGGCAAAAATGAGACACAATATAAGACGGATCACAGGTAGAAGCGTGTTGATGTTTCACTGTTCTGCTAGCAGACAGCAAATATTTAAAAACACAGCTGATATAGTCCTGGGATGTGTTTTACACTGAGTAAACATAGTTCATGTTTTAATACGTAAAAAGCTGATATTTTTTAAAAGTGTGTTTAAATTAATCTTAGTATTTTAAAAATATGTGTGATAATCGAGATGCCAAGGAAAGGTTTGCGAGTACCCATCCAGACAAGAAGTACTCTCGAGGGAGAGGCAAGAAGAGGCCAAGAAGATTTCTAGGAGTAACGAGTAAGGATGAACCTGCCAACAAGTCAAGACCTTCAAGATCAGCAAGAAAGATACAAACCCCAGCAGCGGAAGAAACCTCTGAGGTTAGGAATAAATTGAATGATATCAACACTCTATTTTTTGCGCTCGAGGAACTTGTGATTTTTAATCAATGCCATGAAAAAGTTCAACTTAGCGAATTAGGAGCTCAAGAATTAGGATTCAAGATAAAAGTAGTGCATTGAGTGTGGTCAGCTGGCAGCTATCAACTTATGTAGAAAAGTTGGCGTCAAGAACCATACTTGGGAGAATAACAGAAGAACAGTGGTTACATTTTGTGCTCTTGGACTTCGACATGGTTGTCTATCAACATTTTGTGGGTTGATGGACTGCTTAAAACCCATGACTCAGTCTGCATGTGTTAAAGTGCGTGAAGAAGTGGCCAAGGACAACATGAAGACTGCAGTGATAGACAAAGCCGCTATAGAGACTGGAGCACCCAGATCAAACATTTGGAGGTTAGACTGTTAGTTTTCTATCAGTTTCAACTTAAAGATTCAGCACAGTAACCAAAAGAAAAGATAAGTATTAAGTGTTATCATTATCAAGGATAAAATAACCTTTTTATCACATTTTTATAAAAATTCTTAAATGACTTTTCTTGGTCGCAGGTAAGAAAAGCCGTACAGAACCCAGAGGTATAAGTGAATATACCTAATAATTGTTGAGAGTCAAGGTCTATGTGTGTGGAAAATAGAAAACTTGGTCCCAAAGGATTTGGTAAGCACTAATTTAAGTTACACTTTCAACAATTTTCATAAACTTTAAAGTTGATTTTCACTAAATGTTGTTTTTTTACTGATTTCAGCTCACTGTCCGTAGGATTCCAAGTGAACGAATAGTTCTTTTGGACTCAAACTCAAGGAGGATACTTTGTACACCTGTTGTTCTGGTATGAATACAGGGATTTTGATTTGAATTTTTAAAAAATGTTTTATACACAAAAAGGTGCCAGAATAAGTAAAACAAAAATATCAGTTTTTACATCGCCAAATCATTTCTAAACATTTAAATCAAAATCCTTGCATTCATACTAAAAATACAGGTGTACAAAGTATCCTCCTTGAGTTTGAGTCCAAAAGAACCATTCGTTCACTTCGAATCCTACAGACAGTAAAAAAGTTCAAATTCTTGCACCGAGTGCCACAATGAGCCAGCAGGCATAATGAAGGTTTTAGCATGGTAAAATTAAAGGTATTTATGCTAAATATTACTATAAAAAATTTTAAATAATTTACTTTAATTTTGTGATTTTTACCTATAATTCCTTTTTTAGGATTTAAAGATGTTGTGTCCTCTTAAGTCTTGTTACTAGTCTCAGCCAGAAGGTCATTGCTCACATCATCTAATTTTTTCAGTTTAATCTGTGCCATCGAAAGTGATGCTGACTCACTCAGGACTTCTCATCAATTTTTAAGGTGTGTTCCGAGCAAACTATAAGGTTATTACAAATGAATTTAAAGTTTTCGTTCTTTTGTTTGAGGCATGTAAGATGATATGCTTCATCACAGATCACAGGCACTGCTGTTGTTGCCGATTTTTGTTTGCAACATGCAAAATTACTACGACACTTGTCGGAAGGCTTGTTTCATCCCGGCGGTATCTTGGCATGTGAGAAATTATACCATTTTTCAGCTTAGAAAAGTTATCAACAATATTTAAAGAGAACGACAAAATTTTTAAATTTTTAAAACTCCCGCTCAAGCAGATTTTTAAATTGCGCGCCAAAATCACCATGGCTGATCAGTCAGAGGTGCTAACGTTTGCCCAGAGTCGATAGTTTTGTACCCTGGTGGTGAAAATTGGAACCAGACGCGCAGCGATGGTGACGACTAATCTCGCATTCTTTAGAGAGAGATAGAGCTATTTGTATCTAACCTCTAAATTTCTCTGATGAAGACCTCTGTTCGGTAGAAATTACAGTGGATGATCAAAGAAACGAGATTTTTCTTTTCCTCTTTAGCGATGTTGAGCACCGATGTTGTGTCCGCATGATGAAACAGCTATGAGGATGTTCGCCGGCAGCATCGTACAGTGGTTGACAGATGAGGTTAAGTTATCTCCATTTATTTGATGACTTAATTACAAGTGTTAACTCTCTTACGTTTGTTATTTATTAATATTTAACTTATTTTTACTCTGTAAACTTTACCTTTGTTTTGACAAATTCAAAAACGTCGAAACCCTACCTATTGTCAGTATGACAATAAGGGGGCAACGGGATTACAATTAACTCGATTAAAAAAAAAGATTGTGTGGAGAGAGAGAGAGAGAGAGAGAGAGAGAGAGAGAGAGAGAGAGAGAGAGAGAGAGAGAGAGAGAATGAGAGAGAGGGGCGGTGGGGGGGAGAGAGAATGGGTGGATAAATGGCCAGCCCTACTCATATAATTACACATTAACCAGAATAAGTCTTGTTTTATTAATTACGCCTATCTTCTTTATTCTACTTTTTTTGAAAAGCTATATTACACCATAAGCAATTAATTAATTAAAACAACATGCTCCACAAACATGCTTCAAAGAAAAAACTGCTGCCAATTCATTGGCACGTAGCTTCCTCGAACTAAATTTGTAGGTCCAACTCAAATTATAAGTAAAATATTGTTTTAATATAGAGTATATTTATGCTTTTTAAATGTTAACGAATAAATTTTTCTTAAGGTCAGAAGAGTACTTTTAGAATTTAGAATTTTCAAATACTATTTTATTATAGAATAGTGATGTACAAGCAAGAATATTAAAAAAATATATAAAAGAGAACAAAAACCATGTTTTATCAAACAATTTCAAGCATTAATTGTTTGAATATTAATTAAAGATAAAAGCATCAATAGTTACTCTTTTTTTTTTTTTTTTGTCCGATCTTAACGAAACAAGGCTCATTTTGTGTGTTGAGAAATTTTAGGGGCAGTAACGGTAGGAAAATTTATGATACGATTTATCAGAACGACGCTAGATCAGTATGTTTATTAAAATTTGAGTAACTATTGATGCTTTTTTCTTTAATTAATATCCAAACAATTAATGCTTGAAATTGTTTCATAAAACATGGTTTTTGTTCTCTTTTATATATTGTTTTAATATTCTTGCTTGTACATTACTATTCTATAATAAAATAGTATTTGAAAATTCTAAATTCTAAAAGTACTCTTTTGACCGAGTAAACTACCTTAAATGCCAGCAAAACCGCGCTTGAAGGTATGGTTTAATTTAAATAACCTATATCCCAAAGAGTGAGCGAAAAAAATAGGTTTTTACATTTCAGCTCTTTACTTGAGAATCGATCAACGAAATCATCTTAAATTTATACAGTAGATGCCTTTTTTATGGTAAATCGCCAAATAAAAGTTAGAAGCATTTGACTACATAGTTTTGGAAATATATGGAAGCCGAAAATTAAAAAAAAAAAAAATTCAAACCTTGATATCTTACGAATCATAGGGGTTTGAAAGCTGCGCAGTAAACTTAGCCAAAACACACAAAATATCTACTTTTTCCCAAAATCTCAAGTGCAATAAGGCCTTTTTACGTCCGTAATCAAGGCACAAAAAAACTTATTTTTTTCAGTTTTTGATTTATTACCGAAAAAATAAGTGGTCAAATCACTTTAAATTTTAACGGGATATCCTATCAACATGCTTTTTTACGTGAGGTTATGATGTTTAGTTTCAGAAATATATATATTTTTTTTTAATCACCTTTTTCATTTTATGTGCCGAACAGAGCGGTCGATCGCGAGGACCAAACGAGGAAGAGTAGGTAATTTTTTTCTTTTACATGCATTATAACTGAATTGTTTGTAACTATGGGATGATTGAAAAAACGCAAAATAGTGTTTTTAAAATATCAAAAAATGGCTTATAACGGTGTACTGGATGCAGTTGCTCAGTTTCCAGCTCCGCTATAATCAAGGTCCGTAGACCTCGTTACTCTCGAGAAAGAGAGTCGTCGGGATAGCACCTAGTGCTGAATAGGTTCCGGCCAGGCCAGTTATGCTGCGATCTCGTACATATGCGAGACGCAAGCCCGGGGAGGCGGCTGGGTCGGTGATGGAGCGAGGTACAAGTGTACGCGTAGGAACATGCAAAATAACGACTGTCGAGATTGTTGAGGGACTGTCACAGCGTTTATTGACAAACTATATACAGGGCTTGCATGCGAGCAAGCGAGGTCGCAGGTACGAGGGAGGATAAGGAGAGCCCTGGCGAGTGTAGCGTGAGAGAGAGAGAGAGAGAGAGAGAGAGAGAGAGAGAGAGAGAGAGAGAGAGAGAGAGAGAGAGAGAGAGAGAGAGAGAGAGCTGGCACTTACAGTTAGCCGGTATCGCCCTGATGTTCGCTGTCAGCAGTCGGAACCCCGTCGGTGCAGTTCCGGATGCGGTAGCGAGACGCAATGTCGTATACGCACGCACACTCATACACTTCAACTTTCACTCTCCTAACAGCTATCTCCCGAAAGTACTGAGCGTCTCGCGAGGAGTCAGTTCAAAGGTCGGATCGTATCTGGCGGCACGCGTCTCAGTCGCGTGTCGCCGAATTTTCTCTCTCTCTCCCTCTCTCTCCGCCTCTCTCGCGTCGTCCAGCGGCTCTCCCCGCCTTGCCAGCGCTGGTACCTGTAACAGTGTGAATTTAGTACAAGTCTTTCTTCTCGCGGCATGCTGAGCTTATGACGTGCTAATATCGCCCGTCATAGGCTATAAAAAGAAAAATAGTTTAAAAAATGAATAAATTACTGTTTTTTCCAAATTCAGAATCCAAAAAGAGATATGCATCTCAAGATGTATTGATATTGACAGAGTAGTTCCAGAAATATTACGGTATACATGCACACACATACACACACACACACACACACACACACACTTGATTTAAACTTCTAACACACCAAAAAGTATTTTCTAGAAGTTTTGACGAAACTCAAAATTTGACTATTACAAAGCTTCCTCTAGGAGGAAGCAAAATATAAAAACTGTTCGAATGAGTTGCCTATTTATTTGTTGCTTAAGATGTCTATAAATTCTATTATAATAATTTATGTATAATTTATTTGCAGTTATAAAGATTTACCAGGGAATCCTTTAAAGTGTACATTTGATGGAACTTTAAAAGAGTTAGTTGCTAATTGCAAACCAAAAACTAAAAAAATATTTTATCAACAGCTTAGTATTCATGTTAATGAACTTGAAAATAAGAAACAATTTAAATGCATTTGGGTGAATTTAACTCTAAAAGAAGAAAAAGAAATAATCTTGTATCCTAATAAAAATGGTACAGTATTAAATTTGTTAGAAGAGGCAAAAAAACTTGTTGAGTTATCAGAAAATGGATCTGGAAAATTAAGAATATTGGAAATTGTTAGCAATAAACTGCAACCTGGACCTAAAGAAGATGTGCCATTAGAAAGTTTAAGTACGAATGGATCCAAAATTTATAGGATAGAAGAAATTCCTAAAGACGAATTAAATTTATCAGAAGATGAAATACTGGTCCCTGTAGCTCATTTTCATAAGGATGTATTTTCAACATTTGGTATACCATTTTTTTTTAAAATTAAACATGTAAGTAAAAAGTGTCTACTTATTAAATTTTTCCAACTTACTTTTCTAATGCATAGTCTAGTAATATTAGCAAATACAAATGATTACATTTTTTTTCTGGTGAATAAATAAATAAATAAAATTATAAGTATTCAAAATAATAATAGGCTTCACAACCTTTGCTATATGTAATATTCATTTCATACTATCCGATATGCCACTTTTTGTCTTTAAAATGGTGGGAAAAAAGCATATTTTACCCAACAACTCATTTTGCAGAACAAAAATTGCAAGTAAATTTTGAAAAATTTGTGAAATAATCAGAAAATTAACATTACTTTTCTAGATCAATAAGTGGCTTTTTGTTCAAGAGTAGAATAATGTACTAATAAATAATAATAATTAATAATAAATATTAATAAATAATTAATGTTGTGTTACGTCCAAATCACGCAACCCACCAATATACTTACTACGTTTTGTGAGTTTTTATTTAATTTTTATTGTTTATATTTGAAGGAAATCCCTTTTGGCTACGTCAGACGCGATCACTGTCTTCCGGGAAAATAAGCCGGAGAACAAAATCATTTTCTAAGCGCGGTGTTAATTTTTATGACAACTGCTATTTTTATTTATGAAATTTTGGAGAAAAGTAATGGGTGTGTGTATGCTGACCCGCTATAGACAGCAGCTGTCGATGCTCGTCCTTCTTGCAGCCTTGCGTCGGTGGTTCAGTCGGACGGCTGAGGATGAACCGTCCGCTTGTAACTTCTCTTTACAGTGTTGTGCAGGTGCAGGCGTAAAGGCGCCCAGATGAGTCTGGTTTCTCTCTTTTCGAACGATGTTGCGTCTCAATGAGCGTGTACACTGGCGTTAGTTCTCGTGACAGAGTTTTTATGCGGATCTACTAATTTTTGATTAAGTCCTTCTATAAGGCTCACTGGTATACTTCACGAGTTTGGACTTTCACTGACTTCGACGGTAGGTCTGGCGACTAGCAGAGTAACTGACTGCTTGGGTTACTGTTGCAAATGTAACGACCGTTCTTGGTATAAGGACGGGCTGCGCGAGTATACAAATAATAATTATTTAAATTGAAAGAAACTAGCCTTTGGCTCAAGAGCCTCATGTTACTAGAGTTACACGCGGACTCAGTATGTCCCACGCTACTCGTCTGCGCAGACGCGGATTTGTGCGCGGACGATATTCTGTCTACGACTACGTTTGGCGGACGTAGAAGTGTCCGCTGTTACATGCGGTCGTTGAATGCAAGTTGGTTGTGACATTTCTGTGTCCTGCGGACTCAGCGTTATGTCCGCTAAACTCACCTCGTGTGTGGACGCTGATGGTTTGTCCATAAGTATCGAACTCTTACCTGCACGTCATGACTGCGTAGCTGATGTGAATTTATTTATGTCGATTCACGTTTAATTATTATTTACGATTTAATACACAAGGGTTTCATTTGATTTGATTGTTATGTTTTTATTGGCCCAGAGCACTTCACAGAGGTTCAGAATACAGAGTTTGACTGAATTCAGATGTTGTATTATTAGATTCGCAAGATCTACGTTTTACAGTTGTTTCTTAGAATGTTAAGTCTAATTTCTTAGCTGTATTTATAATTTATCTTAGCAATTTACAATTATTATAAACCTGCGCACTTGAGATGGTTATAAACACCCGTTCGTGGCAGATGCTGATTGTTACAATTTACACGCGTTCACGTGTCAATATATAGTTCAGATGATCAAGTGCTCTTGCTAACGCTAGAGATTCCACTCGACGGTCCTTAGCTTGTACTTATCTCTGTGGCACGGATCTAAGTTCAAAGGGCTCTCCGGTGTATGCTATGGCAAGCGACGGATTTAGCACTCTTTCAAGGTGTTGGACGGATTTAGCACTCTGCAAAAACTAGCAAACACCGCTGCCTCTGTTACGTCCGAATGTCGACGCACGTATTATTTCTCCGTTTCGAGTTAGCTTGTGCTAAACTCGGGATAGAGTCGCTCCCTTATTTATTTCAATGTATCGCGTAAATTTAAACAAGATCCCTTCCCACACTAATGAACAGGTTTCGTTGGACTGTAGGTCAAAAGGCCTCCGACTAGCGAAGTCCAGTCAACCCACCAGGCAACTCGACAAGTTCTTCCAAAATTAGCAAGCCTGCTCACTTCATAAATTTCCACCCTTTAAATATATTTTAAAATTTTTAGTTTACTTAGTTAAATTCTTATTCGGAACACAACCACCACGGTTTCGGAATACAAAACTTAAAACTTAGAAGTTACTTGGAAGCAGCCACCTCGGCTAAACTTCTCGACGAGACTCAACATTCCTCCGCACGCTATTCCTACCTTCGCCCCCGCGTTGCATCTTTTCCCTTTCCAAACCGATTTTTCCCACGGGCCCATCCCTTTAGGTCCGCATCAGCACCCTCTATATCGGTCATCGACCTATAGCGTCGCTATTTTCCGCTTTGCTTCCGCCTCTTCCGGGCTTTTTCCCCTCCACCTACGGTCCCGCCCACGCTACTTTCCTAGTCATGCCGATTTCCCGCTAGATGGCTCTCCCTGTACTATTTCTAATTTTCTTAAAGTTTAATTTTAATCTCTAAAAAAAATTAACTTTTAAAAAAGTAAAAGGTTAGGCGAGTTTGATATATTCCGCAACGGAATTACAGATAGAAAAGAACTGAGATCAATCAAACAAAGTCAAGTACTATGGCCAAGTCATTGTACTTATGGTGTTTGTATGACGTTCTAATATATAACAGAAAAAATTTAGTTGTTCACCAATAAACAAAATGAAACGGGCATGGCAAGTTACGTAGTAATTATCTTGAGAGTTGTTCCTTTCTTCATTACGATTAAATATAATAAACTTGACTTTGTTTGATTGATCTCAGTTCTTTTCTATCTGTAATTTCATTGCAAAATATATCAAACTCGCCTAACCTTTTACTTTTTTGAAAGTAAATTATTTTTAGAGATTTTAATTCTTTTTAGTAAATCTTTTTGAGTATTTTATATTCAAAGTCGTGAAAATAAAATATAAGCATCTTTAGCACCTTTCGATCACAGCTTTTTTTAAACATTTTTATTACTAACATGAAATCACTGATTTTTCTGATATACACCACCCTCGAATTATTAATACACCTAGACACCAAAAACCACGGTGCAAACTACCCAGACCTCGTCATCAGCCACTCTGTACACCTAGACACTGCCCTTGAATGGTTGTTATACCTAGACACCAAAAGCCACGGTGCGAACTACCCAGACCTCGTCATCGGCCACCTTGTACACCTAGACACCGCCCTTGAATGATTTTTACACCTGGACACCAAAAACCACGGAGCGCTCCACCTAGACCTTGCATCGGCTACCCTGTACACCTGAACACCTTCCTCGAACGATTTTTACAGCTAGACACAAAAAAAACACAGAGCGCGCCACCTAGACCTTGTCAGCGGCTACCCTGTACACATAGACACCGCCATCGTATGATTTATTTACCTGGACACCAAAAACCATGGAGCACACCACCTACACGTCGTCATCGGCCACCCTGTACACCTGGACACCGCCCTTGTATGATTTATATACCTAGACACCAAAAACCATGGAGCACACCATCTACACGTCGTCATCGACCACCCTGTACACCTAGACACCGTTCTTGAATGATTTTTGTACCAAGACACTGAAAACAATCTGAACCTTGTCATCGGCTACCCTGGCAAGCTAGTTACTGTTACAGCTCTGAAACGCAGAGTACGCACCGGCAACCTCTTAATTCTAAATATCGTAATATATAATTATATTTTCTTGAGATATCAATTCCTATCTGTATATAGCTTTGCGGCCAACTTCACTGTCCTAACACTTCTTGCGGCTAACTTAACGGTCCTTTCACATTTCGGGCTGAAGAAGAGAAACGTGATTTTAGCATTTGTGGATTATACACTCACATATTATAAAAATAAGCAGCCTTTTCACTAATATTTTTATTGGAAATCATAGTTTAGCTCAGAAAACATTCTAATGAGCCAAAAAACCTTACCAACAGTAATGATAAGTATTTTTTTTTTTTTTTTTTTGTATAATGAAAAATCCGACCGCCAATATAGAAGTAAATGGAGTCACGGGCTCCGCGGCTTCGTCTGCTTCTCAAACTCGGCTTCGTGGCGCTGCCGCGCCACATGATTATTTCTAAATTTTACAATATTTACGTAAATGATAATTATTTACTATTCTTCTAACTTTATATCGCTTTATATTTTCATCATAAGTTTATGTTCTAAAACTTCCACTCTTTATTAAAAATGCTTAATATTATTCAAATTTAATATTATTATTATAACCTAGCTGTTATTTCTAACTAGTTTTTCAGTACTATCTATTTAAACTAGTTGCTTCTTATCGATCCGTTGTGAATACATTGTTTATGTGAGTGCATTGTTGCAGTCACGAAGTTGTCATTTGTAGTCGTATATAAATACATGCATATATATTCTCATGTACTCGTACATACATACTCATTCATAACATATACACACGTATATACATATATATTTATGTGATTTGAACATGGCACATTACAGAAAACTGACGATGACGATGAATCACCCCTTTGCCCCCGAGCTTTATATACTAGTTTCATTCTTCTTCTTCTTCTTCCATATTAGCAGTGTCTAATATTAGATATTTTTTGACTTTTGTTTTAATACATCTGTGACAGGTTATCTCGTAAACATCTCATTTTATTACCGTCAGTTTTAGGAAATCCAGCTCGTAACTAGCTCTTCTGCAGCTGCTCGTCGCCTGTGTTCCGTTGCGTCTGACTTTCCCAATTTGTTTTTATTTTCAGAACACGCGTCAAGGTACGCTTGCTTGGTTTGGTTTTATTCTGTACTTCGCGCGTATCTGTGGTCGCTTGCCTCGTCGTTTTCGTGCTGCGGCTGCTGTTTTTCCCATGTATTTATTTTTATGAGCTTGTCGCTGTTGATGCGTATCGCGATATCATTTTGATCGTCTATTGACTCGTTTCTGATTTTTAAATGGTTTGTGTCAGCTTTTTTGATTACTGCGATTGTTTCGGATGATCGACGCTCATGCGCGATTGCCACTGCTTCTCTATTTTTACGCACGACCGTGACACGGAAGTGTCTTAAAGTTTCATGCGCGGAAAATGTGTGAGGTGCGATATCTAATGCAATTTTTGACCGATCGGGCTAAAATTTTATGAAGAGACTTCTCTCGCACAAACTAATAAATTACTTTCTTTTTATTCCGATCCTCTACGTTTTTTTGAAATGCGGGCACAATTTGTTGAATTTTTGCGCGTTTTCTTAATAAAAATTTGGTGTTACACGAATATCTCTGAGAGACTTCAATCTATCGGGATAAAAATTTGTGTGCGAACTTTCCTTATAATAGTAAGGTGCCAAATTTATTTTGGACTTGGTCCTGCATGTATACACAGAATGCGGTCACCTCCAAAAATCGCTAAAAACGGTTTTTTGGTTTCAACTCGAATTCTAAGCATTCTCCAAAAAAAAAGTTAAAGGGATAAGTTGTAGATATTTCAAAAATACAACTTTTTACTGTGGCAAACATTTTTTTAAAACACTTTTTGACAAACAACAATTTTAGAAGCGATTTTTCAGAACCGAAAGCGGTACGGCTGGCATGGCGAGCGTCAGCGATCGTGCCTTAGACGCAAAACGCGAAGACATCCAAGGCGGCGCGTGGCACGCTAGTCTTTTTTTGTAGAATTATGCTGTGGTGGGGAAAGTACTACTTCTTTCTCTTGTTTGTGGCTCCTGGGATGGCGGTGATCTCGAGTGTGTGTGTGTATGTATATCTATTTATGTGTAAAAATATGTATATATTCTTATTTTGATTGGCGTCGTAGGCGCGCAATGGAATCGAGAATTCCATTACAGGTGGTAAAGTTTCGAGTAAAGGTTTTTTATACATTGTGCTGTCGGGAGCACCGTGACCCTACTATAATTGGAAATTGCTTTTTAAGAGGACCTAACTACCTTAAAATTAAAAAAAAAGAGATACTGAATTATATTTTTATATAAAACTTGAATTGTTTAAATAATTGACTAAACAATGATGACAGTTTAGTAGTACTGTAGAAAGCATCAAACATTTTTTATATTTACCATAAGTCAGGTGCAACATGTCTTCGAAGGCCAAAGAAATAGTTAAAATACATATAATTCTGACATGGGTGTAGGAATTTGTATTAAAATTTAATTTAAAAAAGTTACCCATAAATTAAACATAATATTTGGCATTTTTTCAATTTTTAAACAATTTTTTTTATTGAACTTTAGACAACGTTTTAAAATTAAATTTTAAAGAGTTATCGAATTCAAATTTTCAAATTTGATACGCTTGATATACGCGATCGCCGTCGTATTGTCTATTCTGAGCAGTATATTAATATTTTTAGCATCTTTCTTTCTTTAAATTCTTTTTCAGATTCAGTCCAGAATCCATGTGTTTATTTTTATTTGCATAAAAATAAACCCCAGCCTGTGCGCTATGCATCAGAACAAATTTTCATATAGCAGTCTTTTATTTCAATTGAATTTTTACTTGACATTATATGTGATTTCCACCAGTTGAAAAGTGCATTATTTGAAGTTAAAGTTATTGAGAGATCAAATTTGGAAGAATCTCGAATTCTACACTTCGATTTAGAACTGAAAGTTTCTATGAATTTTTTTACTGCCACTCTCTTTTCTGTCAAAAGCTATAGTCATGGCTTTTTTAACTAAAAACAAAACCCAGAAATCGATATCTATGAGACGGATTGGTGCATTTGTAATGTACCACGTTTATACTCTTAAATTATACAATTATATAAATTATACTTAAATTACATCCTGCGAACCGGCAACCGTGTGAGTACGTAGAGAGTGGGTATATAATACGGATCGCAGGTGCATCCGATTGCGACATTGCACAATCGAGCGCCGAAAATCAGAGCGAGTGCTCTAATATGAGACCGACCTCTGTGTCAACACTCCTCGTGCGCGTGAAATACGACTGCAAGGCGTACGCGTCGATCCTTTGTGGCGAATGCTGATTGGACTACCGCGATCTATCTTATCTCAATTTCATAACTGCGTGAATCGGTACTGAGGCTTTAAAAACCTCGGAGCCGATCGACGCAGCGCCTTTTTGCGTAGTGACTTACTCACTGGCGGCTACAACTGATTCTAAGGTGAAGCGGCGGTGTTCCCTTAGTGTTAGTGTTGGAGCGTGCTAAATCCGTCCAACACCTTGGGAGTGTGCTAAATCCGTCCCTTGGCATAGCATACACCGGAGAGCCCTTTGAATACAGATCAGTGCCACAGAGAGAAGTACAAGCTAAGGACCGTCGAGTGGAATCTCCGGCGTTAGCAAGAGCAGTTGACCATCCTTATTTTAAATTGCCACATGAACGCGTGTAGATCGCACAGTCAGTATCTGCAACAAAGGGTGATTAGAACCATCTAAAGTGCGCAAGATTATAATAATATTAAGTTGTTAAGATAAATCGTAGGTACTTTACAATTAAGAAATAAATAAGACTAAACTTACTAAATACTACTGTAAAACGACAACATCCTAAGCTAAATATATAGAAACTTCGTCAACTCTGTAAACTGAACGTCTGTGAAGTTCTCTGGGCCAATAAAAACATAACAATCAATATAAATGAAACCCTTGTGTACCAAATTGATAATAATAACTAAACCTCAATCAGAACAAATAAATTCAAATCAGCTTTGCAGTCACGATGTGCAGGTAAGAGGACATTACTTGTGGACGAACCATCAGTTTCCACACACGAGGCGAGTTAAGCGGACATAACGCGGAGTCCGCAGGACACCGAAGTATCACAGCGAACTTGCATTCAACGACCGTAAGTACAGCGAACACTCACACTTCCGCCAAACGCAGTCTAGGACAGAATATCGTCCGCACGCAAATACGCGTCCGCGCAGACTAGCAGCGCGGGACATCCTCAATTCCACAGTCCGCGTGTAACTTTTATAACAGAACAGGCTCTCAAGCCGAAGGCTAGTTCTGGCTAATAAATAATTATTTGTAAGACTCGCGCAGCCCGTCCTACTATCTAGTACGGTCTTTACACATTTATCCTCATTAATTACAAACCACAATTCTTGTAATAGTACTTTATGGTATTATTAAAATTATTTTTACAATTATGAAAATCATGTCCCAACGGTAAAAAAATCACCAAGGTACAGAACTGATTGCAGTCCGAATTTACTTAATTGACGAACAACTGGTTTAAGTAGTTTTGTGAATACAAACGGCACTGAGGCGATGCCGAACGATAAGCAAGTAAATTTGTATAGTTCACCAAGGTAGCTAATTCGTACATACTTTCTATGGCTCCTGTGAACGGATATTAAACAATAAGCATTTTTCAAGTCCAACGATGTCATGAAACAATTTCTGCCTATCATTCTGATTGCGGTTTTATAATCTTCGAGCTTAAAGTGTTCTGTAAGTACAAATTTATTAAATTGTTTCAAATTTAAAATGAATCTAAAACTTTCATCAGGCTTTGGAATAAGAAAAAATTTGATATGAATTGATCCTTTTACGGTTTGCATTCTTCGATTGCATTTTTTGACATTAATTTTGCAATTAACAAAGAAATATGTTTATGTTCAGTTTCTGTAAAGGGCTTTTATTTCATTGCTACGGCTTGGAAAGGAACTGATATTAAAGCGCAATATGAGCTCAGCGGTGAGGGATCAAGCATCGTTAAAAAAACTTGAGAGTTCTTTTATGGTCACTTTCAAGTCAAAACTGTCTGCTGTACTTTATAAAGAACACATATTTAGGAAGAAATATGTATCTTGGATAGCAGATAACTTTGTTGTGAGTTTTTGTTAACAACCTGAAGCGTGGAAGACCTGTCACGGATAGTTTTGAAGGCAGTTCGAGATCTACGAAATACAGAATAATACAGTCTATTACTAGTAGCTTTTCTCAGGATGAAATAAAAAAAGCTTTTTATAACAATTCTCGAGATTCTGGGAAAAAGCATTTAATTAAACAAATTGAAGAGATCTTTTAAGCGATCCCAATTGTTCTATGAATAATTCCGTTTCAGAGGAAATAATTCCTTTCACTGAAGATGAAGCAGTAGTTCTGATTGAAGATGTAAAATTGTCGAAGTGGCAGTATGATACTATTCGCAAACAGGTGAAAGGAAAAATGTTGATATTTTCATACCTTACAAACAACTTTTTTCAGCAAAAAAAAAATTGTTATCCTATATCTTCTAGTCTCTCCATATCTGAAAAAGGTGGTAGCGTTGATTTACAACAACTGTTGAATCATACATCTAAACGTCTCCTACAGATACCGGATATTTTATCTAATTTCAAAATTAGTGAGGCTGAATACTTTCTAGTTTTGACTAGTAAATGGGAATGAGACGGATCATCAGATCAGAGCCAGTTTAAGCAAATATTCTCCGATGGAACTAGCTCAGATGAAAGTATTTTCATGATGTGTATGGTTCCACTTATCTTAGAAGTCAATACTTCGGACGGTGCAACAGTAATTTGGCGTAACCCTCAACCTGGTTCGACTAGGCATTGTCGGCCAATAAGTTTTGTGTATGCCAAGGAAATCAGTGAGAAAACAGTGGCTGATGTTAATGCTATGAAAACTAAGATCGAGTCACTATTGCCTTCAATTGTGAATACAGATGTAAATCCATTCAAAATATACTACTCATTAAAACTAACAATGATAGATGGAGAATTATGCTGAGCAATAACAGGTTCTGCGGAGCAAAACCTTCACAAATGAGCGATTTGTATAAATTGGCTGAAAGAACCGAAAATGAAGAAAATTTTGAGTATGGCCTTTCATCTTTACATGCAAAAATATGATTTATGGAAAACATACTTCACATCGCATACCGTTTGAATTTTCGTAAGTGGCAGGCAACATCAGATCAACGAAAAAAAACAACGCCAAGAAAGAAAGCTTAGAATTCAAACAGATTCAGACAAGAAACTGGCCTCATCGTAGATTATCCACAACAAAGATCGGGTAATTCTAACGATGGTAATACTGCTAGGAGGTTTTTCCGTGACCCTGCACTGACAGATGAAGTTACAGGTGTCAATGAAAGTTTAATTACAAGATACAGTGTAATACTACAAGCTCTTGCTTCTAGATCTAAAATAGACTCCAACAAATTTGACGATCATGCAAAAGAAACTGCTAAGTTATATGTATTTTTGTACGATTGGTTCTACATGCCTGCATCTGTGCATACAATTCTCCTCCATGGTGCAAACATTATAAATCACTTTCTCATTCCAATCGGCATTTTATCCGAAGAAGCTTAAGAATCACGGAATGAAGATTTGAAATACTATCGTCAATTTAACACTTGAAAATGTGGTAGAATCTACACAAATATAGATCTATCGCATAAATTATTAATATCATCTGATCCTTATATATCTAGTTTGAGGCACAAAGCAAAAAATATAAAGCTTCCCTACTAAAAATATACATATGGTAAATTACATATATAATTACATGTATGTCTAATCACATGTTTTATTATGTGTTTTATTACATGTATAAACATATATTCTATTAAATATCAAATTGCAAATATAATCATATGGTAAATCATATGATTATTTCAAACCGATTTTATATATAATTTAACACGTGTTTATGCATATAATAAAAAAACGTAAAAAAACATGTGATAAAGCATGTAAAAAGACATGTAATAAAACACGTAAATATGCAAAATTTTGCATGTCAAAATTTTATAATATTACACGTGAAAAAACATGTGTCAAAATATTTGATTTTGCAAAATAACATAAATCTAAATATTAATAATATTTATTTTCTATTTTTTCATCATTAAAGATTATAATTATCTTAATAATTATTGTTATGAATATTAGATTGTTATAAAATCTAATTGTGATTTTACAAAACTTTTTTTCTTAATTATAAATACCTTTGTACAAAATATTTTGCAACGACCGAAAATTCATAAATTTTAATTTTGGGACCCGCGCCCGACTAGATACGTTACTTTCTAATGCTCGCGGTACTTTAGTAGTAACTATGTACCTTGCGCTCACGTGACCTACGCATACATACGACGCAACGACGCTACACATAGCGGTCCCACATGTTGAATCTGCGGAAGTGCGCTGGAGTTTTGCCTGTATGCGTAGGAGCAGCGGCGAAAGGTATGCGCGACTTTACATTATCGAATATGAAAATTGGCTACTGATTTCTTTCCAAAATTCGAGCCGCCTAACTCTTGCGAGTTAGTCGTTTTGCGAGCGGAATCATCTTACTCTGAACTCTCAAACTTCAAACATATAACCTACTCGTTACCACGTGGAGCCGTCCCCACGCAATAAATTCTCGGTACACAGAAGACTCTATGTACTGCGCAGTTCACTGTCAAGATCCCGGAGCGATCCAGGTATTTCGGACGAGGCACTTCTGCACCCGAAGAAGCCATGTCGAGCAAGGCAGTGACCGCTTTCAGTGTCGTTTATGTAAGTGTAGTGGAGTGATCGAACAACCACTGCGAATGTTTTATGTTTATGACGTGCAGTGATAATTTTAAGTTACTAATACTGACCGGAGGAATGAGCCTTTGTGCTAAGCTCCATGCGTCAACTTTACTTGTGTTTACAGAGGTATAGCTATGGCGAAGTAACAGTAAATGCGACTTACCAGAATAACACAACTAACAATTGCCCCCGTAAGCTGGAGAGGTTGACCTGTAGTCTATGGACTGCTAAATGCCTTTTGCAATATCGGGCTACGTTCGTATTGTACTTGCCGGTTAGGGCACATCGCGTTTCTATTACGTGAATCAATCACGCAATATCGTGTTTAACTAATTCGAATACTTAATAGATGAACTGCGTTGTTTCGAATCACTGGACTGTGTCAGAGTAATAACTAACAAGGAAAGGTACCCAACCCGAACTCACCGATTTTGATGATTTTCATATATGTTGTAGAACATAAAAAAATAAGAGACACGTATTTTTTTTATCGGCTAATTTTCACTTTTAAGGGGTAAAAACCTCCCCTAAAGTTAACCCCCAAAAAGCGTTTTTTTTTTAAATATCTCGGCTTAAAATTAATATTTTTCAATGAAACAAATTGGAGGTTATTTCTTACAAAAAGAGCAAGTATTTCATGGTGATTTGAAGAGTAAGAGTAGCATCCCCTATTTTTTAGGGGTTGAAAACATATATTTTTTGGCATAATTTTATAATAAAAATGTTTAAACCGACTAAAAAAAATTGGAAAAAATGTTTAAACATCCTTAATAACAAAATTTAGTTGACGTCTTTCGGTGTTTTCATAAATATTACCCCTAAGGGGGTAAACCACCCCTAACACAAAATAACTGCAAATATGTAATTCAATACATAATATTTCGTAGAAAGTTTGTATATAGAGGTTTTCGAGGTCGCTGATTACAAATCTATCAGATTTTGAAAATTCAAAATGGCGGAACCAACAGGACGGAAATATCGAAAAAAAATTTTATATAATAAAAAAGTTTTAAACGACTACAAAAATTGGAAAAAATTTGTAAACATCTATAATAAACAAATTAAGTTTTTCGATTTTTTCATAGATACTACCCTTTATGGGGTAAACCACCCCTAACACAAAATAACTATAAGTATACTTCAATCCATAATAATTTGTAGAAGGTTTGTATATAAGGGTTTTCGAGATCGCTCTTTGCAAATCTGATATCAGATTTTGAAAATTCAAAATGGCGGAACCAATGTGGTGGACGAAAATGTCGAAAAAAAATTTTAACTTTCATAAAAACTTGTTATAAATGTGTTATCTTTGTAGCCTGTACATGTGAACTAAAGAGCCTTAAACCCTAAACCCCTAAAGAACAAATAGGCTAAATGGTTGTGCTTTTTAACCAAACCACCTCAAATTCCTAAATTTGTAAACAAGAAAATTCTGTGTGTGAAGCAGTTTTATAATTTCCGTAGAAATTGTTATCAGAATGTTATTGAAATTCCTTTATTGTAAATTCAACTTATAATGTATTTTTGTTTATAATATTAGAGTATAATAATAATCTACAATCTTTTATCTTTTGCCATAGTGCATTTTTTGTATTGAGCATAAAATATATTATTTTACGATGTTTTTACAATAATGGTAGTCCTCATAAAAGTGTTTAAAGCACAATGCTTTTTTGCACCAACCACATCGTACAATTGCAATGTTTGTGCACCCTTCTATTTCACAATGTGTTGCACAAGACTTTCCAAAACTGAAATCTATAGGATTATCAAATTTATCTGGTTTTTCATTGACGTAACCGCTTTTATACCAGGAATATTTAAACAAATCTATATATCTCGGTGAAGACAGTTGGTTGTGAACCAATGATTGAAGTTTAATTATATTATT
Source organism: Nasonia vitripennis (assembly GCF_009193385.2). Classification (NCBI taxonomy): domain Eukaryota; kingdom Metazoa; phylum Arthropoda; class Insecta; order Hymenoptera; family Pteromalidae; genus Nasonia; species Nasonia vitripennis. The sequence goes on from NW_022279588.1 coordinate 4,400,166, forward strand.
TCTCACATGTAAATTCATATCATGATCCATTAACATTACATTATCAGAAAATGTTCGGACAAAGTTTTTCCAAATACGGAATCCATAGACATCAAGTGGTTGTATTTTTCCTGTGGTTCCAGTTGGAATTTTTTTATGTTAATAATTTTATTTTGTGGCATTGTTTCTTCTATAACTTTGTCACAATGACCACTCCAAGAATCAAGTAATAGTATTGAGTGATGGCCTACATAGGGATAAAATATTTTTTCCAACCAGATTTTGAAGTGATCTGCAATTATACGACTTACTAATTAACTGACCATCGATATTACAATGTAAAAATTGTTATTAGTTCCCTTACTTGTTGTTAATTTTCCAGATTTGGATGCTTCCACGTACACGTTTTCTGGTCTAAATATGTTTTGTTCTACAATAGGGCCAAACTTGCCACTTGGTTCCTTTAAAACAAGAAATAGCGGTGACAACAGTTGTCCAGTAGCTGATATTAGTGGCTGTATAGTATAACTATGCGTTGTTGCTGAAATTGACTGTACCAGACATTGCACTTGCTTTTCTCCTTCTACTGCTAATGTTCTTCCAGAATGCATTTCTAGCTGAAATCCGCTCTGATCTGTATTATACAAATTTTCGAGTCCAATCCTTGGTATACACGATTTAACGTCATCGATAAATGCTTCAGCTTTAGCCGTAAGTTCTGCACTACTTTCTAGTGTTTTTCTTGTTATGAACTTATTTATTTTCCTAGAAACTATTCGGTGTGCTTGATTAAATTTGAGTAACCAATGTTTAGAAGCTTTGAATCTAATATCATCAAAACCAATTTCTTTTTTAGCTTGTAAGGCCCATCGAATTATATCTTCATCATGGATAATTGAACCACTGTCGAGAGCTGCTTGAAAATTATCCAGGGTATACTGACAATTTTGTGCTACTTTTTCTCTATACGTGCCACCTTTATTAATTGAATGAGCCCAACGACGTAGCTGACTAATAGATGATACTTTTTTGAATCTGTTTTGCACTGTTTTGAGACTTAAATTTTGCTTCGTTTTGCTACTTCTCCAAAATTCTACAGCTCTTTTTTTGTATTCAAAATCTAGTTCTTCATTATCTGCTGTACATTGATTTGTTGGTGTTATATCCGGATCAGGAAAATGATGTTGCACTTCATCTTCAATTATTTCCGCATTATGGTCTTTATACTCTTCTTGAAAATCCAAAGAGTCATCAGTAATCATTTCTACATCGTTGAAATCATGTGTTGCATCTATTAAAATTTCTTTTATTTTTTCGGCAAACTCTGTTTCGTGATAATTCGTGACACTATCTGGTATGTTTAACGCTTGAAAGTATGCTAATAATAAGTTTAGAACGTTTAACGGATTAATTTTCATTTTTCAATCTAAAATGAAAACAAGCGGTAAAATTTATACAAGCTGTGTTTTTGCATGTAAGGCACGACTGCTACATTTCTACCAGAATAAAACGAGTGAATGTAAATTGAATCAAATCATTAATTTATGCATTGGAGAAGAATTCTCGTTCCACTTTGTGATGTTCGGAAAACTCTATTTTTGGTTTTATTCAACTTTTATTCACTTTGAAATTGAATAATGTAAATCTATATAAAATCACTAAAGAAAATTTTCTACAACTGTATGATACCACTGACAAACAAAAAGACGTACTATTCGTACTTTCCGGCATCGAACTAGAATACCCACAAAACTCACTCACTGCCTAAAAAATAACACAGGCAGCTGAGGTAAACACTCGATGAAAACAATCTAAAAAAAGAACATACTGATTCGCACATATTGTCAACAACTTTTATGAGTGGAAGACATTTATCTGTGGAATTATCATTGAATGTACGATAACATTCATTAAACTAATGAATGCATATAAAATTCCCTTTTAATAACAACGTGTTCTTTAATTCCAAATGAAGTTCGAGTATTAATATTCTTTTATGTATTTTTACCAATAACAAAAATTATCATAGTAATATAATAATAATAATAAGAAGAAGAAGAATAAGCATAATTGCAATAGCAATAATAACAGTAATACTGATAATAGCAATGATAATGAAAAATAATAATAATAATTAGAATAATATTTATTATTAAATTTAGATTTTTTGATAAATTCATTAAATCGTATCAAATAGTATTATTATGGAATTCCAGACTGTAAATATTTTACTATAGATACAATAATCATTACTTCGAGAATTCATCTAAAAAACATTTGGCTTACGAAATAATTGTAACAATGAAAAACTCCCAAGTTTGACAACATTAAATTTTATTACAAAACGCAAAAGAGTTTGATAAACTAATTTTATTAACCTATGTTTTTTCATTTGCAAAAAAGTGTGGACTTTTTGAATTTATAAAATTATATAATTATGCAATTTATGAAATACTTTATAATTTATGAAATTACTTTTGAAATTATGCTAATTTATAAAAGCAGAAAAATAAATAATCTTTGATTGAAACATAAAACGAGACGTTATTTGTTACATACAAAATGATAGAATAAAATATCGGTAATATGTCTATACTCGTGTCTACGGTAAAGCATAGGCCTTCGGCTTGTCTGGAGGTTAGGGGTTTGGAGTCGTTTGGTTAAAATGTACAACCATTTAGCCTATTTGTTCTTTAGGGGTTTAGGGTTTAAGGCTCTTTAGTTCACATGTACAGGCTACAAAGATCACACATTTGTAAACAAGTTTTTTTGAAAGTTAAAATTTTTTTTCGACATTTCCGTCCACCATATTGGATCCGCCATTTTGAATTTTCAAAATCTGATAACAGATTTGTAATCAGCGACCTCGAAAACCTCTATATGCAAACCTTCTACAAAATATTATGGATTGAAGTATACTTATAGTTATTTTGTGTTAGGGGTAGGTTACCCCCCTAAGGGGAAGTATCTATGAAAAAACCGAAAAACTTAATTTGTTTATTATAGATGTTTACAAATTTTTTCCAAATTTTTTAGTCGTTTAAAACTTTTTTATTATATAAAATTTTTTTTCGATATTTCCGTCCGCCATATTGGATCCGCCATTTTGAATTTTCAAAATCTGATAACAGATTTGTAATCAGCGACCTCGAAAACCTCTATATAAAAACTTTCTACGAAATATTATGTATTGAATTACATATTTACAGTTATTTTGTGTTAGGGGTGGTTTACCCCCTTAGGGGTAATATTTATGAAAACACCGAAAGAAGTCAACTAAATTTTGTTATTAAGGATGTTTAAACATTTTTTCCAATTTTTTTTAGTCGGTTTAAACATTTTTATTATAAAATTATGCCAAAAAATATATGTTTTCAACCCCTAAAAAATAGGGGATGCTACTCTTACTCTTCAAATCACCATGAAATACTTGCTCTTTTTGTAAGAAATAACCTCCAATTTGTTTCATTGAAAAATATTAATTTTAAGCCGAGATATTTAAAAAAAAACGCTTTTTGGGGGTTAACTTTAGGGGAGGTTTTTACCCCTTAAAAGTGAAAATTAGCCGATAAAAAAAATACGTGTCTCTTATTTTTTTATGTTCTACAACATATATGAAAATCATCAAAATCGGTGAGTTCGGGTTGGGTACCTTTCCTTGTAAGTGTTGTACTTTCTTTCTATGTTCTAGTTTCATTCGAACAATCGACTCTTGTCTCCCGAGAACTACAGGCACTTCAACTGTTGCTGAGACATAATTCATAAAATAAATAATCGAAACTATTTCAACCTACTTCGTACTATAAATTACTTTTTTTTGAGAATACTGTTAATTACTTACATAGTTTCAATAAGCGTATTTGAATTCATTTTTTGAGAGTATCATCTTATTTAATCATTATCTTACAAAGTGTATTTTAAGTTCAATCATAACTCGATATCTCCGAGAAACTTGCGAGGCGATTCAGAGATATTGTTATGAATTCAACGTTCTACTGTATTAATCAATAATATATTTTTTACTTCTACTATTATATTGGTGTTATTGCCTTCGAAGTCATTTACCTACATAATTGCTACACAAGTCTCCTTTCACATAATCACCCCGAATCCACAGTCGTCGCAATTTATTTATAACATATTATACATTCAAAAGTGTTGGTGATTCAATAATTAATAAAAAAACAAGTTTGGTGTCGCTATTATATACATTTTTTTTCGTATTAGTATAAAAATTGTAATCCTATACATTTGACTACTTTCCACTGATAATATTTCATCATTAATACTTGTGATTTCTTTAATAGCATTATAATTGGCATAATATGTTGTATTCATTAATTGATAAAGAATTATTTCACATTTTCTTTTAACGTCCCTATTGATAAATCTCAGGTGAGATCTTACATGAGATCTTATGACAAAATTTCATCTGACCACGTACGTGAATTAACTAAGTCCCACAGCTGAAAAAATTCTAAGTTTTGTGGGGAAAAAATTACTCTTAAGACCGTGTTTTTTATGCGTTTCAGACAATTTTTGCTTGTTCTAGATAGTTTCCTAAAGAAGCAATTTTTAATTTTGGAAGATTCGCAAAATCCGACTGTCTCACAGGTGAAAATATTTTAAATTTCATGGGAAATATTCTACTTTTAGAACCGTGTTTTTTATGCGTTTCAGACGATTTTTTAAATTTAGACGAATTTTTTAGCTGCGAAACTCACGCACGTGGTCAGATGAGATTTTGTCATGAGATCTCAGGTGAGATCTCACGTGAGATATCATGTGAGATCTCACCTGAGATTTATCAATAGGGACGTTGAAAGAAAGTGTAAAATAACTCTTATCAATTAATTAATACAACTTGTTATGCTAATTATAATGCTATTAAAGAAATCACAAGAATTAATGATGAAATATTATCAGTGGAAAGTAGTCAAATTTATAGGTTTGCAATTTTTATACTTATACAAAAAAAATGTATATACTAGCGACACCAAACTTGTTTTTTAGTAATTAATGAATCACCTACGCTTTTGAATGTAGTATGTTATAAATAAATATTTTGTACAAAGATATTTAGAATTAAGAATAAAAGTTTTGTAAAATAAATCTGTATATAAAGTATAGAATGAAATCGTTATTTTATTATTATACTATCACAATTAGATTTTATAACAATCTAATATTCATTACAATAATTATTAAGATAATTATAATTTTTAATGATAAAAAAATAGAATATAAATATTATTAATGTTTGGATTCATTTTGTTATTTTGTTATTTTGCAAAATCAAGTATTTTGACACATGTCATTTTACGTGTAATATTGTAAAATTTTTACATGCAAAATTTTGTATATTCACGTGTTTTATTACATGTTTTTTTACGTTTTTTATTATATGCATAATCACGTGTTATTTTATACAGGGTGGACCATTTTAATCTATTATGGGAAATATCTCAGAGTTATGGTTGGATACAGAAAAATGTTTTAGACAAATGTTGTAGAGGTAAAAGGGGGTCAACTTTTGGTACCAAGAACTTTGACCTTGAACTTGTTTTTGAAGGTCATTTCAACGTCAAGATAATTTTTTTAAATAGGAAGACCTACTTTTGACTCCGGATTTGAAAAGTGCAGAAAATTTTACGTTCAAAATGATATTTTGAACAAGGTCACGGAAGATCATATGATGGTCAAATTTACGAAAATTGTTAAATAATGTGTGTTAACTCGGAATAACGGTTGGAAGCATCAAAATGTTTTTAAAAAATGTTGTCAAGGGTGGAGAGTTTCACTTTCTGGTTGCAATAACCTTGACCTTGAATTTGGTTCTCAAGGCTATGTCAAGGTCAAAGTGATTTTTCAAGCGAGAAATAATCAGCGACCCCAATAATTACTTACAAATATATATAGCTTCCTTCAGTAGTCGCCTATTTGCTTATGGTCATTAATGCCTTAAGGTTTATGGGATTATTATTTAACTTAGATTTTTAATTAATTATTATAACATTTTTTCAAAAATCTGGCCTTATGTGTCTTTTAGAATTTTAATAAACTTCAATCAGCAGACGTCGTTCGCCAGCAAGGAAGACCGAGAAAAAGAAGGAGAACCTTCGAAGGAAACTGACGAAGAAGGACTATTTTTCGACGCAGCTATCTCCTCCGAGGTCAAGAGTAGATTCTCTATGACAAATAGAGGCGCGGTACGTTAGCCGGTGATTTTCAGCCCGCAACCTGGCGAGAAAAATCACGTAATTTATCACAAGATTAATCGTGTAATAGATCACTGAATTCCCACGTGATTTATCACGAGACTTTTTGGCGTGATAAATCACGTTAAAAATCGCGTTAGAAATCACTCATAATATTAAAGTATTTGTTTTAAATAAAATAAATTATTTTGTTTATACTAAACAATTACAAAAAATATATTTGATGATGCTAATCTGAACAAATTGACCGTAAAAAGTGAAAAAAAATTTTGCCCTAACCATGACTTGAACTCTGGTCCTTAACTTCATGATCCATTATCTTACTCCCTTAGCCATTTTTACTTGTCCCATTAATGATGACTTGCAGATCATATATGAATCTTAGTAATATATCATCTACGTGTATAGACTACCTGCTGTTATTTAATAAAATAAGGAAAATAATTTTATTACATAAAAAAAAAAATTAATTTATCAAGTAAGCATACGTTTATTTTGTGTTTTAATCCTTATAAATTAGAATGATTTTTCTATACTAAATAATATAATGTTAATATCAAATTTAGATTATAAATATCAATCTTAACTTCGAAAATATTTTAGATCTTTTCAATTTTTATGTTAAAGTATACGTGTAAACTGTACAAAGTTATAAATCCCTATATAAAAAAGTCATGGCCGGATGAAGTGAAGTCAAGAATGCGTCAATATGATTGGCTCATGTAGTGCGCATGCGTCAAAAGTATCATTACAATTTTTTATTTGTTTTTGATTTCTAAAATTGATTCTAATATTAAAAATGTAATATAATACTATAATACATATCAAATTATAATTTGTGTATTTATAATATTCTAGAGACATTCTACTCTCGAGACTATTCTATTCTCGAGACATAACCTTAAAATTTTAAAAGTAAGTTGGCGACGAAATCGCCGCAATTTTGAAATTTATATGAGCGCGACATGAATCATATATTGTAAAGTTTGATATATTTCCGTGATAGAAAACAAATATTAAAAATATCAATTAAGTATTTATATTCCATATAATAAGTTAATTAAATGATAGTCTACTACAGTGCGCGCAGCGCACTGCGCCCAGTCTAGCATAACATATTTTTAGGTAAAAGTAGCATAGAATTTCAATGCCTACAACAGCACAAATAGCTCAGACAGTAAGATAATGGATTATGAAGTTAAGTATCGGGGTTCAATCCTCGGTTAGGACAAAATATTTTTCTTATTTTTTTCTGTCAGTTTATTTGAATTAGCAACAAATCTATTTTTCATAATTGTTTAGTAAAAATAAAATAATTTAATTTATTTTAAATAAAATTAATACTTCAATTTTATGAGTGATTTCTGACGTGATTTTTAACGTGATTTGTCACGTGAGAAATCACGCCAAATAGCCACGTCGTAAGTCACGTGAAAATTCAAGTCATCTATCACGTGATTGATCGTGTGATAGATGACTTGAATTTTCACGTGATTTTTCTCGCTAAAATACCAATCGACCACCTGTTATATCTACCTGCGTTCACCTGTTTCAATTGCTGGCAAGAAGGATACCGTGTGAGACGGTACACTCGACCAGTGACGCGAAGCTATTGCCGCAACTGCGGAAGAAACAGAGTGGAGGAGAGGACGTGCTCTCATTGCAGCTAGCTGTACGGAACACACCTGGCGGAGTTGAAAGAACAACGCTCAAGAAATAACAGCCGATCCGACCATATAAGGAGGATCCTCGAGGTCGTTCGCGAAGCATCATCCGCGACAACCAGGATCAGAGGACAGCACGAGATTTAAGACAGCAAGAGCGAAGAGAGCAAGAGCGAAGAAAGCATGAGCAAAGAGAGCAGGAGGCGTGACAGAGGGAGACTGAAAGGGAGAGAAGAGAGTTTTTGTTCCAACAGGAAGCATAGATTAGAGAGATGCAGCGAGCACGAGAAGAAGCAAAACGGATGGAAGAGTTTCTGCAAGCTGCAGATATTACTCGAATTACAGAGGAGCAGAGGAGACGAGACCTCGAGTTGCAGCAGAGGGCTCACGCAGAGAAGCAGCGCCAAGTCTAGTGGCAAAGGGCAACGGAAGTTGACCAGCTCAGGCGCTACGAGCTGCAGCTTAAAAATAGCCCAGGTGGAAGCTCGTCATCGAGTAGAGGCAGTGAGACAGTTGCAACAGGCGCAATCATTTAGCTCCTGGGGAACTCAGCTGCTTCCGGGGCTCAGCACAGCACTGTCTCTACAAGTGCAGCAGGCACCACCCTTCTTGGGACAACCCGCACCGTCGAATCGATGATATGCAGTCGACGACACTTGGACTATCCTGGGAAATTGGGTTAAAATGCCTGCGGAGATATGGGTAGCGGTCTTACGCCGCACGTACCGAGACCAACTTCGTTGGGACGGTGAACAATTAGAACAGAGGAAAGAAGCGTTGTAAGGAGATTTCGGAACAGAGAAAGGATAAGGAGTGACGATTCAGGAGCTGCGGGGGGGGGGGGGGGCAAGAGTATCGCAGAACTACAACGGCCAGGACGAAAGAATGGAGACGGGAGAGGACTACTACGGAGAGCAAGGCCTGACCAGGCCGCCGCACAGTGGGGCCATTTGAAAGAGTTTACACAGAAATCTTGATTCAATTTGAGATACAGAGGAATGAGCTGAAACTTGGTGAAAATCTTCGTTTTTTAGTGTACTTTCCAAATCCGAATCTCTCGGAAAGATTCATTTGAAGGGTTGAAAATGGCGGTCTGGTATAACTCAAACAATCAAAAATATCATCACGGAAAAGCAGTTATATGTCCTTAAGACTCGCTGGAAGAAAAAAATAATGAGCAAAAAAGCTTATTCTTGTGTATTTTTTCCTGCTAAACACGAATCTACCATTGTTTTCAGCCTACGTAGCCCACGTTCTTCAATAACCTCAAAAAGCAGTATTACGCTGTAAAGACTCGCAAATATAAGCAAAAAATTAAAGAAAAAGCTTATTTTATGTATTTTATCCCACTAATCACTAATCTTACTTTATTTTACGTCCTCTAAAACGTTTGTCTCGAACTTTAAATAAATACCTCATTAATGCAGATAAACATGATTCAAAATTGCAGGGGTGGTTACAAAGCTTTGAACTAGCTTAATGACTATGCATTTTACCTTGCTAATCTTAAATTTAATTATTGTTTTGGCTCATATTTTTTGTCTCAGACATTCCCTTAAATAGTTATATTATTATTTCGGTTGTATTTACAAGTTTTATCAAAATTTGTCAAGTTTTGATGAATTTTGTCCATGCAAACAAATTAAAATTTATGCTATGTATATATTATTAAAAATATTAAAATATAAAAATTTATTTTTTAAATAAATAAATATTAAAATGTCTAATATAATCATTAATCTATAAAGAAAATTTTTTTTACAAAAGTATGTTACGTTATAAAGTTCACTTAATACATTCGTTTAGGAGAATACATTTTAATACTTGCAAAAGACGATTTTGCTTAAGTTTACGTTTACAGCGTATTATGCGCTGTATCGTTCTTTTGTTGTCAGTGATTCTAAGGATTTACCAAATTATTGTTAATACAAAATTTATACATGTATATATTCATTCATATATGTAATATATGAAATTATCAAAACTTCACAAAAGTAAATATTAGGTTTAACGCCGATTTATCCGTTGCGGTTAGTTTTAAGCCGACTTATTTAGAGTTTAGTTAGTGAGAAAAGTTATTCTAAGCAACTTAAATATGAGTTGGTATACCATAAAGGTAAAGGATTTGGTAGAAGTGTTAAAACATAAGCAGAATTTAGATTTTGTAACATAAAAAGATTCTGTAGTGCTGTATGTTTTGGACAAGTTTTATTTAGACACCTACGCTGTTCCTGCTTCTCAATTCGGTTGCACTACACCAGTATACTGGTAGTCGTCTCAAATTTAGTACTCCTTTTGGCATGGTGGCATCGAAGGTTTGCGTGATATTACTCATCACCTGCTCAGCTTTGCTGTTCGCCGACCCAGACAGCTGCATGTCCTATAGTGCCAGCAAAAATACTTCTTTGTCATACTTCTTCGCTTTCCAAATAATCCTGTTAGTTTTTGTACTCGTGTTTGTTTCTCGCATATACTTACCTAGCTCTATTATTATCGCCTGGTGGTCACTATTTGTATAGTGTTCACTTACCACCCACTCGCCAACTAAGTCAATCAGACAGCTGCTAACATACGTCAGATATACTATAAATCGTGTGCCTCCTCTTCTGAAGGTTTGGGTGCAGCCTTTATTGGCTAATATTAAATCTAGAGGAGGGAATGCCTTCAGAAGCACATGCCCTCTTCGGTTAGTCCTTTGGCTGCCCCACTCTACTGCCCAAGCGTTAAAGTCACCGACAATTATAACTGGCTTTCTTTTTTTGATATCCTGTACCAATTTAGCGCACGTAAGGCATAGCAACTGTCGATATGTATGCCCGCCATTTTTGCTTGCACAAAACCTTCTACCCGCGTAGCTGATTTTTTCTGGAGAGCAGTATCCCTGCATGCCCAGATCGCCGCTTTGCCTGATCTATCAGATTTCCATGTTGGCTCTTCAAGTTTTCTGTATTGCTTGCACACAATGGCTACCTCTACCTTATGCTCACGGACATACTGGCAAAGAAGGTCCTTAGCTACTTGACAGGGATTGAGATTAAATTGTACTATTTGCATATTCTCTTTTTCGCTACTCTTAATGCTGTTTGATTAGCTGGACATGCGTAACTACTCTCAGCATGGCCAGTTTTGTCTACTTCATCTTCTCTCCGACAGAGAATACAGCTTTGCGTGTTGTTGCAGCTGTTTGCTGCATGTCCTGATGTGCCGCATTTGAAGCAGCATTGACTTGTGTGTCTGTACACATTTTAGCAATAGTCCAAAGCCCAAGCATTTATAACATCTAAGTGGTAGCCTTGTGGTAGTTTTTTTGTGATTTAGGCAGAGCAAGCTCAATTGTCCCTCAAACACAGGATCCCCACAGGTACTATAGTTAAACAATACTTCCGTGGGGCCCGGTAACTAGCCTAGTTGGCTTATTCTTTGAAGTTTGACATTTCCATATATCACCCATCCACCAAGGTGATTAGGGGTGCAGGATTAAACTCGCCTTCTTCATTCTGCATCGTCCGGTCGTCTGCTTCCTGCAGCATCGTCCGGCCATCTGCTTCAAGCAACATCAACCGGTCATCCTCTGGACAGACTCAATCCTGACACCTACTTTCCTCTGCATCGAGTAAGGGAGTCTGGGCTCAACTCAGTTATCTACGTTCCTCAGCATTGGTCTGTGGAGCACTTAGAGGTACTCAACCCTAGCTCCTACATTTCTCTGCATCGGGCAGGGGAGTGAGGACTCAACTCTGTGACCTACGTTCCTCTGCATCAGTCCGAGGAGCGCTTCATATCTACTACTTAGTGGCCTTCATCTAGCAACAGTTTTCTCAGCTGTTTCGCCTTGTCCTTCCCTTCTATTCTCTTGGTCATTTCTAAACTTCTTGAGAATGGTTCTTACGTAGTTGTTTACTGCACACCAACCATCCTTCGACGTCAGCATAGCTGTTATCATTGACTCAGGTATCACCCTAGACTGAAGGTAATACTCGAGTTCTTCTCATCTCCTTTCATATCGCAAACAGTCACAGAAGACATGCCTTGCATCTTCATTTGTTTCCAAACATACTGAAAAATTCGGGTTGTCTTCTATATTGAAGCGGTATAGGTAGGCTCGAAAGCACCGATGTTCTCTCAAAAACTGTATAGTGAGAAAGTAATTCACTTCCGCGTGTCGTCTTTTGGTCCATTTAACAATACGCAGTATGAGGTGGTGCGTCCATCGCTCCTTTTCACTGGAGTCACATCGTCTTTGCCATTCAGCTAGGGTTTGTTCCTTCGCGGATTTCCAAACTTCCTTTTACTCATCACGCCGGCTTTCTTCATACATATTCTTTCGTACTGTTGTTAGAAGATCAATAGGCGGCATACCTGAGATAACGCACACTACATCTTATGATACTGCTCGGTAGGCAGAAGCGACCCACAATGTACTTCACCTATAAACTGTTTATGACAGCTTTCGTGCGTAGGACTTTACCAACATAGCGTCCGCCCATATTGAAGCACCGTATAACATAATTAATATAAACTTTAGACATAGAATAATTTCTACGAGCAATTTGAATTACTTTATTGTATTGTGCCGATGTTTCAAAAGATTTAAATTTTTCCTCTTCAGGGCATCTAAAAATAACAAAATTGGACACTAATCACTAAAGTCTTAAGTCTTAGAACAAACGAATTTGAACTAATAAAAACGAACATGTCATACCGATAAAATACATGAAAAACATTTCGTTGTCACATGTCGACTAAAGCACAGGTGTCCAAGGTATTACTAAAATTTAAATCGTCAAACACGTTAAATACACGAATTGAAGGTTAGTTATAATTGTTTTATACCGTTATGTTTTAAACTTTACGAGAGATAGTCGCACAGAGATGTTTATTGTTGCTCGCAAACATGTTATGCTCCGAGCAACGATTTGACGTATACTGTCAGACATATAGAGTGCAAGGCCTTTTATACAGACTCGTTATAAGGCCAAGGAAATCTTTCCAAGAGGAATTACATACCGATGAGCAGAGCATCGAGTTTAAATAGGAGCAGAGAATTTACCAAAAACATGCCACTTTACCTTTCGTAATAATTTTTTCTGAAAATAGACGAAAAAATGGGATTCCTTTTGTTCCATTGACCCAAAATAAATAAAAATAATTTAAATAGCTGTAGTAGATGCTGAGAAATGTTAATGCAAATATAGGTATCGTGTGCGCCGCGCGCCCCTATTACTGTATATATGCGTCTCCTCCGCCGCTGCTTCGTCCCCCACCACTCGACTATGAGCGCGGACTCGGCCAATTTTCGCGAACTTTATGACGGGTTTTCGCATGCTTCCAGGCACTTGATCAAAAAACTGAAATCCACGTTTTGTAGTGCACGATGTCAACTTTTCGACCCTTTTTTGAAATTTCAATCGGACTTACGGTAAAGCATACAGGTCTGCCGGAAAAAAATGCACCGCAAACTTTGAATCCCGATTTTAAGCAAACTAATAATCCGACATCACCCAACCTGCACATATAAAGAACATTATAATTTCTACTGTTTCCTAAAATTTTAGCGCTTCTGCTCAAAAAATGACGGAGCTATCAATTTTCAAAAAAACAACTAATTTTCCAGTTTTTCCGAATTATCTCAGGACCTAATTTTCCAATTGAGGCGTTCGACCTCTTATTTTGTAGATATTTCTATTCTCTACAAATCATCTTGTTAAGTTATTCTGATAGCTTCTTTAGTTTTAAAGTTATAAGCAAAAAAAAAAAATCAAAATCGTGTTTTTTTTTTCAATAAATTTTTAATAACTAACAATAAGAAACGGAAATGCAAGTGAAAAACATATACCTTTATATCTGCTCATCGTCCCTTACATGATCGCACAATCGGCTTGCTGCAACAAATTATGTCACAATAAAGCAGTTTTAAATCCCTACAGCCTGGCCTATAGCGCTGCCCCATTCTACTGCCCAGGCGTTAAAATTGCCTGCTATCAGTACCGGTTTTCATTCTACAGCATCCTGTACTAGCCAGTCCAACAGTTGTCTGAATTGTTCTATCGGCGCGTTAGCAGAAGCATAGCAGCTGTAAATGTGTACGCCTGCAACCTTAGCGCGTTCGAATCCTTTATAACAGCTTGTCATTTTCTCCTAAAAAGCGGCGTCTTCGCATGCCCATATCGCCGCTTTACCAGTACTGTCCATTTCCTACGATGGTTTGTCCAGGTGTCTGTATTGTTCACAGACGATGGCTATGTCGATCTCTGTCTTACGGACATACTGGCTCAGTAAGTCCTGTGCAGTCGCAAAGTGGTTAATATTCTTTGTTTGTCAGTGGATTCTACTGCAGCTCGGTAATCTAGGCATGCGTAGCTACCAGCTGCGTGGTTACTCCTCCCACATGTGCCTTCTTTGCAGAGTACACATTTGTGTCATTTCTTACACACCTTTGCTTTGTGCCCATCTTTTCCACATTTGAAGCAAAGCTTACTTCTATCTTCAGTTACTGTGCAGTTCCTGCCGATATGACCAAAATCTAGGCATTTATAACACCTAAGCGGCTTGTTTTTGCGGTTAGCCACCCGGATCCTACAGTTGACCAATCCTATTTTGATCTTCTGTAGCTTAATAAGCTTTTTGCTTGCCTTTTTCTCCTTTTTCCTTAACTTTCTTGTGACGACTTTCTGCCACATTGCCTTTTTAGGTTGATTATCCTCTACTTTATTTCCTCCATTTCTATCCTGTGGAGTAGTTAGGGCTTTCTTTGTTTAACATGCTTTCTGAGGTCTAAGACTTAGGGTTGTTTGGGTTTTCCTCCCCTGAGTTCCCGGGCGTTGGCATTGCTATAAGTTATCATCTGCCATGCAGAGATTCCTACAGCTAGCTCTTATGCTTCGGGCAAGATCTTTAATGTGTTTGTGCACATTGTGCCTGTCCTTGACATAGTCAATTAATTCCTCGATTCTGCTGCTAAGGCGGTCCAAGTACGCATTCTTTTGCGTTACGCAAACAGATCTTTTATCTCTGTCTACATCAACATCCAATTCCATATCATTTGCGTCTCTACATGCAGCAGGGGTCAGGTGACTAACCTATGCGACATCTAAGTGAGTTTGGCCCTCTTAATCTCCATGAGGCCAGCGCGGACCACCGGTGCTTTCACTTGATCGGAATTGGTGGCGGGACAGGGCTCTGTGGCTTGACCCGCTTACGGTAGTAATGTTATTAACTCACTATCCATGTTTGATTTATCTCCGGGGTTTCTTCCCCTAGCCTGTTTGGTCCTTGGAGCATATTTTATTTCTGCTCTACCCTTTGGCCGGTTGAGGGGACCTCAACGCACCAATGAGCATTCCCCTATCCGCCACCCAGGGGACGCGCCACATACGGGGTATCGGCATTCCCGCAGTGTGTATATGGGTGTGTGGGTGTGGGTGTGTCAATAAATGAAATAAATATATTATTCGTGGCAATCGCACACGTTTTATTTTTCCGAATTCTTTCAACCAATATTTCACTAGAAGAAATTGAGGGGATATAACAATATTCCGAAAATACTTGTATGATTCCAATTCTTCCTTCTAAATATTACGGAAATATTTTATGCTGTGTGGAATAGCTGTCACAGGAGTAGGACTGAAAAAGACCCGGATGCGTCTTTTAGTTGTGTCTTGCCCGCGGAGCTCTCCCTCTGCTCGTTACAATATACATAAAATACCTTTTCTTTAAACGCAAAAAACGATGTCGTTTACCCAAATTTTCAGTTAATGTACACTGCAATAATACGTGTTAGCACATGCCATTTCTCTTTCATTGAAAAAAACAGTAGATGGATCATCTTTTAACGTGCCCGCTCAGCGTTCACTCTTTTGTTTAATACTGTGGGCTCTTTGTACATGATAAAAACGAATCGTTTAATAAATAATTATTCGATAATTGAATACATAATACGTTATGGAAAGATAGTATATTACGATACATGTGACTTAAACAGCCCATTATTACACGGCGTGTAATAATGGGTCGATTTGAGTCATAAGTATCGTATACTATTTTATAGCATCTGCCTGCCCTAATGCCGTTATGTCACAACTATCCGTGACATAAACAGTCCTGTACTGTACAGTGCGGTTAGCATCCGAGCCTAGCGAGGACGATAAAGCACGGTGCAATAAAGGACTGTTTAGGTCACGGTTAGGCGTGACTTAAACACGGACTTAGGTCACGCAGTGCTATAAAATATATTAAAAGAACAATGTTCTTCTACTGATTTTGCGTTTTTTATGCCTCACTTCTCAAAGCGATGCAAGGTGGCTACCCCGGCTGTAAGACTGTTTGCAGCGGGTTAGTTTATATTTTTGTTTTTCAGAAAATTGTTCTATCCATACTTTCAATGTTGATATAATATAATAGATTAAATCGAGTAGACAAAATAAATTATGTAAAGATTTATTATAATTTACTATCATACTATATTTTTTAGGGAGAACCTTTCCTGCAAATGAAAGAAAGACTTTTTAAGCGACTAGATATCCAAGAAAAAGAATTTGAAAAGGTATGTGCACGTATAATTATTATTATTTTTTTTTATAAATATTTACTTCAATATTTTAAATTTGTATTGTGCGTATATAAATATATCGCAAATGTAAGTGAGATTTATAAAAGATTGATTAAAAGTTTCGTGCTTATAGAATGCTAATTTAATGTTCATTTAAATTTCATTTTGTTTTTAAAATTTTTAATTTTTAATTTATAAATTCATTTTGTTTTTCTCAAGTTTTTTTGAGTAGAAGGAAATGTTTCCGGAAGAATAAAATACTGATCGTACACTTCTACTAGTAACATTTTATAAAATAATATAAACAAGGGTCTTTCGATAATTAAATAGATAAGAACTTTCAAGAATACGATATAATCTGTTCGCTCAGACGTTTGGATAAGAAGTGAGCGTCGCGTACATCTGCATACGTAGCGAAAGAGAAGAGGGGAGAAAGAATCTCTTTCCATAGAAACGGCGTATACAAGATCTCTCCAAAAAAGCTTTTTTTTAAAGTACTAGGAATGAATGCCGCTCTTGATTCTATCTCTGTCTAATAACACTGGTAGAAAATCCATTATAAGTGTTGGGCAGCACACCAACGTCTGCTAATATTTTATAAGCATGTAACATGTATTCTCGCTCTCCGCAATATTTACATTTATCCCATGCTCGTCATCTTTTCGTAGTCTCGATCATACTCCTATACATACAATAGCTCGTTTCTATAGCGTTCATATACGTCAAATACATAACATTTACTTAACTAATTACACGCTTAGATTTACAAATTTTCTATACAATGTTCTTAACTCAGCGATTGCTCGTAGCCGACCTATAATATTTTCGCAGATTAAAACGGTTATAATGCCCTTTTCGATCGCTTCGTCGCCCAATGTTACTAATCGATACGCGTTCTCGCGGACTTTTTGCGCGATTTTATACGGACCTTCATATATGTGAAAGAATTTCGAAATCTGCTTCTGAAGTGCATCCGAAAGATACGGCACACGCAGCAACACCTCGTCTCCGATTTTCAATTCGACTTTCGACACTGACTTTTGTGACCTGCATCGCGACTCGAAGGCCCTTTTCAAATTATCATTCGGGTGCTTCACGTATACTTCGTGATCGATCGGTACATTTCTCAGCAGGGGGAACAATTCTTCGATTTTTCCCGCGGCCTTTTATTATAATGCAACTGATAAGGGGTATATCCCGTACTATGATGTGTCGTCAAGTTTAGGCAACTTTCTACAAACTCCACATATTTCGCCCATTTCGTGTGTCGGTCGCTACAATACGTACGAAGAATTCTACCTATCTCTCGCATACTCCTTTCCACCGGGTTTGACTGAGGGTGACGAATCGATGAGAATAACACCTTAATGCCCTGCTCTTCAAGCCTTTGTCTCCACGCGGTAGCCGTAAATTGCGTTCCATGATCTGCTAAGATTCTCTCCGGTTTTCCCACCTTTTCAAAATAGTGCTTT
Source organism: Nasonia vitripennis (assembly GCF_009193385.2). Classification (NCBI taxonomy): domain Eukaryota; kingdom Metazoa; phylum Arthropoda; class Insecta; order Hymenoptera; family Pteromalidae; genus Nasonia; species Nasonia vitripennis. The sequence continues at coordinate 4,418,047 of NW_022279588.1, forward strand.
TGCAGCTTAGTCCAACATATCTGCGTCGTTGCGCGTTTTATCGGATAAATGGTCACAAGCTTACTAAACACGTCCTGCAAAACAAACAGGTATTGTACTCCCCCAGTAGATCGCGGTAACGGCCCAAAAAAATTCACAGACACCAACTCGTTTGGTCGCGACGCTTTCAAGAATTGATAGCTCCCCTCCTTCTTATTATTGAGATATTTTACCCTTTGACATACATCGCAACTACGGGTGAAGTTATTGACATCGCGCCTCATCCCACGCCAATAAAAGAATCGCTCGAGATACTTCAATAATTTATATGCACCTGCGTGCCCAAACTGCTCATGCGTGCACTTAAGTGTCGTCATGACCATCGTGAGCGGTAAAAACAATTTCCACGCGTCTGCGGCCTTATTCCTTATATAGTATATGCCTTGCTCCTCCCGCAACTCCACACTTTTAGGTTTACTCGCTATCATTCCCTTTAGATGTTCATCTTCGCGCTGACGGTCCTTTACCCTTTTTAATTCGCTAACTAGCTCCGGTTTCATCTGCAATGCTTTTAACATATTAACTGTTAATAATTCATTCGTGGGCTCCGTTTCGACACGAGATGCCTCCCTCATACAATTCCATACCAATAAATTCGGGTACCCATCTGAGCTCTCGCCGCGCAGATTTCGGCTAAAAAAATCCGCGACCACATCCCTTCCTTTGCAGTGTGTAATTTCAAAATCATATTCCTGCAAACACAGTATCCACCTCATTAACCGCGCGCTACTAAATTGTGAGGACAATAGAAATGTTAAATTCTTATGGTCGGTTATGATGTGAAATCGCGTTCCCATCAAATAATATCGGAATTTCAGTATCGAATAGATCACTGCCAACAACTCTTTTTCAGTCACTGTGTAATTTCTTTCAAATTTCGTCAAAACACGAGATACCAAAGAGATTATCCTCGGACTGTCGTCGTGATCCAGCATATATAAAATTCCCGATATCCCTATATCACTGGCGTCGGTCTGTACTCGAAATCTCACACCCGGGACATAGTGGCTTAAAACCACACATTCCATGAAATTCCTTTTTAACTCTCGAAAAGCTCTCTCGTGCTCGTCAGACCAATTCCAATCACCAGCTCCTAGCAGATTTCTAAACGGCTCGATAAAGTATGCATGTTTAACCGCAAACCGACGATAATATCCCACCATGCCTAGTACCGACTGCAACTGTTTTTTGTCCTTGGGTGGCTCGAGCTCATTAAGCGCTTGTAATCTTTCCGGGTCGGGCATTATACCCTCCTGCGTCAAAATAAAACCCAGAAACGGTACCGATTCTCGAAAAAAGAGCGACTTTTCCAAGCTTAGAGTTACTCCATGATCCATCAAACGGCGAAATAACCTATCCAGGTGCCCCACATGTTCCTCAAAAGTTCGCGATGTAATCAATAAATCATCGACGTAGGCGCTTACGAATTCGTCGAGTTCGGGACCCAACACAAAATCTAACGCTTTTATAAAGTCTGCGCCGGAATCCTTCACGCCGAATGCTAACACATTGTACTCGTACATACGCCCGTTGTATACGAACGCAGTGTATTTCTTAGACTCCTCACTTAAAGGCACTTGCCAGTAACCCTTGACCAAATCCGTCGTTGACAAATATTTTACCCCTGCTTGCTTTAAAATTAATTCCTCAACTCGTCGCGGTGCCTCGTGACAAGCCGATATAATTTGGTTCGCCCACCGTGCATCTAAAACTGGTCTAATCTTATCGTTTTTCTTTTTAACGATTCGCATCGGATTACAGTATTCGATGTTCGCTCTTCTAATCACGCCCATTTCCTCCATTTTCTCTATTTCTCTATCCAGCTGGCCTTTTTGATGTAACGGGACCGGTTGCAACCGTTTCAAAAAAGGTTTCTCTTTCACTACTCGAATCTTATGTACAAAGCCCTTGATACGGCCTGGCCTATCTGAAAATACTGCACTATTTCTCAAAAACAGCTGTAACACGATCGATCTTTGCGCTGAAGTCAAATTGTGTAGCGTTTCAACATATTTCTGTATGTGTGCCCTTACGTCGTACGGTGCCTCGATTTCGTTATGTCCCGTGCTCTTTGTCGATAAACTCTTGCAAGCCCCTTCGTCATATACACCCCCCATGCTCGATATCTCGCAACACCCATCTCTTTCCTGCTCACTATTAATTCCTTTCTCTGTCTCGACTACCCGTAATTGCAAACTAAAACAAGGTTCAATCTCCCCTTTATCGTTCGCGTGAGACTCTCCCCTGTACGAGATCAACCCATCCGGCACTCTCTCTCCGCAGAGCTCGAACGTTTCGTCTTTAAAATTTATTATTCCTCCATTCTTCGCAAGAAAATCTGCGCCTATAATCACTTCAGCTGATAATCCGGGGACCACAAGATACGTATACTCGATGTCAAATTTCCAGTACTTCGCGCTCAAATATACTTTCTTTCGAATGCTTATGGCTTTTTGACTGACTGCCACGCACACCGATAAATTGCTTACCGGCAATTCAGGTATCTTCGCTCCGGTTTTTTCGAGATCTTCGTAGAATTTCTGGGATATGCAAGTGATGTCGCTTCCTGAATCTATTAACACCGAGACACCTTTCCCCGCTACGCTGGCTTGCATACGCGGACTTACTACACGAGTCTCTAATCGCGCATCCGTATTCCCATGCTCGGCTTCCACATCCCAACATAAATCTGCTATAAATTCGGAGCGCTGTAAGGCTCGTATGGGATATGTGTTTGGGCTGTTATTCTCACGTGTGGCTCGAGTATCGCGATTGTCATTGTTATTGTTTGGGCCTGGCGTCAAGCTGTTTCGTATGTTCGGCGGTGGTTGCGTCATGTCGGGTATTGCGAAATGTCTGCTGTTTTCCTCAAATGTTTGCTCTCGCCAATTTTCTTGCCATCGTGTCTCTGGGCCATCTCGCGACTGTTGACCGGCGTAATTGTTATTGCGCTTATAAGAATTGTTCCTCCGTATGTGATTAATTTGGGGATTACCGTGTTGTTGTTTATCCTGCTGCGCGGCCGATCTCGGGTAATTACCATTAGTCAGTGTATTCTACTGCAGCTAACGCATACCGCGCGCGTTGTGGCAACTGCTTAATAATCGTATAATGAATCTCATAGTCATCTAATCGCGGAGAAATGTACTTAGCCGCACGGACTTGCTCGTTAAAATATCCGCGTAGGGATCGGTCAGATGCTCTAAATTTTTTACTCGTCCATTTCGCTTTGAACTTTATGCGCGCCTCAACCCCGTAAAATTCACTCAAGAATATCGTCTTGAAATGTTCAAACGAAATGAACGGGTTGAACCGTGCTTCGAACCACACGCGTGCTCTCCCCTTCAACGCGTCCTCGACTATTAACAATTTCTGTTCCGTCTTTGTCCTTTTTCGAGCGAAGTATTTCTCTAATTTTTCAATACTGGGTTTCCATTTTCGCCATCGTAAATTGGTAGTACAACCGAGATACTGAGGAATTCAAAATGATTTAAAATACCGCTTATTAAATCTAGATTGAGATTATCAACCGCCTTTTTATCATTATTTCGTCCATTATTATCCGGATTCTCGAAATCCTCGGTCGAATTGTGATTATTATTTGAACGTCCAGGCGAGGTCTGGCTCCCGTTAGACTGCGTGCTTCTACCATTGCGATTATTTCCGCTTGAACTTGAATCAAGCCTGTCCATTAATTTCTTGTTTAGCTCCTTCAGTTCATCGAGCTGTTTACGCAATACTTTGTTTTCGTTTTCGGACGCTGTCGATACGGCCGATAGTCGTGCTACCTGCTCTTTCAATTCATCAATGTCTGCGTTAGTCATCTTCTCTATATCGCTACCTTTACCGGTTCGCGTTAGTACCGTGCGAGGTCAGATTGTAAATAATAACTATTGACTAATTTAGATTTTAATTTTATACACCTTATGTCATCAAATTGTCCTACGTCATGCCCTTGCGTTGAGCGCCATGTAATATTTGCGTGGTTTGGATATTTAATGTACATATAATTTATAAGAAAGATATATCTCGTTCATGACATAGGATTTGATGACATAATTGTAATTATATAAAATAGTAGAACGCAATACAGAGCTATATTACCACGATAGTTCTCGCGAGATGTCTCGTATTTTACACGCACACACACTCATACCACTTATACTCACTCTTGTTATACGTCCAAAAGACGTGGTCAGTATAATGTTAAATATTTATTATAGTCAAAACGAATTTTCCAACGAGATATTGCCACGTCCCTCGTCGCCTATAATAAGTACGACACTTGCTTGCGGATCTCCAGCCCGGAGAGCTGGAAGGCCGATCTGTCTGTGGGAAGCCGTGCAAGAGGAGAACCGCTGAGGTCTTGGTTTGCTCCAGATGTAGATTCCGTGTGGATGTCTGTCGACTTTTGATTCACCGGTCTTCGTCCTTGGCCTTTCCGCTCAGAAACTCTTGCCTTCGCACAACCGTTCTCCGTCCGTTCCAATAAACCCTTTCGGGTCACTCTGGTTATCCGCTGGGATCGCACTTTTGCGCAGGAGCCTGTTCGTCGCTGGCCTCCTCGCTCTAATCTGACCTGTTCGGCTTCGCGTTGTCTACAAATCACCTCTCATAACCCATACATACATACCGATACCTACATTTCGTCCTGCGCACGTCTCGTCCTCTCCTACTTCGCAGACGCGGGATTTTCGAATATGTTGAATGGCCTTCAGACCGTTACATTGTAGTTGAGCACGACTGCCAGTCGGTGGCGCTCTCACACACGTAAAGACCTATCCGTCATGCACAAGAGAGTGTAGCGACTTGGCAACGCCGCGTTGCCGTACGTAACCTCGCCTCGGTGGTAGCTGTCAGTGTGTCCGTGTCCGCAGTAAAAATGTCAAACTTTCGTGCAAAAAACGGACGTTTTGCAAAAAAGAAGGTGGATGTTAAGCTAAAAAAAGATGTTTTAGCCATGTTAGAAGCCAGAAAAAAGCGATCAAGAAATTCCAAAAAAGAAGATTGTAGTGATAGCACAATATTCGAGGGATGTCGAGTTGTTAACCTCAAAGAGTTTGCTCGAAATTTGAAGTGCAAAAACTGTAAACAATTATTAGATCTAGAGCACAGTCTTGATGAAAAACGGTCTGGGCTATTGAGTACATTTACAATTATATGTGATAATTGCCAATTACGGAATGGTGTGTCTACTAGTGGAAAATATAACAACGAAGGGAAAGTTTATTCTAACGTGAATACAACAGCTGTACTTGGTAAGTACTATGAAGATTTTTGAAAAAATGCTAGGTAGATATACAGGGTGAGTCATTTTAATATTTAATCTCAATTATCTCGTTGGCAAAGCATGCCAGTGAAAAAAGTTTCGGGTAAAAGTTTTAGGATTTTTCCCTGGCTATCTGATGATGACCTTGACAATGTCATTGAGCATGACCTTCAAGGTCATTTGAAGGTCAAGTCGATTTTTTCAAATAGAAACCCCTACTTTTGGCACCAGAAATGGAAAGAGCGGGAAATTTTACGTTCGAACATGTGATTTTGGAAACAAATCATCTTTTGTGCGGAAATTACCTTTGACATCAGCCGAACCCAGGATGCACCATCGAGGAGGTTGTCAAAAGGATTTAGCATCCCATTTTTTGTTTTTTGTTTTATTTTTTTTTATATTTTTTTTTATTTGTTTTTTTTTTGTTCTTTCCCTTTTTGTTATTTTTTTGGTATTTTTATGGAATGTTAACTGGAGTTAACCATTGATTAATTGTTCGAAATTACCGCCGTTTTGTTGGATGCAAAGATCAAGTCGAGCTCTGAATTGTCTTATGGTTTTAAGTAGAACATCTCGAGGGATTGCTGCACAAGCTGTACGAATGCGTTCGATTATATTATCTCGCGTTGTTGGCCGTTGAGCATAAACAACATTCTTAAGATATCCCCATAAGTAAAAATCGGGAGGGGTTAAATCAGGTGAACGAGGGGGCCAGGCAACTGGGCCACCTCGCCCAATCCACCTGCCATTGTAGCGGGTGTTTAAATAATCACGAACAATGCGTGCATAATGTGGTGGTGCTCCATCTAATTGGATCCACATTCTTAGCCTTGTGGCTAGGTCTACATTTTCTAGTAATTCAGGTAAAATGTCTCGAAGTAATCTCAAAAAGTTTACCCCATTCACGTTCTCTTCAAAGAAATAAGGACCAATCAAATAGCCATTGATGATTCCACACCAGACCATAACACTCCAGCGGTGTTGATTGTCTATGGGCCTGAACCAATGAGGATTTTCATCTGACCAATAATGGCAATTATGTCTATTCAATTCTCCAGTGTTTCTGAATGTTGATTCATCTGAAAAAAGAACGTGCCTAAAAAAGTCTTGATCTTGTTGAATCATTCGTATTGCCCATCGACAAAAACGTACTCGCAAAATCATATCATTTGGAGTTAACTGTTGTGTTAATGTTATGTGATAAGGATGATATCTTCTCGCTCTCAATATTCGGGATGCTGTTGATTGAGGTATACCTATTTCTCTTTCTATTTGTCGAGTACTAATGTGAGGATCAAGATGAATAATCGCTAGAATGGTAATAACACGAGGATCGTTTTCGTCGTATTCATGATGACGGCGTTGACGAACAAAAGCTCCATTTCGAGCTCTCTGAGTTAAGGTTTGAATAGTAACATTACTTGGGTGTCTCCTATTGGGATAGCGTTCAGCATAAAGTCTGGCAGCTGCAGCATAATTATTTCGACTTTCTCCCAAAATCATGATCATATCAACGATTTCGTTGGGACCATAATCAGCCATGATCAAAATCAAAATAATTTGTTACAGACCAGTAAACAGGGAAACAGATTTTTTTTCAATAATAATTATCGATTTACAAGAAGTAAAAAACACGATTAAGCTTTTCTGCACTAATTTGCTATCTACATAACTGTTAAGAGTAGTTCACTCTCAAAAATTGACACTAATACAAAATAATGGAATGACTTAACTACATCAAGAATTTTGAAAATTGACACTAATACAAAATAATGGAATGACTTTGAAAATTTTTGAAAACTGAAAAAATTACGAAAATTTTAGAAAATATTGAAAATTTCTGGAAATATTGAAAATTTTTTCATTTTTGAACGCATGTCACTCTCTTTTCATTTATGGGGCTAAAAGTAGGGGTTTCCATTTCAAAAAATCAACTTGACCTTGAAATGCCCTTGAAGATCCTGTTTAACGACAGGGTCAAGATGACCATTCGTCAGCCGGGAAGAAAACTGAAAACTTTTGTGGGTAACATTTTCTCCTTGAATGCATTCGAGTTCAGCTAACCAGTTGTACTGTTATCGGCATGACCAATGACCTTGACCATTGAATTCAATGTCAAGGCAAGGTCATATTCAAACGTAAAATTTCCCGCTCTTTCCATTTCTGGTGCCAAAAGTAGGGGTTTCTATTTGAAAAAATCGACTTGACCTTCAAATGACCTTGAAGGTCACGCTCAATGACATTGTCAAAGTCATCATCAGATAGCCAGGGAAAAATCCTAAAACTTTTATCCGAAACTTTTTTCGTTGGCATGCTTTGCCAACGAGATAATTGAGATTAAAGATTAAAATGACTCACCCTGTATATGTTTGACTGTGTAATATGTATACATATTGAAATAAAAACACAATTTTGACAGGTACTATTCACTCTGGACAAGGTTTTACGTCTCTACAAAAGTTATTCTCGTGCATGGATATCCCTATGATGACAGAAAAAGTGTATAAAAAATATGAAAAGGAAGTTGGATATGCGATTGAAGAAGCTGCCCAGGAGAGTTGTAGACGAGCAGCCCAAGAAGAAAGAAGTTTAGTTATAGAAAATGCTGAAAAGCTGTATTACTTATTGTAAGAAAAGTGCTTATAAGTATGCAAGTATGCAAGTATGCAAGTATCCAATACTTACAAAAAACTGATTGACATAAGAATATTTGTTAAAGCATGATTTGTAACATGAAGTGCAATTAAAAATTGTTTCAAATGAGTTGTATCGAACAAAGCAAATATGGTTTCACAGTCAAGTCTCTTAGAAGAATATGAAAGGTTTTATCGAATATGCCAATTTTTGTAAAAAAGGTGTATACGGAGAGAGTTGACTGTGAATACATGTTTATATTCTACGAAGGAAAGGTTTTATCAAATATGCCAATTTTGTAAAAAGGTGTATGGAGAGAGTTGACTGTGATTACATGTTTGTACTCTCCGATGAAATCTTTTGTAGTGTTTGAAGAGATTTGAGTGTGAATGCATATTTGCTTTGTTCGTTAAAACTTATTTGAAGAAAATTTATATTTGTATTATTTGTTGAAATCAGATTTTTGTACCTATATTAATTTTACTTTCTTATGAAAAAAAAATGAACTTGTGTATTAATATTTGTAACAAATAGATTTTCGACCTATTATAGATTATCATTATAATTGTATATATGAAATTTACTGTAATTTTAACAGTTTCTACCACGATCAATTTATATGTACTGATTTTTTACTTTAATTTTACTAATTTCTATTATAATCAATTTATGTATACTGATTTTTTAAAATAAAGATTATGTATGATTCTTACAGACCTCCAGAGATTGTCCAGGATTTATACCCTCATATACAAGACCTTCGTCTTTCAATGAATACATCCAGCATTTCGTCCATTCCAGATCCAAACCAAAATAACAATAACAATGAAACATTTTTCGATGAATCCGTAGGAAAGATAGTAAATATAATCGTCTCTTACGATATGGGTTGGAGTAAGAGGGGAAACGGAAAATCGTATGATAGTTTAAATGGCTATGGGACTATTATAGGCTTTCTTACTGGCAAGATCTTAGACTATACGACACGCAATCGTAAATGCGCTAAATGTGATGCAGGGCAGCCTAAAAACAATCATGATTGTCGAAAAAATTTTTCTGGTAGCGCGAAGGCTATGGAAGCGGAAGCAGGTGATTTTTAGATTAATAGAAGCAATATTCTAAAAGAAAAAAATTTACAAGTTAAAGTAATGATAGGCGATGATGATAGTAGTACAATTGCGTCGATTAAAAGAAATAGTTCAGAAATTATTCATAAATTATCGGATAAAAATCACTTAGTGAAGAATTTCGGTAAAGATCTGTATAATTTAGCAAATAATTATAAGGAACTGAAAAGACAGAATGTAATAAAGCATATAAATAAATGCTTTTCATATGCAATCGCACAAAACAAATCTCAAACTATTGAACTTGCGAAGAATCTATGTAGTATACCAGATCGCTTATATGCATGTCATGAAAATTGCGGTGACTGGTGCAAACGTAAGGACTCCTCGCTATTTCAGACGGTGAAATTAGTTGATGAAAATTTGCGGTGCAGTTTGGATAAACTTTTCAGTAAATATGCAAACAACGCAGGCAAATTTTTTTTTCCAGCTTTTAGCCAAGCTAATGACTCCGTTAATAATATTATTGCTCATAAAGCCCCAAAGAATATTTGTTATAGTAGAAGTAGTTCAGCTGACGTTAGAGTTGCCAGTGCAATATGCAACAAAAACTATGGAGAGTCATCTATTTTAAATATAAAAGAGAAATTACATTTATCTAAGGGATTGTTTAGTATTAATCATGCATCGCGATCAGATAAAATTAGGCATAAAAGAGCTTTAAAAGCAAAACAAGTAAAGTATAAATTAGATAGAATAGAAAGAGCAAAAGATAGAGAGGCACTGCGAAAAAAAAGGAAAGTCATGAAGGTGTAACTTATAAACCGAATTGTGAAATAAATATACCAAGTGTATCAATTCCTAAGTCGGTTGAAAAACACAATAATTATCAAATTGTATACTTTGACTTAGATACATCTGGTTTAGCGCTGAACATCGCATTATTCAAATAGCTGCAAAGTTTAATCACATTGATTTTAGTGTGTGTGTGTGTGTGTATATATATATATACATATATATATAATGCCTAGCGACCAAATAAGTAGTGCTGCAACTGCAGTCACTGGTTTACACGTGAAAAATAATAATTTGTTCTTAAATGATAAGGAGTTGTTGAGTTATAATTTGAATGATTCATTGATTGCATTTAGAGAATTTTTAGATTTGGCTAAAAGCCCAATATTATTAGTTGCCCATAATGTTAAATTTGATGCTCCGAGACTGATTAAAAATATAAAAAAATGTGATATGGAATCGGATTACAATATTATTATAGGATTTTCTGATACTCTACCTAAAAAAAACATTTCCAAATAGAAAAGGTCCTGGTCAGTTCAAGTTGTCCGTTTTAGCAAATGATTTACTAGGTCCCCAGGACACAGAGCTATTTCACGATGCATTATTCGACGTAGAAATTTTGCAAAAATTACTTTTATATATTGGAAAAGAAAATGAGATAGAAAATCATAAAAAAAGTTTCGATTATTATTCGTCTCAAGAGTTGCAATATACTAATATAAATCTATATTTAAGTCCTTTTAAAACCATTGTATCCAGAGATATATTTAAAAAAATGGCTAATGCAAATTTACGCTACTATAACTTATTGAAAATGTATGCTGAGGAAAGTGAAAGCGCAGTATTACAATGTTTCACTAAAAACTTAGATGATGGGAAAGCTATAGTCACTAAAAATAAAAAAGTACTGACTAAGATTATTGACTTATTAAAAAAGAATATCGGTTCATAAGATTATAATTATTAATTATAACTCGTTTATAAATGTTTAAATAAATAGATATATTTGTTATATAATTAATTCAATGTTATTTCAGAGTCTATACACACACACACATGCATGCATCCGTACGCTCTTTTAGTGCGACGTTGCCACCTACTCGCATGGTTTCCCCTTCCCTTCCTGGCAAATGTCGTGCGATTCAGAAATTTCATAACTTTGTATTAAAATTACTCGGAAACTGTGCGGTCAATCGAACTGGCCCTTCTCTATGATGTTTCAAATTACGTGAACTTTAACATATTCAATTTTTATTAAAGTCTTAAATACCAAATTTCAGTTATCACTGAAAACGTCGTTTGAATACCGCGCCGCCCATTTAAACTAATGTATTATGGGTTGAACTTTAGAGGCTAATATCTCGTTTTTGGGACGGTAAAAGTTGATGAAATTTTTCATACATATGCATATTATAATAATAAACAAGTGTACCAATTTTCATGAAAGTCCTAAATAAATGATTTTTGGGATGAACTACCTTAATACCGATAAATTACGCGTCCATGGACCCTCAACTAAAAGTTATTAGCTTAAGATTAATAAAAAAATTTTTATTCATACAAAATGGCGTTCAAAACAATAAATTTTACTTTTAATCTATAGCAAATTTTTTCTCAATTTATATGGACTTAAAAAAAATTCCTAAGAATAAAAACTGATCAAAGAATACCCTCAAATATTTTCAGAACCGTAAAAAAAAATTTTTGATTTTCCGGAAAGTCTATCGAAAAAACACTTCAGCAATTTTATTCTCAAAAACTATGGATTTTTGTAAAAAATTGTGCAAAATTTTGTAAAAACAAAAAAGTCTTAAAATCAATAAAAAAATATCCATCAATTTTTTCAGAATGTTTAAACAATTTTTAAAAAATTTCATTTTTCGGAAAATCAAAAATTTTCTTTTACGGTTCTAAAAAAATTTAGGTTATTCTTTGATCCATTTTAGGGCGTTTTTATTCTTAGGAATTTTTTTTAAAGTCCATATAAATTGAGAAAAAAATTGCTGAAGATTAAAAGTAATTTTATTGTTTTGAACGCCATTTTGTATGAATAAAAAATTTTTATTAATCTTAAGCCGATAACTTTTAGTTTAGGAATTTTTGAATTAATTTCACGAGTTTTTTCGGTACACTGAGAAGTATAGAATTTGATACATTTTGCTACGCTTAATAAAGTCGTACGCTTTTTCAAAGTCTATAAATAGCTGGTGTATGGCTTCGCAAAATTCCCACTTTTTCTCTAACAACTGTTTTATGGTAAACATTTGATTGCTCGTCGACTTGTTGCGCCGAAATCCGCACTGATAATCTCTTACTATATATTCCGCGAATGGAGTGAGTCTAGCTTGTATTACGTTTGACAGAACTTTGTAGCACGTCGCTAAAAGTGAGATACCCCTATAGTTTTTGCAGTCTGTCTTATCCCCCTTTTTAAAAATCCTTATAATGATAGATTCCTTCCAATTTTTGGGTATTGTTTTTTTTAGATGGCACATACTAGTTTATAGATTTTAAAAGTGAGCTCGACGCTCCCGTATTTGAGTAACTCAACTGGTATAGAATCATTTCCCGCGGCTTTGTTGTTTTTTAGTTTTTTAATCGCGGCCTCTACTTCTGGTAGCTCGGTTCCTTCACTTTGAGTTCAGCAGTGTGAATTTCGTCTCTTAATCCTTCGCTATTTTCGTGCACGTTTAATAATTTATCGAAATATTTTTTTTTACAGTGACAGTAATTCGTTGTCATTTGTTACGAGGTCCCCTTTTTGGTCCTTCATCAATTGCGCTCTATTCCTTAAACCATTTCTCCTATTCTCCTAATTAGGTTCTTTTGATACTCTCGCTTCTTATTTCTGTAGATCGCGCCCGCCCGTTTTCTTACGTTAGAATACTCTTCTACGTTCCTGCCGCTTCTATTGTGTAGGCTATCTTATTTAGCCTTTTTCCGCCTTTTGAACCAGAGTTCGCACTCTTCGTCAAACCATGGTTTGCTCTTTGGCTTTTTCTTTTCACCCAGTACTTTGTTCGCTGCCTCTTTTACCGTTTTTTTTTTTTTTATGTCCCCTTATAAGCTATTTGGTTCGTTATTTCCCTCCGGCGATTTGTTTGCTTCTTAAAGTGCCTGAAACCTGTTATTAATTTCTATCTGGTACCTAATTCGCTTTGCTCTATCTCGTAGTTTTCAATATCGAAGCTTTCTACCTTGTTTGTTCGCTTACTATTTCAATTCGCTACTAATATAGCTCTTAATTTGACTACTACTAGGAAGTGTTCCGAGTCGCTATCTGCCCTTCTATAAGCCCTTACGTCCAGAACGTTAGTATGACGTCTTTTTTCAATGAGAAAATGATCAATTTGATTCTGTGTGGCCCCGTCCGGAGATGTCCACGTTGCTTTGTGTATATCCTTGTGCTTAAAACACGTAGTTTTGATTATAAGATCTTTTGCCGTCGCAAAATTTATGACCCTAATACCGTTATCATTGCTGGCTTGTTGCGGGCTTTCCTTCCCTATAGTAGGCCTAAACATCTCCTCTCTTGGAAATACGAAAAGATGTTTACGCGTACTTCGTCGTACTCATGAGATTCCAGCGCCAATCTTAAAATCTAATTGTACATAAATCTTTTTAAATAAAGCTTGCAAATTAAAAACCGTATCTGTAGCGCCGTAGTGTTAAGTTTAATGAATCGTTCTACCGAAAAAAAATTCAATCGGACTTTTTCTTTTTCTAGAAGTTTGAAAATACAAAATACTTCGTGGTGGATTTGCGAAACTTTTGCGCCGACATCCCCTTAATTATTTGACGTGTCATTGTTAAATATACTGTTAAATATTAGATGTACGCTCTATGGTAGTTAATTCTTGTGGAACGTTTTTGAAATGCTCCAATCAGATTGTCAGATTCATAAATTCTAACCAATCAAAAGCACGACTTCAAAAACGTTTCATAAGAATTAATTACCGTCAAGTAAAAATGAATATATTCAATACAGCTAACATTCTATAAAAGTAGTTATAGCTACTAGTACACAGGACTGGCTTTAAAATTATAGAATAAAATAGAAATAAATTTTGAATATTGAAAAATGTTTTTAAACTCTTTGTAATTATTTGATGACAGTATTAATTATATTAACAAAATCTAACAAAAGAATTATATTAATTAAAGATTTTTTTCATTTACATTTATAAAATGATGCAAATTAAGAGATTATAACATTTATATTCTGTACTAAAATGTAATACATAATACGATATTTACTTTTATATTAAATGATAACGATATCTTCAATCCCTAACGAAAAAGAAAAATAAAAACAATTGAAAAAAAAACGTTATGAACTGCAGATGATAGCAGAAAAATGTTGGAATTGAGACACAGATAACAGTAATCTTTTGTTGTCTTCACTTTTATTTAGTTTGCTCGATACTTCAGTTGGATTTTTTTCAGGTGTAAAATTTTACAATTTAGAAAATAAATTAAAAAATGAATACAACAGACAATAACTATTAATAAGTGAAGACAACAGTTTTTTCATAGTTCAAAGCCGTTTTCTTCATTTTATAATTGCTGTCTTCTACGTTTACTTGTTTGTTAATCAAAATAGCTATCTTCGGATTTCTACACATTTTTCTGAACTTTTTTAAAAACACGTCTTTAATCACATAAACAAGAAAATTAACTTTTAAAAAAGTAAAAGGTTAGTCGAGTTTGATATATTCCGCAACGAAATAACAGATAAAAAAATACTGAGATCAATCAACCAAAGTCAAGTTTATTATATTTAATCATAATGAAGCATCAACATTTTTTTTGGTCAATAAAGGGCTTACTTAACTTAAAGTTAAATTATATACTGATCAATTAGGAAGAATTCTCAAGATACTTACTACCGAACTTGCCATGACCGTTTCATTGTACTTATGGTGTTTTTATGACGTTATAATAAAATACGTAAAGAGAAAATTATAGTTGTTCACCAATAAACAAAATGAAACGGTCATGGCAAGTGACGTAGTAAGTATCTTGAGAGTTTTGAAGTGAATACTTCTATAGGCTCACCGGGTACAGATTTTACTGGGGAGTGAATCGGCGAGCGGCGACCGTCACATCGGCGCGACAGATCAACCGACATGAAAGCAGCGGCAGCTTTTTCCCCCCACCACGCACTCTTCGCCGCGCATGTTAGCATGCTCGCACAGCTTAGCTCTTCCCTTACAAATCAGCCGCCCTTATTTACACACGCTGCAAATGGGTATCGGATTTTCTCGGATTTCGGACGCGCTAATATAGCGTTACCTTTTCATGGTTCTTCAATTTTTTTGTATTAACTAGAAGACGTGACTTTTTTAAGATGCGCTAAATGTTTGCAGGTACAACATTATTGACTTATTGCGGTAAACAATATCACTGTATGACACGCCCTGGCGTAAACCTCGATTTACCGCACGCTCGTGCAAAAATGCACTCTCTAAATCTCGGATTACGGACGTTGTGTCATAAAATATCGTACGACACTATTATTCTTAATATATTTTCTTTTTTTCGTATTATATTTTGCTTATCCTAAATTTACTAGTTGATCAATGATCACTTCACTTAAGATTTTTTGACTCTCTGTCAAAGTTGCGATTAAGTTGGAAAAATGAGGAAATGGCGGCGATTTACGCATCAAAATCACTAAATCAAAAAATTATAAAAATTTATTAAAAATGTCACAATTAAATGTATCCTTGTAGATTAGTACTTTGCACTCAACGAAGACGCATTTGAATTTACTAATTCATTTCAGTTTTGCCGCGAAGACTATAGTATGTATATTTTGAACTCTCGCGTCGAAGACTATAAAGTACATTTGCAGTCCCGCTGCGAAGACTAGTATATTTCTCACTTCTTATACGATTGATTCTCTGGCAACGAAACTATTCAAAATTTTCCAAAATTCCACACCATCTATTTAAGTATTCACTTCTACCGGCTGTCCCCGAAACAATCACATTTTTCTAATTGATCAGTATATAACAACTTAACTTAAGTTAAGTAAGCCCTTTATTGACCACAAAAAATGTTGTTGCTTCATTACGATTAAATATAATAAACTATATCAAACTCGCCTAACCTTTTACTTTTTTTTGACAGTTAATTTTTTGAGATTTTGGTCCTTTTTAGTAAATTTTTTTAGGTATTTCATATTTCTTCTAAAAATAAAATATAAGCATGTCTAGCACCTTTTGACCATGGTTTTATTGTAACATTTTTATCACTAACATGAAATCACTGATTGTTCTGATATACTACTCTCGAATTATTCCTACACCTAGGCACCAAAATCAAGTGCGAACTACCTAGACCTCGTCATCAGCCACCCTGTACACCAAGACGTCGTCCATGTATGATGTATGTACCTAGAAATAAAAAACCACGGAGCGCAGCACCTAGACTTTGTGATTGGCCACCCTGTAGACCTAGACGCCGTTCCCGCATGATTAATTTACCTTGACACCAAATACCACGGAGCGCACCACCTAGACCTCATCAACGGTCACACTCTACACCTAGACACCGCCCTCGAATTATTTTTACACCTAGACACAAAAAACCACGAAGCGCACCACCTAGACCTCGTCATCGGCCACCCTGTACACCGAGACACCGCCCTCGAATGATGTATTTACCTAGACATAAAATATTACGGAGCGCACCACCTAGACCTCTTCATCAGCCACCCCGTACACCTAGACACCGTCTTCGAATATACATTTATCGTCTCCATTTATCTCAACCGTAATTGCAGATATCATCTCGTGATATGCATGTGAGTCATTTTATATTCACAAACACATAGAATTAACAAAAGATTATACTTGCACAAATAACTATTTGCAGCATCCCTTTGATCTCGACCAAAACTGCGGATTTTATTTTGTGATATGAATGAATTCTTACGGCATTCGTCATATGTCACGAACACAAAACTTTAAAAAACGATTATATCTGCACGAGTAATTATTTGTAGTATTTCTTTGATGTAAATCGAATCTGCAGATAACATTTTGTGATATGCATGAATACATAAATTGTCTTTTCATATTCACAAACAAATAACTTAAAAAAAAATTATATCTGCAGAAATATTTAATCGCAGCATCCCTTTTATCTGGACCAAATTTACTGATTATGTCTTATGATATGCACGAATACATAAAGTATTCGTCATCTCATATTTACAAATAGATGGTTTTAAAATAATCTTTATTTATCCATGTATATATATGTCATAATAGATGTAAAAAATATAACAAAAAAATTAATTAATTGCGTCTATTTTTTGTAATTGTTTTTACAGCTTCCAACCTACCTGGACCAAATCTTGAAAATGTTTTTTGGTAGGAATGCATCTTCTTACTATATGTACCTGTCTTTACCAATCAATAGTTTTTTGTTTATAAAATACATCAATTTTTGTGGAATAAATACAAAAAAAATCCGGACTGTCATTTTTTAAGTTTTTTCACTGCTAAAAACTAATTGAAATTTGATACATTTGACATTTTTTTCGGGAACTTGAATGATTTTAGTTCAAATAAAATTTTTACCGTAAAATAGATCTAATTTTTTTCTTTTCACGAGTTTTAGAGGGTTGTTACAAAATTGACTAAATATAAAATATAAATATAGTATAGAAGATATCTGCCTGCTAATGTATGACGCGGTATTTGATACATAATTTAATATATAATGTTTTGGATGGTTCATTGTCCAAAAGATTGCAGACCCCTTTGTTTTTTATTATAGAATACGAACACAGCCGTCAATTTTTTTTTACTTAACCAACCTAACCATCAAAACAACAGGCTATTTATTAGATATGTCGCTCGCGCAATTTTCTAAAAACGATTTTTACATTTTAGCTTTTTACTAAAAAATAAAATAAATGCTCGACGAAATCGCTTAAAATCTTAGCAGCGGATAGCTTTTTTTATGGTAAATCACCAAATAAAATTTTAAAGCATTTGACTACATTATTTTAGAAATCAAGGTGCTCGGTAGCGCCCCGATGGCAAGTATAAGTTTTTATACACTGTGCCGTCGGGGAGCAGCGCGACCCTATTATACTTTGAATTTGCTAAATAACCTAAATGCGTTTTATTATCTCTAATGATTTCTAGTCTGATATTATAATTTGTCTAATAAGTGCCGAGAGCTCCAGCCAGTTTGGTACAGAGCGTGCTCTATCAACTGAGAACGTCTCGGAACCTTTGGCTCACATCGCTGGACTGAAAATTGGACACTGGTCAATCGCTCCAGGATATGCTGACTGCGACATGCGAACGCGATACACAAAGGCAGAGGAAACAGCTCTTTAATAAGTAAACTTTTGTAAAACTATTGTTTTCCCGAAATGAGCCAAGGACTACAATGTTTTCCTCTTGATCTTCTGCAGCTCAGAAACAAGTTCGAGGCGGGATGCGACTGTGTCAACGATCTCACCGAGTTCGGGGACCAGAAGTACCACTAGGACGCGAGGAAGATGGATTAGACACATTGAAAAATCACACCGACATACTGGACTGCGATATCAAGAACGAGACCAGTAGTGTGATCAGCGGCCCCTTTGTATAAGCTCGTCTTCAACTTCATGAGTTCTGACCGCTCATGCTTGACGATGACCCCGTTGATTGCAAAGACGACCTCTACGGCTAATGCTGGTTGTTAGACTCGTGCCAGAGCTTTCCTAAGCGGTAACTATATACTCTTCCTCCGAGACCTCATACGTTTGTTGCTCCAGGATAAGCCGAAAATGAACGACAAGATCTACCTTTCTGTGTTACAGCTCTTTCAACCTCGACATAAGTAGCTGCGATGCCAACTCAATCAGGCCTCTGCACATATCATCGGTACAGCAGAATTTGTCACGGCTAGGGAGCGCAGCAACGACGATCGCGGAGTTGCTTCGACGTTCAGCAGGCGTCACATTTCGCTCAAAACAAAGCTAAAGAAGTCCGCGTGTCCGTGCTCGAGCAAGAGCTGCAGCAGCTTCCGGGCGGCGCGTCAGACAATCGATGAAGATTGGCAGTGCTGGAAACCTGAGCAGCCTCAAGCTTCGCATACCCGTGACACCTGACGAAAGCCCACACCACGCTACTGCTGCTTTTCAAATATACAGCAACAATATTTAACTACATAGTCACGCTGGAACAACAACCATGTTGCAGTAGCATTCTCTCGACAGGTCGTTTGCGTCGAAGCTATTTCTTTAGAAGTTTAGTTAATATTAAACGGGTGTGAAACCGGTTTGAAAAAAACCTTTTACAAGGTAAAATGTTGACAACTATTAGTTATGGCTCTATCCTCACAAATCTGATGTATCTTTTTATTATGATTCTTATTGCTTCTGAAAAATTTACGAAATTCTTTAAAGAATTGTCAAATGTTTGGAGCTTACAAAAGTTTCTCCATATATTCTCATAAATATATACGTTAGTGAATGTAGTGAAATCAGTTTTGAAAAGGTCAAGCATTAAAGATCAGCAGGTAAGCTAGAATCAATCATAACTAATAGTTATGAAAAATAAGATAATTGCACTTTTTGAAATTATTATTTTAACTCACACTTGCCGTCCCGTCGTCTTATCGTTTATCGATGAAACACTCAAATTATTGGTTTTGAGGTGTGCCTAAATCTGTCGATTGAAACGAATTATAATTAGGACATTTTTTATTATAATATAAGTTTATTATAAAAAATAGAATTTTAATATTGCGGAATCGGCTGAATTTTTCTAGCCTCATTAAACAATCAAGTTTTTTTAGTAAATATGCACGTATGATGTGTATGACGATTAGTAAGTATTATGCACATCGTAGACTACAAGACGACAGGATGGCAAGTGTAAGTTAAAATAATAATTTCGTAAAGTTCAACTATATTATTTTTCATAACTATAAGTTATGATTGATTCTAGCTTACCTGCTGATCTTTAATGCTTGACCTTTTCAAAACTGATTTCACTACATTCACTAACGTATATATTTATGAGAATATATGGAGAAACTTTTGTAAGCTACAAACATTTGATAATTCTTTTGAGAATTTTGTAAATTTTTCAGAAGAAATAATAATCGTAATACAAAGATACATAAGGAATCAAAAAATTTTCAAAAAAAAATTGATATCGTACAAACCATAGGGGTTTGAAAGCTGTGCAATGAACTTAGCCAAAACACATAAAATATCTACTTTTTCCCAAATCTCAAGTGCAATAAGGCCTTTTTACGTCCGTAATCGAGGCACAAAAAAACTTATTTTTTTCAGTTTTCGATTTATAACTGAAAAAATAAGTGGTCAAATCACTTCAATGGTATATAGTTTGACGCGTGACCTATCGACATAATTTTTTTTCGCGAGGTTATGATGTTTAGTTTCAGAGATATTAAGTTTAAAAAAATCACCTTTTTCATTTTATCTGTCGAACAAAGCGGTCGATCCCGAGGACCAAACAAGGAAAAGTAGGTAATTTTATTCTATTTCAAATGCATTATATCTGAATTGTTTGTAACAATGGGATGATTAAAAAAGCGCAATATAGTGTTTTTCAAAAATCAAAAAATGGCCATAACAAAAAAATAGTAAATAAAAAATAACGGTTTTTCTCGAATTCAGAATCCAAAAATATATATGCATGTCTAATTTTATTGATATTTACACACGCGCGCGCGCGCGCGCACGCCCACACACACACACACGGACATTTTCTAACACTTGATTTGAACTCCTAACACACCAAAGAGTATTTTCTAGATGTTTTGACGAAACTCAAAATTTTACTATTACAAAGCTTCCTCTAGGAGAAAGCAAAAATTGACGCGAAAGGAGGTTGTTAAAAACAACTATTAAAAGTTAACAGACAAAGCAAAACAAGATTTACATTAGCCTGGGGTGCGTAGTTGCACGGGTTTTGAAATCTTATTAAAATATGTATATATTATTGGATTTATATGCTTATGCTTTTATATGGTTAGCAGAAATGAAGGAATAGAATATTTATTTTAACTCAAGTAATACAGAAAAATAGAAAAATAGTTAGATATGTTGGTATCGGTAGTCATGAAATGTACTAGGTTATGAGTGTCAAATTTGCATGTAAAACCACTTATTAGCAATAATATCATATTTGTTTTCTACATCACTTCTAGTAGAAGGTCAGACCCATTCTAAAACGTTACAGCTACTATTTACTATATAAAGGTATCTTTTTACTGTATTGAGTTTGTCGGAATCCGAATCAGACATTCAGATTTTTATATCTTAAGGTTTAAAATGCAAGTAAGGTAGCCTTAACACACACACACACACACACACATATACAGGGTGACCCAATTTAAACGGGCACCGCTCATAACTCGTCAGGGACAGCCACAATCGAAAAAATGGTAGAGACCAAAGTTGTAGGATATCGAAGGGGCAACCCGATGGTGACCTTGGATTTGACCTTGAACGCGTTTTTCAAGGTCATTTGAAGGTCAACTTTGGATTTTTAAATAGGAACCCCATTCTTTTATTGCGGGAATGGAAAGAGCGGTAAATTTTACGTTCAGAATGGTATGTTCGGTTGCGGCACTGAAGGTCATCTCAATGTCCTGCAGCCAGAATGAAACCCCGCCTACGTAATTCCTCTAGCAACGCCAAATTAAAAAAAAGTGGTAGAGACCAAAGTAGTTGTATAGGGGGGGGGGGAGAATTGTGACCTCGAATTTGAGCCAGTCCTACAAGGTCATTTCAACGTCAAATTATTTTGGCAAGCACCACCAATACTCGTGGATCATTTCGCTCAATAGTCATTACTCTATGACGTTGTCGTGATCTTTGAGGTCCTCGCCTCTCTCGCTGTTCAATTCTCTGGATCGTACTTCGAGATGGATGATGATTTCTGTTTGGGAAACGCCTCCGATATAATTGTGCTGCTGCATTATAATTTCTTCGACACTCTCCCAAAATCAATAAAATATCAACAATTTCGCTTCGACTATAGTCCGGCATATTTACTTAGATTATAAATATTACAAAAATAAAAAAAATGACTCAAATCACATATTTTCAATTATTAAATTAGTATTTGAAGTCGATAAATATCTAAATAAATTTAAAAATTCTACTGCATTACTAGAACTTAGACTGTTTTCTGCAAAAAATAATAAATAAAAAACTACTTAAACAATTATTTAATTGCAGATAGTAATTATTAATTTTTTATTATAAAATAATTTATTGATTAGGAAGCTTTTATGAAATAGATAATAAATAAATATTTTGTAATTCCAAAAGTGTTAAAAGTAAATTTTAATAGATAACTTATAAAATAGTTAAAATTGTATTTTAGTAAAAGATTTATTTTAACTTATTAAATTTTATGAAGTGAAATCAAACTTATACATACATTTAAAATATGGGTAATTAATCGGAATATTTAGCTCTTAAACAATATTTTCTAGAATAATCGCTATGACTTGAAATTATATCAAACATTTTTTAATTTTAAGTAAATTGATTCTTCAAGAAATACCTTCATTACGTATTGCAGAACTTTTTTTATACAAGACATTAATACAAAAATTTTAATAGAAAATGTATATTCGTATTATTTTTAATATTAAATGAAAAGATGTAAAAAGTACAATCTTCATTTGTTAACAATAATAAATATTCTGTTACGTTAGATAAAAATTTTTTTACATTAACATAACTTTAGATGCAATATTTTATATTAATATGTATGTTATTAATTAATTATTATCGTGTTAAATACAATATTTTACAGCTTACATATTGTACAAGTTTAAATAATGAACATACATTTTTTAGTGTTGTTGGTTGTTTATTATTACTTATCTAATAGAAAAGTGCAAAAAATGTAAGTACCTACCAATTTCTGCTGCAAAAATATTTCTAATAGAATTAAAATATTTATACAGTGGAATTATCACTAAATAATTATATTAACTGTTGCCAGTAATTGTATGTATAATCTGTGTGACGACATGGTATGTATTACAAACTTTATAATTCTGCTTATACATATGTATTTTCAACATGCGTGTTTACATGTATGTGTGTATAGCATATGTATACAAACATACGTATGTATGTATATCTATGTATACTTAAAACAATAATAATTTATGAATAAATTAAATGGAAAAACAACAACGTTATTTAAAAAAACATAATGCAATTTATTTCTGATTCAAATAATAAATGCGTGTAAAATAAATATAAAAACTTTTTTACTTTATACTTCGATGTTTTACTTTTTCTTTTTCTGTATCGATGGCTTTTTATTGTAAAATTCTATTCATATTTTGGCATTACGGTTTATCAATTTATGATTTTTTAAAAATAAAACATTTAATATTTTTTTTACGTTTTTATCAAACTTTGACGTTTTTCTACAATACTTCGATGTTTTACTTAATCTTTTTCTGTATCGATGATTGGCTTTTTAATAAAAATTTTCGTTAATATTTTTGGCGGAAGGCCGAGTGTGAGACTCTTTCGACAATTTTCGGAGGCTATTTTTATTTTTGCAAATCGAAAGTTCGGGCGGCAGGTACGGCGCGGGGCCGAGGCGCCTGCTTGAAAATCATTCGTGAGTTAAGCGTCGTAGGGGAAGGTTCGACGGAGTCGCGGTGGCAAGACTGAGCGCGGGACTTATTTTAAAAGGCTTATTTCGGGAGCCATTTTTATTTTTCGCACATCAGGAGTTCGGGTAGGTAGGTGGCGACCACCTAGAGGAGTCATTCGCAAGTTAACCGTCGGAAGGGATCATTCGGGGAATAGCGAGACTTATGTTTGGACGCTAGCGAGGGCTCATTTGCGTCTTGGCCGCTGGACAGAGAACATCTAAGAAGGGATTTCATCTCGGATACAAAGTAAAAGTAAAGTTTGAAAAAAAATAATTTGACCTTGAAATGACCTTGTAGGACTGGCTCAAATTCGAGGTCACAATTCTCCCCCCCCCCCCCCCTATATAACAACTTAGGTCTCTACCACTTTTTTTTAATTTGGCGTTGCTAGAGGAATTACGTAGGCGGGGTTTCATTCTGGCTGCAGGACATTGAGATGACCTTCAGTGCCGCAACCGAACATACCATTCTGAACGTAAAATTTACCGCTCTTTCCATTCCCGCAATAAAAGAATGGGGTTCCTATTTAAAAATCCAAAGTTGACCTTCAAATGACCTTGAAAAACGCGTTCAAGGTCAAATCCAAGGTCACCATCGGGTTGCCCCTTCGATATCCTACAACTTTGGTCTCTACCATTTTTTCGATTGTGGCTGTCCCTGACGAGTTATGAGCGGTGCCCGTTTAAATTGGATCACCCTGTATATATATATATATATATATATATATATATATATATATATATATGAGTGAAACGTCCCATATATATATATATATATATGGGACGTTTCACGTCAACCGGACCATCAGTGCACCCAAAATTTGGGTTAACCTAACAAGACGTTTGAGGTCTCAAAATGATCGTCTGGTCAAGGGCTTTTGAAAAAGTTCTGGCCTTTTCAAAAATCCAATGTGGCGCATAAAATATGGAGCCTGAAACCCACGTTTTCATAGCATATTCAACAAAAACAATAGTAAAAATGTTCTAATTTGTGAAATATCCCACCAAAAAGCATGTACAACTCATGATAGGACATATTATTGACAATGCTGACGGAATTCCAAAATCAAAAATGGCGGAATCAAAATGGTGGACATTATACCTCCACCAAACCCATTTTACCGCAACAAATGATTTTTGATCAGTTTAAAGTATCGATATGGGAGTTTTCGGGGTCATTGAATCTTAGCTTGACCTCGAAATTTCAAAATTTAAAATGGTGGATCCAAAATGGCGGACATTATACTGCCACTAAACCAATTTTACCGCAACAAATGATTTTAGATCAATTTAAAGTATCGGTATTGGAGTTTAAGGGGCCGCTGAATCTTTTTTTAACCTCGAAATTTCAAAATTCAATATGGCCAATATAAACTGGCGGATATTTATCATAACCCACCCGCAGGCTCTCTCGCGAAAAGCCCCTGCTAACGCGCAACCCGCCGAACACGCCACGCACGCTGCAGCGCTTATCACCGCGGCGCTAGTACCGCAGCGCGCCGCTAGGCGGCTGCGCATTACCCACAAGTGAAGTAGCGTCGCGGAGGGCACATAAGGAGGCCGGGTCCAGCGCTGTACCTCGCCCCTCTTCCAACAGCCTAATGCTGCAAGTACACGGCTCGTGTCCAATGACAACTTGTGCAAAGACTTCAGCAAATAAAACTATTTTGTGGCAAAGGAATTTATTGCTTTCAAGTGATTTATTTCATCCCTCTTTTTTACCTACACCCCCAACCCCTTCCCACGTTTAGCAACCCATAGAAAGGAATATTTTCTTCAAGGAATGCTTTCTTCATCGGCGACTTTTTCTCCAACAGTCCTTTTTAGGATAGTTAATAGGTACATTAATAGATACATTGGCGACTTCTTCTTCAACATCCTTTTTAAGGCAGTTGTTGAATAAATCTTACTTTATCGGCAACTCCTTGTTCAACTGTACTAGCCGTAATTTTGTTATTTCTAACATTTTTTTTTGTTTTGGTTGTGCTTTCTCATATCCTACAACAATGTCTTCTTCTGCGAAAAAATATCGTATCGATAGATGCGTTAATCCATTTGATATTAATACAGGACACAGCAAATCTCTTAGGACGATCTCCAAAGAATTTCAAGATGTCTATCCTGATTATCCAACATCTTCACTGAT
This sequence comes from Nasonia vitripennis, assembly GCF_009193385.2. Lineage (NCBI taxonomy): Eukaryota > Metazoa > Arthropoda > Insecta > Hymenoptera > Pteromalidae > Nasonia > Nasonia vitripennis. The sequence goes on from NW_022279588.1 coordinate 4,443,679, forward strand.
TTGTGATACATGTAGAAAGTCCTTTTACAAACTACATGATTTGTCATCTCCAAACGTCAGTATGAGTGTTGAATTTGAATCAGAGACTGACTCACCTTCGGTTTCAAACACGGATGCACCTATGCAAGATGATCTTACAGATATTTTAACTGGACTTAAAAACAAATTCCAATCCCTGCCGGAGAACGATCCATTACGTGTCAGTATTCTTACTATTTTGCCCGAACACTGGGCATTAAGTAAAATTATGAACCAATTTGGTGTGTCTCGCAGAATGACTCGTAAAGCAAAACAGTTAAGAGAATCAGATGGAGTTTTGGCTTCTCCTGTTGCAAAACGCGGAAAAACATTACCTGCAGAAACTACTCAGAAAGTTGAAGATTTTTACGAAAATGATCTTAACAGCAGAATTATACCAAATAAAAAAGATACCGTCAGTATTTATTTATATGGTGAAAAAATAAAAGTGCAGAAAAGGTTATTACTTACTGATATTAAGAACCTTCATAATCAATTTAAAGAACAGTTTCCTGAACATCCGATAGGGCTTACCAAGTTTGCGGAACTGAGGCCAAAATGTTGTGTCTTTGCAGGATCCTCTGGTACACACAATGTATGTGTATGTACGATACACCAACATTTCAAGGCTATGATTGACGCAGTAAATATAGAAAAAATCTCAAACAATATTCTGAAAAATTATAAAGATTGTTTGAATTTCGTTCTATGTGAGGATCCCAAACCAAGTTGTTATTTGAATGAATGCAAATTTTGTCCGGACATTCAAAAGTTTTCTAATTACGTTGAGAACATTATGGGTGAGCACAATATTGATCAAGTCATCTTCAGCACGTGGCATTCAACCGATAGATACACTTTGATAAAACAATGCCTAACATCGCCAGAATTTATTGAAACTTTATGTTCTAGCCTAGAAAAGTTGATACCTCATCACTTCATCGCTAAGGAACAATCAAAGTTTATTTCTGGGAAGAAAAATAATCTTTAAGATGAAGAGGTTCTTGCTCAATTGGATTTTGCTGAGAACTATGTTTTTACAGCCCAAGATGCTGCACAGGCATTTCATTTTAATAATGATCAAAGTACGATTTTTCCTGCTGTTGTTTATTATAAATCTGAAGGCAAGCTAAAGCATTTCAGTACAGTATCTATGTCCGACTGTACTACTCATGATGCCACTGCAGTATACATAATGCAGCAAAATCTTCTACCTGAAATTCGCAAGGTTTGTCCCACAGTAAAAAAGGTAATATATGTGCCCACAGTAAATAAGGTAATATACTGATGGTGCTAAACAGCATTTTAAAAATCGTTATCAAATGAGTAGTTTAATGAGTCATAAGAGAGATTTTGGCGTTGATGCTGAATGGCACTGTTTTGCAACAGCACACGGAAAAGGTAGTTGCGATGGAGTTGAAGCGATAGTAAAGAGAGAAGCTACAAGAGCGAGCTTACAAGCTACAAAAAATAAAGCAATTCTAGATGTTAAAGCTCTTTATTCATGGGCTAATGGGCGATCATTCAATATAAAATTTTTCTTATACACCAAAAAAGATCACGAACAAACTCGTCAATTCCGAACAAAGAGATTTAAAAACTGTCCACCTGTCACAAACATACAAATGGGGCATGGATTTATCCCAGAAAATAATGAAACGTTGAAAGTCATGCATTTCTCAAATGCCAATGAACCTAGGAACAGAGTAATTTATGATATCGGCGAAAGCCATTTATCACCAGTAAAAACTCCACGAACGAGGAGCCAGAATTGATAAGAGTGCACAAAATGTCATTAAAGATTCATTTGGCTAAATTATATATTTTTTTCATCCACGCAGGCATATACATATACACAGAACAATAGAAAAATGTAAGTGCAAAAACCGCAGACAGATAATTCTAAATCTAATAGACCGGAAAAATATAAGATTCATGTGCACAAATACTGATTCCGATAATACATTTATAACCATTTACCTCACAAACCCCCATATCGATACTTTGAATTGATCTAAAATCATTTGTTGCGGTAAAATTGGTTTAGTGGCGGTATAATGTCCGCCATTCTGGATCCACCATTTTAAATTTTGAAATTTCGAGGTCAAGCTAAGATTAATGACCCCAAAAACCCCCATATCGATACTTTAAACTGATCTAAAATCATTTGTTGCGGTGAAATTGGTTTGGTGGTGGTATAATGTCCGCCATTTTGGATCCACCATTTCGAATTTTGAAATGTCGTGGTTAAAATAAGATTCAGTGACCCTGAAAACCCCCATATCGATACTTTAAACTGATCAACTATCATTTGTTGCGGTAAAATGGGTTTGGTGGAGGTATAATGTCCACCATTTTGATTCCGCCATTTTTGATTTTGGAATTCCGTCAGCATTGTCAATAATATGTCCGATCATGAGTTGTACATGCTTTTTGGTGGGATATTTCACAAATTAGAACATTTTTACTATTGTTTTTGTTGAATGTGCGATGAAAACGTGGGTTTCAGGCTCCATATTTTATGCGCCACATTGGATTTATGAAAAGGCCAGAACTTTTTCAAAAGCCCTTGACCAGACGATCATTTTGAGACCTCAAACGTCTTGTTAGGTTAACCCAAATTTTGGGTGCACTGATGGTCCGGTTGACGTGAAACGTCCCATATATATATATATATATATATATATATATATATATATATATATATATATATATATATATATATATATATATATATATATATAGGGCTTTAAAAGTATTTTTATTGAAAAATTCAGAAAATCTCACAAAAAAAAAGTATTAAGGTAGTTTTAGTTAAAAATGCATCCCTTATGAGCTACAAATCATTGAAAATAGGCAAAAGTGCTTGAAACCTCAACTTTGACCAGCTAGAATCCGAAGCCAAATGAAGGAATCGCGCTGAAATTTTTTTTTGGGAGTCCCGTACAACATAGAATATATATATATATATATATATATATATATATATATATATATACAGATCAGGCAAAAATTAAAATTTTCATATCTTCGATTTCACGGAGAAGCACCATATATATATATATGGCAATTGGGCAATTTGGAGAGATTTGACATTTTCAGAGATAGGTCTTAGAGTAATATAAATAGATTTATTAGGACCTGTACATACCCCTACGACTATCGGTTTCGCTATCTATGGCCATGTATCATTTACTCTAAATTAAATTTCACTTTCAGCACCCCACGAAAATACGTCCGCGTCCTACGAAAAATATGGTGTGCACCACAGGCTAAGTCGGTTTTTTAACCTTGTGTGGTTGCGGTACTCGTCTTCGGCTCGTGCTACTTTGCCTCCACTCGTCTGCAAACTCCACACTTGGTCTTAAAAAGCCTACTTTATGCCCTTGGTACTCAATATACTAGTTTAATATATATCTTATATGTTATATCTATCATATTTATGAATAATTATTTATTGTTGTTTACAGTTTAAATTTGCCATCGTAACGGCTAATAAACCGCATTTCATCAACGATTCGCCTGATTATTGTATGGATATTGGAGACTTTAGGCCTCATCAGAATCAAAGTATGTATAGAAATCTATAAAAAGTCGTAGTTCAAATATAATAAATAGCAACATTAATATATTAGTTGAGTGTATATAGATGCATCTAGCAATTTACATAATTACTTTAACGAAATATTATTATAAATATTTATACGATAGAATATATTATCGACAAAAATAATTAAGTGTGCGTAAGGCTTTAGCTGTATAAAACAGAAAGATAGCAGTTATATTGATATCTGGTTTTCCTTACTAGATACTTTTTGTCTAAAATTTCTATTTAATACTAGCGATGTTGCCACCTGAAATTTCGCACTGTAGTCAAAATATGATAACGGTGGCGGTGGTCGTTACAGTATATTCATAAAAGAATCGATAAGCTAAGTGACCCTGGACATTTTTTCGATCAACATTTTGCTTAAAAATATTTGGTAAAAAGAGTAAATGTAAAATTTGTTATGGTAGAATGATGGATTATAAACTTTCGTACATATATACCGCAAAGAAACAATAAAAATATGTATATTAATATAAGAATTGATATTTTACGCGTCCCCCGACAAAACAACGTGGATTGCTTAAAAGACTAGAAGACGGCTAGAATAGCGTAAGATAGACCCCCCCCCCCCCCCCCCAAAGAATGCAGAAGCGGCTACCAGGAGGGTTTTTGCGGCCCTATGAGAGGTGGAGTTTTAGTGGGTATGCCTGGCGTTGGTCACGGGTCAGGAGAGTCCCACACACGTGGAGTCTTGCATGGTTCCTGTCATGGTGCATCAAACATTTCTCCAACTTTCTAAATAAACAAAAAAAAAAAAAAACGCTGCCAATTCTTTGGCACGTAGCTTTTTTCAAGATAATGTATTGCTTTAATATCAGAATTGTTTTTACTTTTAGTACTTTTAGACATTCGTCACGATAACGCGCGCCAATTGCCAACAAGAAACAAACAGAAAGACTTCGGATCTGCTTCATGGAAGGACTTGGAATTAAAGTAGTCTAAATAGTTATAATAACCTTCGAGAATCATGATTTTTTAAGAAAGGTTCAACATTTAGTTTACGAGTTACAATGGTTAGGATAGTTTGCGGAACGCGTCTAAAAGTAGCGTCACTAGTAATCAAAAAATCGCCATGGAAAAAACGCACATGCTTAACTAAAAATAATATATAATGCTAACTAAATCTAAAATTTGAACTTGAATATTGCCTTTTTACTCCAGTTATCGCGTCACGTAGAAAAACGACTCTTTTTAGTTTTTGGTGTTTTTCTCAGGATCTGCCCCACGAAATGACTAAATTAAAGCGGTGTAAAGTCCTAATAGCCTTAAATAATCATGCTTTTTTCTAAAAAAGTTCGACATTTAGTTTTCGAGTATAACGATTTAAAAATTTGCGCTTCATGGTGTATAACAAAAGAACGACGAATAACAGTATAAATTTTAGGCGGTAAAAAGATAGGTAATTTTATTTTCTTTCAGGTACATATTAGACAATTCATTTTTATTAACTTTTCCAATAAGTTTATTGGAAAAAACTGAAATCTCAAAACTAAAAAATCACCATAGAAAAAAAAAACACGTCCACAGAATGTGAAAACGGACTTTTTTCCCACTATGTACTAGTAAAAAGTAGATAAGAAAATAAGACTTGGTGGGTTAAAATCTACTGAGTAGAAGCTGAGATACAGGCGTATACGAACATACACACACACACACACGCACACACGTACACACACATACATATGTACAGACATTTTTTACTAACACTATTTTTCGACTAAAACTACATCACTTCGTACATGTTTTTACACAAACTCCAAAAATTACTGTTACAAGGCTTCCTTAGGAAGAAAACAAAAAAAGGGGGGCTATATGAAAAAACAAATCAATTATCTATTGATCTATTATCTGTGTATTTTAATATATCTTATCTATTGATCTATTATCAATAAGGTATTATAAAATACTATATTGTTTAAATCAAATTTTCGTTATTTTAAAGTTTTGCTTCCTTCTTAAGGAAGCCTTGTAATAGTAATTCTTGGAGTTTGTGTGAAAACGTGTGAAAATTGTGTTTTGATGCAATTTTAGTCGCAAAATGGTGTTTTTGGAAAATGTCCATACAGATGTGTGTAAGTGTTTTTTTTTTGTTTTCTCTCTCGAAGAAGAAGAAGAAGAAGAAGAGGTGTTAGGAAAAATCTTAGAAAGACCATAGCGTGACTTTGTTTATGGGGTCGTCGAAACAACCCCATTCGCAATGCCAGTGTGTTTGGTATCGCAAACATTCACAGAGAACGTGCTCCGCATCTTCGTTAGCATCCAAACGAGCTGGGCAGTTTGGACTGTCGTCTAATTTAAATCGGTGCAGATAAGTCCGGAAGCATCCGTGCCCGGTTAAAAACTGTGTGAGGTAGTAGTTGACCTCCCCATGTTCTCTTCCAGTCCAATCCTCTATTTTTGGTATAAGGCGATGTGTCCATCACCCTTTGTCACTAACATCCCATCTTGTTTGCCATTCGGCCATTGTCTTCTTTCCTGCTGCATCCCAGATCTCCTTCTGAGTTTTGTCACTTGTTCTTCTTTTAGTTTGGAATACTTCCTTACTTTCCATCGCCAATTGGTCAATTGGCGGCATACCAGCATAATAATGCACACCGCATTGTAGGATACTGTACGGTAAGCGGACGCCACTCTTAGTGCACTTCGTCTGTACACAGTGGTTAGCATTCGGGCATACGATTTCACCCGCATCGCATCTGCCTATATTGGGGCTCCATATAGCATAATCGATGTGTTTACACTGGCTAAGAGTAACCTTCGTTTCTGAGTTGGGCCTTCTACATTTGGCATCAATCGTGATAGAGCAGCGCTGACTTTTGCTGCTTTATCGCTGACTATTTCCAGATGTTGTTTAAAAGTTAGTCTTACATCGGTGGTGATGCCCAAGTACTTGATGGTTGGTTGAGAAGCTACCTCATGTCCATCTACCGTCAGTTTAATTTCCTCGATCTTCTTCCTACTAGAGAAAAGAATAATTTCCGTTTTGTGGCTGGCTAGTTATATATATATATATATATATATATATATATATATATATATATATATATATATATATATATATATATATACATATAATATACTATAATTCTCTGTGAAATCGAAGATGAAAATTTTAGTTTTCGCCCAAACTGTATATATATATGTTCTACGTGTTGTACCTTATTCCCAAAAAAATTTCAGCGCGATTCCTTCACTTGGCTTCGAGTTATAGTTGGTCAAAGTTGGTATTTCAAGCAATTTTTTGCCTTTTTTCAATGATTTGTAGCTCATAAGGGATGCATTTTTAACTAAAACTACCCAGATATTTTTTTTGCGAATTTTTTTGAATTTTTTATTAAAAATACTTTTAAAGCCCTATGTATATGTTAAGGCTACCTTATTTGCATTTTAAACCTTAAAATTTAAAAATCTGAATGTTTGATCCGGACTCTAACCACCTCAATACAGTAAAAATGTACCTTTTTATGGTGAAAAAGTAGCTGTAAAGTTTCATAATGGGTCTGACCTTCTGCTAGAAGTTATGTAGTAAACAAACCTGATATAATAGCTGATAAATGGTTTTATATGCAAATTTGACACATATAACTTAGTGAATTATAAGTCTATCTATGCAAACAAAGTTACACGGCTAAGTTTGAGTAGTAAAAGAGCAGTATAAGCAACAAGTAGTTCCCAACTTCAAGAGCTGGGCTTAGCTCGTAGAAACATATCATGATATAATATCAGTATATAACATAATCAGTACAATCTTCAATATTTTTGTCTCTAATTGTTCTTTTAAGTATAAAATAATAATTTTTTGTGCTGCAAGATAATATTCAAAGTTTACAAATTTATAATGACTCGAAAGTTTAAAAATACTGGATTATTGCGTATCATAATTTAACAATTGATATTTTTATTTTTTGTAACAAACGTATGTCCCCTGCCATATAGAGAATTATGTAGATACTTTTCCAGTTCCAGCAGCCATCTTTATGACTATTTTTATAGTGATCGGATAAAACAATCCAATTTATATGCATAGGTAGGTTCAATATCCATTTTCATCACTTTTTAATTAAAATTATATCATGATATGTTGCTACGAGCCAAGCCCAGCTTCGGTAGTGGCAAATTACTTTTTGTGTATATATATATTAGGGTGTCCCTTATTTCCCGAATGTATGTAGCGGCGAAGCGCACCCCTTAGATCAAAAGTTTACACAAAAAAAAATAGGTTTTGAAAAAAAAAATTATTTTTGGTGCATTTAAGACGATGCTAAAGCAATCGACATTTTTAATAAAATGCGTGAAACGTGAAAATCTTATTTATCATTAATTTCAGTATTGTGGTTTTCGATATCTCACGAATGTAAGGAAACAAATTTAAAAATAGTTAAAATATATGTTTTTACACGTTAGAATGTGTCATTTGTTCAAATTCCCAAATATTATTTAAAAATAATTAAGCAGGATATGCTTAATACGTTAATATTATGATTTTTACGAATTTTCTTAATTTTACACATAACTGTTTATTGGTCGTGTGCGCCTTTTTATCGCCAATAAACGTCTGCTTTCGAATGAAAACTACTGTTTTTGGTCAAAATATAGCGCAATTTAACATCTATAATCTTACATCGGACAAGAAAACCCACTAAGGAACTCATAAATATTGCTTTTACGTATTTACGCAAAATTTGACTTTTTTATTTATAATGTTTTGCTTCCTTCCTATCAAATCCTATCTATCGATGAACTGTACGATAACTTTATACAATGGTTTATGGGTACAACAATGTTTGTTTTGGAGTAATACATAAGGATGAAGGAAGCTACCTGTCAAGGAATTAGCAGCGGTTTTGTATTATACTTTTTACAATGTTATTTTAGAAGATTGTGACATGGATAGAATATTTGAAATAGTATATTCAACATTTAAAAATGATACTTTTATTTCATTACTTTATATATATATAAGTATTACAATAGTACAAAGTTAATATTTTTCATCAAATTGTGAAAAATAGTAATAATTTTGTTTTTGGTAAATTTTAAGCTTTTTTGTTAAAATCTGTTTATTAGCATTTGGAAAAGTTTTCTTATATTCACTGACAACTTGTAATAAGTACTTTCTTTGATCTTCTTTCTTAGTAAGTACATTTAAATATTCTTCCACCAAATGAACAGCTCTTTCAGCTGTATCGTTTACGACTTGTAGATGTTGAACTATCAATAATCCCTGCTGGAAATGTTCATTTTTCGACCAACTTTCGACATCTGATTGCAAAAATATATTATTTATATTGAATCTTTTGAAAAAATTCAAAGTATAAGCATTCATAAAATAGTCAACTTCTTTGCCTACTAAAATCTCTATATCCTTTGCATTATTAAGGAAAAACCGTTTGGGCGCATCGATGCTTGAATCAACGTTTTTCCTTAAAGCTGCAACCATCTTTTTTTTTACCTCTGCTGAAACTTCCTCATCAAAGAAAGAAAGAGCGCTCGCCTCGGGGCTCAAATACCATAAGTGATTTTGAATTTTATGTAAACCTACCTCAGCTATTTTATAGTCAACACTTTTATATTTGTAAATGTTTTTAATAAATTGTAGATCTTGATTTGGTGCTTTGAGAGCAATAGGAGCAATGAACCATGCTTGAATGTATACAAAAATCACAAAAAGGCATATGACAAAAAGACCTTTTCTTTCTTTAGGTGTCAAAGAATACGATCCGCGAAACATGTAAATTTTGAGTGTATAAATGGCTTTGACGATCCAATGTGCATGATGAAATGCTCCAGGTTTTCTAAATTTCACCTTATTACGTGGTACACATTCCAGAAAAATTTGACTTAATTCAAGAAGCTCCTTATAATCATCACGAGGCCATTGAGAGTTTAACGATTTTTGTATAAAAGCTTTATGTGAGCGATTTGTTCAAGTAATTGTGGGTGATTGATATCATGTAGTCCACTTTCGTATTGACTTTGATCAATATTGTTCCAACTATCGTGAAATCTTTTGAATAATGGTACGTTTGGTCCGTTTGTACCAGGTAGTTTTTCAGCAAATACACCAGCTAAAATAATTTCGTATATGTGGTGACGACAAGGTAAGTAAAGTAGATCATGGTCTAAATATTGCTCTAAAATAACTGCTGCGCCATTACGGTAACCTAAATTAGAATTATTTGTATCACAACATAACGCTTTAATTGATTCTTTTAAACCCCAATCATTTAGAGCCCTGTAAATTGCGTCGGCTTGCGTTACACCTTTACCGTCTGGTAATGCTGGTACATCTATAATTTTCTCACTTTTACCATTAGTCACAACAATTGGTAATCTGTCAATATTTTTACCAATTATCGAATCTGGAATAATTTTTCCGTCCCAATGAAGAACTGCAGCATTTATTTCTGTATTGCCATATAACTTTTTAATCTTTTCCGCTTTTTCTTTGCGAATAATAGTTCGATATCTATTGTAGGAAGATTTATTTAAAATTAAATCATCAGTATTATAATTCAGGCTTCGGCTACAGCGCTTATTAAATGCACAGAGTTTCTGTATGAAATTATCTAATACTGAGACTACTCTTTCAGTCATCACATTAATCTGTCCTCTAATTTGTCTCGATTCATAGTTTCGACCTATGAGTTTATAATGTGAGCCAGTACTTTGTTGAGACAAAATAATAGTTTCTTCGGAAGATTGTAAGAACTGGCTTGATCCCAAAGATGGTCGTGATTCTGAAACAATATAAAATGTTTGAATGAAATTTCCTTAACTAGTTACTTATTAAGATAAGTAATGAGTAATCTTTGCTTTTTAATTATGGTATGCATAAGAGAATGTCTATTCCTTAGCTGTTTTTATTTTTTGTTGTTTAGAACAAATCTCACAGTTAATCAACAAGTTTAAATTAAAGATCATAAATTAAACGAAGCTGTATTTATTTCAATAAGTAAGCAGTTTAAAAACAAAACCAATCAGTCTGTTAAAAAACCGTGATAAAATTAGAATATATTAGTAGATTAGTTCAATTGTGTTGAGATAGTCGGTAATTAAGTGAAAGACAACGTTAATCTTCTATTATTAACTATAGTATAGAGTAGTTCATTGGTAGTGGCAGTAGCTAAACGGTTCGTCTGTTTACGTCACAGTCTTAAAGTAGAATAGAAAGAACCATGCGCAGTGCGCTCGCTCCCTCCTGCGCTCGTTTCGTTGCGCGAAATCGTTGCTCGCCAAGAGAAGGTGCCACGAGTATCGAATTCAGACAAGATTATAGTATTTACTAATATTTACAACAAATTTTTGTAAACTTTTAAAAGTTAAGTTCAGTCCCAAAAGAGCCTGTTCGTATAACCTGCAAACTTTCTATTCAAATATCTTTTTAAAATATGATTGGTAAAAAATATTGAAAAGAATCAGGAAGGGTCGAGATACTCTAGAAAAACATATTTTTTCAACACGTGCATGAAAAAGGCCCTTTTCGATGCAAACGAATAGAAAATTGAGTTTTTAATGCAGCGGGAGGAAATCGTACATTGTGCAACAAGGGGAGAAAATAAGCTATTTCAAGCGAGGGTGAGGTGTTCAGCACGAGTCGGAATCGAGGGCGTTATAAAAATAATCTTTACTTAATGCTTTTCACGATATTATTAAAAATTACGTACCTTGTGATATGTTTACAGGATTGTCTTCGTGGTTTTGATTAGCATTATGAATATCATTTTCACCGTTATTGTGATAAAAAATTTCGGGATGCAAGTTAAAAGATGGGACTCCTGGATCTGACGAATGCATCTCCTCTTCTCGAGTCGAATTATGTGTTTCTAAACTTGAAAATGATTGATCTATTAAATAACCATTTGTTAATAATATTTAAAGGAACAGTAGAAATAATTCTTAATCGCGACGTGACATACCTTGTGTCTCGTTAGAGTGCTTTTGAATTTCAGCATCAGATGAACTGTTTAAATTTTGCAGTCTACCAGATCGTTGATCAAGTAAAAATGTCTTTCTTGGTCCATCGATCATCTTCGATGCATCGCCATGAGCAATATCAAATAACGTTTTTAATTGATTGGAAAAACAATCTTCTTTCTTCTTATTTGAAACTAAATGTTTATTTTTGACTATTTTGAGATAAACTGAATATAAATTGTCCAATTTTTGAGTACATTGGTGATGCTGACTAGTGGGAATATCAGCTTTTTTCCAAAAAATTAGGAGTTCATCAATTACTATTTTAATACTTTCTTTTACAGATTTATTCAGTGTTTTAATATTATACAACAATACTTGTAAGACTTGCTGCTTGCTTGGTAATTGGTTTCTGGAAATGTGATCTGATGTTATTCCGATAAGGAATATATCATTTTCCAGTTGTTGCCTCGACATTTCGTAATATTGGTTTCTTAAAATGCAGGACGTTTATAAAAAAATCAACAAAGATAATCGTGAAATATAAAAATAGTAGAGTGGTAATTTTTAAATGTAAAAAAACGTAAGAAAATGTAACAACGTACAATAAAGTGTAAGATGTAAAAAAATCTAAGAAAATGCAATAAAGTGTGATATTTTGTTGGGTGTTGGACCGTTTTAACGTTTGATTATATTTTTTTACATCTTACATTTCATTATTTTTTATTACAATTTATTACAATTTCTCACTTTTTTATCAGTTACTTACAGTTTGTTATTAATTTTTTTACATTTCCTTAAAATTTGTTACAATTTCTAATATTTTAAAATTGGTTTCATTTTGTTGATTCTACTTTTTTGATAATTTTCATAAGTTTTATAAAAATATATTTTATATAAAAATGTAACAATTCGTATAAAAACGTAAGAAAATGTAAGTAAGTATAATAAAATGTACCAAATACCATTTACTTACATAATATTATACTTACATACGATTTCTTACTTTTTGTGCTTTCTTAAATTTTCTTTCATAAAGACAAGTAAAGAAACGTAAGAAATTCAATAAAATGTCGCAAACTGTAATAAAATATAAAAAAGGACCGAGACCCAACAAAACGATACAAAATATTACATTTTGTTACATTTTATTACACTTTCTTACGTTTTTTATGTCCACTAGAGAAGTATGATGATTTTTAGGCAAAATTTTAAATATTGTTTATTTTTCATTTCAATAGATCTTAAAGTTCTTATTCAATTTTATTACAACAAAATTTTTTAGAACATTTTATCATACTATTATCATGTTACATTTATAAATTTTCTTATTTTCTTTTACATAACAAGTATGGTATTTAAACATTTTTCCAATATAAAATATCTTCAAAATATTGACGTTATTACAATAATTCTTAATAAAAGTATTGCATTCAAAGTATTTTGAAATTATTAAGTCAGCAGTCATATTTGAATAGCTGTTATTAAATTCATTTACAAGATAAAACTTGACAAAAATAAATAATTAAAACTCAGGAAGACGTATACTATGTATGTAGGAACAATATTAAAGTATAAATATAAATAAAAAAATATAAAAACAGAAATTCAAATATGAATATGTTTTTCAGAAATATGCATAATTGGTTTGCTTATACACACATAATTCAAAATATCAAATTTCCCTGAAAAATAACAATTTTTCACCGACCTACGCTAAATAATTTTATCTTAAAACATGAACTTTTCCACACTTGTCACCAGTCAATAATATATTTTATACACTTTGCTTATATTTAAGAGGTATACATTATTACGGACACTACAGGGATAAAATTTTACTAAATGATTTTTTTACGTTCAAATTGCACTTTTTAAATTTTGCTTATTTTAGAGGTGTACATTATTACGAATGCTACACAGGATTACTAAATGATTTTTTTACGTTTAATTAGAATGCATCTATTTATACGTATTAACTATACAAAATTTCAAAAGCTCATTATGCCACGTCTATCTCTAAGGTCATCAAGCAATGTAGTCGCCACCTGGTGGACAGAGTTGAAACTAACTAAAGTAATTCATTTACATCCATGTTTCAAATTATACTACTGCATTCTAGTACTTTCATATTAGTACTTTAGTTTAGAACCGCTTAAAAAAATTGTCATAATATAATTACTAAAATACAATAAAAACTCAATAAATCAGATTTTGTGTCAATGCGTAAAAACAATGTTTATAAGTCCTTTAGTGGTTTTTCTTGGGGTTTTAGATATTAAATTGCGCTATATTTTGACCAAAAACAGTAGTTTTCATTCGAATCCAAACGTTTATTGGCGATAAAAAGGCGCACACGACCAATAAACAGTTATATGTAAAATTAAGAAAATACGTAAAAATCATAATATTAACGTATTAAGCATAACCTGCTTAATTATTTTTAAATAATATTTGGGGATTTGAACAAATGACACATTCTAACGTGTAAAAACATATATTTTAACTATTTTTAAATTTGTTTCCTTACATTCGTGAGATATCGAAAATCACAATACTGAAATTAATGATAAATAAGATTTTCACGTTTCACGCATTTTATTAAAAATGTTGATTGCTTTAGCATCGTCTTAAATGCACCAAAAAAAAATTCTTATTTCAGAACCTATTTATTTTTGTGTAAACTTTTGATCTAAGGGGTGCGCTCCGCCGCTACATACATTCGGGAAATAAGGGACACCCTAATATATATACATATACCAGCAGGTATTACAGGTATTGTTCACTATGCAGGTTTAAGTATTTTCTAAATTTGAAAATAATCTGTACTTTCTTTATCTGATTAGTAAATTTAAATTCAAATTAAGTCAAATACAGATTTGGTGGTATTTGCGAAACTAAGAGCAATATTAATAACACTTGTAAACAATTACAATTGGTTTTTATTTTGCTTTTGATATTGAAGGAAAAATAAGGAATTTTTACCTTAGTAAAAACGTTTGTGATTTTTAGGCCAGTTTTGAGCCAAAAATCACCAAACTGGTCAAGAAATGCTGAACGAACTGCCCTGAAAAGATCGCATTGTATGTACTTTTCCTGTCCTGCACTGGACAAAACTGTCGTATTTTTAAAATAAAAATATTCATCAGATTATTATAATGTTTATTGAGCAGTATGCTACTGTATTGTAGAAATTATCAAAAAGCTCAATGAAAATTTGATAACCAGTCATTATACGTTACAAAAACCTTTAATATGAGATAAATAGAGTTGACAAATTTCTAACCTAAAAGTACGAATATGTAACATCCAACGATGCTACTGCGCTTATTTTAAAACTACACCTTTAGCCTGTACTTTCGTACAATAGCTGGGTGCTTTGAATGTTTGCTTAATGTAGGAATGAAAGGAAAATAATTTTTTTATAAAATGACCCGGAGTTATTCGAATCTAAATTCTAAAAGAGTGAGAGAGGGATAAATGACCCGGTTTTAAACGGTTCACTTAGCCAAGCTATAGGTTTAGGCAGGTGTAGAGAAGTTATGATAGCAATATTAAAGTTACTTACTTTTTTCTTTTTTGTTGTTGCTGGGCGTCGTATTAACTGACACAGAGTTTATATTTGAGGACTTTGGAGATATGTAGAAGAAAACTTTAGACAGGAATTATAATACTCACAAAACTAATTTATATTTTTTTCTGCTTAAAATTCAACTGTTTGCTTACAAAAACTTACGTGCGTACAAGCGCGGAATAAAACTTAAATGCGTACTAGCGCGTGAATCTAACTATCGCGTACAAGCGCGAGAAATCTACCAAGCTTACTTAGAGCCGGGACCGGAGTAATGAACTAGTCTGATGTTTGGCAGCACGAAAGGCCTGGAGTCCTCCCTTCTCGATTTTGTTAAGGTCTCGTTCCGCCTAGATGCCAAAAATTAGAGTAAGAGAAGCCGTTATATTTGAGCTTTCCCTCACTTACGCCGAATTTGTGTAAAATTTCCCAAGCATTTTGTTTATCATTAATAATAGTTGAATAGAGTTTTGTATTAAATAATCAATATTATAATTTTAATGCTTGTGAAATTCTCTACAAACCGATACCAAATAACTATAATTAAACTTCAGTAATAAAGCTTTTCTGCGTGTTTGTTAAATAAAATATTATAAATAAATAAATTTACTATTGAATTTACTAATAAAATTTATATTTCATTTGTTTACAGCCTCAATACTTATTTTGTATACTCCCTTTTTATTTTTAAAATTTAATGAATCAGCAATGCATCGTTATAACAACCGTAGCTTCACACCGACCGATTATTATTATAACTCTGCAAAAATGATATACTCTACTGCAACAATCGTAGCTTCACACCGACCGGCTGTCGCAACAAAATATATGATAAAATTAAAATAAACAAATAGACACTTGATCCATTCATAAATTATGCACAAGAAGCAAACTGTATAAATCGAAAAATATACAGTTGAGTGCCAAATAATAAATAAATAGATCGCGTTATCAGTTTGTAACATTATAACTATACTACAAGCTGCAAACAAACTATGCATTTATATACATTTATGTAGAACTATCCCACTAAAACTGTCGCTAAAAGCGAACGTATGCAATTCGAAAATTGCATAGTTTATACAACAGCCTGATGAAAAATAATTCTAAATAAATATTTCGATTTTGACAAAAATAAATATTCGTATTTTGAAAAACAGCGGAAAATTCCGGGATCGGTACACAGTTGCAAGCATGCGTATCTCGCGAAACTGTCCCTCCAATAAAAAAAGGTCCGAGCTTCGTAGGCTGTTTTAATTACGGTCGCTCTAGATGCTGTCGATATCTTAGGCACACGCAGCTGCTTGTCATAAAATTGCACTCGGTCAATCGCGCCGAAAACTTTTTCGTACCGACTAATGCGCAGAAAAACTTTACTATCGCTATTGTAGTGCATGCGCTGATGCCTCTCGTCGATGCGCGCAGCTCAAAAGGATTATGATAGGGCTATATGTCCCTCGCTTTCTCTCTTCAGGCCCGCATCTCCGAATTCGCTCTGGACGAGCGTCACGTAAGCATTTATGCATTTTTGAAAATTAAAGTTTAAACAATTTTTAAAAAATATTGAAGAAATCGCACGATGTGACAAATAAATTCAAATAAGCGTGAAAGGTATGATTGGAATTGTTATTTTGGACTTATTAACAATGATTTGAACTGTCAGTATTTGTAGCACAAAATATGTCAAACAATATTTTGCTTCTTAGAAAGTTGCGTGGGCAAATTAAGTAAGTAACAACATGTTACTAACAAGGAGCCACAGTGTCAGTATGCAATATGTCATGATTCATTACTAGCGTGATTCACCTCGCTCCTAACGTCGCTTGGTATAATATACATTGCAATAGTGATAAAATCAAAGTTTTGTTAAAATCTTTTTACCTTATGTCAATTCCTAATAGATGTGTAAGTAAAAATTTTTTATAATAAAGATTTGAAACACGAAAATTACGCATTGATTAATAATGAAAGGTAAAATTTTGAAACTGAAAATATTAAAAATTATGACAGTCAAAAAAATAAATTTTAAATTCTAAATTTAAAACAAAAATACTCTAAACTCTTGTTATTTTTATATTCTCTAATACATGAATTCAACATTTTCGTTTTAGAAATTGTTTAATTTTATAGTTAAATAATTTAATATTTAATCACTAATTATCATGAAAATCAACACGCTAAAATTTTAGTACGCCGTTATCTCGCCCCAATTTTGCTTGCTGCCAAGCATCGGCGTGAACGCCCCTATCGTCAGCTCCAGTATTCTACGTTTTTCAGCCCAGTCAAAAAACGTGTGTCTCACGTCGTCACGTTCGTCACCGCAGCACTTACACCCCGGTGTTGCCACCCTGTTCATCTCGAACAGGTATCTCGTAAAGTATCCGTGACCGGAGAAAAATTGGGTAAGGTACGGTAAAAAGTTGACCTCCCCCATTTCCTGTCCACCCACGGACCTACATCTTTTATAAGGGCCCTAGTCCATCTAGCCTTGGATAATCGGTCCACCTAGTCTGCTAATTGCGCATTGTTATTTCTCTTTCTTCCACGGCAATCGAGATGCTACTCGACGCTAAGCGAGCCTCGTAGATCCGCTTGCGTTCGATTGCAAGAAGATCCACGGGGATTACCCTCGAGATTACCATCGATGCCTTGGCCGCGACCGTCCGGTAGGAGCATGCTATTCTAAGAGCTTCCCTTCGCTGTACCGTCATAATCTTTATTCGATACTTATTCATAGTCATAGCGTCGGCCCACATCTCTGCTCCATATAACAGGATAGAGTTAGTGGTCGCCATGAGTAGCCGCCTAGCTGTTGGCCTAGGCCGACGGATGTTAGCCATGAATCGGCTAAGTTGCGCTATCCTAGTCGTGGCTTTTTTACAGACGCGATCTAGGTGTTCCCCGTAGTTCAGCTTTGTGTCTAGAGTTATTCCTAGATACTTGGCTGATGGTTTCGTCGTTATAGTCTCGCCGCCTACCTTCATGGGTATGATGGTCGGTATCCGCTTTCCTGTCAATAGGACAATTTCGGTCTTATCAAGTGCTAAAGTCAATCCGTGATTCGCCATCCACCATAGCACTCTGCTCATGATCGCGTTTAACTTCGCTTGCGCGATGCCACATTCCGTGCTGTTATAACCGCGGCCACGTCGTCGGCGTACCCAACGAGCATCACGCCCCCCGACATTTCGAGTTTTAGAAGCGCGTCGTATAAGATACTCCAGAAGTCTGGACCCAAAATCGAACCCTGCGCTACTCCTGGAGTTATAGGTATTCCTCTATGCCCTTCTTTTGTTTCATACTCGATAATCCGGTCCCTCAGATAATCTTCCGTAAGACGCATAATCTATCGCGCTTGGTATTCGCGGTTTAACCAGTGCTTCCCCCGTCTTTCCCATTATGTCTAAAAGACTTAGTGGCCTATAGGAAGTGTCCGTATCCGCTTATTTTTTCGATTTTTTAATCAGTACAAGTCTTGCTCTTTTTCACCGCGAGCTAAAAACTCCCTGCACCAAGCACTGGTTGTACATCTCCAAGAGCAGCTCAGGCCGTTGCGACGCGGCGATCCTGAGTATTTTCGCAGGGATGCCATCCAGTCCCGGTGCCCTGGCACTCTTAAGGGACGAAGTTGCCACGATGAGTTCGCCTTCTGTAAAAAGAGGTATCTCGTCTGCTGGTATTTCCGCCGCTTCTGTATGGGGTCTGATGGGGTGTGTGGGAAACAGCCCATCGATTACTTTTTCCATCGATTCAGCTTCCATAGGTTCCGTGCGTTTCATTTCGCCTATCTTTCGTGTAACGATCGCGTATCCATCGCCGAATGGGTCTTTCTCAACGTCATCGATGATCTTTGTCCAGCGGCGGTGCTTACTCTCTTTTATCGCGTCTCTGAGAATTTTTTGCAATGCGTCCTGCCTTTTGGAAAGGTCCCGGGCTTCAGGCCTTTTCTGTTTCCAGGCTCTTTGAACCCTTCTTCTAGCATGGAAATTTTCTTTCCTACGCTCCGCAATGTCGTCTGTCCACCAGTACACTGGTCTTCTCTGGTGGCTGATAGACACCCTGGGCATGGTCGCATCGCAGATCTCAGTAATCAGATTAGTAGTTCTCTCGACTATTGTCTCAGCTCTTTCGCGTCCGTCTAATTCGTGTGAGATCCCGTTGGATGGGAAGTTCGCACTTTGAATTAACTCCGCGAGTGTTTTTCGGTTCATGCCTTGGGGGTTCCATCTTGGCTCCCGACTATAGTTACTCCTTGTCTTGTTTTAACGTTTTTCGTTAATGTTGAATAAAATATACTGGTGGTCACTTGCTGTATATTCTTCTGTGACGTGCCAGGCCTGTATGTTTCGCTCGCGAAGATCACATCTGGTATGGATTTCCCAAAACCTGGTCTACGGTAGGTGGT
Source organism: Nasonia vitripennis (assembly GCF_009193385.2). Taxonomy (NCBI): domain Eukaryota; kingdom Metazoa; phylum Arthropoda; class Insecta; order Hymenoptera; family Pteromalidae; genus Nasonia; species Nasonia vitripennis. The sequence goes on from NW_022279588.1 coordinate 4,463,200, forward strand.
GGTATTACCCTTGTTCGTTACTGCCAAGCTCAGTCTGGCTGTCATTTCGATAAAGGCCCTGCCTCTGGGGTTCGTTTTTGGCATGCTTCATTCCGTGGCTCTAGCGTTGAAGTCGCCCGCAATCACGGTTTCCTCGGAGGCCTCTCAAATAGCATCCTCCAACGCCCTTTGTTTTCTTGTGAAATGGGCGGCAGTTAGGTTCGGCGACAGATATACGCTGAAGTATGTTAAGCGACCCGTCCTTCCCTGCACGTAATCTTCTTCCGTACCCGGGCACATAACCCATCCACATAACCGATTGCCCATGAATAACATACAGCAATACAAATTATTTTGTTTAAAATCATGTTACTTCTACTGCAAAGTCCATCCCATTACCAAACTTGGCATGCTCGAAGTTCTTGTCATACACTTTCACTATCGAAAACCCATAATTGCCTCCGCCAAAGCTGAGCACTCGGCCCGTATAGCTTATATTTTAATTTATCAATATGAAACAAGCTATGTACCAAAAATACGCACAAAAAGGTATTTATGACTTTTTACCTAAAATGCTTCTATTTTGAGTTATAAACCATTTTATTTGTGAGAAAAAACAAAAATTGAGAAAATTTCAATTTTTGATATAGCCATAACTTGGAATTGAGGGTACTAAGAGGTCTAATAATTTTGTTTAGTTCTTTTGAGGGTATACTGGACACTTCCTGTTCATTTTCGGTACATTTCCGGTTCTTTGTCGGTTATTTACGATTACTTCCGGTTCACTTCTGGTCGACTTCTGGGCTACTTCCAGTGTACTCTAGGTCTACTTTCAGTCAAGTTCTGGTTTATCCTATAACCCCTAAGAAGGGGTAGTTTTGGGGATGAAGTGAACTTATAGCCGGAGACTACCAAACACATTCTTCTTATATAACTATTGAATAACTTTGTCTTGATTCCCAGTGCAGTAGTAAGAATTATAACTTTTGAAATGCACTGAGATGAGAGACAAAGTTATTGCTAGTTTCTGCATATAAAAATACACTTAAAATAAAAACTATGATTAGCTAGAGTAAGTAGATACTTTGTAACAAGCATTATATGCAATTTCACCTAGCAAATAGAAAATTTACATGGGCTTTGAACTGAAATCTAAGAAAGATAATTGGGTATAATCTGATATGGCAACTAATTTCTAATCAATCTATAACTGTGATGTGTTTTGGTCAAACACATCACACCATAGACTTCCAATGACGGGAGTTAAGCATTAAGGGGACACAGCACTTTTAAACCCTAAAAAATAGATTTATTATGAAAAATTAATAAAATTATATTTAATAACTAGACAATTTTTTGTTGATATTTGGTGATATTACTACCAATTTCACCATGCTTAATCATTATTTTAATCTACTAGCCCATTGTGGCACTCGGTGCAATTTTTTGACTATTTTGTCACTGTCCGTAGGATTTCAAGGGAACAAATAGTTTATTTGGGCTTAAATTCTAGGAGGATGTTCTGTACAGTTTTGATTTTAATGCTTGAAAATTGTTTGGCGATGAAAATACTGAATTTTTTCTTTTTTTTTGCTTATTATCCCACCTTTTTGTTTATAAAACATTTTCTAAACATTAAAATTAAAATCCCTGCATTCATACCAAAACTACAGGTGTGCAAAATATCCTTCTAAAATTTCAGCCCAAAAGAACCCTTCGTTTACTTGGAATCCTACGGACAGTGGGCTGAAATCAGTAAAAACCACATTTAGAGAAAATCAACATTCAAGTTTATAATTATAGTTTAACTAGTTTATTAGTTGATTGAGTGCTGTATTAATAATAAAATATATTGTATAAAAGAAGTTACATAAATGAATCACTTTTAGTGGTGGACCGCTTGCCTGTCGCTTTCGGAATGACGCTTGGATCCACGCTTAGGCCCTTCTAACGCCACGACAGGCTTTTCCGGGATCAGCGAAAAGTCCCTCCCGCCTCTCTCTCTCTCTCTCTCTCTCTCTCTCTCTCTCTCTCTCTCTCTCGACATCGACATCGACATCGTCCACAACATTTGCATCTACTACCAAGGTAACTCTGTCCTAAGAGCCTGCCATTTCAATGCTAACACTCTCACGGGTCACATTGAGATGGTGAGGCTTTTCTTGTCCACTCGTCTCCTTTTTCACATGATAGCTGTAACCGAGACCTGGCATAAGATCAAATATATCCCTTTACTCGACAACTACTCTCTGTACAGACGTGACAGAAACAGGAACGGTGGAGGTGTGGCCCTCTACATTCATAACTCACTCACAGCTAGCGTTATATCATCGTCTGACGACACCTGGTCGGGCAAGGAAAGCTGGAGTATCTCTTCTGTGAAATCTCCGCAAAGGGAGTCATACCCATCTTTGTCGGCGTCGTTTATCATCCACCCCATGCCCCTTTCATCCAAGGCAGTGATTTCATACAAAAACTAACTACACTCATGCATAATTATTCGACTAAGCTAATCATGGGTGATTTCAACGCCAACCAACTCTCCTCATCTGAAGATGCCAAGTTCATCAAGGCCCTCATTGAGGTGAACTCCCTTCAGTCGGTCCCCTACGGTGCTACGCATCATAAACAGGAGTCCGACACCTGGTTTGACCTCTGTTTAATTGATGAGCAAGATCGCCTGGTCTCACAATGGAAGACAGACACTCCTTTCATAAACGGACATGACCTTATCACGGCCACTCTCGACGTACGGATTCCACGCCACGTACCTAAAACATACTCTTACAGACAATACAAGGGAATCTGTGCTGAGAGGCTAAGGGACTTTCTTAGTGCATGTGACTGGTCATCGCTTGCTACTTCATCACTTGACGAATGCATTGCCATCCTAAACGCTAACTTAACTAAGGCTATTAACCACCTCGCTCCATTACGTATAGTGAGTCATGGACCGAAACGTCACCCGTGGTTCACCACGGCTCTTCGTGACCTCTTAAAAGAACAAAACAGACTCTACAAACGATTTTGCAGATCACGTCTCCCTCTAGACCTATATTTCTATAGATTAGCGAGGGATGATGCTCATAGACAGGTCGAGGATGCCAGGCTGAATTATTACCACTCACGCCTGTCAACCCTGACTGATGTCGGCAAGATCTGGAGAGAGCTTGAGAAGCTTGGAATCACCACTCCCAAAGAGAACACCCCCTCTCGCTTCTCCATTGAAGACCTCAACATGCATTTCAGCGGAATTTCCAACGATCCGCTCGCTCCTGTTGTTGAGGACTATATGCGTAGCCTAGAGAGTCTGGATACCCCAGAGCACTTTAATTTCAGGGAGATAACGGAATCGAACGTCCTGGCTGCAGTAACGCACTTTGACACTCAGGCCAGAGGCAGCGATGGCATCCCACAGGTTGTCATTCACAAGGCATTGCCAGTACTCGCTCCTCTACTCCGTCATATTTTCAACCTGTCATTGAATGAGTCATGCTTCCCCTCTGACTGGAAGATGTCACTAGTGCGTGCGACAATAGATCTATTACACACTTCAAGAAACAATCCAGACACTACTTTTTCACCCTTGAAAACACATAGCTTATTATCTCCACAGTCATCTCAGTCTCACCTCACTCAACATCATAATTTATTACTTTACTACGTATTTATTTTTTATAAAATTTTATACAGGTCGAGGAAGCCAGACTGAACTACTATTGCTCACGACTATCATCCTTGACAGACGTCGGAGAGATCTGGAGAGAGCTCAAGAAACTTGGAATTACCACCTCCAAGGAAGCTACCCCGTCTCGCTTCTCCACAGATGACCTTAACAGATACTTTAGTGGGATATCCAACGATCCACTCGCCCCCTCTGTCAAGAAACATCTGCAAACGCAGAAGAGTTTGGAATATCCCGTTCACTTCAATTTCAGTGAGATCACAGAATCGGACGTGTTGGCTGCGGTTCAGCACTTCACCTATCAGGCCAGGGGAAGCGATGGCATCCCACAGGTTGTCATTTCCAAGGCTAAGCTAGTGCTTGTTCCCTTACTATGTCATATCTCCAACCTGTCCTTGAGCGAGTCATGCTTCCCCTCGGATTGGAAGAAGTCGCTGGTGCGCGCACTCAACAAAGTCAGTTCTTCAAAATCTCTCACTGACTACCGTCCGATCTCACTCTTATGTTTCTTATCCAAGGCGCTGGTACACAGGCAGCTCTCTTGATACCTAGAAACTAGACTCTTTCTTGACGACCTACAGACAGGTTTTCGTACCGGTCACAGCACACAGTCCGGCTTAATAAGCTGACTGATGATGTCAGGCTTAATATAGACAAAACAAGGTCACACTTCTTCTCCTTTCCGACTTTAGCAAGACATTTGACACTGTGTGACACGTCAAGCTCCTCAGAAAGCTAACCTCTTTCAGCTTTTCGAAGCAGGCCATCCGCTGGCTTGCCTCTTATCTCACAGGTAGACGAGACTAGCGACGACTTCCAGCACTACTCAGTGCCCACCGCTTACAACAGGGACATTACCATTCTGGCAGAGAGTAGAAACAAGAAAGAAAAAGAAGAAAAAGGAAAAAGAAGACATTAAGATTAACAATGGTGTTGTAGATCAGAAAGGCACTAACACTCTAATCATAAAAGCTACCGACGAGAAGTCCTACGCTGATATCTTGCGAAAGATGAAAGCAGACCCAAAACTGAAGATGCCAGGGAATAGCGTAAATAGGATACGCAAAACGGCGATTGGTGACTTACTTTTGGAACTCCAACGCACATCGGAAGGGAAGGCAACGGACAAGAAGACAAGCGGTGCAAGAAGTACTAGAAGAGGGTGTCACCGTTAGAACCCTACAAGACCTAGAGGTCTTTGAAGTAAAGGATCTTGACGTTCTAACCACTAAGGAGGACATCGTAGAAGCGCTACGGAGGGAGTTTCAAGATAGCGGCTTAAAAGCAGTGGAGGAAACGGCAGTAAAGTCTGTGCGCAAGGCATATGACGATACGCAGAAGGCAGTAATTCAAATGCCATCAAAAATGGCTCGTCAGATGATCGCAAAACAGAAAATCAGGATAGCCTGGGTAGTATGCAGAATACAAGAGATAAAGCGAAATGCACGTCCACTTCGCTGCTATAAATGTCTAGGATTTGGACATATCGGAAAAAACTGCACAGTAACACAGGATCTAAGTAACCACTGTTACAAGTGTGGAGTCGAAGGACATAATGCAAGAGATTGTAAAAATAAACCGAGCTGCGTTCTCTGCCAAGAAAGAGGAGAAACAAAGAAAAGTGACCATGCTGCTGGTAGCTACATATACCCAGTATACCGAACAGCAGTAGAAAAGTTGAAGAAACGAAGATAATGAAGATAGTGCAGTTGAACTTGAATCACTGCGAGACAGCACAGGATTTACTTAACCAGTACGTTCATGAGACGGAGGTCGACGTAGCCATTATATGTGAACCATACACGGCTCTCGACGAGACATCGTGGGAAACAGACAATATTGATCGCAGAGCAGCGATCTGGGCATGTAGGAACGTGGCATTCCAGGAAAAAATTTTACCAGCGAGGAAGGATTTGTTTTTGCAAAGATAACAGGAATACATGTATACAGCTGCTATGCTTCGCCTAACGCACCGATCGAACAGTTCGAGCGGCAGTTAGATCGACTCGTGCAGGATATTGCGGGAAGAAAGCCAGTAATTATCGCAGGCGATTTTAACGCATGGGCCGTAGAGTGGGTCAGTCAAAGGACTAACCAAATAGGACGAGTACTGTTTGAAGCATCTGCTCTCCTAGACTTGGTGTTTGCTAATTAGGGTAGCACTAACACCTTTAAAAGTGGAGACGCAGGATCTATTGTAGACCTGACCTTTGTTAGTAGTTGCCTTATTGGCTTAATTGACAAGTGGACCGTGAGTGAACACTACACAAATAGTGATCACCAGGCTATAATAATGGAGGTAAGAAAATCAGAGCAGATACCCAGCGCGAGTACAAGGACCAACAGAGTCGATTGGAAAACGAAGGATTATGATAAGAAAATGTTCCTACTGGCACTGGAAGAATTGCAACTCTCGGGGACGGCGAGCAGCAAGGCGGAAAAGGTGATGGGTAATATCACACGAGCCTGTGAAGCGGCCATGCCGAGAAGAGTGCCCAATTGTAGACGACCACCAGTATATTGGTGGGACAAAGAGGTTGAGAGTGCGCGAAGCGAGTGTCACCGGACCAAAAGAAGAGATCAACGGGTAAGAAAGAAATACTATAAAACCGGAAGAGGCCAGGAAATAGTAGATGCCCGCGGACAACAAATGAAGGACGCTAAGAGGAAGCTTAAGAAGACAATCCGCGAAAACAAGCAACGGTGCCTTAAAGAACTACAGGATGTGGTCGAACAGGACCCTTGGGGTCGACCTTACTAAATAATAATGAAGAAGATTAAAGGAAGCTACGTACCCCCTCCAAAATGCCCGGAACTATTACACCGGGTAGTAACCACCCTGTTCCCCAGGCAACTGAAAGAGCCAAGTGTCATCGAAATAGGTGCGAATAAAGAGGCTATTTCACTGATCACGATTGAGGAATTGTTAGCCGCCTGCAGAAGGGTAGGAAACAACTAGGCCCCAGGGCTGGATGGCATTCCCAATATTGCATTGAATCATGCCATCCATGCTTATCCAGAGGTCTTCGTAGACTTGTACAATTCATGTCTAGAAGAGAGAACTTTCCCCACAAACTGGAAGAAACAGCGACTCGTGCTTCTGCCAAAAGGAAAGAAGCCACCCCAGGATTCCTCATCATACAGACCGCTCTGCATGTTGAACACCCCGGGTAAGATTCTGGAACGCATAATCTGCGTCAGAATGGATCATTTTATAGAAGGAAAAGGTGGATTAGCGGAACACCAATATGGATATAAGAAGAATCGTTCAACTCTGGACGCAGTTAGCCTAGTGATCGACATAGCATTAGTGGTAGTAGCGAAACATAAAGAAGAGGTGACAGAAATAGCGGAAGAGGCGACCCGTATAATACACGAATGGCTAACGGAGATTGGTCTGGAACTAGCCAGCCACAAAACGGAAGTTATTCTTATCTATAGTAGGAAAAAGATGGAGGAAATTAAACTGACGTTAGATGGCCATGAAATAGCTTCTCAACCATCCATCAAGTACTTGGGTATCACCACCGATGTAAGACTAACTTTTAAACAACATCTGGAAATAGTCAGCGATAAAGCAACAAAAGTCGGCGCTGCTCTATCACGATTGATGCGAAATGTAGGAGGCTCAACTCAGAAGCGAAGGTTACTCTTAGCCAGTGTAACCACATCGATTATGCTATATGGAGCCCCAATATAGGCAGATGCGATGCGGGTGAAATCGTATGCCCGAATGCTAACCACTGTGTACAGACGAAGTGCACTAAGAGTGGCGTCCCCTTACCGTACAGTATCGTACAATGCGGTGTGCATTATTGCTGGCATGCCGCCAATTGACCTATTGGCGATGGAAAGTAAGGAAGTATTCTAAACTAAAAGAAGAACAAGTGACAAAGCTAAGAAGGAGATCTGGGATGCAGCAAGAAAGAAGGCAATGGCCGAATGGCAAACAAGATGGGATGTTAGTGACAAAGGGCCATGGACACATCGCCTTATACCATAAATAGAGGATTGGACTGGAAGAGAACATGGGGAGGTCAACTACTACCTCACACAGTTTTTAACCGGGCTCGGATGCTTCCGGGCTTATCCGATTTAAATTAGACGACAGTCCGAACTGCCCAGCTTGTTTGGACGCTAACGAAGATGCGGAGCACGTTCTCTGTGACTGTTCGCGATACCAAATGGAGCGAGCAGAACTCGAGTGTTATTTCCAGACCAGAGTGACACCTGAGTCAATGATGATAACTATGTAGACGTCAGAGGATGGTTGGAACGCAGTAAACAACTACTTAAGTACTATCCTCAAGAAAGTAACGAATGACGAAGAGAAAAGAAGGCTAAGACAAGGCGAAACAGCGGAATAAAAATATAGCTAGACGAAGGTCACTGAGCCGTGTTGGGGTTGAGGCTGTCCAGAGGATGGCCGGACAATGCCGCACGAAGCAGACGACGGGACGATGCGGAAAGAAGCAGGCGCCCAGACGACGCGGAAAGAAGAAACGTGAAGACGACCACATTAATTAGAAGAGGGCGTAAAAGCCTTTCGCCCCCCCCCCCCCCACCCCCGCGAAGCACTACTCGACGGTTGTACTGCGGAGAACAAGGGCATAGAAGATGGAGCTAGGTAATCCTTTACCGAGGGGCGATAAAGGCAAAGAGGGCATTTCTTGGTACGGTTAGGTGTTTTTCATCTGTCCGTAAAAAGGATGGGTGACAGTGCGGATGGGGCTTTTTCGACGACCCCATAAATAAAGTCACGCTATGGTCTTTCAAAGATTTTCCCTAACACCTCTTCTTCTTCGAGAGAAAACACACACACACACACCTGCAAGAACACCTACACACAAACCTTTATAAATAATAAAACTGTGAATTTATATCTGCACACGAATATATTGTACAACACATTGTACAGCAAATAAAAATAATCTAATTAAATCTCTCTCTTTCTTACCTGCGCACTCGGTCTTTCCCTTACTCACTAATCTCTCGGCGTCTTTTTGATGTCTTGCATATTCATTCATACAAATATTGATGCATTCCAGTAAAACTGTTTATAGAACTTTCAAAACATAACATAGTAAAATCACTTTACTGCTCTGCTTTTTTAAATACCACTACTCTTTTTTTCTTTTTTTCAGGGTTATTGCTATAACCCAAAGACACGACACTTGGTTATACAAATTCTGATGAAATTTATTGAAATATCAGCTGTTGTTATTTACTTATACATAAGCTGTGTTTACTTAGTGTAAAACAAATCCCAGGACTATATCAGCTGCGTTTCGGAATATTTGCTTTCTGCTAGCGAAATAGCAGAACGGTCGCTCTATATTCTATCCTCTTCCAACACATTGATTATAACCTTACCTATCAGGTAGCGTGCAGGGCGCGCAACATTTTAATTTCACTGAATGTCCGTATATTGTTTAATGGGAACAAACTAGGATAAAATCTAAAAAGCGAAATCACACTTTTACTATACAAAACACAAGAAAAAAACACTAATCAATACGCTTAAATTAATGGACTAAAATATATACCGGAAGTATCATGCGTATATAAATAGGTTAAAGAATTGTATTTTTTACATTCTATAATAAAAATATCTTACAGATTAAATTTATAAAACTCAAAATTACAATCATAAGTTATATTAAACAAGAAATGAAAAATACACAATTTCACGAAAAAAAGGTAATTGTATTTTAGTATTTTAATTATAACTTTGCGGGATTTTTTTTCTGATAAATGGGTTTTAGGAGCGTGTTTAACGGAAAATTTCCTATCAAAATAAGTAATTAAGTAAGGACAATATTTGTAAAGAGAGTAATATTCTCCTACGTTGACTCAATCCCTTGGTGGATATTAGAAAAATAGATTAATGTTGACACTATCGGTCTTCTCGAAGCAGGTTGTGTGGAAGGAAGGAGAAAAAAAAACACAATAGTATTTTCTATTTTCATTTTTCGACGTTTCGGTAGTCAATGCCACCCTCATCAGGAAACTGTCGTAATAGGTTTATTCATAGTAAATATTATGTACATCAGGTTTTGTTCAATATTTAACAAAAGCAAATAGTCAGGAAAAAACTTACAGTAACTGCAGTTGATCGCCGGCATATACATGGATTGTTGATTTGGCGCGGCTTATATAATGGTCCGGTTATCGAAAAATTTGTTGACATTTTTTCTATACCGACGTTACAATTCTGACGTCAATCGCTTCTGTTTTGTTTTACTTTCAGTCGGTGTATTTAATGTTTATATACCTTGCTGAGTTGCTGGGTGACTTCTCTCTTATTCATACGTTTGTTTGTAAGTGGATGTGTACCATTTCAGAGATGAATCTTTCATTTAGACTGGGTTCTTTATCTTTTACGTCTAATTTATCGAAGTTAAATGCGTGATTATAATTTTTTTGGTGTTCGGAGATTACATTATTTTTTGATTTTCTACGTTCCTCAGCGCCTATACAAACATTTCTTGTTGTTTGGTCTACGTACGTAGCAGAGCAGTCGTTTCATCTAAGTTTATAGACAACATTGTTTTCGAGATTTTTGTCTTTTTAGGCACCCGCCCCGTACAAAGAGTTTCGAAGAAACGTCTTATACCCAGGGCGAACGCCTATTAGTTTTGACCAAAAATGTGTTTTTTTTCTTCAATTCTTTTTGAGCCATTTTTTATAAAAAGGTTCTTTCATAAAAGTATTCTGGCTATTTTGTAGAAAATTAAATTCTGAACAAATTCACAGTATTTAAAAATTCTAAATACATAATTGAAAAACGTCTATCTAGTAGCGAAGCCTTATTCTCCAAAAATTGACTTTCCATCCGTGCGCAGGACCTGATGTTCATAAGAAGTGACCTTATATTATACAACATACTTGCTCAAAACAACTTTTTTCAGTAAAATTCACTATGTATATTAAATATACTTATTCTATATGATCACCATGTATATGCAACTTTCTAGACATACTTCTGTAGACCAATAAAGGTAGAAACTGATATTTCTTCACTATACCCATACTAAATTCTTGAAACACTAAACTTTTCACACTTGCTTCTGTAAAATACTTGTAGAATGACTATATATGTTCAATATACTATATTCTAAGCCATCACTAAGCATATGTATATCTATATATACGTATGTTTGATATTTTATCCCTCCGCATAACCTTAAATCTTAAGAAAATATGAATTTTTTTCACTCTAATTATATTAAACACTTGCACTGTAACTGTATATTATCATACTCATCACCATGTATATATACGCGTACTTTTAACTAATTTTTATACGAAGTGACCATATATTACATTATATACTTCATACTTTCTTGAACAAACTTGTTGCACTCAAACTCACTATATATAATGAATATACGATATTCTGCACAACGCTTAGACTAAATTTTCAAAATAATCTTATATTTCACTTCATACTTTCTTGAACGAACTTTTTGCACTCAAACTCACTATATATGTATATGTATATGTGTATGTGTGTGTGTGTGTGTGTGTGTGTCTATATATCATCTCATTTAACCGTAGTAACAGAATTAAAAACTATTTAGATAAGAACACATCTATTTCAGAGAGGGCACAAGTCCCAAACTGTAGGCATTAACAACAAGACATAAACCATCATAAGTGTCATACAACATGTTGTAGATGGCGGGACTGTCGTACGTTGCAGTATCGAACAGCCATTCTGGCTCCGTTATAGCTGTGGCTGCTAGACAGATGGAAGTGTTTACACTGTCGTGACTGAAGATTAGGCCCGTTACACGCAAAAAGGAACAGAAACAAATAAATACTGACCAACCATGTTAAATAAGTATTATCCCGTAGTGCAGCATTTATCAGGAATAGTTTTGTCTGTTTCCTTTGCTGGAATAATGCTATTGCGAAAAAGGTCCCGTTGATTATTATTTTCTAATCGTATTTTTAACTTATAAATTTTTCATAACACGTGCATCGAAAACGCGCTTTCCGTCTACGAAAAAGTGAAGCGAACGTTGAGTTTGTCAAGCCTGGGCGAAAGGCCTTTTTTATTAACAGCGAAATGTTTGTTAACAATGCCATCCGATAATACAACCGGTAATTAGAACAGGAAAAAAAGACGATGTTTTCTCTCATCGTCAAGTCTTACCCCATCACAGTTTAATGAATTTATCAACAATATTTGAATATCTGCATACTTTGTGTGTGTATGTACTGTGTCTATGTGTGTGCATGTATGTGTGTTCATCAGGGAACCTTTAAATATCGGCGATTGCCTTATGTGAAAAGCAAAGCGTTTTGCTTTTAGCGATGTTTTATCCTTACCTTTTATTATGATGTTAAACATTTCGCTGTTAATTTTTGGAACTGTATCAATGTTCTTTCTTTCAAAACTATGACTAATCTGTTTGTAGAAGCCCTTTATGTATAGTATGCATAAGGTGTTTCTTTGACAGTTGTTATTACTGCTTGTTTGTTGTTCGTCAGATTTTATTAAGGACAATCTTTTGTTTATACAGGGTGTTTCATTTTAATCCGACCACGACAAAAAACCATGGAAAAACTAATTTTAACGAAAAATGACCTTAACAAAAGTCGAAGGGGGTAAAGGGGGCCATCGAATGACACAAACACCTATGACCTTGAACTCGATTTTCAAGGTCATTTGAGGGTATTGTGATTTTTTTAAATAGGAACCTCTATTTTAGACCTTGGAATCGGATAGAGCGGAAAAAATTACGTCGCAAAGGATATTTTAAGTTTGCTTTGGTGACCTTGAGAAGGTCAATTCAAGGTCAAATAACAAAAAATCTGCTAAACAGCTGTTTGTCTGGTTTTATTTTACTGATGTAGAAAGATGACCTTGACAAAAGTTGAAGGGAGCAAAAGGGGCCATCTAATGACACCAACACCTTTGACCTTGAACTCGATTTTCAAGGTTATTTGAAGGTCATTGTATTTTTTTAACGGGAACCCCTATTTTTGACCTTGGAATACGAAGCAGCGGAAAAAAGTACGTCGGAAATGACATTTCAAGTTTGCCTTAGTGACCATGAGAAGGTCAATTCAAGGTCAAATAAGAAGTATCAGCCTAAGATTGTTTTCCTTTCAATTTTTTCGTAGAATTATCATTTTGTTATTGTAATAAACATTAAGAGAATAATTGACTTAAAATGTGATTATGCTTTACTGACTTTAAAGCCATTTTGTAAGGTAAAAAGTGCAAAAATGCAATATCAAATGTTATGTGAAGTCCATATTTATATCCTAACTTTAGCGTTACCCAGGAACAACGACGTGGACGTAATAGGATTGTGTTCCCTTTGGGGTGCTTGATTAGAGTGAGTCCCCTTGCCTCTCACTTTTCGGGGTGCTTGATTAGAGTGAGTCCCCTTGCCTCTCACTTTTCGGGGTGCTTAATTAGAGTGAGTCCCCTTGCCTCTCACTTTTGCTCAAAATTCAACGCAGGTGCTCAAAGACACCACCATTTTGTTGGATACACAATTCAATTCGCTGCTGAAAATGTTCTACTGTTCTGAGTAATACAGCTCTTGGGATGTTTTCACAAGCGGTTTGAATTCTGTGGATCATATCTTCCCTTGTTGTAGTTTCATGTTCATAAACAACATCTTTCAAATACCCCCACAAATAGAAATCGGGTGATGTCATATCTGGAGATCTCGGTGGCCATCGAACACCCAAATCTCCACGTCCAGTGCGTCCAATCCACCTGTCACGGTAATTTTGATTAAGATATTATCTAACTATTCGAGCATAGTGCGCAGGAGCTCCATCTAATTGAATCCACATTCTTGCTCTTGTGTATAAATCTACTTGTTCAAGAAGTACTGGAAGACGTTCTCTCAGGAACTGTAAAAAATTATGGCCATTTACATTTTCATCGAAAAAGTATGGGCCTACAAGGTATCCGTTAACAATTCCACACCAAACATCAAGACTCCAACGATTTTGGTTATCTATCTGCCTGTACCAATGCGGATTAACATTCGACCAATAATGACAGTTGTGTCGGTTAAGCTCTCCATTGCTTTTGAATTTTGCTTCATCAGAAAACATTACGTATTGAAAAAAGTGACGATCATTAGCAATCATTTGTTGTGCCCATTGGCAAAACTGTAGCCTTAACCTCATATCAGCAGGTGTGAGATCCTGAGTGAAAGTAATATGATATGGATGATAACGTTGACTTCTCAGTATTCTCCAAGCAGTAGCCATAGGTATACCACTTTGCCTTTGAATTTCACGGGTACTAACGTGGGGATTCAAATGAACCATTGCTAAAACGATCATTACACGAAGATCATCTTCGTTGTAATTACGACGTTCTCTAACCCGTGCTAGTTGCCCTTGTTGAGTTCTACGGTAAATCTCACGAATGGTTGTATGACTTGGATGTCTTCTATCGGGATATCGAATTCGATACAAGGCTGCAGCTTGTCGATAATTACGTCTAGATTCACCAAGAATCAATAAAATATCAACCCTTTCAGCGGCTGGATAATCAGCCATTGTTAAAAATTTATAACAAGTTCAATAAAAAATTTTGTTTTTACCAAACTGAACAAATTAGATAGCTTTCGATGAGTAATAAATTTTAATAGAAAAAATAAAGGTCAATGAATGAAAAAGAGAAAATGTTAAACAAATGATATTTGATTAGTTTGGCTAATCAATAACTATTCAATAACTAGTAAACTATTGAATACTAAGCGTAAGTAACAATGAGTAGAGGATAAATTCATATGAAAAGAGATCTCTTATTAGAAAAATTGTCTATTTCAACAATGAGTCGCGGGACAATTCAACATGAAAAATCATCTTTACAAAATAAATAATTTATTTCAACAATAAATTCAGGCAAAATTCGATGAGGAAAATTAGTAGCCAATTGTGACCACGTTGTTCCTGAGTAACGCTAAAGATAGGATAAAAATTCGCTTACGAAAACATCCCAAGAACTGAATAGAATCCAAAAAAATGGTGGTGTCTTTGGGCACCTACATTCAAATCTGTACATAATAAAAGTGAGAGGCAAGGAGACTCTAATCAAGCACCCCAAAGGGAACACAATCCTATTACGTCCACGTCGTTGTTCCTGGGCAACACTAAAGTTAGGATATAAATATGGACTCCACATAACATTTGATATTGCATTTTTGCACTTTTGACCTTACAAAATGGCTTTGAAGTCAGCAAAGCATAATCACATTTTAAGTAAATTATTCTCTTAATGTTTATTACAATAACAAAATAATAATTCTACGAAAAAATTGAAAGGAAAACAATCTTAGGCTGATACTTCTTATTTGACCTTGAATTGACCTTCTCAAGGTCACTAAGGCAAACTTGAAATGTCATTTCCGACGTAATTTTTTCCGCTGCTCCGTATTCCGAGGTCAAAAATAGGGGTTCCCGTTAAAAAAATACAATGAACTTCAAATGACCTTGAAAATCGAGTTCAAGGTCATAGGTGTTGGTGTCATTAGATGGCCCCTTTTGCTCCCTTCAACTTTTGTTAAGGTAATTTTTCGTTAATATTAGTTTTTCAAATGCGCTTAGGTAGTTGTTGTCAAGCAGTAGCTTTTTTACTATATTAATGATTTTGTTATGAAATTTATTATTTGCTAGTTTTATCGGCTGGCGACGAGATTGTACACCATGGCAATTTTCTGTAGGTTCGGATGTTGAGATACATAGTTCAGAAATCTGCCTGACAACATTGGTTGTGTGTACCAGTCTGTTATAAGTTTGTTCTCGTCTTTTATGACTTAATCGTATAGAAAGCGTAGGGAATTATTATTTTCAATTTCGTGAGTAAATTGTAGTCTATCGTTGTACGAGTTAAAAGTTTTTATGATTTCGTCAATTTTGTCATTTGGAATACATGTAATGATGTCGTCAACATATAAAAAAAAAAATCGCTCGAAAAGATAGTTTCGATGAACAATCGGGCTTGAGGTCATCTATGACAATGTCTGCGAATAGCCCCGATTAGAGAGTCCATTGGAGTACCAAAAAGTTGTTTGTAGAATCTTTCGTTGAATTGAAAATAATTGTTTTCCATAAGTAATTTTCAAGCTAGCAAAATTTGCGCGTACCTCTATTCAATCCTTTTTTTGACCTGTGTTACGTCAATATATGTGTATAAGCATTTTACTTTGAGGCTGATTAACCCATTAGCGCCTGAACGGACACTTTCCGACACTAAAGTTCAGAGATTCACGGTACAATGAATTTAATCCAAGAAAAATGTTTGAATCACTGTACCCCATGTTTTGAAGGTCGCTCTTTCAAATAGTGATGGTTAGGAATCCCTAAAATGAGTTTTTTATGTGAAAATTGCTAATTAAAAACAAACCTTGTTTTTTTTTTTAATTTTTTTAAGAAAATTTTTTTTTGCTATTGCATTTTTCTACATACTTAATACCGATTAATAATGCGTCCATGTCCCCTAAATTAAAAGTTATTGGCTTAAGATTAATAAAAAAAATGTTTATTCATACAAAATGGCGTTTGAAACAATAAATTTTACATTTAATCTTCAGCAATATTTTTCTCAATTTATATGAACTTAAGGACAAATTTCCTATGAATAAAAACGTCCTAAAATTCATTAAAGAATACCTTCAAATTTTTTCAGAATCGTAAAAGAAATTTTTTGATTACCCGGAAAATGGAAAAACTGAAATTTAAAAAAAAATTTTAAACATTCTAAAAATGTTTGAGGGTATTCTTTGACTGTTTTAAGAATTTTTCGTGTCTACAAAATTTTTCCGAAAGTCTATAGTTATTGATAATACAATTGCTGAAGTGTTATATTTTCCGATAGAGTGTACCTTTTCCAAATACTTTTGTAAGTACTTTTTCCAAATAATTAAAAATTTTATTTTACGGTTCTAAAAAAATTGTAGTGTGTTCTTCGATTAATTTAAGGAATTATTTACAATAATTAGTAAGTGGACGCTACTCTTAGTGCACTTCGTCTGTACACATTGGTTAGCATTCAGGCAAACGATTTCACCCGCATCGCATCTGCCCATATTGAGGTTCCATATAGCAAAATCGATGTGGTTACACTGACTAAGAGTAACCTTCGCCTCTGAGTTGGGCCTCCTATATTTGGCATCAATCGTGATAGAGCAGCGCTAACTTTCGCTGCTTTATCGCTGACTATTTCCAGATGTTGTTTGAAAGTTAGTCTTGCATCGATGGTGATGCCGAAGTACTTAATGGTTGGTTGAGAAGCTATCTCATGTCCATCTACCGTCAGTTTAATTTCCTTCATCTTTTTCCTACTAGAGATAAGAATAGCTTCCGTTTTGTGGCTGACTAGTTCCAGACCAGTCTCCGTTAGCCATTCGTGTATTATGCATGTCGCCTCTTCCGCTATTTCTGTCACCTCTTCTTTATGTTTCGCTACTATCACTACTGCTATGTCGTCAGCGAAGCCCACGACTGTTGCTCCTTTAGGTAATTGTAGTCTGAGTACCCCATCGTACATGATGTACCACGTCAGTGGGCCAAGCACTGACCCTTGAGGTACGCATCATGTAACTTTATAGGTCTGGGTACCATCCTCCGTGTTATATAATAGGATTCTATCCTTCAAATAGTCGAACATCATTCTTCTTATATATAAGGGCACATCCTGTTTCCGGAGTGCTTCGTGTACTTCACTCCATTTGGCCGAATTGAATGCATTTTTTAACATCCAATGTAACTATAGCGCAGTTTTTTCTTTGTTCCTCCCTTCCATCTTTTCCCCTCTATCGCTGTTTGCGCAGTGCCGATCACTAGGCTAACTCTGTCCAGGGTTGAACGATTCTTCTTAAAGCCATATTGGTGTTCCGCTAATCCACCTTTTCCTTCTATAAAATAATCCATTCTCACGTAGATTATGCGTTCCACAATCTTAACCGGGGTGTGCAACATGCAGAGCGGTCTGTATGATAAGTAATCCTGGGGTGGCTTCTTTCCTTTTGGCAGTAGCACAAGACGCTGTTTCTTCCAGTTTGTGGGGAATGTTCCCTCTTCTAGACATGCATTGTACAAATCTACGAAGATCTCTGGATGAGCATGGATGGCATGCTTTAATGCAATATTGGGAATGCCATCCGGCCCTGGGGCATTGTTGTTTCCTACCTTTCTGCAGGCGGCTAACAATTCCTCAATCGTTATCGCTAAAACAGCCTCTTTATTCGCACCTCTTTCGATGACACTTGGCTCTTTCAGTTGCCTGGGGAACAGGGTGGTTACTACCCGGTGTAATAGTTCCGGGCATTTTGGAGGGGGTACGTAGCTTCCTTTAATCTTCTTCATTACTATTTTGTAAGGTCGACCCCAAGGGTCCTGTTCGACCTCATCCAGTAGTTCTTCAAGGCACCGTCGCTTGTTTTCGCCGATTGTCTTCTTAAGCATCCTCTTAGCGTCCTTTATTTCTTGTCCGCGGGCATTTACTATTGCCTGGCCTATTCCGGTTTTATAGTATTTCTTCCTTGCCCGTTGTTCTCTCCTTCTGGTCCGGTGACACTCCCTGCGCGCACTCTCAACCTTTTTGTCCCACCAATATACTGGTGGTTGTCTACAATTGGGCACTCTTCTCGGCATGGCCGCGTCACAGGTTCGTGTGATATTATCCATCACCTATTCCGCCTTGCTGTTCGCCGTCCCTGACAGTAGCAATTCTTCCAGTGCCAGTAGGAACATTTTCTTATCATACTCCTTCGTTTTCCAACCGACTCTGTTGGTCCTTGTACTCGCGCTGGGTATCTGCTCTGATTTTCTTACCTCCATTATTATGGCCTGGTGATCACTATATGTGTAGTGTTCACTCACGATCCACTTGTCAATTAAGCCAGTAAGGCTAACAAAGGTCAGTTCTACAATAGATCCTGCGTCTCCACTCCGCTTCTCTTACGCTTCTGTTATGCTGATGAGCCGTTTCCAGAAAGACATGACCTTCCTCATATCATCCTTAACACTCTTGTGAATGTATTTTGCTGAACCTACTACAGCATCCATCTTGTCCAGATGGTTCTGAATCTTGTCCATCAACTCTTCTCCCGCACGATCTGCTGTGAATTTTAGACCATACCTCGTGCATTCCCCTTTTTATGACTCCATCACATCTTGATGCGTCACTTGAGGCTAATCTTCCTTTGAGGGCCGAGTGACCTACCTCTATAACCTCCTGTCTTGTTTGAGTAAATTGGCTCCCCCAACATCCATGAAGCCTGCGTTGGGAGTGGGCTGTAAAGCTTGACCAGCTTGGGGCAGTGTTTTAATTAACTCACTGTCCATGATTGATTTATATTCGGGGTTTCTTTCCTTATCCTGTATCCTAGAAAGGAGCCCTTTAACGAGGTGCTGTCATCCGGGCCAGATGAGCCTTGCTTATTTTAATGAGGTTGCTACTCTTCCCCCTTCTCCTTCTTCACCTCTTGTGTGGTGAGGCCCCAGACTTGGGACCGGCGTAGCGGAGTTGTGTGTGTGTGTGTGTTTTTTATGTAGCGTAGGCAGAGCAAGCTCAGCATAAGCGGCCCTCCGTCACCGGATCCCCGCAGATACTGTCGTTATACAATACTTCTGTGGGGCCCGTTTACTGGCCTTTTAAGCTTTTCCTTTGAAGTTTGATTTCCATAATCTCCCGCCCACAAAGGTGATTAGGGGCCCATGATCAATCTCGTCTCCTTCATTCTGCATCGTCTTGCCATCTTCTTCATTCTGCAT
Organism: Nasonia vitripennis; assembly: GCF_009193385.2. Lineage (NCBI taxonomy): Eukaryota > Metazoa > Arthropoda > Insecta > Hymenoptera > Pteromalidae > Nasonia > Nasonia vitripennis. Next base: position 4,482,626 of record NW_022279588.1, read on the forward strand.
CGTTCAGCCGTCTGCTCCCTGCAGCATCGTTCGGTGGTCTACTCCGAGCAGCATCGACTGGTCATCCTCTGGACAGACTCAACCCCGACACCTACGTTCCTCTGCATCGGATGAGGAAGTCTGGGCTCAACTCAGTTACCTACGTTCCTCAGCATCGATCTGAGGAGCACTTAGAGGTACCCAACCCTAGCTTTTACGTTCCTCTGCATCAGGCAGGGAAGTGAGAGCTCAACTCTGTGATCTACGTTTATCTGCATCAGTCCGAGGAGCGTTTCTTATCTACTACCTAGTAACCTTTGCCTAGCAACAGTTTTACTCAACTGCTTTGCCTTGTCTTTTCCTTCTATTCTCTTCGTAATTTTAAACCTTTTTAAAAATGGTCCTGACGTAGTTGTTTACTGCGCACCAACTATCCCTCGACGCTAGCGTAGATGTCATCATTGACTCAGGGGTCACCCTAGTCTGAAGGTAACACTCGAGTTCTTTTTGTTTCATTTCGTATCGCGAATAGTCACAGAAGACATGCTCTGCATCTTCCTTTGCTTCCAAACATACTAGGCAATTTGGATTGTCCTCTATCTTGAAGCGGTGTAGGTAGGCTCGAAAGCACCCATGGCCGCTCAAAAACTGCGTGAGTTAGTAATTTACTTCCTCGTGTCGTCTAGTGTTCCAGTCAACAATACGTGGTATGAGGCCCATTGTCTTTGCCACTTAGCTAGGGTTTGTTCCTTTGCGGTTTCCAAACTCCCTTTTGAGTATCATCACCACGCCAGCTTTTTCGTATATATCCTTTTTTCTGTTGCTAGAAGGTCAATAGGTGGCATACTTGAGATAACGCATAATGTATCTTTTGATACTGTTCGCTAGGCAGAAGCGACCCACAATGCACTCCTCCTATAAACTGTTAACAGCTTGCGTGCATAGGACTTTACCAACATAGCGTCCACCGATATTCGAGCACCGTATAACATAATTAATGTAGTTACAGTGGCTAGAAGTAACCTTCGACCATGCGTTAGTTCACCCACATTTGGCATTAGTCGCGATAGTGCGGCACCGATTTTTGCTGCAATAAGCTCATTCTCTCGAGATGCTGCTTAAACGTTAGTCTAGCGACCATGATGATTCCCAGGTACTTAATGGTCGGCTAAGAGTCTATTTCGTGTCCGTCCACTTTCAGTGTTATTGTCTCTATTTTCTTTCTAGAGATAAGGATAGCCTCTGTTTTATTGCTAGCAAGCTCTAGTCCAGTCTGCTTCAGCCAATCGTGGATTATACCTACTGCCTTGTTAGCGATTTCCGTCACCTTTTGCTTTGCTACTAATACTACTGCGATGTCATCTGCAAATCGTACAATTGTTGCCTCTTCGGGTAGCTCTAGCCTAAGTACTCCATCGTACATGATGTTCCACAATAATGGGCCAAGCACCGACCCTTGTGGGACCCCTCCGGTTACTTGATAGGTTTTCGTGCCGCTCTTTGTGTCATACAAAATGGTTCTGTCTTTCAGGTAGTCAGACATAATCCTTCTTATATATACGGGTGGTCTGTATGAGGCAGTTTCTTCAGGTAGCTTATCTCTTTTTGTTAGTAGCACTAGGCGTTGCTTCTTCCAGTTCTTAGGAAACGTTCCTTCTTCGAGACATGAATTGTACAGGTCCACAAAGACATCGAGGCGTGCCCGTATAGCTTGTTTTAATGCAATATTGGGTATGCTATCTAGCCCTAAGCCTTGTTGTTCCTGATTCTTTTGCATGCAGCCAGTAATTTCTCTGTGGTGATTGTTGGAATGATTTCGTCATTTACCCCCGTTTTAGAGATAGCTGTTACTTCCAGTTGAAGGGGAAACAGTGTGGTAACAATAAGGTCCAGCAATTCCGGGCTCTTAGGAGGGGGAATTTAACCTTTCTTTATCTTCTTCATTACTACTTACAAGGAAATGTACCCAACCCGAACTCACCGATTTTGATGATTTTCATATATGTTGTAGAACATAAAAAAATAAGAGACACGTATTTTTTTTATCGGCTAATTTTCACTTTGTTCACTCAACGTTGTTGTTTTTCAAATGATTTGGTTCTTCCATTTCGACTTGGTGCATCATTTTATATGATTTAGCGTACATGTTTACTTGTCGAAAAAAATTATATGATTCCTTTAATAGCATTAAAGAACATGATACATTAGTTTGTAATCGTGATTGCGAGGCGATTTCATTATCAGTGATGTATAGTTGCCCATATCTTCTTGCTTACACTAGAAATTACAATTATAATTAATTGGACAGAGGGGGATTCAATCAGAGACTGGCTAGAGGACACATGAAGGGAGTGGAATGGGAGATGGAGGACACTAGGAGGATACGAAGAAGATAATTTTTAAGAAAAGAGAAGACATGGAGGCGATAAGGGAGAAGAGGGCGGAAATAAATGAAGGAGGTAAGATTACATTAGAGCAATGGCTGTCATTTGACGAGAGAAGGACCAAAGCGCTAATTATGAAGGAGAAAAGGAGAAGGGAAGAAGATGAGGACGAGGAAGGCGAGAAAACGGAATGAGTGGCTGAAAGTAAAGGAGAGATGTACAAGTAGGACGAAAAAAATGAAAGAATAGTGAAGAAAGGAAAAGGGATAATAAGACGAGACGAGGGCACATACAAGATATAGAGGTCAGGAGAATCAGAGGAGGAGGATGAAGATTGAAAAGCAAGGGTGAAAAGATAAAAGGAGAGAGAAGAGAGAGAGAGAGAGTTTAAAAAGACACACACATAGATAAATAACAGAAGAACACTCGCGCATACACGCAATTACACCTACAGCCGTGTGGCACACACACATACACACACACATACCCAGACACAAAAACAGGAGAAGTAAGAGCAAGTACACACACAAATACAGATGCACTGTAACATAACCACCAAACAACACGACACTACACGATACAATAGGTTAGGTAATGAAAACAGGAAAATGTAAATACAGAGTGTGAAAATACTAAAACAATAAAAATTATTGGTAATCTCATAGCAGAACCTTTAGCATATATATAGAATATGTGTATTGAAAGATCGATCTGTCCTGATGCACTCAAAAAAGTAAAAGTTATACCGATTCACAAATCAGGTCCAAAACATAACATTACTAATTATCGACCGATCCCTCTCACATCAAAATTGGCTAAAACTTTTGAACGAATTATTTATGACAGAATATTTGATTTTGTTGACAAACACAACATAATATTGAAACAACAATTTGGTTTCATGAGAGGGATTGGTACAAAAAATGCAATTTATACTTTAATGAATACACTGTATAATAATGTTGACCGGCGAATTCTAACGATTGTATCTTTCTTGGATTTGGCGAAGGCATTTGATACGGTCGACCACCGGATATTATTCGACAAGTTGTATCACATAGCTATTAGAGGACAGGCACTTGATCTCCTTGCAAGCAACTTAGAAAACAGATATCAAAAAATCAAAATCGATAATAATGAGAGTGATTTCTTACTAGTGAACACTGGGGTCCCACAGGGTACTGTCCTGAGACCGCTGTTGTTTATATTGTATATTAATAATATCTTGAATGAGATTCCCACGGAGGCAATTATGGCCTACGCGGATGATACGACAATAGTTGCAACAGGAGAAAATTGGGACGATGCCCAAGATAACATGAACAATTTCTTGGGAGTGGTATCCAAGTGGTTAGCCTTGAATAAATTATCTCTGAATGTTGGTAAAACAGTGTGTATGACTTTTGGCAACTAAAGTGATAGTGTACTAGCTCAAACTCATATTAAGATAGGGAATAAGGTAGTTGCAAGAGTAGAAAGTGCCAAGTACCTGGGGATAGTCTTGGATTACAATTTAAAATAAAATGAGCACATGGAATACTTAGTTGAGAAAACTAAATACCTTGAATATATTTTCTATAAAATAGCTAAAACTATGTCGTCGAAACAATGAGAATGTTTTATTATGCCTTCTTCTTCCATAGTGCTATGGAATTATTGCCTGGGGAGGAGCATATCGTAATAATTTGAATATATTACAAAAGGTACATAAGAAAATACTGAAAATAGTAAATAAAGAGAATTTTGTAGTCCAAGACAATCCGCTTAATCTGGAACAGCTTTTCTGTTTTGAGGCTCTGAGATTGCACTATAATGATCACAGAGAGCGGTTTCTAGACTCAGAAAGTATCACTAGAAACAAAAGCCTTACAATTCCTAAAAATAAAAAACAAATTAGCGACAAGAATAGCTATAAAAAAGCAATTATAGTTTAAATGTAAATATTGAAAAGTATGCACAGATTAGACAAACTAAAAACTAGATCAAAATAAACTGCTAAAAAGAGATGAGAACCTATATTAGGTATATATAATATTAACATAAGTAAGGAGAAGTTTGTGAAATAATCTTAGTAAATTATAATAAGCATGTTAATGAGGAGAAAGATTATAACTGTTTTTTTTTAGTTAGTGAGTATTAGTATATGTTATTGTATTACTAGCAGGGTCACCTCACTCCTAACGTCGCTTAGTTGAGTTAGGTATAAATGTTTATAGCTCCAAGGAGAATTTAAAGAAAATGATATTGTAATGATATACACAAAAAATTAAAAGGTCGCGCGAGTTTGATTATTTTTCTGTGCATGTTAATGACATAATGTGTGGCGAAATGCGAGGCGATTTCATTATCAGTGATGTATAGTTGCCCATATGGGCGTTCTGGCTTGTTTTTGTCTGGATGTAAATAACTTCGAATAACGAAGAAAAAGCGTAAAATCTAGCTCCAAAACTTGCGACGGCAAGTGTATTATTATATTGTCTACTTTCGTTAGTATTTCTAGAAACTAATTCTTTTAAACTTTAAGGATAAGTGATATTGTCAGATAATATAACGTTTCCTTTATTGCAACAATTAGAAAACTTCTTATCACATAATATTTTAAATTTGAAATGTTACAGAATTCACATATTTCACTCATGCTACCTAAATCATTCTCCATTATTGCTGATTTATCGAAATCGAAATAAAACATGGCATCCAATTTTGTTATTGAAAATTCATTAAAATTTTTTGTTGTTTTTATTATAATCTCATTACTTTTTAATTTTCTTCAGAGTTATAAATATATATATATATATATATATATATATATATATATATATATATATATATACCTAATGAACCGAACGACCTTAGGAGTGAGGTGACCCTGCTAGTAAGATATGAAGACGATAGCTGACGACTTCTGTCTCACGGTTTTGACAAAAAGTGTCAATGCAGGGCTTTTTAAATCTAAAAAGTGTTGGAAAAAGTGTGTGGCGGGAGGCGAAAATCAGTGTAGCTTCTTCAATTCTTGATTAACTTTCGCCGACTAACGATCTACATAATATAAATTATGCGTATTTTAAGTGTCACGAAAATTAACTAGCGTGCGGTTTACCGATACCGCGTTACTTCGTCACTACTACCACCGCGCGACCCTATGTTGTCGCAATACTTAGAAGATGCGGTACTCGACAAGGAGGTTGCTGCTATAATGGCGAGCAGCCCTGTAAATGTGGCACTGCACATTTTGTATGGCGAAGGCATTTTGCCGCAGCCACTGTACCCGGAAAATTGCTCCGTAGCTCGCCAAGGTACCTCTTTAAAGCGGAGACACGTTCGATAAAGGAGAGAGAGACCTTCTCTCGATATTGTTCGGTAGGCAGAAGCGACCCGCAATGCACTTCTTCTATAAACTGTTGATAGCTTTCGTGCATAGGACTTTACCAACATAGCGTCCGCCCATATTGGGGCACCATATAACATAATTGATGTAGTGACATTAGCTAAGAGTAACCTTCGTCCCTGCGTTGGCATTTGGCATTAGTCGCGATAGTGCAGCACCGACTTTTGCTGCCTTATTACTTACCCTCTCGAGATGCTGCTTAAACGTTAGTCTGGCATCCATAGTGATTTCCAGGTACTTAATGGTCGGCTATGGGTTTATTTCTTGTCCGTCCACTCACAGCCTTATTTTCTCTATTTTCTTCCTACTAGATATAAGGATAGCCTCCGTTTTATGGCAAGCAAACTAAAGTCCAGTATGCTTTAGCCAATCGTGGATTATACCTACTGCCTCGTTAGCGATTTTCGTCACTTCTTCCGTTTTCTTTGCTACTATTACTACTGCAATGTCATGTGTGTGTGTGTTTTTTCTGTCTTGGAGAAAGAGGTATTAGTGAAAATCTTAGAAAGACTATAGCATGACCTTGTTTATGGGGTCGTCGAAACAGCCCCATCCACAATGTCAGCCGTGTGTCGGATTCCCACCGACTCAACCCATCCCCTCTACGGCCAGGTGAAAAAAGACCCAGCCGTAAAAAGGAACGTCCTCTTTGCCTCCATCTTCTATGCCCCTGAACTCCGCGGTACCACCGTCATGCAATGCTTCGCAGGGGGGGGGGGGGTGAGGCGAAAGGCTTTTGCCCGCTTCTTGTTGATGTGGTCGTCATCATTATAGTCATCCTTCATTTTCTGCGTCGCACATACACACGTACGTACTCACAAGGAAAGGTACCCAACCCGAACTCACCGATTTTGATGATTTTCATATATGTTGTAGAACATAAAAAAATAAGAGACACGTATTTTTTTTATCGGCTAATTTTCACTTTTAAGGGGTAAAAACCTCCCCTAAAGTTAACCCCCAAAAAGCGTTTTTTTTAAATATCTCGGCTTAAAATTAATATTTTTCAATGAAACAAATTGGAGGTTATTTCTTACAAAAAGAGCAAGTATTTCATGGTGATTTGAAGAGTAAGGGTAGCATCCCCTATTTTTTAAGGGTTGAAAACCTATATTTTTTGGCATAATTTTATAATAAAAATGTTTACACCGACTAAAAAAAATTGGAAAAAATGTTTAAACATCCTTAATAACAAAATTTAGTTGACGTCTTTCGGTGTTTTCATAAATATTATCCCTAAGGGGGTAAACCACCCCTAACACAAAATAACTGTAAATATGTAATTCAATACATAATATTTCGTAGAAAGTTTGTATATAGAGGTTTTCGAGGTCGCTGATTACAAATCGTTATCAGATTTTGAAAATTCAAAATGGCGGAACCAATATGGCGGACGGAAATATCGAAAAAAAATTTTATATAATAAAAAAGTTTTAAACGACTAAAAAATTTGGAAAAAATTTGTAAACATCTATAATAAACAAATTAAGTTTTTCGGTTTTTTCATAGATACTACCCTTTAGGGGGTAAACCACCCCTAACACAAAATAACTATAAGTATACTTCAATCCATAATATTTTGTAGAAGCTTTGTATATAAGGGTTTTCGAGATCGCTCTTTGCAAATCTGATATCAGATTTTGAAAATTCAAAATGGCGGAACCAATGTGGTGGACGAAAATATCGAAAAAAAATTTTAACTTTCAAAAAAACTTGTTTACAAATGTGTGATCTTTGTAGCCTGTACATGTGAACTAAAGAGCCTTAAACCCTAAACCCCTAAAGAACAAATAGGCTAAATGGTTGTGCTTTTTAACCAAACCACGTCAAATTCCTAAATTTGTAAACAAGAAAATTCTGTGTGTGAAGCAGTTTTATAATTTCCGTAGAAATTGTTATCAGAATGTTATTGAAATTCCTTTCTTGTAAATTCAACTTATAATGTATTTTTGTTTATAATATTAGAGTATAATAATAATCTACAATCTTTTATCTTTTGCCATAGTGCATTTTTTGTATTGAGCATAAAATATATTATTTTACGATGTTTTTACAATAATGGTAGTCCTCATAAAAGTGTTTAAAGCACAATGCTTTTTTGCACCAACCACATCGTACAATTGCAATGTTTGTGCACCCTTCTATTTCACAATGTGTTGCACAAGACTTTCCAAAACTGAAATCTATAGGATTATCAAATTTATCTGGTTTTTCATTAACGTAACCGCTTTTATACCAGGAATATTTAAACAAATCTATATATCTCGGTGAAGACAGTTGGTTGTGAACCAATGATTGAAGTTTAATTATATTATTTCTCACATGTAAATTCATATCATGATCCATTAACATTACATTATCAGAAAATGTCCGGACAAAGTTTTTCCAAATACGGAATCCATAGACATCAAGTGGTTGTATTTTTCCTGTGGTTCCAGTTGGAATTTTTTTATGTTAATAATTTTATTTTGTGGCATTGTTTCTTCTATAACTTTGTCACAATGACCACTCCAAGAATCAAGTAATAGTATTAGTGATGGCCTACATAGGGATAAAATATTTTTTCCAACCAGATTTTGAAGTGATCTGCAATTAAACGACTTACTAATTAACTGATCAACGATATTACAATGTAAAAATTGTTATTAGTTCCCTTACTTGTTGTTAATTTTCCAGATTTGGATGCTTCCACGTACACGTTTTCTGGTCTAAATATGTTTTGTTCTACAATAGGGCCAAACTTGCCACTTGGTTCCTTTAAAACAAGAAATAGCGGTGACAACAGTTGTCCAGTAGCTGATATTAGTGGCTGTATAGTATAACTATGCGTTGTTGCTGAAATTGACTGTACCAGACATTGCACTTGCTTTTCTCCTTCTACTGCTAATGTTCTTCCAGAATGCATTTCTAGCTGAAATCCGCTCTGATCTGTATTATACAAATTTTCGAGTCCAATCCTTGGTATACACGATTTAACGTCATCGATAAATGCTTCAGCTTTAGCCGTAAGTTCTGCACTACTTACTAGTGTTTTTCTTGTTATGAACTTATTTATTTTCCTAGAAACTATTCGGTGTGCTTGCTTAAATTTGAGTAACCAATGTTTAGAAGCTTTGAATCTAATATCATCAAAACCAATTTCTTTTTTAGCTTGTAAGGCCCATCGAATTATATCTTCATCATGGATAATTGAACCACTGTCGAGAGCTGCTTGAAAATTATCCAGGGTATACTGACAAATTTGTGCTACTTTTTCTCTATACGTGCCACCTTTATTAATTGAATGAGCCCAACGACGTAGCTGACTAATAGATGATATTTTTTTGAATCTGTTTTGCACTGTTTTGAGACTTAAATTTTGCTTCGTTTTGCTACTTCTCCAAAATTCTACAGCTCTTTTTTTGTATTCAAAATCTAGTTCTTCATTATCTGCTGTACATTGATTTGTTGGTGCTATATCCGGATCAGGAAAATGATGTTGCACTTCATCTTCAATTATTTCCACATTATGGTCTTTATACTCTTCTTGAAAATCCAAAGAGTCATCAGTAATCATTTCTACATCGTTGAAATCATGTGTTGCATCTACTAAAATTTCTTTTATTTTTTCGGCCAACTCTGTTTCGTGATAATTCGTGACACTATCTGGTATGTTTAACGCTTGAAAGTATGCTAATAATAAGTTTAGAACGTTTAACGGATTAATTTTCATTTTTCAATCTAAAATGAAAACAAGCGGTAAAATTTATACAAGCTGTGTTTTTGCATGTAAGGCACGACTGCTACATTTCTACCAGAATAAAACGAGTGAATGTAAATTGAATCAAATCATTAATTTATGCATTGGAGAAGAATTCTCGTTCCACTTTGTGATGTTCGGAAAACTCTATTTTTGGTTTTATTCAACTTTTATTCACTTTGAAATTGAATAATGTAAATCTATATAAAATCACTAAAGAAAATTTTCTACAACTGTATGATACCACTGACAAACAAAAAGACGTACTATTCGTACTTTCCGGCATCGAACTAGAATACCCACAAAACTCACTCACTGCCTAAAAAATAACACAGGCAGCTGAGGTAAACACTCGATGAAAACAATCTAAAAAAAGAACATACTGATTCGCACATATTGTCAACAACTTTTATGAGTGAAAGACATTTATCTGTGGAATTATCATTGAATGTACGATAACAGTCATTAAACTAATGAATGCATATAAAATTCCCTTTCAATAACAACGTGTTCTTTAATTGCAAATGAAGTTCGAGTATTAATATTCTTTTATGTATTTTTACCAATAACAAAAATTATCATAGTAATATAATAATAATAATAATAATAATAATAAGAATAAGCATAATTGCAATAGCAATAATAACAGTAATACTGATAATAGCAATGATAATGAAAAATAATAATAATAATTAGAATAATATTTATTATTAAATTTAGATTTTTTGATAAATTCATTAAATCATATCAAATAGTATTATTATGGAATTCCAGACTGTAAATATTTTACTATAGATACAATAATTATTACTTCGAGAATTCATCTAAAAAACGTTTGGCTTACGAAATAATTGTAACAATGAAAAACTCCCAAGTTTGACAACATTAAATTTTATTACAAAACGCAAAAGAGTTTGATAAACTAATTTTATTAACCTATGTTTTTTCATTTGCAAAAAAGTGTGGACTTTTTGAATTTATAAAATTATATAATTATGCAATTTATGAAATACTTTATAATTTATGAAATTACTTTTGAAATTATGCTAATTTATAAAAGCAGAAAAATAAATAATCTTTGATTGAAACATAAAACGAGACGTTATTTGTTACATACAAAATGATAGAATAAAATATCGGTAATATGTCTATACTCGTGTCTACGGTAAAGCATAGGCCTTCGGCTTGTCTGGAGGTTAGGGGTTTGGAGTCGTTTGGTTAAAATGCACAACCATTTAGCCTATTTGTTCTTTAGGGGTTTAGGGTTTAAGGCTCTTTAGTTCACATGTACAGGCTACAAAGATCACACATTTGTAAACAAGTTTTTTTGAAAGTTAAAATTTTTTTTCGATATTTTCGTCCACCACATTGGTTCCGCCATTTTGAATTTTCAAAATCTGATATCAGATTTGCAAAGAGCGATCTCGAAAACCCTTATATACAAACCTTCTACAAAATATTATGGATTGAAGTATACTTATAGTTATTTTGTGTTAGGGGTGGTTTACCCCCTAAAGGGTAGTATCTATGAAAAAACCGAAAAACTTAATTTGTTTATTATAGATGTTTACAAATTTTTTCCAAATTTTTTAGTCGTTTAAAACTTTTTTATTATATAAAATTTTTTTTCGATATTTCCGTCCGCCATATTGGATCCGCCATTTTGAATTTTCAAAATCTGATAACAGATTTGTAATCAGCGACCTCGAAAACCTCTATATACAAACTTTCTACGAAATATTATGTATTGAATTACATATTTACAGTTATTTTGTGTTAGGGGTGGTTTACCCCCTTAGGGGTAATATTTATGAAAACACCGAAAGACGTCAACTAAATTTTGTTATTAAGGATGTTTAAACATTTTTTCCAATTTTTTTTAGTCGGTTTAAACATTTTTATTATAAAATTATGCCAAAAAATATATGTTTTCAACCCCTAAAAAATAGGGGATGCTACCCTTACTCTTCAAATCACCATGAAATACTTGCTCTTTTTGTAAGAAATAACCTCCAATTTGTTTCATTGAAAAATATTAATTTTAAGCCGAGATATTTAAAAAAAACGCTTTTTGGGGGTTAACTTTAGGGGAGGTTTTTACCCCTTAAAAGTGAAAATTAGCCGATAAAAAAAAATACGTGTCTCTTATTTTTTTATGTTCTACAACATATATGAAAATCATCAAAATCGGTGAGTTCGGGTTGGGTACCTTTCCTTGTTAGTGCGGTAATCAACCTATTAGGAGTAGGATTAGTGGCGAAAAGGAAAAGGAAAGAAGCAAAAGAAGAAGTGGAAGAAAAAAGCGAAAAAATTGAAGGGGAGGACACTCCTGAGAAAAATAAGAAAAAGAAAAAAGAGGAGAAAGCGGAAAAAATAAAATAAGAAGAAAATGAACTGGCCTTCAAGAAGAGTAAGCTGATTGTAAGAACACCACCAAGCACACCAGGCACAAGCAAGACAACAGACGAGGAAGAAGGCAAGCTGGATAAAGAAGATAAGAAGGAAGAAGAGAACACCAAAAATATATAAGAGCAAGAAGAGATGGATAATATACTGAGAGAGATCCTTGAGAAAATGAATAAAGAAGGAGAGGCCAGAGAAAGAGAAGCAGAAAAGGCTGTTGGAAGTGGTGGAGGAATAAGTGAGGCAGATTTATTATTGATAATAATAAATAGTAGTTTATTGATAGAGTGGCTTGAGAGCCAGTCGCAGTCTGCAGAGTGTCCGCTCAGCTCGGAGTCTTACAGGCAAGAGGGAGAGTATAGTACAGTATCGCATAGTCTGACTCCACGGAGCTGAGTATACAGTATAGTATGCGCTTAGAGTATATAGGCGAGGCATGCACACTGTGCTCGCGTTCGATCGAGCTTGTCTCGTTGCACCAAATCGTCGTCAACCAGTAGATGGCGCGACGAGTACCGTTTTAAGTATTACGACTGTATAAATTCACATATTACAACAAAGGCCAGGATAAAAGAAGAAAAAAGAGAGGAATTATGGATAGAAAGATTAGAAGAGATAAGCAAGAAGGCCAAGGAAAGAGAAAAAAGGTTTGAAGAAACAATCATAAGGATGGAAAAAAAAGAGAGTAGGTGATGAAGCAAGTAACAGAAGAAGTTAAGAAAAACAAAGAGGAAGAGAAAGAAGCCAGGAAAGAGATAAAAGAGGAAATAGAACGACTGAAAGAGAATCAGGAAAGAGCTGAGGGAACAGACGGAACAGAAATCGCAGGAGAATGGAAAACAAGAGTAGAAAACCTGGAAGAAATAGTTAAAGAGATGAAAGAAAAGGAAGGAAAAAGGGATAAAAACAACAACGGACATACAAGAAACAGGGAAGGGATAGAAGAGGAAAGAAGAAGGAAACAGCTGGACTGGATGACAGAAAAGGAAAAAAGAGAAAAAATAAGGAACAACATAGTGATAAGTGGACTGGAAACGAAGAACGGAGTGAAGACAGAAGAAGTAAAGCTGTGGATAAAGACAAAAGTGGGAACCGAGGTAGAAGTCAGAAAATGATGGATAATCAGAGGAAAAAACCCAAAAATAGGATCAAAGCTAGGATCCAAAGCAGAAAAAGATATAGTGATGGAGAACAAGAAAAGACTAGCAGGTGAAGAGATATACATAGACCACGACAAGACATGGAGGGAGAGAAGAAACAAAGAGGTTGTGATAAAGAAAAGCAAAGAAGTGACAAAACCGGAAGAAAAGGTAAAGATAGGGTATAACAAGTTTAGAATAGGAAACATAGAATGGTTTTGGAATGAGAAAAACGAACAATGGTTTCGGAAAGAAAACGGAAGAACGGAGAGGAAAGGAAGACGAACAAGTCAATAAGAAAGGGAAGGAGATAGAAATGAAGGCAACCTGGTGGAACATAGCAGGAATAGGAAAAATGAAAGAAGAGGGTTGGTAATATGTTAAAGAGTTCGATATCATAGGATGAACTGAGATCTGGACAGAGAAGAAAAACGGCAAGATATGGGAAAACAGATTTAAAGGATACGAATTCAGGGCGAAAGCGGCAAAGAGGTTTCACCACAAAGAAGAGCAAAAGGAGAGGTAGTAATACCAGTCAGAAACACAAATGAGGACCTAGAAATAACGTGGAGAGAGGAACGCTCAAACGAAATGATTACAGCGAAAATAGGGAAAGGAATGGAGAAGATAAGAGTGGAAGTAGTATATATGCCAGAAGAAACAGAACAAAAATAGGAAGAGATAGAAAAGATCTGTGAGGAGGAGAAAGAAGAAAAGATAATAATAGGAGAAGACTTCAATGCGAGAACAGCAGAAAAAGGGGAAAGAATCTTCACAATAGAAAAAAAAATGAAGAGCGCAGAAAATCGAAAGATAAATGCATAAACGAGGAAGAAAAATATATGCTAAAGAAACTAAAGGAAACAGGAATGCACATAGTAAACGGGAGCATCGAAAGAGACATAGAAGGAGAAAAGACCTATCTATGAGGAAACGGCTGCTCAACGATAATTGCTGCTCAATATGTAATAACAAACGAGGAAGGAAGAGACACAATTAAAAAGATGTCGAGAGAACGGAAATGGAAATCGGACCATTTTCCGGTCGAAGCTAGCCTGTCCGCCTTTTCGTTACCCACCACGCCAGAGTGTCCTGGTACCCACACCAGTCTCACTGCGTTGTGTTTCGCCAGTGATTTCAGCGCCTCTCTGCACCTTAGTACCTCTTTTAAGGAGATACTGATACTGTCTAGCGCCATGAGAGCTGCCCTTCTATCCGAGCAGAAGCTTACAGTTCTTTGCCCTGTGCCTCTCTCCAACAGCCATTCGGCTGCTTCTGTAATGGCCCTGATGTTTGTCTGGAAAACCGTAGCATGGTGGTCGAGCGAGCACACAATTTCTTCTGTATTCCTCTTTTTCCAGGCCCCTGATCCTACACCGTTCTCATTTTTTAAGCCATCGGTCAAAATCCATCAAGGAGCCATTAATAAACCACACCACACTGTTTTAGAGAAGTTCGTGTGAACCCGTCTTCCATGCTTCCCTTTCTGGGATTAAGATCGAGAACGGCTTAGAGAAATAAATTAGCGGCATTACTTGTTCCAGAAGTGCCGCATCCTTGAAATCCGAACAGTTCGTTAATTCCGCTATTCTGCAGAACGTCCTACATGCATTTGCCCTTATTACCTTGCCTAGTGGAGAAAGTTCCAACAGTCTTTCCATAGCGACCATAGGTGTCGTTCGCATGGATCCCGTGATTCCTCCCATAACCAATTTTTGCACCCTGTCTAGTGCCCCTGTGTAAATTTTCAACTCACATTTATGGCCTCACACCAGTGCCCCATGAGTGAGTCTTGGTTTTATGATATCATATATCCATCTCACTTTATCCGGTTCTAGACCCCAGGTATTGCCAAAAGCCCTCCTGCAGGCCCAAAAAGTGTCTATCGCTTTCTTGCATTTATCTTTGATATGTTTCCCTCAGTTGAGTCTGGCGTCGAGCGTGACTTCCAGATATTTGACCTCCTTTACCAATTTCAGGGGAACTCCATGAAGTTGAAGCCTTTCCATGAGCTCGGTGTTATTCTTGTGCGAACTGCATTAGACCTGCTAGAACGTCCTCGTCGCCCCCCCTAATCAGGATGACGATGTCGTCTGCATATGCCTGTGCGTTTATACCAGCCTCGTTCAGGATGCAGAGCAAGCTGTCCACCACCAGGCACCACAGTGTCGGTAACAGCACCCCTCCTTGTGGGCATCCCTTCCTTACCACTCCTTTGCAAGAGTACGCTCCCCAGGAATCCACTATCGTCCTGGTCCACAGCATGACGCTGATCCACCTGGTGACAGTTGCTGGTATTGCGTGCTTAAATGCCTGCTAAAATCGCCTCGTCGGTCGTGTAATTAAAAGCCCCCTCGATGTCCAGGAAAGTCACCAATACCGAAACCCCTGTTTTTCATGCCCTTTTGAATGAAGCTAACTGCGTCCACCAACGCTGTGTCCACTGAATTTCCTGTCTGGTAGGCATGCTGCTTGCTGTGCAGCGGCCCTTCTACTAGTGATGACTCCTTGATGTATCTGTCAACCAGCCTTACCAGGGTTTTGAGTAAAAACGAGGTCATGCTGATTGGCCTGAAGTCCCTTGCGACCGCGTATTGTGTCTTACCTGGTTCGGGCAGAAAAGCCACCCTCGCCTGCCCCTATTCTTCCGGCACATATCATAGTGCCAGACAGGCTCGGTATAATTTCTCTAAGGCTGGGACTAATGCGTCCATGCCCTGCTGCAGCAGAGCCGGGAAAATGCTGCCCGGACCTGCCGCCTTGTAGGGTTCGAACGTCCCTATAGCCCACCTTATTCTTGCCTTGTCTGTTACCCATTTCGCCAGTCTCCAGTCCTCTCCGCGGGCCATCAGCTGTACGGCCTCTGACCTCGCCCTTCTCTGAAGTCTGGAAAGTGGGTTTCCATGAGGCCCTATAGGGCCTCCTGTCCATTCTTTGCTCAGTCCTCTGATACTAATCTGATCGAGTCTTTCAGTGGCTTCTTCGGATGTTGCAGGACACTGCACAGCCTGGTCGTGTCTGATATGCTTCGGCTTTTGTAGTATCGCTTCCAACACATCACCCCGGCCTTTTTGATCTCTTTATTATATTCCTTTTGCTCTGCTCTATACGCCCGTTTGTCAATGTCACTCTTCGTGTGTTTGGACTGGTTGTATAGCCGCCTTACTTTCTTCCTACGTTTTTTCAGCGACTTATTCCACCAGGTAGCGCCTTCCGATGGCCTCTTCAGCCTAAGTTCACAATTGTTCTCATAAGAACTTATTATTATGTCCCTTAGGATCCTACTGCAGTGATCGATGTCCTCCGCCGTCCCTTACGTGACAGGAAAGCAACTGATCTTAGCCTTAAGTTCTTCTCTGTATCCTACCCAGTTTGTTTTATTAGGGTATTTTATGAGTTGACCGAGCGTACTTTGTCCGCCAAGTCCAAACACGATGTGTTGGCGGTCCGACATGGAGACTTCTTCCGACACTCCCCAGTCCATAACCTTGGACTACACGTTCCTGGAGGCCAAAGTGATGTCTATGACTTCGGACTCTAGGAATTCGGTACATCTATGGTGTAAGGAGAGATGAGCACATCTCCCCGTACAGGCGGGAGCTGCAGTGGCTAACCACTGCAGGACACAGTTAGTATTTCACTGCTTGTTTCTTACGAAAGATGTTTAACACAGTCGTACCATCATATGTACTGGCATACTTCGACTTCCGCGTGACATTCCGGCCTGTTAGGGGGGAGGTGACACCTCTGGATATTCCTACCTTCGCGACGGAGACGCTGAGGAACTCGTTTCATATTAGCGCCTCATACCTATGGAACAACCTACCATCACACATTCGTACCACTGCTTCTATCTCAGGTTTCAAGAATCTAGCTAAAGAGCACTTCTTCGAACTCGAAAACACATAAACATCATGTTCACACTCACGCACACGCACATACTCTCGCTTAACTCATTTTCACCTTATCATCACACTACACATCTACTACAACAGACTTCTTATACTATTATTATCTGGAGGTCTCCCAGCCCAATAGCCTTGAGTTGGGTGCTTTCTTCACACGACCATTTAGTAGCATTACTGAGTAACCACTCCTTGTCTTTTTGGTCCTTGCAGTGGAAGTTCTGTGCACCCCTCTGAAACCAACTGTCCAAGAAACTTGGAAAATAGCCTCCGTTCGGGGCGTCATTAATATCCCCCTCCAGGGCATCCAGGACCTTCTTTCCCTGGTCCTCTTCAAGACGCTCTTCCGGGTACTTGACCGGAACGATGGCCACCTTTAAGTCAGTAGCCACCGCTCGGCTGTAACTCTTAAGAGCGTCCCCAACCGACCTCTTTTTAAGCTCCCTTGTGGTGGAGCTGTCGGAGTGCTGTCCTTTGGACGTGTCCGCAAGGGTCCCAACCTGAGACCCTCCAGGAGCATCCTCCAGACGCTTCTTCCTTAGCATCGCCCCAGAGGCTAGCTTCCTATTTGCGTGCCTATCTCTTTTCTTTTCCTTACTATTTTCTATTCCTGAGGAGGCACCGGTGTTGTCCGCTGGGGTGGACCCAGCAGCTGGGAACTTTCACCGGCATTTGCCGCCTTGACGACAGCCGCCCGGTCTTCCAAAATATCGTCCGTAAGAACTTGGCTTGAGCTGGGGAGCTCCTTTGTTGCTGGCACTTTTGCAACTGTTTCCTGTATCATATTATTATCCATTTTCATTTAAATGTTTTACAGGTGTGTTAGTGTGGGTGGATCAAGCCCTGCCCCCGCACCCCGAGCCAGTCCAATCCCAGAAGCCACCCACCACGGAGAAACCGTGGCCTCAACAGCCCCCCCCCCCCCCCCACCCAACATGGCGCTATCCGGTCACTAACCGGCACTGTTAGGCTCTGTCTTCACGGTATACCGGTGTCGCGTGTCGCGTGCCACGTGCCGTCAGTTCACTCGTTTCGGTATTCTGGAATATTTTGGCAACGCCGCAATTTCGCTTCTGTTTTATATCGGCATACGAACTTGCTTTGATGATTGTAACCTATAGGTTAGAATTATAACAACAAAATGTTACGGAGTTTTTCTACAATTGTTCTACGTTTCTACGTCTTACTTCGATTTTCTGTAAGTCTGTTATTTCACTTTACTTTTTTGAAATGCTAATTAAATATATTTAAACTTGATAATTAACTTTTAAATACTGTAAACAACTGCAGAAAAACTCCGTAACAGTTTTGTTGTTATAATTCTAACCTATAGGTTACAATCATCAAAGCAAGTTCGATTGCCGATATAGAGCAGAAGCGAAATTGCGACGTTGCCAAAATATTCCAGAATACCGAAACGAGTGAACTGACGGCATGCGGCAAGCGACACGCGACACCGGTATACTGTGAAGACAGAGCTTTAGGTCAGGCGGGATTTTTCGTCGGCTGTTAGGGCAGCCAGGTCATGCTGGTTAGGCTGACCCGGGCCCCTGTACTATCCTACGGCCTAGGAGCGCCAGACAACCTAGTTTTCTTACAGTACCCTTAGATCGACGCAGTGTGTTTATGAGTTGTGTTCCTCAACCGGCACTACCGCTTTCGCCTGGTTGGGGGATTGCTCCTAGCCTCTAGTCGGTCCGCCAGGCAGTTTTCGCTCTCCTCCCTCTGAGACAAGAAGAGTTAAGTAAGTCCCGCCCCCAGGCCCGTTGAGGGTCCGAAACAAGGGAGAGCCCTTTTTAGGGGGATCCCGCACCCAAGTGAAAGCCCTTTTTACAGGGAATCAGACACAACCAAAACATTCACTCTCTCTCTCACCCGGTCCGGGTCCGAGATCCGCCACACAATCGACCAGAGGAGCCCCCTCACCAGCCCATTGGGCACACGACAAGGTAACAATCCTTCGAGGGGGAGGAATCTGACAATCATATTCACATACATTTTCCAGACAAAATATTAAGGGAGAAGCGCCCGGTATGAATCTACTCAGGGAATTCGACTATAACTTTCGATTAGGATGATAAAAATTATTCAACCTGAAGATTTGTTTGCTGTTGTAGGGGCTATAATGTACTGTACGGAAGTGCCCTTAATTTTGCAAAATAACCAAATGGGAAGCCAAACCATGAAAGCTATTTTTCCTGGATATCGAATAAATGTTGCTTCGTATGAACGCCATTGATATTAACAATAATTACGATACGTATACATTGTGATTGTCTAAAAACTTTAAAAATTTTTGCTTTATGCGAACATATTTTGTCTAAGTTGGTCTACTCATGTTGACTATGGACTAAGAACCATGTATATGTAACCTTTAATTTTTGTATAGGTCCTAGAAAGGGAAGTCATCCTAGATTATCTATATAATCTTACATCTGATAATTTTCATTTAAATTTAGACATTATTAAACACATACAAATTTGTACGTAGTATAATATTAAAAGGACATTTTATAGATTTCAAATTAATTTTAGTATTACGATTAGATATCTTTGTTTCCTCTACTATTGGGTTATTTTCTTGTTTTAAAAATTCACTAATTAATTTTTTTTTTTTGCAGTTTTCCCTTTATCTAACTCAGGAGCCAATCAGCAGAAGCCATGGTTGGGATTAGATCACATTAATAAAGCACCTAAACGCAACAGGATTAATTATTTGGAGAAAGCGATAAAAATCTATAACTAAGTACAGGAAGTAAACGGATTACACACAACTTTATTTAATTATTAATGTACAGCATTTTATGATATTTATTAAGATATTCAATAAATATAAAAAATTAAATTCAGAAAAAATGTTTTCAATACAAGCCTTCTTTGTATATAATGCAAACCTTTAATAATACCCACCTCACATGCTGCAAATTCAATCATAAGACATTTTTCTAAATATTATTTTCAAAACTCAGATTCAAAATAATCAGATTTCATTGTCGCAGAATATTTATCTGTTTTCTTTTTTCAGTTTTCGAATCATTACTGAAAATCTAGTCAAATTAATTGAAATTTTTGGGGTGCACAGTTTGACTGATAACCTATCATCATATTTTTTTCCAGGTTTTGATATTTCATTTAGGAGATATACCTTATTCCGGAAAAATCACCTTTTTTGCTTTTTCTGCCGAACAGTACGGTCGATCCCAAGTGCCAAACGGGGAAAAGTAGGTAATTTTATAAAGTAGGTTATAGCTAAATTGTTTCTAGCAATGAGATGATGAAAAAAAAAACAACGCGAAAAATAGTTTTGCGGAATTAAAAAAAAATGGCCATAAATCGTCAATCGATACATGACAATCAATTCAAATAAGGTTACTTTTCTGGAGCTCAGAATCAAAAAACAAATCTTTGTGCCTAATTTAAATAGCATCGCCTTGATAGTTCCGGAGATATCACGGTTTACACATACACACACACGCATACACACGCACACCCGCGCGGAGATGCCGATACCCCGTATGTGGTGCGTCCCCTGGGTGGCGGATAGGGAAATGCTCATCGGCGTGTCGAGGTCTCCTCAACCGGTTAAAGGGTAGAGCAGAAATAAAATATGCTCCGCGGACCAAACAGGCTAGGGGAAGAAACCCCGAAGATAAATCAAACATGGATAGTGAGTTAATAACATTACTACTCTAAGCGGGTCAAGCCACAGTGCCCAGTCCCGCCGTCGATTCCGATCGGGTGAAAGCCTCGGTGGTCAACGCTGGCCCCATGGAGTTTGGGGTGGGGGGGGGGGGGGGAGCAAACTCACTTAGAAGCCGCAGAGGTTTATCACCGACCCCTGCTGCATGTAGAGACGCAGGTAATATGGAAATGGTGGTTGATACAGACTGGGATAAGAGAGCTGTATGTATAACGCAAAGAAATGCGCACTTGGATCACCTTGGCAGCAGAATCGATGAACTGATGGATTATGTCAGGGACAGGCACAATGTGCACAAGCAAATTAAAGATCTTGCATGAATCATAAGAGCGAGCTATAAGAATCTCTGCATGGCAGAAGATAACTTACAGCAATGCCAGCGACCGGGAACTCAGGGGAGGAGAAACCCAGACAACCCCGAGTCTCAGATCACGGAAGGCGGGTACAACAGGGGAAGCCCCAACTACTCCACAAGATAGAAATAGAGGAAATAAAGCTGCATATAATTAACCTAAAAAGACAGCGTAATAGGAAGTCGTCACAAGAAAGTCAAAGAAAAAGCAGAAAATGGCAAGCAAAGAGGATAAAAGTGTCCCTGGCGTTACAAACGTTACCAAACCAGAATAGGACCAGCAAGGATGATGATGACCAGCAACAAACCATCGTGGGATATGGACAGTACTGGTAAAACGGCGATATGGGCATGCGGAGACGACACTTTCCAGGAAAAAATGACAATACGTAATGAAGGATTTGTACGCACTAAAGGCGCAGGCGTACACGTTTACAGCTGCTATGCTCCTCCTAACACGTCGATAGAACAATTCAGACAACTGTTGGACCGGATAGTACAGGATGCTGTAGAAAGAAAACCGGTACTAATAGCAGTCGATTTCAACGCCTGGGCAGTAGAGTGGGTCAGCCAAAAGACGAACGAAAGATGACAAGCGCTATTGGAAGCATTCGCCCTCCTTGACTTGGTTTTAATTAACCAGGGATGTTCTTACACATTTCAAAGAGGAGACGCAGGGTCTATCATAGATCTCACGTTTGTCAGCAGCTGCATGATTGGCTTTATTAGAACGTGGATGATGAGCACTATTACACAAATAGTGACCACTAAGCGATAATAATGAAGAAAAGAATATCAAAGCAGAGATCCAACAGGAGGGCAACGGCAAAATAGTCGGTTGGAAAACAAAGGATTATGACAAAGAGACATTTCTGCTGGCTCTAGAAGAAATACAACTGTTTGGATCTGCAAATAATAAGGTCGAGCAGGTAATGGGAAATATTATCCGAGCCTGCGACGCAAGGATGCCAAGGAGTGCTCCCAACAACAGACAACCGCCAGCATACTGGTGGGATAAAGAAATTGACGCGGCCCGCAAAGAGTGTCGTCGAACCAGAAGACGGGAACAGCGGACTCGGAAAAAATACTACAAGACTGGTCGTGGTAGAGAAATACTAGACGCCATAAATAAAGAAATGCAGGATGCTAAACGGATACTAAAAAAAAAATATCCGAAAAAAACGACGGTGCCTTAAAGAGTTACAGGATGAGGTTGAGCTGGATCCCTGGGGGCGACCGTACCAAGTGGTAATGAAGAAGAAAGGTTAAATTCCCCCTCCTAAGAGCCCGGAATTGCTGGACCGTATTGTGACCACACTGTTTCCCCTTCAACTGAAAGTAACAGCTATTCCTGAAGCAAAGGCAAATAACGAAATCATTCCAACAATCACCACCGAGGAATTACTAGCTGCATGCAGAAGAATTGGGAACAACAAGGCTCCAGGCCTGGATGGCATACCCAATTTTGCATTGAAACAAGCTATACAGACACGCCCCGATGTCTTTGTGGACTTCTACAATTCATGTCTTGAAAAAGGGACGTTTCCCAAGAACTGAAAGAAGCAACACCTGGTACTACTACTAATAAGAGATAAGCCACTTGGTAAAGCTGTCTCATACAGACCACTGTGCATGCTGGACCCCCTCGGTAAGATTTTAGAGCGCATAATCGGCGTTAGAATAGACCAAGTCATTGAGAAACCAGGCGGACTAGCGGAATATCAATACAGCTTCATAAAAAAACTCTCCACTCTTGATGCCGTTAGCTTAGTAGTCGACACCGCTAGAACTGCAATAGAAGGAAAAAGATAAAAAGAAGGATCCAAGAAGTACTGTGCTATTATTACACTGCATGTTAAAAATGCGTTTAACTCAGCCAGCTGGGGCGAGATACACGAGGCACTACGGGAAAAAAGGCCGCATATATGAGAAGGATTATGTATAACTACCTAAAAGACAGAACCCTTTTGTATGACACAGAGAGCGGTACGAAAACCTAGCAAGTAACCGGGGGGTCCCACAAGGGTCAGTGCTTGGCCCATTATTGTGGAACATCATGTAAGATGGAGTACTGAGGCCAGAGCTACCTGAAGGGGCAACAGTTGTAGGGTTTGCAGATGACATTGCAGTAGTGGTAGTAGCAAAGCAAAAGGAAGAGGTGACGAAAATCGCTAATGAGGCAGTAGGTATAATCTAAGATTGGCTAAAGCAGACTGGACTAGGGCTTGCTAGTCATAAAACGGAGGCTATCCTTATATCCAGTAGAAAGAAAATTGAAACAATAACGTTGTCAGTGGACGGACACGAAATAGACTCTTAGCCGACCATTAATTACCTGGAAATCACCATAGACACTAGACTAACGTTTAAGCAGCTTCTCGAGAGGGCAGGCAATAAGGCATCAAAAGTCGGTGCTGCACTATCGCGACTAATGCTAAATGTAGGTGGGCCAACGCAGGGTCGAAGGTTACTCGTAGCCAGTGTAACTACATTAATTATGTTATACGATGCCCCAATATGGGCGAACGCTATGTTGTTAAAGTCCTATGCACGCAAGCTGTCAACAGTTTAAAGGAGAAGTGCATTGCGGGTTGCTTCTGCCTACCGAACAGTATCCGAAGATGCAGTGTGCTTTATTTCAAGTATGCCGCCTATTGACCTTCTAGCAACAGAACGAAAGAATATATACGAAGAAAGCCGGTGTGGTGACAATACTCAAAAGGAAGTTTGGAAATTTGCAGAGGAACCAACCCTAGCTAAGTGGCAAAGACGATGGGACTCCAGCGGAAAGGGGCGATGGACGCACCGCATCATACCACGTATTATTGGCTGGACCAATAGACTACACGGGGAAGTGAATGACTATCTCACGCAGTTTTTGGGCGGGCATTGATGCTTTCGAGCCTACCTACACCGCTTCAAGATAGATGATAATCCAAATTGTTTAGTATGTTTGGAAGCAAACGAAGATGCGAAGCATGTCGTCTGTAACTATTCGCGATACGAAATGAAACGAGAAAAACTCGAGCGTTACTTTTAGAGTAGGGTGACACCTGAGTCAATAATGACAGCTATGCTAGCGTCGAAGAATGGCTGGTGCGCAGTAAACAACTACGTAAGGACCATTCTCATGAAGGTTAAAAATGACGAAGAGAATAGAAGGGAAGGACAAGGCGAAACAGCTGAGTATAACTGTTGCTAGACGAAGGCCACTAGGTAATAGATACGAAACGCTCCTTGGACTGATGCAGAGAAACGTAGGTTACAGAGTTGAGCTCTCACTCCCCTGCTTGATGCAGAGGAACGTAGGAGCTAGAGTTGAGTACCTCTAAGTGCTCCTGAGACCGATGCTGAGGAACGTAGGTAACTGAGTTGAGCCCAGACTTCCTTACCCGATGCAGAAGAACGTAGGTGACAGTGTTGAGTCTGTACAGAGGATGACCGTAGACGATTGGAAGATGCTGCAGGAAGCAGACATTTGGACGACGCAGAATAAAGAAGACGGCAGGATGATGCAGAATCAAGAAGACGAGTTTGATCCTGAACCCCTAATAACCTTGGTAGATAGGGATGTATGGAAATGTCAAACTTCATAGGAGAAGCCAAATAGGCTAGTTAAACCCCACATAAAAAAAACCGCTGCCAATTCTTTGGCACGTAGCTTCTTCCAACAAAATATTGTTTAAATATACAGTACATTAATGATTTTTAAAATACTTTTAATCTTAATTATTTTACATAAGGAGTACCCATTACAATATCAAATCATATAATTTTCATGAAAAATTTAAACCTCAATACTCAATATTTTTAATACCATAGGATCCTCATAACCTCATAAAATCATGAATTGTCTTAAAACATTCTAAACTTTAGTAAGCGAGTTATAAGGTTTAACAGAAATAGTAATATTCAGTTATACAGGGTATACAGGGTGAGAGACAAAGAATTTGAATCCTGTTATTTTTTAATCTGAACGGTTTTGTAAGCTGCAAAAAGACCCTAGCTAAGGTGATCAAATGATCGATACTTTTCCAAAAGTTCAACCTAATTAAAGCCTTTTTACTCCCGTAATCGTATGACATAGAAAATTCAATTTTTTTAGTTTTCGATTTTTAGCTTAAAAACTAGTATTAAAAATGGTTTAAAATTTTTACAGCAAATAGATATTATTGTTTTTTATTGTCACAAATTTTTTTAAAACGTTTGCGAAAATATTTTTGCAAAAATCAAAAAATGGCTATAATATAGCCATACAATGGTCAAAATCATAAAAAAAAATTTTAGTATAATTTATCGCGTGGTTCCAGAATTATGACGGTATACGTTCGTACAGACACGCACAGCTATCGGCACGGACATCTTCTCAAAATGCATGATTTGAACTCCAAACAAATGCGTTTCTACAAAGTTTCAGCAAAACTGAAAATTTTACTATTACAAAACTTCCTCTTAGGAGGAAGTAATACACACACACATCCATACAGACATTTTCTAAAAACACTTTATTTGAACTTCTAACAAGCAAAAAAGTATTTTCTAGAAGTTTTGACAAAACTTAAAATTTTACTATTATATGGTTGCTATAGGAGGAAGCAATTTAGTAAATAATTCACAATTCGAATTTATAAATAGAGTAACACCAAGGGGTTTGATTTCTTTGTATTTTAGTTGCGACGTTGCAAACGTCGCAAACGCGTCGATACGAGGAATCTCGGTCGATGCTTCCAAGCCCTGAGTGCGCAAAAGAAACAAGCAAGTCGGCTTGTTGTTATCGACGCCGGCCTGTCCTTTACTTTGAGGAACGGGTTAGCTAACCGTCAACGTCGGCGCGAGAGGGAGTATCGTTGGCACGAGAGCGAGCCTCGTCGGCGCGCGCGCTGATTAGTCCTTCGCATGTCGCGAGCCAATCAGCGGGCGCCGATGCGTGGCTCGTTATCCGCGCGGACGGGGAATCAATCGGATGCCAGCAAAATGCGCGAATCCGACGAGCGCGAGAACGAGCGGGAAATCCGCCAGTTCTCTCCCGACTGTCGACGAAGCACGTCGACGTTTGCAAGAGTTACGAGTTCTCCTTTGCTCGTCGACCCGAGGTCGACGATTAGAGGAGGTTGGGAGAGTGTCCCGTGTTTGCGAGAGTGCGCGAGTGAGTTTCAGGTGCAGCACGTTGGCACTGGGAAGTGCCAACGCCCGGACGAGCCAGCGACCATCCTGATCAGCACGAGAGGAAGGAAGCCAGCCCGCTCTATATCACCATCCAGAGGACCAGAGCAGCCAGCAACATCGGCGTGGGAGAACCGAGGAAAGCAGCCGCAACTAGGTCCACGAGGAGTCAGGCAGGCGCTGACGGCAGCACCGACGGCCGTCCACCGAGATCCTTGAGGAGAGAAGCGAGCGAGTAAGAGAGTGAGAGAAAGCCGTCAGCGGACTGGGCCTGGGCCTGGGCCTGAGGCCTGCTGTCTACTGCGCGAAGGGCTGGGCGAAATACAAAGTGTAATAAACAATAACCATTGTGTCTGATTATTTTCCCCTCTCCCTAGCGTTCTCCCAAACGTGATGATCGCGCCATAGGGTACTACCATAGAATGATCAACATTTACAAGTTCACCATCGATCCTCTTGTTATAATGATAATTTTTATTTCTATTGTTACTTCTACGATATCTAGGAAAACCATTATTTTCAAATTAAGTCAGATCACAGAAATGATATCAAAATTTTTCGAGCAACTTTCTGTTTCTGTATGATAATAACTAGAGAATCTTTTATTTATCTGATTATAATACACAAGCATTAAAATTAAAAAATAAAGAAAGAAAAAACACAGTAATATTGAGGATATAAATAAGGTTAGTAGTAATGGTAGATGAAAGATAATTTCATAATGCATTTAAATGTAAGATGCACGAATGCCAATTTTGACAAAGTCAAAATATTTGTTGAAAATCTTATCGTCAAACCATCTGTTGTTATTTTTACTGAAACGTTTAAGCAGGTGAATAACAATGTTTTTGAATTGAGCGAAAGTAACTACGAATATATGTCTTACTACAACTATAGCAGGATTAATAGAAACGATGGAGTTATAGTTTTCGTGAATAAAAACTTAATTCAGAACACGGAAATTGTTCACCAGGGTGGGATTAAAATTGTAAATAAAAGAATATCTACACTATATTAAAATGATATATTTGGTCAAGTTCGTAAAAACCCTCCAAAACTCGTAATAAGAAAAAAATTAAATCTATTTTACGGTAGCAATGTTCTTTGAACTTAAATCATTTAAGTTACAAACAAAAAACCGCTGCTAATTCATTGGCACGTAGCTTCCTCCAACGAAATTTATTGTTCCAATAAATAAAATACTGTTTTAAAATACAGTATGTGAATGCTATTTCAAAGCTTAATTATTTCGAGCAATTTTCTTATAGCAAAAGATATATAATAATCAGATGTGATGAGACATGAGTCTCGCACATATAAATACACATGAAGACGGCCGTAATAAACATAACATGCGCAGCGAGCAAATACACACGACGCGAAATCGGCGCGCGCGCGCAACATTCACAAGGCGAGTCCGCACGAGCGCGGAGCGCGACAGCCGACGTACAGCTTAGCAACGACGCGCCAGGTGGCGCGAGCGGCGTACGCGCTCATACGTATCCGCACCGCGCGCCTTTATAAGGCGGACAGCGCAACACGGTAAGGGAGTTCTACTCGAGCTCCACTTCAGGTAGCATCGTGCGCACACGTTACTACAGGGAACAGCGAGAGATAGATCTGCGCCGACGAAGTCGTCTCGTGAGCACGCGTGACGATTTGGTAGACGAACCGAAACCCGTATCTCCGAACCCCGAAACTCCGAGTTGCCGTCGTGAGCACACGAGGCAACCCGGAACACCCGAGCGACGTCGAGCCTCGTCTACGTGAGCACACGTGACGATACCCGGTGCCACCGTAAAAATCCTAACCAACAAAGCCAGCCTTACGCCGACATCTCACGACTCCCTTTATCTCTGTGCGCACACAGAATAAAGAGAGGAACGAGACGAGCGACGAAGATTTGTGAAGCCGTGCGCACACGACTTCATAAATCCGAGGGATAACCTCAAAATCCCGTTACACTATCCTGGCCGCTACTGTGCGCACACAGGGCGGTCGAGATTGTTGTTACGCAAGTCACCCGGATCGGTGTAGCCGTGCGCACACGACTCCACCGTACCGAATAAAATCCTAACCTTCAAACCCATCACCGATCCGCCATACCGTCACCGTACCGAAACACCGTAGCCGTAACCACCGACTCATTGTTATAGCGAAGTCGCGTAGATATTTTCGTAAATTGTTAACAGCGCTATTTTAAACAATTCCATTTGTAAAGGCGAAACATTCTTAACTAAGCGCATAATTGATTTGTGTTTCAGACGGTATTTAACAACTGATTCCGAATTACTATTATCTACTTAAGGAAATATATTTTGTTAACATTAAAAACATAAGAACAGACTCTTTTATTGCCCCTTTCCCCAATCCAGAACCTGGAACCGACTGACTATCCAGCATCCTGGGGAAAGTTGAACCGTTACATGGCGCTCGGACAGGGACCTGATTAAGAATATTTCGCCTAAAATTTTTTTTTCTCTATAAATTGTACACGAGAATTCGCATCGAAGTAAAGCCAGTGATTTTTTACGATGAGGGTCAGCTGGATTTACCGCCTCAACAAGGAGCAACTTATCGCCGAGCTGCAGGGGAGAAATCTCAACCATGAGGGTACCGTGGTAGAGCTTCGCCAGCGACTAGTTCGATATGCCCGAAAGAACCCGCAAGATTTCATCGGAAAAACAGAAGATCCAAATGGGTATGACGAAGTAGCTGACCTAAAGCAAGACCTAGAGCTCGAACGCTATGAATTGATCCAACGAACACTTGAAGAAACCCGCAACGCCGGACGCTCATCCACCCCGACCGGAGATCCACCAGAAATATCACCTGGAGAAAATAAAGTTCTCGACTAAATACGCAAGTGGAACTGTCATTTTGATTTGAGGGAAGAGATGTCTACTCTTTCCTAGAACGTGTCCGGGAACTACAGGCATCATACGGATTCACCAGTGAACAGCTGCTGCAAGGTGCACCGGAGCTGCTGCGTGGAGAAGCCCTGCAATGGCGACGCAACTACGCCAGCGACTGTCGAACCTGGGAGGAGCTCGAAAGCAGGCTGAGAAATTTTTATTTATCGAGCGGTGAGCGGCGGAATCTTACCAGACAGGTCGCCGAACGAATTCAGAAACCGAACGAGAATATAAGGGCTTACTGCAACGCATTGACCACCCTGATGAGAAGAAGGGGAGGATATACGGTGATAGAGCAACTCGATAATATATATTACAATATGAAACCCGAGTTACAATTACGGGTTCTTCGGGAAGAGATAACCGACGTACCTCAGCTCATACAACGCATAGAAGAATACGAAGATATCGTCGCCAAACTCCACGAGCAAGAACGAAAAACCGCCATCAATAGCGCCTCCACGAGTAAAAACACCACGAGTAAAAGCACCACCGATTATTACAACCGAGCCGAATGCTGTTGGCGTTGCAAACAATGCGGCCATTCCCGCGCCGACTGCAAGAACATAGCTCGGAAGTTCTGCTCCGTATGTGGAAAGGACGGCGTTCTCACAAGAGATTGCCATGGGTTCCCGGATCGTTCGGGAAACGCACCAAGGGGCGGCTCAGCAATAGAGGGAGACCGCCCCAAGACTGCCGATACCTCGTAAACGTACAAATCAACCATGAAACGGTGCGGCATTAGTCGACCCAGGAGCCGTGAGTTCGTTTGTGACACCAGAAACGGCCATGACGAAACAATGGTTGGCAGCATGGGAAGCAAGAGACAATCGCCACGCTGGCCGACGGCTCAACCACCGAACTGACAGACTACGTGGAAGGTAAAGCGATGACCCTCGGCGGCACCTTCAGGAGCAAGTTTATTGTCATGGAAGGGCTACGTTATGAAATGCTATTGGGGATGGATGCGTTACGCAAACTGAACATCCGTGTAATCATAGCTGGAAAGGAATTACAACCCAACCGGTCCAATACCTCGGTACTCTCTATCAGCAGCGTCGGCATTCAGGAAATCTCGCAAGATCAACAGGCACGAGTGGACGAACTCATCCAATATGAGAAAGAACTCTTCGGAAGTATCCAGGGCCCCACACCGCTCACCGAATACACCATAAAGGTAACCGAATCAAATCCAATCAAACAACGATACTGGCCACGCAACCCCGCCATGCAATAGATAATCAACGAGGCGGTCGAGGAGATGTTACAAGAAGACGTGATTGAGCCATCCGACAGCGCTTGGAGCTCCAATATAGTTCTTGCCAAGAAAAAGGATGGAAAGAGGCGCTTTTGCATCAACTTCCAGGGCATCAACAAAATCAGCATCAAAGATGCGCACTCGCTACCGCATGTTCACACGACGCTAAACAAACTCCGGGGGGCGAAGTATCTAACCACGATCGACCTGAAAAATGGTTACTGGCAAATTCCGCTGTCAGAAGAAAGCAAGAAGTACACCGCTTTCACTGTCCCCGGAAGAGGTCTAATGCAATTCAAGGTTCTTCCATTCGGTTTACACTCGGCACCAGCAGCATTCATGCGGCTAATGAACGCAGTTATCACACCAGATTTAGAACCAAATGTGTTCTGTTACCTCGACGACATAGTCATTGTTACAGAGGACTTTGAACAGCACTTACAGCTGATTAGCGAAACTCTCCGCCGATTACGAGATGCCAAGCTGAAGCCGAATTGGGAGAAAAGTCACTTTTGCAGAAAACAACTGAAGTACCTAGGTCATGTCGTCGATGAGGAAGGACTACACACAGACCCAGAGAAGGTGAGGGCAATCACCGATCTTCAACCACCAACGAACCTCAAAGAATTACGCCGGTTTTCAGGATTAATATCATGGTACAGAAGGTTCATTCCGCTGGTAGCAAAGAAAACGGCCCTCCTCAACAAGCTACTAAAGAAGAAAGTAAAATGGGAGTGGGGTCCGGACCAACAAGAAGCGTTCGAAAAGCTCAAGGAAGACCTAGTGCAAGCCCCGGTCCTAGCATGCCCAGATTTCGCCAAGACATTTGTATTACAAACCGATGCCAGCAACGAAGGATTGGGGGCAGTCCTAACTCAGGAGGAGGAAGGAAAAGAACGGGTGATTGCCTATGCCAGCCGATCGTTAAACCAGGCGGAACGGAACTATTCAGCAACAGAAAAGGAGTGTCTCGCAATAAAATGGGGAATTTGGAAGCTCCGAGAATATCTCGAGGGCTATCATTTTGTCGTCCTGACAGATCACCAGTCTCTTAAGTGGCTTGAAAAGATTCACAACCCGTCCGGTAGGTTAGCCCGATTGGCGATGGAATTAGCACAGTGGGATTATGAGGTCAAATACCGGAGAGGCAGGGATAACACTGTCGCAGACGCTCTATCTAGACAACCAGTAGCTGTATGCAACATCGATATTAAAACGAACTGCACATGGTACACAAAGAAATTGACTGCCGTCCGACAGGATCCAAAAAGTTATCCAGAATTCTGCATCAAAAATGGAGCACTGCACCGCCATATCCTACATACGTTGGATTTTAACGACACTGACGCGACCGAAGACTGGAAAATCTGCATACCCACCGAATAGAGAATCAAAGTGTTAAAAGAATGCCATGACGATCTAACCGCAGGGCATCTGGGAGTAGCCAAAACACTACAGCGACTGGCCCGGAGATACTACTGGCCAGGTATGCTACATGATGAAGCTAACTATGTACGTAGCTGCATAAATTGCCAAGCTTACAAAGCTCAGTAGCAGACAAAAGCGGGCACCATGCACGCAACCAACATCGAACAGCCTTGGGAGATGGTCTCGATTGATCTTGTCGGACCTTAGCCACGATCCAACAAGGGAAACATATGGCTACTGGTAATACAGGACAGATTTACCAAGTGGGTGGAGTTAGCAGCACATAAGAAAGCAGACAGCAAGCCCATAATCCGTCACGTGAAGGAAAAAATTTTCCTGCGCCATGGTTGCCCCAACACGCTAGTCAGCGACAATGGTCGGCAATTTGTCAGTAGGGAATTTGAACAATTTCTGAAAGAAAATGGGGTAAATCACCGGAAAACCCCACCGTACAGTCCGCAATGCAACCCGGTAGAACGGACCAACAGGGTGGTTAAAACAATGATCGCCCAATATGTAGGCAAACACCAGAAGAAATGGGATGAAAATTTACGCGAACTAGAATTACAATACCGCAAGCAGTACAGCCACCGGCTACACTCCGGCATACTTAAACACGGGAAGAGAGTTTAGAACGCCAGGTAGTTTTCACCAGAAAGTGGGATCGCAGCATACTACACCGTTATCCAGTAGAATTCAGCACATAAAGGATGCCATTGAATTAGCAAAGGCGCAAATGGCCCGTCAATTCGAAAACCAATAGAAGCATTATAACCTTCGGCGACGAGAATGGAAGCCGAATATCGGTGTCAAGGTAGTCAGAAAGTTGGTAACTTTGTCGAGCAAGGCCGACGCACGAAATGCCAAGCTAGCCCCAAATACTCAAAGCCACTTACGGTCAAGAGACAGGAGTCGCCAGTTATATTTGATCTACAGGACGACAGAGGGCGCTACGTGCGGCATATACACGTGATAATTTATTCAAACTACACCTCGCACATCGAAGGAAGACCTGCAGAGCGGGAAATAAATCTAAATCCAAAACGCTTAAACCTAATTACCCCACGCTCCCCGAGTACAACAATTTATTTTGAAAACACGTCGGCAGGTCGAAGGAAGGCGAGCAAAGCGAGAAATGAATCTATACCCAATTACCCGACGCTCCCCAAGTACAATAATTATATTGAAAAACACGTCAGCACATTTATGGAAGGCGAGCTGAGCGGAGAATAAATCTAAAACCTAAATGTGTGAACCTAATTACCCCACGCTCTCCGAGTACAATAATTTATTTTAAACACACGTCGGCAGGTCGAAGTAAGACAAGCAAAGCGAGAAATAAATCAAAACACAATTACCCCACCCTTTCCGAGTGTGATAATTTATTCAAACTACACCGCGCACATCGCAGGACGGCCTGAGAGCGAGAAATAAATCAACATCCAAAACGCTTAAACCTAATTACCCCACGCTCTTCGAGTGTGATAATTTATTTAAACTACACCTCGCACATCAAAAGAAGGCCTGCGGAGCGGGGACTAAACCTAAAACCTTAATGAGTAAACCTAATTACCCCACGCTTCCCGTGTACATTAATTTATTTTGAAAATACGTCGGCAGGTCGAAGGAAGGCGAGCAAAGCGAGAAATGAATCTATACCCGATTACCCGACGCTCCCCAAGTACAATAATTATATTGAAAAACACGTCAGCACATTTATGGAAGGCGAGCTGAGCGGAGAATAAATCTAAAACCTAAATCTGTGAACCTAATTACCCCACGCTCTCCGAGTACAATAATTTATTTTAAAAACACGTCGGCAGGTCGAAGTAATACAAGCAAAGCGAGAAATAAATCAAAACCCAATTACCCCACCCTTTCCGAGTGTGATAATTTATTCAAACTACACCTCGCACATCGCAGGACGGCCTGAGAGCGAGAAATAAATCAACATCCAAAACGCTTAAACCTAATTACCCCACGCTCTTCGAGTGTGATAATTTATTTAAACTACAGCTCGCACATCAAAAGAAGGCCTGCGGAGCGGGGACTAAACCTAAAACCTTAACGAGTAAACCTAATTACGCCACGCTTCCCGTGTACATTAATTTATTTTGAAAACACGTCGGCAGGTCGAAGGAAGGCGAGCAAAGCGAGAAATGAATCTATACCCAATTACCCGACGCTCCCCAAGTACAATAATTATATTGAAAAACACGTCAGCACATTTATGGAAGGCGAGCTGAGCGGAGAATAAACCTAAAACCTAAATGTGTGAACCTAATTACCCCACGCTCTCCGAGTACAATAATTTATTTTAAACACACGTCGGCAGGTCGAAGTAATACAAGCAAAGCGATAAATAAATCCAAAACCCAATTACCCCACCCTTTCCGAGTGTGACAATTTATTCAAACTACACCTCGCACATCGAAAGAGGGTCTGCTGAGCAGGCAATAAATCTAAACCCAAAACGCTTAAACGCCTCGCACATCGAAAGAAGGCCTGCTGAGCGAGAAATAAATCAAAATCCAAAACGCTTAAACCTAAATACCCCACGCTCTTCGAGTGTGATAATTTATTTAAACTACACCTCGCACATCAAAAGAAGGCCTGCGGAGCGGGGACTAAACCTAATACCATAATGTGTAAACCTAATTACCCCACGCTTCCCGTGTACAATAATTTATTTTGAAAACACGTCGGCAGGTGGAAGGAGTGTGATAATTTATTCAAACTACACCTCGCACATCGAAGGAAGACCTGCGGAGCGGGAAATAAATCTAAATCCAAAACGCTTAAACCTAATTACCCCACGCTCCCCGAGTACAATAATTTATTTTAAAAACACGTCGGCATGGCTCGCAAACTATAGCTCGCACATCAAAAGAAGGCCTGCGGAGCGGGGAATAAACCTAAAACCTAAATGTGTGAACCTAATTACCCCACGCTCTCCGAGTACAATAATTTTTTTTAAACACACGTCGGCAGGTCGAAGTAAGACAAGCAAAGCGATAAATAAATCAAAACACAATTACCCCACCCTTTCCGAGTGTGATAATTTATTCAAACTACACCTCGCAAATCGAAAGAAGGTCTGCTGAGCAGGCAATAAATCTAAACCCAAAACGCTTAAACACCTCGCACATCGAAAGAAGGCCTGCTGAGCGAGAAATAAATCAAAATCCAAAACGCTTAAACCCAATTACCCGACGCTCCCCAAGTACAATAATTATATTGAAAAACACGTCAGGACATTTATGGAAGGCGAGCTGAGCGGAGAATAAATCTAAAACCTAAATGTGTGAACCTAATTACCCCACGCTCTCCGAGTACAATAATTTATTTTAAACACACGTCGGCAGGTCGAAGTAATACAAGCAAAGCGATAAATAAATCCAAAACCCAATTACCCCACCCTTTCCGAGTGTGATAATTTATTCAAACTACACCTCGCACATCGAAAGAGGGTCTGCTGAGCAGGCAATAAATCTAAACCCAAAACGCTTAAACGCCTCGCACATCGAAAGAAGGCCTGCTGAGCGAGAAATAAATCAAAATCCAAAACGCTTAAACCTAAATACCCCACGCTCTTCGAGTGTGATAATTTATTTAAACTACACCTCGCACATCAAAAGAAGGCCTGCGGAGCGGGGACTAAACCTAAAACCTTAATGAGTAAACCTAATTACCCCACGCTTCCCGTGTACATTAATTTATTTTGAAAACACGTCGTCAGGTCGAAGGAAGGAGAGCAAAGCGAGAAATGAATCTATACCCAATTACCCGACGCTCCCCAAGTACAAAAATTATATTGCAAAACACGTCAGCACATTTATGGAAGGCGAGCTGAGCGGAGAATAAATCTAAAACCTAAATCTGTGAACCTAATTACCCCACGCTCTCCGAGTACAATAATTTATTTTAAAAACACGTCGGCAGGTTGAAGTAAGACAAGCAAAGCGATAAATAAATCAAAACACAATTACCCCACCCTTTCCGAGTGTGATAATTTATTCAAACTACACCTCGCAAATCGAAAGAAGGTCTGCTGAGCAGGCAATAAATCTAAACCCAAAACGCTTAAACACCTCGCACATCGAAAGAAGGCCTGCTGAGCGAGAAATAAATCAAAATCCAAAACGCTTAAACCCAATTACCCGACGCTCCCCAAGTACAATAATTATATTGAAAAACACGTCAGCACATTTATGGAAGGCGAGCTGAGCGGAGAATAAATCTAAAACCTAAATGTGTGAACCTAATTACCCCACGCTCTCCGAGTACAATAATTTATTTTAAACACACGTCGGCAGGTCGAAGTAAGACAAGCAAAGCGAGAAATAAATCAAAACACAATTACCCCACCCTTTCCGAGTGTGATAATTTATTCAAACTACACCTCGCACATCGCAGGACGGCCTGAGAGCGAGAAATAAATCAACATCCAAAACGCTTAAACCTAATTACCCCACGCTCTTCGAGTGTGATAATTTATTTAAACTACACCTCGCACATCAAAAGAAGGCCTGCGGAGCGGGGACTAAACCTAATACCTTAATGTGTAAACCTAATTACCCCACGCTTCCCGTGTACAATAATTTATTTTGAAAACACGTCGGCAGGTGGAAGGAGTGTGATAATTTATTCAAACTACACCTCGCACATCGAAGGAAGACCTGCGGAGCGGGAAATAAATCTAAATCCAAAACGCTTAAACCTAATTACCCCACGCTCCCCGAGTACATTAATTTATTTTAAAAACACGTCGGCATGGCTCGCAAACTATAGCTCGCACATCAAAAGAAGGCCTGCGGAGCGGGGAATAAACCTAAAACCTAAATGTGTGAACCTAATTACCCCACGCTCTCCGAGTACAATAATTTATTTTAAACACACGTCGGCAGGTCGAAGTAAGACAAGCAAAGCGATAAATAAATCAAAACACAATTACCCCACCCTTTCCGAGTGTGATAATTTATTCAAACTACACCTCGCACATCGAAAGAAGGCCTGCTGAGCGAGAAATAAATCAAAATCCAAAACGCTTAAACCCAATTACCCGACGCTCCCCAAGTACAATAATTATATTGAAAAACACGTCAGCACATTTATGGAAGGCGAGCTGAGCGGAGAATAAATCTAAAACCTAAATGTGTGAACCTAATTACCCCACGCTCTCCGAGTACAATAATTTATTTTAAACACACGTCGGCAGGTCGAAGTAAGACAAGCAAAGCGATAAATAAATCAAAACACAATTACCCTACCCTTTCCGAGTGTGATAATTTATTCAAACTACACCTCGCAAATCGAAAGAAGGTCTGCTGAGCAGGCAATAAATCTAAACCCAAAACGCTTAAACACCTCGCACATCGAAAGAAGGCCTGCTGAGCGAGAAATAAATCAAAATCCAAAACGCTTAAACCCAATTACCCGACGCTCCCCAAGTACAATAATTATATTGAAAAACACGTCAGGACATTTATGGAAGGCGAGCTGAGCGGAGAATAAATCTAAAACCTAAATGTGTGAACCTAATTACCCCACGCTCTCCGAGTACAATAATTTATTTTAAACACACGTCGGCAGGTCGAAGTAAGACAAGCAAAGCGAGAAATAAATCAAAACACAATTACCCCACCCTTTCCGAGTGTGATAATTTATTCAAACTACACCTCGCACATCGCAGGACGGCCTGAGAGCGAGAAATAAATCAACATCCAAAACGCTTAAACCTAATTACCCCACGCTCTTCGAGTGTGATAATTTTTTTAAACTACACCTCGCACATCAAAAGAAGGCCTGCGGAGCGGGGACTAAACCTAATACCTTAATGTGTAAACCTAATTACCCCACGCTTCCCGTGTACAATAATTTATTTTGAAAACACGTCGGCAGGTGGAAGGAGTGTGATAATTTATTCAAACTACACCTCGCACATCGAAGGAAGACCTGCGGAGCGGGAAATAAATCTAAATCCAAAACGCTTAAACCTAATTACCCCACGCTCCCCGAGTACAATAATTTATTTTAAAAACACGTCGGCATGGCTCGCAAACTATAGCTCGCACATCAAAAGAAGGCCTGCGGAGCGGGGAATAAACCTAAAACCTAAATGTGTGAACCTAATTACCCCACGCTCTCCGAGTACAATAATTTATTTTAAACACACGTCGGCAGGTCGAAGTAAGACAAGCAAAGCGATAAATAAATCAAAACACAATTACCCCACCCTTTCCGAGTGTGATAATTTATTCAAACTACACCTCGCACATCGAAAGAAGGCCTGCTGAGCGAGAAATAAATCAAAATCCAAAACGCTTAAACCCAATTACCCGACGCTCCCCAAGTACAATAATTATATTGAAAAACACGTCAGCACATTTATGGAAGGCGAGCTGAGCGAGAAATAAATCAAAATCCAAAACGCTTAAACCTAAATACCCCACGCTCTTCGAGTGTGATAATTTATTTAAACTACACCTCGCACATCGAAAGAAGGCCTTCTGAGCGAGAAATAAATCAAAATTCAAAACGCTTAAACCTAAGTACCCCACGCTCTTCGAGTGTGATAATTTATTTAAACTATAGCTCGCACATCAAAAGAAGGTCTGCTGAGCAGGCAATAAATCTAAACCCAAAACGCTTCAACACCTCGCACATCGAAAGAAGGTCTGCTGAGCAGGCAATAAATCTAAACCCAAAACGCTTAAACACCTCGCACATCGAAAGAAGGCCTGCTGAGCGAGAAATAAATCAAAATCCAAAACGCTTAAACCCAATTACCCGAGTCTCCCCAAGTACAATAATTATATTGAAAAACACGTCAGCACATTTATGGAAGGCGAGCTGAGCGAGAAATAAATCAAAATCCAAAACGCTTAAACCTAAATACCCCACGCTCTTCGAGTGTGATAATTTATTTAAACTCCACCTCGCACATCGAAAGAAGGCCTGCTGAGCGAGAACTAAATCAAAATCCACAACGCTTAAACCTAAATATCCCATGCTCTTCGAGTGTGATAATTTATTTAAACTACACCTCGCACATCAAAAGAAGGCCTGCGGAGCGGGGACTAAACCTAAAACCTTAATGTGTGAACCTAATTACCCCACGCTTCCGTGTACATTAATTTATTTTGAAAACACGTCGGCAGGTCGAAGGAAGGCGAGCAAAGCGAGAAATGAATCTATACCCAATTACCCGACGCTTCCCAAGTACAATAATTATATTGAAAAACACGTCAGCACATTTATGGAAGGCGAGCTGAGCGGAGAATAAATCTAAAACCTAAATGTGTGAACCTAATTACCCCACGCTCTCCGAGTGTGATAATTTATTTAAACTAGACCTCGCACATCGAAAGAAGGCCTGCGGAGCGGGGAATAAAGCATAACCCAAAACGCTTCAACCTAATTACCCCACGCTCTCCGAGTACAATAATTTATTTTAAAAACACGTCGGCAGGTCGAAGTCAACAAGAAAAGCGATAAATAAATCAAAACACAATTACCCTACCATTCCGAGTGTGATAATTTATTTAAACTACACCTCGCACATCGCAGGACGGCCTGAGAGAGAGAAATAAATCAACATCCAAAACGCTTAAACCTAATTACCCCACGCTCTTCGAGTGTGATAATTTATTTAAACTACACCTCGCACATCAAAAGAAGGCCTGCGGAGCGGGGACTAAACCTAAAACCTAAATGTGTGAACCTAATTACCCCACGCTTCCGTGTACATTAATTTATTTTGAAAACACGTCGGAAGGTCGAAGGAAGGCGAGCAAAGCGAGAAATGAATCTATACCCAATTACCCGACGCTTCCCAAGTACAATAATTATATTGAAAAACACGTCAGCACATTTATGGAAGGCGAGCTGAGCGGAGAATAAATCTGAAACCTAAATGTGTGAACCTAATTACCCCACGCTCTTCGAGTGTGATAATTTATTTAAACTACACCTCGCACATCAAAAGAAGGCCTGCGGAGCGGGGACTAAACCTAAAACCTTAATGAGTAAACCTAATTACCCCACGCTTCCCGTGTACATTAATTTATTTTGAAAACACGTCGGCAGGTCGAAGGAAGGCGAGCAAAGCGAGAAATGAATCTATACCCAATTACCCGATGCTCCCCAAGAACAATAATTATATTGAAAAACACGTCAGCACATTTATCGAAGGCGAGCTAAGCGGAGAATAAATCTAAAACCGAAATGTGTGAACCTAATTACCCCACGCTCTTCGAGTGTGATAATTTATTTAAACTAGACCTCGCACATCGAAAGAAGGCCTGCGGAGCGGGGAATAAAGTTTAACCCAAAACGCTTAAACCTAATTACCCCACGCTCTCCGAGTACAATAATTTATTTTAAAAACACGTCGGCAGATCGAAGTAAGACAAGCAAAGCGAGAAATAAATCAAAACACAATTACCCCACCCTTTCCGAGTGTGATAATTTATTTAAACTACACCTCGCACATCGCAGGACGGTCTGAGAGAGAGAAATAAATCAACATCCAAAACGCTTAAACCTAATTACCCCACGCTCTTCGAGTGTGATAATTTATTTAAACTACACCTCGCACATCAAAAGAAGGCCTGCGGAGCGGGGACTAAACCTAAAATCTTAATGTGTGAACCTAATTACCCCACGCTTCCGTGTTCATTAATTTATTTTGAAAACACGTCGGCAGGTCGAAGGAAGGCGAGCAAAGCGAGAAATGAATCTATACCCAATTACCCGACGCTTCCCAAGTACAATAATTATATTGAAAAACACGTCAGCACATTTATGGAAGGCGAGCTGAGCGGAGAATAAATCTAAAACCTAAATGTGTGAACCTAATTACCCCACGCTCTCCGAGTGTGATAATTTATTTAAACTAGACCTCGCACATCGAAAGAAGGCCTGCGGAGCGGGGAATAAAGCATAAACCAAAACGCTTCAACCTAATTACCCCACGCTCTCCGAGTACAATAATTTATTTTAAAAACACGTCGGCAGGTCGAAGTCAACAAGAAAAGCGATAAATAAATCAAAACACAATTACCCTACCATTCCGAGTGTGATAATTTATTTAAACTACACCTCGCACATCGCAGGACGGCCTGAGAGAGAGAAATAAATCAACATCCAAAACGCTTAAACCTAATTACCCCACGCTCTTCGAGTGTGATAATTTATTTAAACTACACCTCGCACATCAAAAGAAGG
Organism: Nasonia vitripennis; assembly: GCF_009193385.2. Lineage (NCBI taxonomy): Eukaryota > Metazoa > Arthropoda > Insecta > Hymenoptera > Pteromalidae > Nasonia > Nasonia vitripennis. The sequence goes on from NW_022279588.1 coordinate 4,523,607, forward strand.
CCTGCGGAGCGGGGACTAAACCTAAAACCTAAATGTGTGAACCTAATTACCCCACGCTTCCGTGTACATTAATTTATTTTGAAAACACGTCGGAAGGTCGAAGGAAGGCGAGCAAAGCGAGAAATGAATCTATACCCAATTACCCGACGCTTCCCAAGTACAATAATTATATTGAAAAACACGTCAGCACATTTATGGAAGGCGAGCTGAGCGGAGAATAAATCTGAAACCTAAATGTGTGAACCTAATTACCCCACGCTCTTCGAGTGTGATAATTTATTTAAACTACACCTCGCACATCAAAAGAAGGCCTGCGGAGCGGGGACTAAACCTAAAACCTTAATGAGTAAACCTAATTACCCCACGCTTCCCGTGTACATTAATTTATTTTGAAAACACGTCGGCAGGTCGAAGGAAGGCGAGCAAAGCGAGAAATGAATCTATACCCAATTACCCGACGCTCCCCAAGTACAATAATTATATTGAAAAACACGTCAGCACATTTATCGAAGGCGAGCTAAGCGGAGAATAAATCTAAAACCGAAATGTGTGAACCTAATTACCCCACGCTCTTCGAGTGTGATAATTTATTTAAACTAGACCTCGCACATCGAAAGAAGGCCTGCGGAGCGGGGAATAAAGTTTAACCCAAAACGCTTAAACCTAATTACCCCACGCTCTCCGAGTACAATAATTTATTTTAAAAACACGTCGGCAGGTCGAAGTAAGACAAGCAAAGCGAGAAATAAATCAAAACACAATTACCCCACCCTTTCCGAGTGTGATAATTTATTTAAACTACACCTCGCACATCGCAGGACGGTCTGAGAGAGAGAAATAAATCAACATCCAAAACGCTTAAACCTAATTACCCCACGCTCTTCGAGTGTGATAATTTATTTAAACTACACCTCGCACATCAAAAGAAGGCCTGCGGAGCGGGGACTAAACCTAAAATCTTAATGTGTGAACCTAATTACCCCACGCTTCCGTGTTCATTAATTTATTTTGAAAACACGTCGGCAGGTCGAAGGAAGGCGAGCAAAGCGAGAAATGAATCTATACCCAATTACCCGACGCTTCCCAAGTACAATAATTATATTGAAAACACGTCAGCACATTTATGGAAGGCGAGCTGAGCGGAGAATAAATCTAAAACCTAAATGTGTGAACCTAATTACCCCACGCTCTTCGAGTGTGATAATTTATTTAAACTAGACCTCGCACATCGAAAGAAGGCCTGCGGAGCGGGGAATAAAGTTTAACCCAAAACGCTTAAACCTAATTACCCCACGCTCTCCGAGTACAATAATTTATTTTAAAAACACGTCGGCAGGTCGAAGTAAGACAAGCAAAGCGAGAAATAAATCAAAACACAATTACCCCACCCTTTCCGAGTGTGATAATTTATTCAAACTACACCTCGCACATCGAAAGAAGGTCTGCTGAGCAGGCAATAAATCTAAACCCAAAACGCTTCAACACCTCGCACATCGAAAGAAGGCCTGCTGAGCGAGAACTAAATCAAAATCCACAACGCTTAAACCTAAATACCCCATGCTCTTCGAGTGTGATAATTTATTTAAACTACACCTCGCACATCAAAAGAAGGCCTGCGGAGCGGGGACTAAACCTAAAACCTTAATGTGTGAACCTAATTACCCCACGCTTCCGTGTACATTAATTTATTTTGAAAACACGTCGGCAGGTCGAAGGAAGGCGAGCAAAGCGAGAAATGAATCTATACCCAATTACCCGACGCTTCCCAAGTACAATAATTATATTGAAAAACACGTCAGCACATTTATGGAAGGCGAGCTGAGCGGAGAATAAATCTAAAACCTAAATGTGTGAACCTAATTACCCCACGCTCTTCGAGTGTGATAATTTATTTAAACTAACCTCGCACATCGAAAGAAGGCCTGCGGAGCGGGGAATAAAGCATAACCCAAAACGCTTCAACCTAATTACCCCACGCTCTCCGAGTACAATAATTTATTTTAAAAACACGTCGGCAGGTCGAAGTAAGACAAGCAAAGCGAAAATAAATCAAAACACAATTACCCCACCCTTCCGAGTGTGATAATTTATTTAAACTACACCTCGCACATCGCAAGACGGCCTGAGAGAGAGAAATAAATCAACATCCAAAACGCTTAAACCTAATTACCCCACGCTCTTCGAGTGTGATAATTTATTTAAACTACACCTCGCACATCAAAAGAAGGCCTGCGGAGCGGGGACTAAACCTAAAATCTTAATGTGTGAACCTAATTACCCCACGCTTCCGTGTTCATTAATTTATTTTGAAAACACGTCGGCAGGTCGAAGGAAGGCGAGCAAAGCGAGAAATGAATCTATACCCAATTACCCGACGCTTCCCAAGTACAATAATTATATTGAAAAACACGTCAGCACATTTATGGAAGGCGAGCTGAGCGGAGAATAAATCTAAAACCTAAATGTGTGAACCTAATTACCCCACGCTCTTCGAGTGTGATAATTTATTTAAACTAGACCTCGCACATCGAAAGAAGGCCTGCGGAGCGGGGAATAAAGCTTAAACCAAAACGCTTAAACCTAATTACCCCACGCTCTCCGAGTACAATAATTTATTTTAAAAACACGTCGGCAGGTCGAAGTAAGACAAGCAAAGCGATAAATAAATCAAAACACAATTACCTCACCCATTCCGAGTGTGATAATTTATTTAAACTACACCTCGCACATCGCAGGACGGCCTGAGAGAGAGAAATAAATCAACATCCAAAACGCTTAAACCTAATTACCCCACGCTCTTCGAGTGTGATAATTTATTTAAACTACACCTCGCACATCGAAAGAAGGCCTGCGGAGCGGGACTAAACCTAAAATCTTAATGTGTGAACCTAATTACCCCACGCTTCCGTGTTCATTAATTTATTTTGAAAACACGTCGGCAGGTCGAAGGAAGGCGAGCAAAGCGAGAAATGAATCTATACCCAATTACCCGACGCTTCCCAAGTACAATAATTATATTGAAAAACACGTCAGCACATTTATGGAAGGCGAGCTGAGCGGAGAATAAATCTAAAACATAAATGTGTGAACCTAATTACCCCACGCTCTTCGAGTGTGATAATTTATTTAAACTAGACCTCGCACATCGAAAGAAGGCCTGCGGAGCGGGGAATAAAGTTTAACCCAAAACGCTTAAACCTAATTACCCCACGCTCTCCGAGTACAATAATTTATTTTAAAAACACGTCGGCAGGTCGAAGTAAGACAAGCAAAGCGAGAAATAAATCAAAACACAATTACCCCACCCTTTCCGAGTGTGATAATTTATTCAAACTACACCTCGCACATCGAAAGAAGGTCTGCTGAGCAGGCAATAAATCTAAACCCAAAACGCTTCAACACCTCGCACATCGAAAGAAGGCCTGCGGAGCGGGGAATAAAGCATAAACCAAAACGCTTCAACCTAATTACCCCACGCTCTCCGAGTACAATAATTTATTTTAAAAACACGTCGGCAGGTCGAAGTAAGACAAGCAAAGCGATAAATAAATCAAAACACAATTACCTCACCCATTCCGAGTGTGATAATTTATTTAAACTACACCTCGCACATCGCAGGACGGCCTGAGAGAGAGAAATAAATCAACATCCAAAACGCTTAAACCTAATTACCCCACGCTCTTCGAGTGTGATAATTTATTTAAACTACACCTCGCACATCAAAAGAAGGCCTGCGGAGCGGGGACTAAACCTAAAATCTTAATGTGTGAACCTAATTACCCCACGCTTCCGTGTTCATTAATTTATTTTGAAAACACGTCGGCAGGTCGAAGGAAGGCGAGCAAAGCGAGAAATGAATCTATACCCAATTACCCGACGCTTCCCAAGTACAATAATTATATTGAAAAACACGTCAGCACATTTATGGAAGGCGAGCTGAGCGGAGAATAAATCTAAAACATAAATGTGTGAACCTAATTACCCCACGCTCTTCGAGTGTGATAATTTATTTAAACTAGACCTCGCACATCGAAAGAAGGCCTGCGGAGCGGGGAATAAAGTTTAACCCAAAACGCTTAAACCTAATTACCCCACGCTCTCCGAGTACAATAATTTATTTTAAAAACACGTCGGCAGGTCGAAGTAAGACAAGCAAAGCGAGAAATAAATCAAAACACAATTACCCCACCCTTTCCGAGTGTGATAATTTATTCAAACTACACCTCGCACATCGAAAGAAGGTCTGCTGAGCAGGCAATAAATCTAAACCCAAAACGCTTCAACACCTCGCACATCGAAAGAAGGCCTGCTGAGCGAGAACTAAATCAAAATCCACAACGCTTAAACCTAAATACCCCATGCTCTTCGAGTGTGATAATTTATTTAAACTACACCTCGCACATCAAAAGAAGGCCTGCGGAGCGGGGACTAAACCTAAAACCTTAATGTGTGAACCTAATTACCCCACGCTTCCGTGTACATTAATTTATTTTGAAAACACGTCGGCAGGTCGAAGTAAGACAAGCAAAGCGAGAAATAAATCAAAACAAAATTACCCCACCCATTCCGAGTGTGATAATTTATTTAAACTACACCTCGCACATCGAAAGAAGGTCTGCTGAGCAGGCAATAAATCTAAACCCAAAACGCTTCAACACCTCGCACATCGAAAGAAGGCCTGCTGAGCGAGAACTAAATCAAAATCCACAACGCTTAAACCTAAATACCCCATGCTCTTCGAGTGTGATAATTTATTTAAACTACACCTCGCACATCAAAAGAAGGCCTGCGGAGCGGGGACTAAACCTAAAACCTTAATGTGTGAACCTAATTACCCCACGCTTCCGTGTACATTAATTTATTTTGAAAACACGTCGGCAGGTCGAAGGAAGGCGAGCAAAGCGAGAAATGAATCTATACCCAATTACCCGACGCTTCCCAAGTACAATAATTATATTGAAAAACACGTCAGCACATTTATGGAAGGCGAGCTGAGCGGAGAATAAATCTGAAACCTAAATGTGTGAACCTAATTACCCCACGCTCTTCGAGTGTGATAATTTATTTAAACTACACCTCGCACATCAAAAGAAGGCCTGCGGAGCGGGGAATAAAGCATAACCCAAAACGCTTCAACCTAATTACCCCACGCTATCCGAGTACAATAATTTATTTTAAAAACACGTCGGCAGGTCGAAGTAAGACAAGCAAAGCGAGAAATAAATCAAAACACAATTACCCCACCCTTTCCGAGTGTGATAATTTATTCAAACTACACCTCGCACATCGAAAGAAGGTCTGCTGAGCAGGCAATAAATCTAAACCCAAAACGCTTCAACACCTCGCACATCGAAAGAAGGCCTGCTGAGCGAGAACTAAATCAAAATCCACAACGCTTAAACCTAAATACCCCACGCTCTCCGAGTACAATAATTTATTTTAAAAACACGTCGGCAGGTCGCAGTAAGACAAGCAAAGCGATAAATAAATCAAAACACAATTACCCCACCCATTCCGAGTGTGATAATTTATTTAAACTACACCTCGCACATCGCAGGACGGCCTGAGAGAGAGAAATAAATCAACATCCAAAACGCTTAAACCTAATTACCCCACGCTCTTCGAGTGTGATAATTTATTTAAACTACACCTCGCACATCAAAAGAAGGCCTGCGGAGCGGGGACTAAACCTAATACCTTAATGTGTAAACCTAATTACCCCACGCTTCCCGTGTACAATAATTTATTTTGAAAACACGTCGGCAGGTGGAAGGAGTGTGATAATTTATTCAAACTACACCTCGCACATCGAAGGAAGACCTGCGGAGCGGGAAATAAATCTAAATCCAAAACGCTTAAACCTAATTACCCCACGCTCCCCGAGTACATTAATTTATTTTAAAAACACGTCGGCATGGCTCGCAAACTATAGCTCGCACATCAAAAGAAGGCCTGCGGAGCGGGGAATAAACCTAAAACCTAAATGTGTGAACCTAATTACCCCACGCTCTCCGAGTACAATAATTTATTTTAAACACACGTCGGCAGGTCGAAGTAAGACAAGCAAAGCGATAAATAAATCAAAACACAATTACCCCACCCTTTCCGAGTGTGATAATTTATTCAAACTACACCTCGCACATCGAAAGAAGGCCTGCTGAGCGAGAAATAAATCAAAATCCAAAACGCTTAAACCCAATTACCCGACGCTCCCCAAGTACAATAATTATATTGAAAAACACGTCAGCACATTTATGGAAGGCGAGCTGAGCGGAGAATAAATCTAAAACCTAAATGTGTGAACCTAATTACCCCACGCTCTCCGAGTACAATAATTTATTTTAAACACACGTCGGCAGGTCGAAGTAAGACAAGCAAAGCGATAAATAAATCAAAACACAATTACCCTACCCTTTCCGAGTGTGATAATTTATTCAAACTACACCTCGCAAATCGAAAGAAGGTCTGCTGAGCAGGCAATAAATCTAAACCCAAAACGCTTAAACACCTCGCACATCGAAAGAAGGCCTGCTGAGCGAGAAATAAATCAAAATCCAAAACGCTTAAACCCAATTACCCGACGCTCCCCAAGTACAATAATTATATTGAAAAACACGTCAGGACATTTATGGAAGGCGAGCTGAGCGGAGAATAAATCTAAAACCTAAATGTGTGAACCTAATTACCCCACGCTCTCCGAGTACAATAATTTATTTTAAACACACGTCGGCAGGTCGAAGTAAGACAAGCAAAGCGAGAAATAAATCAAAACACAATTACCCCACCCTTTCCGAGTGTGATAATTTATTCAAACTACACCTCGCACATCGCAGGACGGCCTGAGAGCGAGAAATAAATCAACATCCAAAACGCTTAAACCTAATTACCCCACGCTCTTCGAGTGTGATAATTTTTTTAAACTACACCTCGCACATCAAAAGAAGGCCTGCGGAGCGGGGACTAAACCTAATACCTTAATGTGTAAACCTAATTACCCCACGCTTCCCGTGTACAATAATTTATTTTGAAAACACGTCGGCAGGTGGAAGGAGTGTGATAATTTATTCAAACTACACCTCGCACATCGAAGGAAGACCTGCGGAGCGGGAAATAAATCTAAATCCAAAACGCTTAAACCTAATTACCCCACGCTCCCCGAGTACAATAATTTATTTTAAAAACACGTCGGCATGGCTCGCAAACTATAGCTCGCACATCAAAAGAAGGCCTGCGGAGCGGGGAATAAACCTAAAACCTAAATGTGTGAACCTAATTACCCCACGCTCTCCGAGTACAATAATTTATTTTAAACACACGTCGGCAGGTCGAAGTAAGACAAGCAAAGCGATAAATAAATCAAAACACAATTACCCCACCCTTTCCGAGTGTGATAATTTATTCAAACTACACCTCGCACATCGAAAGAAGGCCTGCTGAGCGAGAAATAAATCAAAATCCAAAACGCTTAAACCCAATTACCCGACGCTCCCCAAGTACAATAATTATATTGAAAAACACGTCAGCACATTTATGGAAGGCGAGCTGAGCGAGAAATAAATCAAAATCCAAAACGCTTAAACCTAAATACCCCACGCTCTTCGAGTGTGATAATTTATTTAAACTACACCTCGCACATCGAAAGAAGGCCTTCTGAGCGAGAAATAAATCAAAATTCAAAACGCTTAAACCTAAGTACCCCACGCTCTTCGAGTGTGATAATTTATTTAAACTATAGCTCGCACATCAAAAGAAGGTCTGCTGAGCAGGCAATAAATCTAAACCCAAAACGCTTCAACACCTCGCACATCGAAAGAAGGTCTGCTGAGCAGGCAATAAATCTAAACCCAAAACGCTTAAACACCTCGCACATCGAAAGAAGGCCTGCTGAGCGAGAAATAAATCAAAATCCAAAACGCTTAAACCCAATTACCCGAGTCTCCCCAAGTACAATAATTATATTGAAAAACACGTCAGCACATTTATGGAAGGCGAGCTGAGCGAGAAATAAATCAAAATCCAAAACGCTTAAACCTAAATACCCCACGCTCTTCGAGTGTGATAATTTATTTAAACTCCACCTCGCACATCGAAAGAAGGCCTGCTGAGCGAGAACTAAATCAAAATCCACAACGCTTAAACCTAAATATCCCATGCTCTTCGAGTGTGATAATTTATTTAAACTACACCTCGCACATCAAAAGAAGGCCTGCGGAGCGGGGACTAAACCTAAAACCTTAATGTGTGAACCTAATTACCCCACGCTTCCGTGTACATTAATTTATTTTGAAAACACGTCGGCAGGTCGAAGGAAGGCGAGCAAAGCGAGAAATGAATCTATACCCAATTACCCGACGCTTCCCAAGTACAATAATTATATTGAAAAACACGTCAGCACATTTATGGAAGGCGAGCTGAGCGGAGAATAAATCTAAAACCTAAATGTGTGAACCTAATTACCCCACGCTCTCCGAGTGTGATAATTTATTTAAACTAGACCTCGCACATCGAAAGAAGGCCTGCGGAGCGGGGAATAAAGCATAACCCAAAACGCTTCAACCTAATTACCCCACGCTCTCCGAGTACAATAATTTATTTTAAAAACACGTCGGCAGGTCGAAGTCAACAAGAAAAGCGATAAATAAATCAAAACACAATTACCCTACCATTCCGAGTGTGATAATTTATTTAAACTACACCTCGCACATCGCAGGACGGCCTGAGAGAGAGAAATAAATCAACATCCAAAACGCTTAAACCTAATTACCCCACGCTCTTCGAGTGTGATAATTTATTTAAACTACACCTCGCACATCAAAAGAAGGCCTGCGGAGCGGGGACTAAACCTAAAACCTAAATGTGTGAACCTAATTACCCCACGCTTCCGTGTACATTAATTTATTTTGAAAACACGTCGGAAGGTCGAAGGAAGGCGAGCAAAGCGAGAAATGAATCTATACCCAATTACCCGACGCTTCCCAAGTACAATAATTATATTGAAAAACACGTCAGCACATTTATGGAAGGCGAGCTGAGCGGAGAATAAATCTGAAACCTAAATGTGTGAACCTAATTACCCCACGCTCTTCGAGTGTGATAATTTATTTAAACTACACCTCGCACATCAAAAGAAGGCCTGCGGAGCGGGGACTAAACCTAAAACCTTAATGAGTAAACCTAATTACCCCACGCTTCCCGTGTACATTAATTTATTTTGAAAACACGTCGGCAGGTCGAAGGAAGGCGAGCAAAGCGAGAAATGAATCTATACCCAATTACCCGATGCTCCCCAAGAACAATAATTATATTGAAAAACACGTCAGCACATTTATCGAAGGCGAGCTAAGCGGAGAATAAATCTAAAACCGAAATGTGTGAACCTAATTACCCCACGCTCTTCGAGTGTGATAATTTATTTAAACTAGACCTCGCACATCGAAAGAAGGCCTGCGGAGCGGGGAATAAAGTTTAACCCAAAACGCTTAAACCTAATTACCCCACGCTCTCCGAGTACAATAATTTATTTTAAAAACACGTCGGCAGATCGAAGTAAGACAAGCAAAGCGAGAAATAAATCAAAACACAATTACCCCACCCTTTCCGAGTGTGATAATTTATTTAAACTACACCTCGCACATCGCAGGACGGTCTGAGAGAGAGAAATAAATCAACATCCAAAACGCTTAAACCTAATTACCCCACGCTCTTCGAGTGTGATAATTTATTTAAACTACACCTCGCACATCAAAAGAAGGCCTGCGGAGCGGGGACTAAACCTAAAATCTTAATGTGTGAACCTAATTACCCCACGCTTCCGTGTTCATTAATTTATTTTGAAAACACGTCGGCAGGTCGAAGGAAGGCGAGCAAAGCGAGAAATGAATCTATACCCAATTACCCGACGCTTCCCAAGTACAATAATTATATTGAAAAACACGTCAGCACATTTATGGAAGGCGAGCTGAGCGGAGAATAAATCTAAAACCTAAATGTGTGAACCTAATTACCCCACGCTCTCCGAGTGTGATAATTTATTTAAACTAGACCTCGCACATCGAAAGAAGGCCTGCGGAGCGGGGAATAAAGCATAAACCAAAACGCTTCAACCTAATTACCCCACGCTCTCCGAGTACAATAATTTATTTTAAAAACACGTCGGCAGGTCGAAGTCAACAAGAAAAGCGATAAATAAATCAAAACACAATTACCCTACCATTCCGAGTGTGATAATTTATTTAAACTACACCTCGCACATCGCAGGACGGCCTGAGAGAGAGAAATAAATCAACATCCAAAACGCTTAAACCTAATTACCCCACGCTCTTCGAGTGTGATAATTTATTTAAACTACACCTCGCACATCAAAAGAAGGCCTGCGGAGCGGGGACTAAACCTAAAACCTAAATGTGTGAACCTAATTACCCCACGCTTCCGTGTACATTAATTTATTTTGAAAACACGTCGGAAGGTCGAAGGAAGGCGAGCAAAGCGAGAAATGAATCTATACCCAATTACCCGACGCTTCCCAAGTACAATAATTATATTGAAAAACACGTCAGCACATTTATGGAAGGCGAGCTGAGCGGAGAATAAATCTGAAACCTAAATGTGTGAACCTAATTACCCCACGCTCTTCGAGTGTGATAATTTATTTAAACTACACCTCGCACATCAAAAGAAGGCCTGCGGAGCGGGGACTAAACCTAAAACCTTAATGAGTAAACCTAATTACCCCACGCTTCCCGTGTACATTAATTTATTTTGAAAACACGTCGGCAGGTCGAAGGAAGGCGAGCAAAGCGAGAAATGAATCTATACCCAATTACCCGACGCTCCCCAAGTACAATAATTATATTGAAAAACACGTCAGCACATTTATCGAAGGCGAGCTAAGCGGAGAATAAATCTAAAACCGAAATGTGTGAACCTAATTACCCCACGCTCTTCGAGTGTGATAATTTATTTAAACTAGACCTCGCACATCGAAAGAAGGCCTGCGGAGCGGGGAATAAAGTTTAACCCAAAACGCTTAAACCTAATTACCCCACGCTCTCCGAGTACAATAATTTATTTTAAAAACACGTCGGCAGGTCGAAGTAAGACAAGCAAAGCGAGAAATAAATCAAAACACAATTACCCCACCCTTTCCGAGTGTGATAATTTATTTAAACTACACCTCGCACATCGCAGGACGGTCTGAGAGAGAGAAATAAATCAACATCCAAAACGCTTAAACCTAATTACCCCACGCTCTTCGAGTGTGATAATTTATTTAAACTACACCTCGCACATCAAAAGAAGGCCTGCGGAGCGGGGACTAAACCTAAAATCTTAATGTGTGAACCTAATTACCCCACGCTTCCGTGTTCATTAATTTATTTTGAAAACACGTCGGCAGGTCGAAGGAAGGCGAGCAAAGCGAGAAATGAATCTATACCCAATTACCCGACGCTTCCCAAGTACAATAATTATATTGAAACACACGTCAGCACATTTATGGAAGGCGAGCTGAGCGGAGAATAAATCTAAAACCTAAATGTGTGAACCTAATTACCCCACGCTCTTCGAGTGTGATAATTTATTTAAACTAGACCTCGCACATCGAAAGAAGGCCTGCGGAGCGGGGAATAAAGTTTAACCCAAAACGCTTAAACCTAATTACCCCACGCTCTCCGAGTACAATAATTTATTTTAAAAACACGTCGGCAGGTCGAAGTAAGACAAGCAAAGCGAGAAATAAATCAAAACACAATTACCCCACCCTTTCCGAGTGTGATAATTTATTCAAACTACACCTCGCACATCGAAAGAAGGTCTGCTGAGCAGGCAATAAATCTAAACCCAAAACGCTTCAACACCTCGCACATCGAAAGAAGGCCTGCTGAGCGAGAACTAAATCAAAATCCACAACGCTTAAACCTAAATACCCCATGCTCTTCGAGTGTGATAATTTATTTAAACTACACCTCGCACATCAAAAGAAGGCCTGCGGAGCGGGGACTAAACCTAAAACCTTAATGTGTGAACCTAATTACCCCACGCTTCCGTGTACATTAATTTATTTTGAAAACACGTCGGCAGGTCGAAGGAAGGCGAGCAAAGCGAGAAATGAATCTATACCCAATTACCCGACGCTTCCCAAGTACAATAATTATATTGAAAAACACGTCAGCACATTTATGGAAGGCGAGCTGAGCGGAGAATAAATCTAAAACCTAAATGTGTGAACCTAATTACCCCACGCTCTTCGAGTGTGATAATTTATTTAAACTAGACCTCGCACATCGAAAGAAGGCCTGCGGAGCGGGGAATAAAGCATAAACCAAAACGCTTCAACCTAATTACCCCACGCTCTCCGAGTACAATAATTTATTTTAAAAACACGTCGGCAGGTCGAAGCAAGGCGAGCAAAACGAGAAATGAATCTATACCCAATTACCCGACGCTCCCCAAGTACAATAATTACATTGAAAAACACGTCAGCACATTTATCGAATGCGAGCTAAGCGGAGAATAAATCTAAAACCTTAATGTGTGAACCTAATTACCCCACGCTTCCGTGTACATTAATTTATTTTGAAAACACGTCGGCAGGACGAAGGAAGGCGAGCAAAGCGAGAAATGAATCTATACCCAATTACCCGACGCTTCCCAAGTACAATAATTATATTGAAAAACACGTCAGCACATTCATGGAAGGCGAGCTGAGCGGAGAATAAACCTAAAACCTTAATGTGTGAACCTAATTACCCCACGCTTCCGTGTACATTAATTTATTTTGAAAACACGTCGGCAGGTCGAAGGAAGGCGAGCAAAGCGAGAAATGAATCTATACCCAATTACCCGACGCTTCCCAAGTACAATAATTATATTGAAAAACACGTCAGCACATTTATGGAAGGCGAGCTGAGCGGAGAATAAATCTAAAACCTAAATGTGTGAACCTAATTACCCCACGCTCTTCGAGTGTGATAATTTATTTAAACTAGACCTCGCACATCGAAAGAAGGCCTGCGGAGCGGGGAATAAAGCATAACCCAAAACGCTTCAACCTAATTACCCCACGCTCTCCGAGTACAATAATTTATTTTAAAAACACGTCGGCAGGTCGCAGTAAGACAAGCAAAGCGATAAATAAATCAAAACACAATTACCCCACCCATTCCGAGTGTGATAATTTATTTAAACTACACCTCGCACATCGCAGGACGGCCTGAGAGAGAGAAATAAATCAACATCCAAAACGCTTAAACCTAATTACCCCACGCTCTTCGAGTGTGATAATTTATTTAAACTACACCTCGCACATCAAAAGAAGGCCTGCGGAGCGGGGACTAAACCTAAAACCTTAATGAGTAAACCTAATTACCCCACGCTTCCCGTGTACATTAATTTATTTTGAAAACACGTCGGCAGGTCGAAGGAAGGCGAGCAAAGCGAGAAATGAATCTATACCCAATTACCCGACGCTTCCCAAGTACAATAATTATATTGAAAAACACGTCAGCACATTTATCGAAGGCGAGCTAAGCGGAGAATAAATCTAAAACCGAAATGTGTGAACCTAATTACCCCACGCTCTCCGAGTACAATAATTTATTTTAAAAACACGTCGGCAGGTCGAAGTAAGACAAGCAAAGCGAGAAATAAATCAAAACACAATTACCCCACCCATTCCGAGTGTGATAATTTATTTAAACTACACCTCGCACATCGAAAGAAGGTCTGCTGAGCAGGCAATAAATCTAAAACCCAAAACGCTTCAACACCTCGCACATCGAAAGAAGGCCTGCTGAGCGAGAACTAAATCAAAATCCACAACGCTTAAACCTAAATACCCCATGCTCTTCGAGTGTGATAATTTATTTAAACTACACCTCGCACATCAAAAGAAGGCCTGCGGAGCGGGGACTAAACCTAAAACCTTAATGTGTGAACCTAATTACCCCACGCTTCCGTGTACATTAATTTATTTTGAAAACACGTCGGCAGGTCGAAGGAAGTCGAGCAAAGCGAGAAATGAATCTATACCCAATTACCCGACGCTTCCCAAGTACAATAATTATATTGAAAAACGCGTCAGCACATTTATGGAAGGCGAGCTGAGCGGAGAATAAATCTGAAACCTAAATGTGTGAACCTAATTACCCCACGCTCTTCGAGTGTGATAATTTATTTAAACTACACCTCGCACATCAAAAGAAGGCCTGCGGAGCGGGGACTAAACCTAAAACCTTAATGAGTAAACCTAATTACCCCACGCTTCCCGTGTACATTAATTTATTTTGAAAACACGTCGGCAGGTCGAAGGAAGGCGAGCAAAGCGAGAAATGAATCTATACCCAATTACCCGACGCTCCCCAAGAACAATAATTATATTGAAAAACACGTCAGCACATTTATCGAAGGCGAGCTAAGCGGAGAATAAATCTAAAACCGAAATGTGTGAACCTAATTACCCCACGCTCTTCGAGTGTGATAATTTATTTAAACTAGACCTCGCACATCGAAAGAAGGCCTGCGGAGCGGGGAATAAAGCATAACCCAAAACGCTTCAACCTAATTACCCCACGCTCTCCGAGTACAATAATTTATTTTAAAAACACGTCGGCAGGTCGCAGTAAGACAAGCAAAGCGATAAATAAATCAAAACACAATTACCCCACCCATTCCGAGTGTGATAATTTATTTAAACTACACCTCGCACATCGCAGGACGGCCTGAGAGAGAGAAATAAATCAACATCCAAAACGCTTAAACCTAATTACCCCACGCTCTTCGAGTGTGATAATTTATTTAAACTACACCTCGCACATCAAAAGAAGGCCTGCGGAGCGGGGACTAAACCTAAAACCTTAATGAGTAAACCTAATTACCCCACGCTTCCCGTGTACATTAATTTATTTTGAAAACACGTCGGCAGGTCGAAGGAAGGCGAGCAAAGCGAGAAATGAATCTATACCCAATTACCCGACGCTTCCCAAGTACAATAATTATATTGAAAAACACGTCAGCACATTTATCGAAGGCGAGCTAAGCGGAGAATAAATCTAAAACCGAAATGTGTGAACCTAATTACCCCACGCTCTCCGAGTACAATAATTTATTTTAAAAACACGTCGGCAGGTCGAAGTAAGACAAGCAAAGCGAGAAATAAATCAAAACACAATTACCCCACCCATTCCGAGTGTGATAATTTATTTAAACTACACCTCGCACATCGAAAGAAGGTCTGCTGAGCAGGCAATAAATCTAAAACCCAAAACGCTTCAACACCTCGCACATCGAAAGAAGGCCTGCTGAGCGAGAACTAAATCAAAATCCACAACGCTTAAACCTAAATACCCCATGCTCTTCGAGTGTGATAATTTATTTAAACTACACCTCGCACATCAAAAGAAGGCCTGCGGAGCGGGGACTAAACCTAAAACCTTAATGTGTGAACCTAATTACCCCACGCTTCCGTGTACATTAATTTATTTTGAAAACACGTCGGCAGGTCGAAGGAAGTCGAGCAAAGCGAGAAATGAATCTATACCCAATTACCCGACGCTTCCCAAGTACAATAATTATATTGAAAAACGCGTCAGCACATTTATGGAAGGCGAGCTGAGCGGAGAATAAATCTGAAACCTAAATGTGTGAACCTAATTACCCCACGCTCTTCGAGTGTGATAATTTATTTAAACTACACCTCGCACATCAAAAGAAGGCCTGCGGAGCGGGGACTAAACCTAAAACCTTAATGTGTGAACCTAATTACCCCACGCTTCCGTGTACATTAATTTATTTTGAAAACACGTCGGCAGGTCGAAGGAAGGCGAGCAAAGCGAGAAATGAATCTATACCCAATTACCCGACGCTCCCCAAGAACAATAATTATATTGAAAAACACGTCAGCACATTTATCGAAGGCGAGCTAAGCGGAGAATAAATCTAAAACCGAAATGTGTGAACCTAATTACCCCACGCTCTTCGAGTGTGATAATTTATTTAAACTAGACCTCGCACATCGAAAGAAGGCCTGCGGAGCGGGGAATAAAGTTTAACCCAAAACGCTTAAGCCTAATTACCCCACGCTCTCCGAGTACAATAATTTATTTTAAAAACACGTCGGCAGATCGAAGTAAGACAAGCAAAGCGAGAAATAAATCAAAACACAATTACCCCACCCTTTCCGAGTGTGATAATTTATTTAAACTACACCTCGCACATCGCAGGACGGTCTGAGAGAGAGAAATAAATCAACATCCAAAACGCTTAAACCTAATTACCCCACGCTCTTCGAGTGTGATAATTTATTTAAACTACACCTCGCACATCAAAAGAAGGCCTGCGGAGCGGGGACTAAACCTAAAATCTTAATGTGTGAACCTAATTACCCCACGCTTCCGTGTTCATTAATTTATTTTGAAAACACGTCGGCAGGTCGAAGGAAGGCGAGCAAAGCGAGAAATGAATCTATACCCAATTACCCGACGCTTCCCAAGTACAATAATTATATTGAAAAACACGTCAGCACATTTATGGAAGGCGAGCTGAGCGGAGAATAAATCTAAAACCTAAATGTGTGAACCTAATTACCCCACGCTCTCCGAGTGTGATAATTTATTTAAACTAGACCTCGCACATCGAAAGAAGGCCTGCGGAGCGGGGAATAAAGCATAAACCAAAACGCTTCAACCTAATTACCCCACGCTCTCCGAGTACAATAATTTATTTTAAAAACACGTCGGCAGGTCGAAGTCAACAAGAAAAGCGATAAATAAATCAAAACACAATTACCCTACCATTCCGAGTGTGATAATTTATTTAAACTACACCTCGCACATCGCAGGACGGCCTGAGAGAGAGAAATAAATCAACATCCAAAACGCTTAAACCTAATTACCCCACGCTCTTCGAGTGTGATAATTTATTTAAACTACACCTCGCACATCAAAAGAAGGCCTGCGGAGCGGGGACTAAACCTAAAACCTAAATGTGTGAACCTAATTACCCCACGCTTCCGTGTACATTAATTTATTTTGAAAACACGTCGGAAGGTCGAAGGAAGGCGAGCAAAGCGAGAAATGAATCTATACCCAATTACCCGACGCTTCCCAAGTACAATAATTATATTGAAAAACACGTCAGCACATTTATGGAAGGCGAGCTGAGCGGAGAATAAATCTGAAACCTAAATGTGTGAACCTAATTACCCCACGCTCTTCGAGTGTGATAATTTATTTAAACTACACCTCGCACATCAAAAGAAGGCCTGCGGAGCGGGGACTAAACCTAAAACCTTAATGAGTAAACCTAATTACCCCACGCTTCCCGTGTACATTAATTTATTTTGAAAACACGTCGGCAGGTCGAAGGAAGGCGAGCAAAGCGAGAAATGAATCTATACCCAATTACCCGACGCTCCCCAAGTACAATAATTATATTGAAAAACACGTCAGCACATTTATCGAAGGCGAGCTAAGCGGAGAATAAATCTAAAACCGAAATGTGTGAACCTAATTACCCCACGCTCTTCGAGTGTGATAATTTATTTAAACTAGACCTCGCACATCGAAAGAAGGCCTGCGGAGCGGGGAATAAAGTTTAACCCAAAACGCTTAAACCTAATTACCCCACGCTCTCCGAGTACAATAATTTATTTTAAAAACACGTCGGCAGGTCGAAGTAAGACAAGCAAAGCGAGAAATAAATCAAAACACAATTACCCTACCATTCCGAGTGTGATAATTTATTTAAACTACACCTCGCACATCGCAGGACGGCCTGAGAGAGAGAAATAAATCAACATCCAAAACGCTTAAACCTAATTACCCCACGCTCTTCGAGTGTGATAATTTATTTAAACTACACCTCGCACATCAAAAGAAGGCCTGCGGAGCGGGGACTAAACCTAAAACCTAAATGTGTGAACCTAATTACCCCACGCTTCCGTGTACATTAATTTATTTTGAAAACACGTCGGAAGGTCGAAGGAAGGCGAGCAAAGCGAGAAATGAATCTATACCCAATTACCCGACGCTTCCCAAGTACAATAATTATATTGAAAAACACGTCAGCACATTTATGGAAGGCGAGCTGAGCGGAGAATAAATCTGAAACCTAAATGTGTGAACCTAATTACCCCACGCTCTTCGAGTGTGATAATTTATTTAAACTACACCTCGCACATCAAAAGAAGGCCTGCGGAGCGGGGACTAAACCTAAAACCTTAATGAGTAAACCTAATTACCCCACGCTTCCCGTGTACATTAATTTATTTTGAAAACACGTCGGCAGGTCGAAGGAAGGCGAGCAAAGCGAGAAATGAATCTATACCCAATTACCCGACGCTCCCCAAGTACAATAATTATATTGAAAAACACGTCAGCACATTTATCGAAGGCGAGCTAAGCGGAGAATAAATCTAAAACCGAAATGTGTGAACCTAATTACCCCACGCTCTTCGAGTGTGATAATTTATTTAAACTAGACCTCGCACATCGAAAGAAGGCCTGCGGAGCGGGGAATAAAGTTTAACCCAAAACGCTTAAACCTAATTACCCCACGCTCTCCGAGTACAATAATTTATTTTAAAAACACGTCGGCAGGTCGAAGTAAGACAAGCAAAGCGAGAAATAAATCAAAACACAATTACCCCACCCTTTCCGAGTGTGATAATTTATTTATACTACACCTCGCACATCGCAGGACGGTCTGAGAGAGAGAAATAAATCAACATCCAAAACGCTTAAACCTAATTACCCCACGCTCTTCGAGTGTGATAATTTATTTAAACTACACCTCGCACATCAAAAGAAGGCCTGCGGAGCGGGGACTAAACCTAAAATCTTAATGTGTGAACCTAATTACCCCACGCTTCCGTGTTCATTAATTTATTTTGAAAACACGTCGGCAGGTCGAAGGAAGGCGAGCAAAGCGAGAAATGAATCTATACCCAATTACCCGACGCTTCCCAAGTACAATAATTATATTGAAACACACGTCAGCACATTTATGGAAGGCGAGCTGAGCGGAGAATAAATCTAAAACCTAAATGTGTGAACCTAATTACCCCACGCTCTTCGAGTGTGATAATTTATTTAAACTAGACCTCGCACATCGAAAGAAGGCCTGCGGAGCGGGGAATAAAGTTTAACCCAAAACGCTTAAACCTAATTACCCCACGCTCTCCGAGTACAATAATTTATTTTAAAAACACGTCGGCAGGTCGAAGTAAGACAAGCAAAGCGAGAAATAAATCAAAACACAATTACCCCACCCTTTCCGAGTGTGATAATTTATTCAAACTACACCTCGCACATCGAAAGAAGGTCTGCTGAGCAGGCAATAAATCTAAACCCAAAACGCTTCAACACCTCGCACATCGAAAGAAGGCCTGCTGAGCGAGAACTAAATCAAAATCCACAACGCTTAAACCTAAATACCCCATGCTCTTCGAGTGTGATAATTTATTTAAACTACACCTCGCACATCAAAAGAAGGCCTGCGGAGCGGGGACTAAACCTAAAACCTTAATGTGTGAACCTAATTACCCCACGCTTCCGTGTACATTAATTTATTTTGAAAACACGTCGGCAGGTCGAAGGAAGGCGAGCAAAGCGAGAAATGAATCTATACCCAATTACCCGACGCTTCCCAAGTACAATAATTATATTGAAAAACACGTCAGCACATTTATGGAAGGCGAGCTGAGCGGAGAATAAATCTAAAACCTAAATGTGTGAACCTAATTACCCCACGCTCTTCGAGTGTGATAATTTATTTAAACTAGACCTCGCACATCGAAAGAAGGCCTGCGGAGCGGGGAATAAAGCATAAACCAAAACGCTTCAACCTAATTACCCCACGCTCTCCGAGTACAATAATTTATTTTAAAAACACGTCGGCAGGTCGAAGTAAGACAAGCAAAGCGATAAATAAATCAAAACACAATTACCCCACCCATTCCGAGTGTGATAATTTATTTAAACTACACCTCGCACATCGCAGGACGGCCTGAGAGAGAGAAATAAATCAACATCCAAAACGCTTAAACCTAATTACCCCACGCTCTTCGAGTGTGATAATTTATTTAAACTACACCTCGCACATCAAAAGAAGGCCTGCGGAGCGGGGACTAAACCTAAAATCTTAATGTGTGAACCTAATTACCCCACGCTTCCGTGTTCATTAATTTATTTTGAAAACACGTCGGCAGGTCGAAGGAAGGCGAGCAAAGCGAGAAATGAATCTATACCCAATTACCCGACGCTTCCCAAGTACAATAATTATATTGAAAAACACGTCAGCACATTTATGGAAGGCGAGCTGAGCGGAGAATAAATCTAAAACCTAAATGTGTGAACCTAATTACCCCACGCTCTCCGAGTGTGATAATTTATTTAAACTAGACCTCGCACATCGAAAGAAGGCCTGCGGAGCGGGGAATAAAGCATAAACCAAAACGCTTCAACCTAATTACCCCACGCTCTCCGAGTACAATAATTTATTTTAAAAACACGTCGGCAGGTCGAAGTCAACAAGAAAAGCGATAAATAAATCAAAACACAATTACCCTACCATTCCGAGTGTGATAATTTATTTAAACTACACCTCGCACATCGCAGGACGGCCTGAGAGAGAGAAATAAATCAACATCCAAAACGCTTAAACCTAATTACCCCACGCTCTTCGAGTGTGATAATTTATTTAAACTACACCTCGCACATCAAAAGAAGGCCTGCGGAGCGGGGACTAAACCTAAAACCTAAATGTGTGAACCTAATTACCCCACGCTTCCGTGTACATTAATTTATTTTGAAAACACGTCGGAAGGTCGAAGGAAGGCGAGCAAAGCGAGAAATGAATCTATACCCAATTACCCGACGCTTCCCAAGTACAATAATTATATTGAAAAACACGTCAGCACATTTATGGAAGGCGAGCTGAGCGGAGAATAAATCTGAAACCTAAATGTGTGAACCTAATTACCCCACGCTCTTCGAGTGTGATAATTTATTTAAACTACACCTCGCACATCAAAAGAAGGCCTGCGGAGCGGGGACTAAACCTAAAACCTTAATGAGTAAACCTAATTACCCCACGCTTCCCGTGTACATTAATTTATTTTGAAAACACGTCGGCAGGTCGAAGGAAGGCGAGCAAAGCGAGAAATGAATCTATACCCAATTACCCGACGCTCCCCAAGTACAATAATTATATTGAAAAACACGTCAGCACATTTATCGAAGGCGAGCTAAGCGGAGAATAAATCTAAAACCGAAATGTGTGAACCTAATTACCCCACGCTCTTCGAGTGTGATAATTTATTTAAACTAGACCTCGCACATCGAAAGAAGGCCTGCGGAGCGGGGAATAAAGTTTAACCCAAAACGCTTAAACCTAATTACCCCACGCTCTCCGAGTACAATAATTTATTTTAAAAACACGTCGGCAGGTCGAAGTAAGACAAGCAAAGCGAGAAATAAATCAAAACACAATTACCCTACCATTCCGAGTGTGATAATTTATTTAAACTACACCTCGCACATCGCAGGACGGCCTGAGAGAGAGAAATAAATCAACATCCAAAACGCTTAAACCTAATTACCCCACGCTCTTCGAGTGTGATAATTTATTTAAACTACACCTCGCACATCAAAAGAAGGCCTGCGGAGCGGGGACTAAACCTAAAACCTAAATGTGTGAACCTAATTACCCCACGCTTCCGTGTACATTAATTTATTTTGAAAACACGTCGGAAGGTCGAAGGAAGGCGAGCAAAGCGAGAAATGAATCTATACCCAATTACCCGACGCTTCCCAAGTACAATAATTATATTGAAAAACACGTCAGCACATTTATGGAAGGCGAGCTGAGCGGAGAATAAATCTGAAACATAAATGTGTGAACCTAATTACCCCACGCTCTTCGAGTGTGATAATTTATTTAAACTACACCTCGCACATCAAAAGAAGGCCTGCGGAGCGGGGACTAAACCTAAAACCTTAATGAGTAAACCTAATTACCCCACGCTTCCCGTGTACATTAATTTATTTTGAAAACACGTCGGCAGGTCGAAGGAAGGCGAGCAAAGCGAGAAATGAATCTATACCCAATTACCCGACGCTCCCCAAGTACAATAATTATATTGAAAAACACGTCAGCACATTTATCGAAGGCGAGCTAAGCGGAGAATAAATCTAAAACCGAAATGTGTGAACCTAATTACCCCACGCTCTTCGAGTGTGATAATTTATTTAAACTAGACCTCGCACATCGAAAGAAGGCCTGCGGAGCGGGGAATAAAGTTTAACCCAAAACGCTTAAACCTAATTACCCCACGCTCTCCGAGTACAATAATTTATTTTAAAAACACGTCGGCAGGTCGAAGTAAGACAAGCAAAGCGAGAAATAAATCAAAACACAATTACCCCACCCTTTCCGAGTGTGATAATTTATTTATACTACACCTCGCACATCGCAGGACGGTCTGAGAGAGAGAAATAAATCAACATCCAAAACGCTTAAACCTAATTACCCCACGCTCTTCGAGTGTGATAATTTATTTAAACTACACCTCGCACATCAAAAGAAGGCCTGCGGAGCGGGGACTAAACCTAAAATCTTAATGTGTGAACCTAATTACCCCACGCTTCCGTGTTCATTAATTTATTTTGAAAACACGTCGGCAGGTCGAAGGAAGGCGAGCAAAGCGAGAAATGAATCTATACCCAATTACCCGACGCTTCCCAAGTACAATAATTATATTGAAACACACGTCAGCACATTTATGGAAGGCGAGCTGAGCGGAGAATAAATCTAAAACCTAAATGTGTGAACCTAATTACCCCACGCTCTTCGAGTGTGATAATTTATTTAAACTAGACCTCGCACATCGAAAGAAGGCCTGCGGAGCGGGGAATAAAGTTTAACCCAAAACGCTTAAACCTAATTACCCCACGCTCTCCGAGTACAATAATTTATTTTAAAAACACGTCGGCAGGTCGAAGTAAGACAAGCAAAGCGAGAAATAAATCAAAACACAATTACCCCACCCTTTCCGAGTGTGATAATTTATTCAAACTACACCTCGCACATCGAAAGAAGGTCTGCTGAGCAGGCAATAAATCTAAACCCAAAACGCTTCAACACCTCGCACATCGAAAGAAGGCCTGCTGAGCGAGAACTAAATCAAAATCCACAACGCTTAAACCTAAATACCCCATGCTCTTCGAGTGTGATAATTTATTTAAACTACACCTCGCACATCAAAAGAAGGCCTGCGGAGCGGGGACTAAACCTAAAACCTTAATGTGTGAACCTAATTACCCCACGCTTCCGTGTACATTAATTTATTTTGAAAACACGTCGGCAGGTCGAAGGAAGGCGAGCAAAGCGAGAAATGAATCTATACCCAATTACCCGACGCTTCCCAAGTACAATAATTATATTGAAAAACACGTCAGCACATTTATGGAAGGCGAGCTGAGCGGAGAATAAATCTAAAACCTAAATGTGTGAACCTAATTACCCCACGCTCTTCGAGTGTGATAATTTATTTAAACTAGACCTCGCACATCGAAAGAAGGCCTGCGGAGCGGGGAATAAAGCATAAACCAAAACGCTTCAACCTAATTACCCCACGCTCTCCGAGTACAATAATTTATTTTAAAAACACGTCGGCAGGTCGAAGTAAGACAAGCAAAGCGATAAATAAATCAAAACACAATTACCCCACCCATTCCGAGTGTGATAATTTATTTAAACTACACCTCGCACATCGCAGGACGGCCTGAGAGAGAGAAATAAATCAACATCCAAAACGCTTAAACCTAATTACCCCACGCTCTTCGAGTGTGATAATTTATTTAAACTACACCTCGCACATCAAAAGAAGGCCTGCGGAGCGGGGACTAAACCTAAAATCTTAATGTGTGAACCTAATTACCCCACGCTTCCGTGTTCATTAATTTATTTTGAAAACACGTCGGCAGGTCGAAGGAAGGCGAGCAAAGCGAGAAATGAATCTATACCCAATTACCCGACGCTTCCCAAGTACAATAATTATATTGAAAAACACGTCAGCACATTTATGGAAGGCGAGCTGAGCGGAGAATAAATCTAAAACATAAATGTGTGAACCTAATTACCCCACGCTCTTCGAGTGTGATAATTTATTTAAACTAGACCTCGCACATCGAAAGAAGGCCTGCGGAGCGGGGAATAAAGTTTAACCCAAAACGCTTAAACCTAATTACCCCACGCTCTCCGAGTACAATAATTTATTTTAAAAACACGTCGGCAGGTCGAAGTAAGACAAGCAAAGCGAGAAATAAATCAAAACACAATTACCCCACCCTTTCCGAGTGTGATAATTTATTCAAACTACACCTCGCACATCGAAAGAAGGTCTGCTGAGCAGGCAATAAATCTAAACCCAAAACGCTTCAACACCTCGCACATCGAAAGAAGGCCTGCTGAGCGAGAACTAAATCAAAATCCACAACGCTTAAACCTAAATACCCCATGCTCTTCGAGTGTGATAATTTATTTAAACTACACCTCGCACATCAAAAGAAGGCCTGCGGAGCGGGGACTAAACCTAAAACCTTAATGTGTGAACCTAATTACCCCACGCTTCCGTGTACATTAATTTATTTTGAAAACACGTCGGCAGGTCGAAGTAAGACAAGCAAAGCGAGAAATAAATCAAAACACAATTACCCCACCCATTCCGAGTGTGATAATTTATTTAAACTACACCTCGCACATCGAAAGAAGGTCTGCTGAGCAGGCAATAAATCTAAACCCAAAACGCTTCAACACCTCGCACATCGAAAGAAGGCCTGCTGAGCGAGAACTAAATCAAAATCCACAACGCTTAAACCTAAATACCCCATGCTCTTCGAGTGTGATAATTTATTTAAACTACACCTCGCACATCAAAAGAAGGCCTGCGGAGCGGGGACTAAACCTAAAACCTTAATGTGTGAACCTAATTACCCCACGCTTCCGTGTACATTAATTTATTTTGAAAACACGTCGGCAGGTCGAAGGAAGGCGAGCAAAGCGAGAAATGAATCTATACCCAATTACCCGACGCTTCCCAAGTACAATAATTATATTGAAAAACACGTCAGCACATTTATGGAAGGCGAGCTGAGCGGAGAATAAATCTGAAACCTAAATGTGTGAACCTAATTACCCCACGCTCTTCGAATGTGATAATTTATTTAAACTACACCTCGCACATCAAAAGAAGGCCTGCGGAGCGGGGAATAAAGCATAACCCAAAACGCTTCAACCTAATTACCCCACGCTCTCCGAGTACAATAATTTATTTTAAAAACACGTCGGCAGGTCGAAGTAAGACAAGCAAAGCGAGAAATAAATCAAAACACAATTACCCCACCCTTTCCGAGTGTGATAATTTATTCAAACTACACCTCGCACATCGAAAGAAGGTCTGCTGAGCAGGCAATAAATCTAAACCCAAAACGCTTCAACACCTCGCACATCGAAAGAAGGCCTGCTGAGCGAGAACTAAATCAAAATCCACAACGCTTAAACCTAAATACCCCATGCTCTTCGAGTGTGATAATTTATTTAAACTACACCTCGCACATCAAAAGAAGGCCTGCGGAGCGGGGACTAAACCTAAAACCTTAATGTGTGAACCTAATTACCCCACGCTTCCGTGTACATTAATTTATTTTGAAAACACGTCGGCAGGTCGAAGGAAGGCGAGCAAAGCGAGAAATGAATCTATACCCAATTACCCGACGCTTCCCAAGTACAATAATTATATTGAAAAACACGTCAGCACATTTATGGAAGGCGAGCTGAGCGGAGAATAAATCTAAAACCTAAATGTGTGAACCTAATTACCCCACGCTCTTCGAGTGTGATAATTTATTTAAACTAGACCTCGCACATCGAAAGAAGGCCTGCGGAGCGGGGAATAAAGCATAAACCAAAACGCTTCAACCTAATTACCCCACGCTCTCCGAGTACAATAATTTATTTTAAAAACACGTCGGCAGGTCGAAGTAAGACAAGCAAAGCGATAAATAAATCAAAACACAATTACCCCACCCATTCCGAGTGTGATAATTTATTTAAACTACACCTCGCACATCGCAGGACGGCCTGAGAGAGAGAAATAAATCAACATCCAAAACGCTTAAACCTAATTACCCCACGCTCTTCGAGTGTGATAATTTATTTAAACTACACCTCGCACATCAAAAGAAGGCCTGCGGAGCGGGGACTAAACCTAAAATCTTAATGTGTGAACCTAATTACCCCACGCTTCCGTGTTCATTAATTTATTTTGAAAACACGTCGGCAGGTCGAAGTAAGACAAGCAAAGCGAGAAATAAATCAAAACACAATTACCCCACCCATTCCGAGTGTGATAATTTATTTAAACTACACCTCGCACATCGAAAGAAGGTCTGCTGAGCAGGCAATAAATCTAAACCCAAAACGCTTCAACACCTCGCACATCGAAAGAAGGCCTGCTGAGCGAGAACTAAATCAAAATCCACAACGCTTAAACCTAAATACCCCATGCTCTTCGAGTGTGATAATTTATTTAAACTACACCTCGCACATCAAAAGAAGGCCTGCGGAGCGGGGACTAAACCTAAAACCTTAATGTGTGAACCTAATTACCCCACGCTTCCGTGTACATTAATTTATTTTGAAAACACGTCGGCAGGTCGAAGGAAGGCGAGCAAAGCGAGAAATGAATCTATACCCAATTACCCGACGCTTCCCAAGTACAATAATTATATTGAAAAACACGTCAGCACATTTATGGAAGGCGAGCTGAGCGGAGAATAAATCTGAAACCTAAATGTGTGAACCTAATTACCCCACGCTCTTCGAATGTGATAATTTATTTAAACTACACCTCGCACATCAAAAGAAGGCCTGCGGAGCGGGGAATAAAGCATAACCCAAAACGCTTCAACCTAATTACCCCACGCTCTCCGAGTACAATAATTTATTTTAAAAACACGTCGGCAGGTCGAAGTAAGACAAGCAAAGCGAGAAATAAATCAAAACACAATTACCCCACCCTTTCCGAGTGTGATAATTTATTCAAACTACACCTCGCACATCGAAAGAAGGTCTGCTGAGCAGGCAATAAATCTAAACCCAAAACGCTTCAACACCTCGCACATCGAAAGAAGGCCTGCTGAGCGAGAACTAAATCAAAATCCACAACGCTTAAACCTAAATACCCCATGCTCTTCGAGTGTGATAATTTATTTAAACTACACCTCGCACATCAAAAGAAGGCCTGCGGAGCGGGGACTAAACCTAAAACCTTAATGTGTGAACCTAATTACCCCACGCTTCCGTGTACATTAATTTATTTTGAAAACACGTCGGCAGGTCGAAGGAAGGCGAGCAAAGCGAGAAATGAATCTATACCCAATTACCCGACGCTTCCCAAGTACAATAATTATATTGAAAAACACGTCAGCACATTTATGGAAGGCGAGCTGAGCGGAGAATAAATCTAAAACCTAAATGTGTGAACCTAATTACCCCACGCTCTTCGAGTGTGATAATTTATTTAAACTAGACCTCGCACATCGAAAGAAGGCCTGCGGAGCGGGGAATAAAGCATAAACCAAAACGCTTCAACCTAATTACCCCACGCTCTCCGAGTACAATAATTTATTTTAAAAACACGTCGGCAGGTCGAAGTAAGACAAGCAAAGCGATAAATAAATCAAAACACAATTACCTCACCCATTCCGAGTGTGATAATTTATTTAAACTACACCTCGCACATCGCAGGACGGCCTGAGAGAGAGAAATAAATCAACATCCAAAACGCTTAAACCTAATTACCCCACGCTCTTCGAGTGTGATAATTTATTTAAACTACACCTCGCACATCAAAAGAAGGCCTGCGGAGCGGGGACTAAACCTAAAATCTTAATGTGTGAACCTAATTACCCCACGCTTCCGTGTTCATTAATTTATTTTGAAAACACGTCGGCAGGTCGAAGGAAGGCGAGCAAAGCGAGAAATGAATCTATACCCAATTACCCGACGCTTCCCAAGTACAATAATTATATTGAAAAACACGTCAGCACATTTATGGAAGGCGAGCTGAGCGGAGAATAAATCTAAAACATAAATGTGTGAACCTAATTACCCCACGCTCTTCGAGTGTGATAATTTATTTAAACTAGACCTCGCACATCGAAAGAAGGCCTGCGGAGCGGGGAATAAAGTTTAACCCAAAACGCTTAAACCTAATTACCCCACGCTCTCCGAGTACAATAATTTATTTTAAAAACACGTCGGCAGGTCGAAGTAAGACAAGCAAAGCGAGAAATAAATCAAAACACAATTACCCCACCCTTTCCGAGTGTGATAATTTATTCAAACTACACCTCGCACATCGAAAGAAGGTCTGCTGAGCAGGCAATAAATCTAAACCCAAAACGCTTCAACACCTCGCACATCGAAAGAAGGCCTGCTGAGCGAGAACTAAATCAAAATCCACAACGCTTAAACCTAAATACCCCATGCTCTTCGAGTGTGATAATTTATTTAAACTACACCTCGCACATCAAAAGAAGGCCTGCGGAGCGGGGACTAAACCTAAAACCTTAATGTGTGAACCTAATTACCCCACGCTTCCGTGTACATTAATTTATTTTGAAAACACGTCGGCAGGTCGAAGTAAGACAAGCAAAGCGAGAAATAAATCAAAACAAAATTACCCCACCCATTCCGAGTGTGATAATTTATTTAAACTACACCTCGCACATCGAAAGAAGGTCTGCTGAGCAGGCAATAAATCTAAACCCAAAACGCTTCAACACCTCGCACATCGAAAGAAGGCCTGCTGAGCGAGAACTAAATCAAAATCCACAACGCTTAAACCTAAATACCCCACGCTCTCCGAGTACAATAATTTATTTTAAAAACACGTCGGCAGGTCGCAGTAAGACAAGCA
Organism: Nasonia vitripennis; assembly: GCF_009193385.2. Lineage (NCBI taxonomy): Eukaryota > Metazoa > Arthropoda > Insecta > Hymenoptera > Pteromalidae > Nasonia > Nasonia vitripennis. The sequence continues at coordinate 4,552,585 of NW_022279588.1, forward strand.
AAGCGATAAATAAATCAAAACACTATTACCCCACCCATTCCGAGTGTGATAATTTATTTAAACTACACCTCGCACATCGCAGGACGGCCTGAGAGAGAGAAATAAATCAACATCCAAAACGCTTAAACCTAATTACCCCACGCTCTTCGAGTGTGATAATTTATTTAAACTACACCTCGCACAAAAAAGAAGGCCTGCGGAGCGGGGACTAAACCTAAAACCTTAATGAGTAAACCTAATTACCCCACGCTTCCCGTGTACATTAATTTATTTTGAAAACACGTCGGCAGGTCGAAGGAAGGCGAGCAAAGCGAGAAATGAATCTATACCCAATTACCCGACGCTTCCCAAGTACAATAATTATATTGAAAAACACGTCAGCACATTTATCGAAGGCGAGCTAAGCGGAGAATAAATCTAAAACCGAAATGTGTGAACCTAATTACCCCACGCTCTCCGAGTACAATAATTTATTTTAAAAACTCGTCGGCAGGTCGAAGTAAGACAAGCAAAGCGAGAAATAAATCAAAACACAATTACCCCACCCATTCCGAGTGTGATAATTTATTTAAACTACACCTCGCACATCGAAAGAAGGTCTGCTGAGCAGGCAATAAATCTAAAACCCAAAACGCTTCAACACCTCGCACATCAAAAGAAGGCCTGCGGAGCGGGGACTAAACCTAAAACCTTAATGTGTGAACCTAATTACCCCACGCTTCAGTGTTCATTAATTTATTTTGAAAACACGTCGGCAGGTCGAAGGAAGGCGAGCAAAGCGAGAAATGAATCTATACCCAATTACCCGACGCTTCCTAAGTACAATAATTATATTGAAAAACACGTCAGCACATTTATGGAAGGCGAGCTGAGCGGAGAATAAATCTGAAACCTAAATGTGTGAACCTAATTACCCCACGCTCTTCGAGTGTGATAATTTATTTAAACTACACCTCGCACATCGAAAGAAGGCCTGCGGAGCGGGGAATAAAGTTTAACCCAAAACGCTTAAACCTAATTACCCCACGCTCTCCGAGTACAATAATTTATTTTAAAAACACGTCGGCAGGTCGAAGTAAGACAAGCAAAGCGAGAAATAAATCAAAACACAATTACCCCACCCTTTCCGAGTGTGATAATTTATTCAAACTACACCTCGCACATCGAAAGAAGGTCTGCTGAGCAGGCAATAAATCTAAACCCAAAACGCTTCAACACCTCGCACATCGAAAGAAGGCCTGCTGAGCGAGAACTAAATCCAAATCCACAACGCTTAAACCTAAATACCCCATGCTCTTCGAATGTGATAATTTATTTAAACTACACCTCGCACATCGAAAGAAGGTCTGCTGAGCAGGCAATAAATCTAAACCCAAAACGCTTCAACACCTCGCACATCGAAAGAAGGCCTGCTGAGCGAGAACTAAATCAAAATCCACAACGCTTAAACCTAAATACCCCATGCTCTTCGAGTGTGATAATTTATTTAAACTACACCTCGCACATCAAAAGAAGGCCTGCGGAGCGGGGACTAAACCTAAAACCTTAATGTGTGAACCTAATTACCCCACGCTTCCGTGTACATTAATTTATTTTGAAAACACGTCGGCAGGTCGAAGGAAGGCGAGCAAAGCGAGAAATGAATCTATACCCAATTACCCGACGCTTCCCAAGTACAATAATTATATTGAAAAACACGTCAGCACATTTATGGAAGGCGAGCTGAGCGGAGAATAAATCTGAAACCTAAATGTGTGAACCTAATTACCCCACGCTCTTCGAGTGTGATAATTTATTTAAACTACACCTCGCACATCAAAAGAAGGCCTGCGGAGCGGGGACTAAACCTAAAACCTTAATGAGTAAACCTAATTACCCCACGCTTCCCGTGTACATTAATTTATTTTGAAAACACGTCGGCAGGTCGAAGCAAGGCGAGCAAAACGAGAAATGAATCTATACCCAATTACCCGACGCTCCCCAAGTACAATAATTACATTGAAAAACACGTCAGCACATTTATCGAATGCGAGCTAAGCGGAGAATAAATCTAAAACCTTAATGTGTGAACCTAATTACCCCACGCTTCCGTGTACATTAATTTATTTTGAAAACACGTCGGCAGGTCGAAGGAAGGCGAGCAAAGCGAGAAATGAATCTATACCCAATTACCCGACGCTTCCCAAGTACAATAATTATATTGAAAAACACGTCAGCACATTCATGGAAGGCGAGCTGAGCGGAGAATAAACCTAAAACCTTAATGTGTGAACCTAATTACCCCACGCTTCCGTGTACATTAATTTATTTTGAAAACACGTCGGCAGGTCGAAGGAAGGCGAGCAAAGCGAGAAATGAATCTATACCCAATTACCCGACGCTTCCCAAGTACAATAATTATATTGAAAAACACGTCAGCACATTTATGGAAGGCGAGCTGAGCGGAGAATAAATCTAAAACCTAAATGTGTGAACCTAATTACCCCACGCTCTTCGAGTGTGATAATTTATTTAAACTAGACCTCGCACATCGAAAGAAGGCCTGCGGAGCGGGGAATAAAGCATAACCCAAAACGCTTCAACCTAATTACCCCACGCTCTCCGAGTACAATAATTTATTTTAAAAACACGTCGGCAGGTCGCAGTAAGACAAGCAAAGCGATAAATAAATCAAAACACAATTACCCCACCCATTCCGAGTGTGATAATTTATTTAAACTACACCTCGCACATCGCAGGACGGCCTGAGAGAGAGAAATAAATCAACATCCAAAACGCTTAAACCTAATTACCCCACGCTCTTCGAGTGTGATAATTTATTTAAACTACACCTCGCACATCAAAAGAAGGCCTGCGGAGCGGGGACTAAACCTAAAACCTTAATGAGTAAACCTAATTACCCCACGCTTCCCGTGTACATTAATTTATTTTGAAAACACGTCGGCAGGTCGAAGGAAGGCGAGCAAAGCGAGAAATGAATCTATACCCAATTACCCGACGCTTCCCAAGTACAATAATTATATTGAAAAACACGTCAGCACATTTATCGAAGGCGAGCTAAGCGGAGAATAAATCTAAAACCGAAATGTGTGAACCTAATTACCCCACGCTCTCCGAGTACAATAATTTATTTTAAAAACACGTCGGCAGGTCGAAGTAAGACAAGCAAAGCGAGAAATAAATCAAAACACAATTACCCCACCCATTCCGAGTGTGATAATTTATTTAAACTACACCTCGCACATCGAAAGAAGGTCTGCTGAGCAGGCAATAAATCTAAAACCCAAAACGCTTCAACACCTCGCACATCGAAAGAAGGCCTGCTGAGCGAGAACTAAATCAAAATCCACAACGCTTAAACCTAAATACCCCATGCTCTTCGAGTGTGATAATTTATTTAAACTACACCTCGCACATCAAAAGAAGGCCTGCGGAGCGGGGACTAAACCTAAAACCTTAATGTGTGAACCTAATTACCCCACGCTTCCGTGTACATTAATTTATTTTGAAAACACGTCGGCAGGTCGAAGGAAGGCGAGCAAAGCGAGAAATGAATCTATACCCAATTACCCGACGCTTCCCAAGTACAATAATTATATTGAAAAACACGTCAGCACATTTATGGAAGGCGAGCTGAGCGGAGAATAAATCTGAAACCTAAATGTGTGAACCTAATTACCCCACGCTCTTCGAGTGTGATAATTTATTTAAACTACACCTCGCACATCGAAAGAAGGCCTGCGGAGCGGGGAATAAAGTTTAACCCAAAACGCTTAAACCTAATTACCCCACGCTCTCCGAGTACAATAATTTATTTTAAAAACACGTCGGCAGGTCGAAGTAAGACAAGCAAAGCGAGAAATAAATCAAAACACAATTACCCCACCCTTTCCGAGTGTGATAATTTATTCAAACTACACCTCGCACATCGAAAGAAGGTCTGCTGAGCAGGCAATAAATCTAAACCCAAAACGCTTCAACACCTCGCACATCGAAAGAAGGCCTGCTGAGCGAGAACTAAATCAAAATCCACAACGCTTAAACCTAAATACCCCATGCTCTTCGAATGTGATAATTTATTTAAACTACACCTCGCACATCAAAAGAAGGCCTGCGGAGCGGGGACTAAACCTAAAACCTTAATGTGTGAACCTAATTACCCCACGCTTCCGTGTACATTAATTTATTTTGAAAACACGTCGGCAGGTCGAAGTAAGACAAGCAAAGCGAGAAATAAATCAAAACACAATTACCCCATCCATTCCGAGTGTGATAATTTATTTAAACTACACCTCGCACATCGAAAGAAGGTCTGCTGAGCAGGCAATAAATCTAAACCCAAAACGCTTCAACACCTCGCACATCGAAAGAAGGCCTGCTGAGCGAGAACTAAATCAAAATCCACAACGCTTAAACCTAAATACCCCATGCTCTTCGAGTGTGATAATTTATTTAAACTACACCTCGCACATCAAAAGAAGGCCTGCGGAGCGGGGACTAAACCTAAAACCTTAATGTGTGAACCTAATTACCCCACGCTTCCGTGTACATTAATTTATTTTGAAAACACGTCGGCAGGTCGAAGGAAGGCGAGCAAAGCGAGAAATGAATCTATACCCAATTACCCGACGCTTCCCAAGTACAATAATTATATTGAAAAACACGTCAGCACATTTATGGAAGGCGAGTTGAGCGGAGAATAAATCTGAAACCTAAATGTGTGAACCTAATTACCCCACGCTCTTCGAGTGTGATAATTTATTTAAACTACACCTCGCACATCAAAAGAAGGCCTGCGGAGCGGGGAATAAAGCATAACCCAAAACGCTTCAACCTAATTACCCCACGCTTCCCGTGTACATTAATTTATTTTGAAAACACGTCGGCAGGTCGAAGCAAGGCGAGCAAAACGAGAAATGAATCTATACCCAATTACCCGACGCTCCCCAAGTACAATAATTACATTGAAAAACACGTCAGCACATTTATCGAATGCGAGCTAAGCGGAGAATAAATCTAAAACCGAAATGTGTGAACCTAATTACCCCACGCTCTCCGAGTACAATAATTTATTTTAAAAACACGTCGGCAGGTCGAAGTAAGACAAGCAAAGCGAGAAATAATTCAAAACACAATTACCCCACCCTTTCCGAGTGTGATAATTTATTCAAACTACACCTCGCACATCGAAAGAAGGTCTGCTGAGCATGCAATAAATCTAAACCCAAAACGCTTCAACACCTCGCACATCTAAAGAAGGCCTGCTGAGCGAGAACTAAATCAAAATCCACAACGCTTAAACCTAAATACCCCATGCTCTTCGAGTGTGATAATTTATTTAAACTACACCTCGCACATCAAAAGAAGGCCTGCGGAGCGGGGACTAAACCTAAAACCTTAATGTGTGAACCTAATTACCCCACGCTTCCGTGTACATTAATTTATTTTGAAAACACGTCGGCAGGTCGAAGGAAGGCGAGCAAAGCGAGAAATGAATCTATACCCAATTACCCGACGCTTCCCAAGTACAATAATTATATTGAAAAACACGTCAGCACATTCATGGAAGGCGAGCTGAGCGGAGAATAAACCTAAAACCTTAATGTGTGAACCTAATTACCCCACGCTTCCGTGTACATTAATTTATTTTGAAAACACGTCGGCAGGTCGAAGGAAGGCGAGCAAAGCGAGAAATGAATCTATACCCAATTACCCGACGCTTCCCAAGTACAATAATTATATTGAAAAACACGTCAGCACATTTATGGAAGGCGAGCTGAGCGGAGAATAAATCTAAAACCTAAATGTGTGAACCTAATTACCCCACGCTCTTCGAGTGTGATAATTTATTTAAACTAGACCTCGCACATCGAAAGAAGGCCTGCGGAGCGGGGAATAAAGCATAACCCAAAACGCTTCAACCTAATTACCCCACGCTCTCCGAGTACAATAATTTATTTTAAAAACACGTCGGCAGGTCGCAGTAAGACAAGCAAAGCGATAAATAAATCAAAACACAATTACCCCACCCATTCCGAGTGTGATAATTTATTTAAACTACACCTCGCACATCGCAGGACGGCCTGAGAGAGAGAAATAAATCAACATCCAAAACGCTTAAACCTAATTACCCCACGCTCTTCGAGTGTGATAATTTATTTAAACTACACCTCGCACATCAAAAGAAGGCCTGCGGAGCGGGGACTAAACCTAAAACCTTAATGAGTAAACCTAATTACCCCACGCTTCCCGTGTACATTAATTTATTTTGAAAACACGTCGGCAGGTCGAAGGAAGGCGAGCAAAGCGAGAAATGAATCTATACCCAATTACCCGACGCTTCCCAAGTACAATAATTATATTGAAAAACACGTCAGCACATTTATCGAAGGCGAGCTAAGCGGAGAATAAATCTAAAACCGAAATGTGTGAACCTAATTACCCCACGCTCTCCGAGTACAATAATTTATTTTAAAAACACGTCGGCAGGTCGAAGTAAGACAAGCAAAGCGAGAAATAAATCAAAACACAATTACCCCACCCATTCCGAGTGTGATAATTTATTTAAACTACACCTCGCACATCGAAAGAAGGTCTGCTGAGCAGGCAATAAATCTAAAACCCAAAACGCTTCAACACCTCGCACATCGAAAGAAGGCCTGCTGAGCGAGAACTAAATCAAAATCCACAACGCTTAAACCTAAATACCCCATGCTCTTCGAGTGTGATAATTTATTTAAACTACACCTCGCACATCAAAAGAAGGCCTGCGGAGCGGGGACTAAACCTAAAACCTTAATGTGTGAACCTAATTACCCCACGCTTCCGTGTACATTAATTTATTTTGAAAACACGTCGGCAGGTCGAAGGAAGGCGAGCAAAGCGAGAAATGAATCTATACCCAATTACCCGACGCTTCCCAAGTACAATAATTATATTGAAAAACACGTCAGCACATTTATGGAAGGCGAGCTGAGCGGAGAATAAATCTGAAACCTAAATGTGTGAACCTAATTACCCCACGCTCTTCGAGTGTGATAATTTATTTAAACTACACCTCGCACATCGAAAGAAGGCCTGCGGAGCGGGGAATAAAGTTTAACCCAAAACGCTTAAACCTAATTACCCCACGCTCTCCGAGTACAATAATTTATTTTAAAAACACGTCGGCAGGTCGAAGTAAGACAAGCAAAGCGAGAAATAAATCAAAACACAATTACCCCACCCTTTCCGAGTGTGATAATTTATTCAAACTACACCTCGCACATCGAAAGAAGGTCTGCTGAGCAGGCAATAAATCTAAACCCAAAACGCTTCAACACCTCGCACATCGAAAGAAGGCCTGCTGAGCGAGAACTAAATCAAAATCCACAACGCTTAAACCTAAATACCCCATGCTCTTCGAATGTGATAATTTATTTAAACTACACCTCGCACATCAAAAGAAGGCCTGCGGAGCGGGGACTAAACCTAAAACCTTAATGTGTGAACCTAATTACCCCACGCTTCCGTGTACATTAATTTATTTTGAAAACACGTCGGCAGGTCGAAGTAAGACAAGCAAAGCGAGAAATAAATCAAAACACAATTACCCCATCCATTCCGAGTGTGATAATTTATTTAAACTACACCTCGCACATCGAAAGAAGGTCTGCTGAGCAGGCAATAAATCTAAACCCAAAACGCTTCAACACCTCGCACATCGAAAGAAGGCCTGCTGAGCGAGAACTAAATCAAAATCCACAACGCTTAAACCTAAATACCCCATGCTCTTCGAGTGTGATAATTTATTTAAACTACACCTCGCACATCAAAAGAAGGCCTGCGGAGCGGGGACTAAACCTAAAACCTTAATGTGTGAACCTAATTACCCCACGCTTCCGTGTACATTAATTTATTTTGAAAACACGTCGGCAGGTCGAAGGAAGGCGAGCAAAGCGAGAAATGAATCTATACCCAATTACCCGACGCTTCCCAAGTACAATAATTATATTGAAAAACACGTCAGCACATTTATGGAAGGCGAGCTGAGCGGAGAATAAATCTGAAACCTAAATGTGTGAACCTAATTACCCCACGCTCTTCGAGTGTGATAATTTATTTAAACTACACCTCGCACATCAAAAGAAGGCCTGCGGAGCGGGGAATAAAGCATAACCCAAAACGCTTCAACCTAATTACCCCACGCTTCCCGTGTACATTAATTTATTTTGAAAACACGTCGGCAGGTCGAAGCAAGGCGAGCAAAACGAGAAATGAATCTATACCCAATTACCCGACGCTCCCCAAGTACAATAATTACATTGAAAAACACGTCAGCACATTTATCGAATGCGAGCTAAGCGGAGAATAAATCTAAAACCTAAATGTGTGAACCTAATTACCCCACGCTCTCCGAGTACAATAATTTATTTAAACTAGACCTCGCACATCGAAAGAAGGCCTGCGGAGCGGGGAATAAAGCATAACCCAAAACGCTTCAACCTAATTACCCCACGCTCTCCGAGTACAATAATTTATTTTAAAAACACGTCGGCAGGTCGCAGTAAGACAAGCAAAGCGATAAATAAATCAAAACACAATTACCCCACCCATTCCGAGTGTGATAATTTATTTAAACTACACCTCGCACATCGCAGGACGGCCTGAGAGAGAGAAATAAATCAACATCCAAAACGCTTAAACCTAATTACCCCACGCTCTTCGAGTGTGATAATTTATTTAAACTACACCTCGCACATCAAAAGAAGGCCTGCGGAGCGGGGACTAAACCTAAAACCTTAATGAGTAAACCTAATTACCCCACGCTTCCCGTGTACATTAATTTATTTTGAAAACACGTCGGCAGGTCGAAGGAAGGCGAGCAAAGCGAGAAATGAATCTATACCCAATTACCCGACGCTTCCCAAGTACAATAATTATATTGAAAAACACGTCAGCACATTTATCGAAGGCGAGCTAAGCGGAGAATAAATCTAAAACCGAAATGTGTGAACCTAATTACCCCACGCTCTCCGAGTACAATAATTTATTTTAAAAACACGTCGGCAGGTCGAAGTAAGACAAGCAAAGCGAGAAATAAATCAAAACACAATTACCCCACCCATTCCGAGTGTGATAATTTATTTAAACTACACCTCGCACATCGAAAGAAGGTCTGCTGAGCAGGCAATAAATCTAAAACCCAAAACGCTTCAACACCTCGCACATCGAAAGAAGGCCTGCTGAGCGAGAACTAAATCAAAATCCACAACGCTTAAACCTAAATACCCCATGCTCTTCGAGTGTGATAATTTATTTAAACTACACCTCGCACATCAAAAGAAGGCCTGCGGAGCGGGGACTAAACCTAAAACCTTAATGTGTGAACCTAATTACCCCACGCTTCCGTGTACATTAATTTATTTTGAAAACACGTCGGCAGGTCGAAGGATGGCGAGCAAAGCGAGAAATGAATCTATACCCAATTACCCGACGCTTCCCAAGTACAATAATTATATTGAAAAACACGTCAGCACATTTATGGAAGGCGAGCTGAGCGGAGAATAAATCTGAAACCTAAATGTGTGAACCTAATTACCCCACGCTCTTCGAGTGTGATAATTTATTTAAACTACACCTCGCACATCAAAAGAAGTCCTGCGGAGCGGGGACTAAACCTAAAACCTTAATGAGTAAACCTAATTACCCCACGCTTCCCGTGTACATTAATTTATTTTGAAAACACGTCGGCAGGTCGAAGCAAGGCGAGCAAAACGAGAAATGAATCTATACCCAATTACCCGACGCTCCCCAAGTACAATAATTACATTGAAAAACACGTCAGCACATTTATCGAATGCGAGCTAAGCGGAGAATAAATCTAAAACCGAAATGTGTGAACCTAATTACCCCACGCTCTCCGAGTACAATAATTTATTTTAAAAACACGTCGGCAGGTCGAAGTAAGACAAGCAAAGCGAGAAATAATTCAAAACACAATTACCCCACCCTTTCCGAGTGTGATAATTTATTCAAACTACACCTCGCACATCGAAAGAAGGTCTGCTGAGCATGCAATAAATCTAAACTCAAAACGCTTAAACACCTCGCACATCTAAAGAAGGCCTGCTGAGCGAGAACTAAATCAAAATCCACAACGCTTAAACCTAAATACCCCATGCTCTTCGAGTGTGATAATTTATTTAAACTACACCTCGCACATCAAAAGAAGGCCTGCGGAGCGGGGACTAAACCTAAAACCTTAATGTGTGAACCTAATTACCCCACGCTTCCGTGTACATTAATTTATTTTGAAAACACGTCGGCAGGTCGAAGGAAGGCGAGCAAAGCGAGAAATGAATCTATACCCAATTACCCGACGCTTCCCAAGTACAATAATTATATTGAAAAACACGTCAGCACATTTATGGAAGGCGAGCTGAGCGGAGAATAAATCTAAAACCTTAATGTGTGAACCTAATTACCCCACTCTTCAGTGTTCATTAAATTATTTTGAAAACACGTCGGCAGGTCGAAGGAAGGCGAGCAAAGCGAGAAATGAATCTATACCCAATTACCCGACGTTCCCCAAGTACAATAATTATATTGAAAAACACGTCAGCACATTTATCGAAGGCGAGCTAAGCGGAGAATAAATCTAAAACCAAAATGTGTGAACCTAATTACCCCACGCTCTCCGAGTACAAGAATTTATTTTAAAAACACGTCGGCAGGTCGAAGTAAGACAAGCAAAGCGATAAATAAATCAAAACACAATTACCCCACCCTTTCCGAGTGTGATAATTTATTTAAACTACACCTCGCACATCGCAGGACGGCCTGAGTGAGAGAAATAAATCAACATCCACAACGCTTAAACCTAATTACCCCACGCTCTTCGAGTGTGATAATTTATTTAAACTAGACCTCGCACATCGAAAGAAGGCCTGCGGAGCGGGGAATAAAGTTTAACCCAAAACGCTTAAACCTAATTACCCCACGCTCTCCGAGTACAATAATTTATTTTAAAAACACGTCGGCAGGTCGAAGAAAGACAAGCAAAGCGAGAAATAAATCAAAACACAATTACCCCACCCTTTCCGAGTGTGATAATTTATTCAAACTACACCTCGCACATCGAAAGAAGGTCTGCTGAGCAGGCAATAAATCTAAACCCAAAACGCTTCAACACCTCGCACATCGAAAGAAGGCCTGCTGAGCGAGAACTAAATCAAAATCCACAACGCTTAAACCTAAATACCCCATGCTCTTCGAGTGTGATAATTTATTTAAACTACACCTCGCACATCAAAAGAAGGCCTGCGGAGCGGGGACTAAACCTAAAACTTTAATGTGTGAACCTAATTACCCCACGCTTCCGTGTACATTAATTTATTTGGAAACACGTCGGCAGGTCGAAGGAAGGCGAGCAAAGCGAGAAATGAATCTATACCCAATTACCCGACGCTACCCAAGTACAATAATTATATTGAAAAACACCTCAGCACATTTATGGAAGGCGAGCTGAGCGGAGAATAAAGCTAAAACCTAAATGTGTGAACCTAATTACCCCACGATCTTCGAGTGTGATAATTTATTTAAACTAGACCTCGCACATCGAAAGAAGGCCTGCGGAGCGGGGAATAAAGCATAACCCAAAACGCTTCAACCTAATTACCCCACGCTCTCCGAGTACAATAATTTATTCTTAAAACACGTCGGCAGGTCGAAGTAAGACAAGCAAAGCGATAAATAAATCAAAACACAATTACCCCACCCACTCCGAGTGTGATAATTTATTTAAACTACACCTCGCACATCGCAGGACGGCCTGAGAGAGAGAAATAAATCAACATCCAAAACGCTTAAACCTAATTACCCCACGCTCTTCGAGTGTGATAATTTATTTAAACTACACCTCGCACATCAAAAGAAGGCCTGCGGAGCGGGGACTAAACCTAAAACCTTAATGTGTGAACCTAATTACCCCACGCGTCAGTGTTCATTAATTTATTTTGAAAACACGTCGGCAGGTCGAAGGAAGGCGAGCAAAGCGAGAAATGAATCTATACCCAATTACCCGACGCTTCCTAAGTACAATAATTATATTGAAAAACACGTCAGCACATTTATGGATGGCCAGCTGAGCGGAGAATAAATCTAAAACCTAAATGTGTGAACCTAATTACCCCACGCTCTTCGAGTGTGATAATTTATTTAAACTACACCTCGCACATCAAAAGAAGGCCTGCGGAGCGGGGACTAAACCTAAAACCTTAATGAGTAAACCTAATTACCCCACGCTTCCCGTGTACATTAATTTATTTTGAAAACACGTCGGCAGGTCGAAGGAAGGCGAGCAAAGCGAGAAATGAATCTATACCCAATTGCCCGACGCTTCCCAAGTACAATAATTATATTGAAAAACACGTCAGCACATTTATGGAAGGCGAGCTAAGCGGAGAATAAATCTAAAACCTAAATGTGTGAACCTAATTACCCCACGCTCTCCGAGTACAATAATTTATTTTAAAAACACGTCGGCAGGTCGAAGTAAGACAAGCAAAGCCATAAATAAATCAAAACACAATTACCCCACCCTTTCCGAGTGTGATAATTTATTTAAACTACACCTCGCACATCGAAAGAAGGTCTGCTGAGCAGGCAATAAATCTAAACCCAAAACGCTTAAACACCTCGCATATCGAAAGAAGGCCTGCGGAGCGGGGAATAAATCTTAACCCAAAACGCTTAAACCTAATTACCCCACGCTCTCCGAGTACAATAATTTATTTTAACAACACGTCGGCACATTTATGGAAGGCGAGCTAAGCGGAGAATAAATCTAAAACCTAAATGTGTGAACCTAATTACCCCACGCTCTCCGAGTACAATAATTTATTTTAAAAACACGTCGGCAGGTCGAAGTAAGACAAGCAAAGCCATAAATAAATCAAAACACAATTACCCCACCCTTTCCGAGTACAATAATTTATTTTAAAAACACGTCGGCAGGTCGAAGTAAGACAAGCAAAGCGAGAAATAAATCAAAACACAATTACCCCACCCTTTCCGAGTGTGATAATTTATTCAAACTACACCTCGCACATAGAAAGAAGGTCTGCTGAGCAGGCAATAAATCTAAACCCAAAACGCTTCAACACCTCGAACATCGAAAGAAGGCCTGCTGAGCGAGAAATAAATCAAAATCCAAAACGCTTAAACCTAAATACCCCTCGCTCTTCGAGTGTGGTAATTTATTTAAACTTCACCTCGCACATCAAAAGAAGGCCTGCGGAGCGGGGACTAAACCTAAAACCTTAATGTGTAAACCTAATTACCCCACGCTTCCCGAGTACATTAATTTATTTTGAAAACACGTCGGCAGGTCGAAGGAAGGCGAGCAAAGCGAGAAATAAATCTTAACCCAAAACGCTTAAACATCACGCACATCGAAAGAAGGCCGGCTGAGTGGGGCATAAACCTAAACCCAAAATGCTTAATTCTAATTACCCCACGCTCTTCGAGTGTGATACTTTATTTAAACTACACCTCGCACATCGAAGGACGGCCTGCTGAGCGAGAAATAAATCTAAACCCAAAAGACTTAAACATCACGCACATCGAAAGAAGGCCTGCTGAGCGGGGCATAAACCTAAACCCAAAACGCTTAAATCTAATTACCCCACGCTCTTCGAGTGTGATAATTTATTCAAACTACACATCGCACATCGAAAGAAGGTCTGCTGAGCAGGCAATAAATCTAAACTCAAAACGGTGCAACACCTCGTACATCGAAAGAAGGCCTGCTGAGCGAGAAATAAATCAAAATCCAAAACGCTTAAACCTAAATACCCCACGCTCTTCGAGTGTGATAATTTATTTAAACTACACCTCGCACATCAAAAGAAGGCCTGCGGAGCGGGGACTAAACCTAAAACCTTAATGAGTAAACCTAATTACCCCACGCTTCCCGTGTACATTAATTTATTTTGAAAACACGTCGGCAGGTCGAAGGAAGGCGAGCAAAGCGAGAAATGAATCTATATCCAATTACCCGACGCTCCCCAAGTACAATAATTATATTGAAAAACACGTCAGCACATTTATGGAAGGCGAGCTGAGCGGAGAATAAATCTAAAACCTAAATGTGTGAACCTAATTACCCCACGCTCTCCGAGTACAATAATTTATTTTAAAAACACGTCGGCAGGTCGAAGTAAGACAAGCAAAGCGATAAATAAATCAAAACACAATTAGCCCACCCTTTCCGAGTGTGATAATTTATTTAAACTACACCTCGCACATCGCAGGACGGCCTGAGAGAGAGAAATAAATCAACATCCAAAATGCTTAAACCTAATTACCCCACGCTCTTCGAGTGTGATAATTTATTTAAAATACACCTCGCACATCAAAAGAAGGCCTGCGGAGCGGGGACTAAACCTAAAACCTTAATGTGTAAACCTAATTACCCCACGCTTCCCGAGTACATTAATTTATTTTGAAAACACGTCGGCAGGTCGAAGGAAGGCGAGCAAAGCGAGAAATAAATCTTAACCCAAAACGCTTAAACATCACGCACATCGAAAGAAGGCCGGCTGAGTGGGGCATAAACCTAAACCCAAAATGCTTAATTCTAATTACCCCACGCTCTTCGAGTGTGATAATTTATTTAAACTACACCTCGCACATCGAAGGAAGGCCTGTGGAGCGGGGAATAAATCTAAACCCAAAACGCTTAAACACCTCGCACATCGGAAGAAGGCCTGCTGAGCGAGAAATAAATCAAAATCCAAAACGCTTAAACCTAATTACCCCACGCTTCCCGAGTACAATAATTTATTTTGAATACACGTCGGCAGGTCGAAGGAAGGCGAGCAAAGCGAGAAATAAATCTAAACCCAAAACGCTTAAACATCACGCACATCGAAAGAAGGCCTGCTGAGCGGGGCATAAACCTAAACCCAAAACGCTTATATCTAATTACCCCACGCTCTTCGAGTGTGATAATTTATTTAAACTACACCTCGCACATCAAAAGAAGGCCTGCGGAGCGGGGAATAAACCTAAAATCTAAATGTGTAAACCTAATTACCCCACGCTTCCCGAGTACATTAATTTATTTTGAAAACACGTCGGCAGGTCGAAGGAAGGCGAGCAAAGCGAGAAATAAATCTTAACCCAAAACGCTTAAACATCACGCACATCGAAAGAAGGCCGGCTGAGTGGGGCATAAACCTAAACCCAAAATGCTTAATTCTAATTACCCCACGCTCTTCGAGTGTGATAATTTATTTAAAATACACCTCGCACATCGAAGTAAGGCCTGCGGAGCGGGGAATAAACCTAAAACCTAAATGTGTGAACCCAATTACCCCACGCTCCCCAAGTACAATAATTTATTTTAAAACACGTCGACAGATCGAAGGAAGACAAGCAAAGCGAGAAATAAATCTAAATCCAAAACGCTTAAACCTAATTATCACACGCTCCCCGAGTGTGATAATTTATTTAAACTACGCCTCGCACATCGGAAGAAGGCCTGATAGTACATTACATACACGCCACAGTTATTCGCGTCTGTTTGTAATGGCTTCTCAATTGTAAATGCCTCGTAACTCCAATTTATTTGCAAATTATTGGTAGTCATATTTTTTGACATATTTATGTATCTTAGAAAACTTTTGACTCAAAGCATTGCTCGTCTACTCTTTTTATTTTTATTTTCATTTTGTAAGGGGTCAATGTGAAGTAACACACGTTTATCAACATCAACTACAAACAAGCACCGATGCTCCTGGGTTTCATAAGGCATTCATATTTTGCCTTTAAATTCGCCTTGCAAATGAAACATAAACCAGTCAGGATCAATTTCTTTCTCTGAAATTTTTTTCAGCACAATTTTTGTATGTTGAGTAGGAACCGATACACAATTTTTCCATTGCTTTTCTTTTATCATACTAAAAGCATCTACTACATCGCCATCAATATATAAATCTTTGGCGTTTCCAGTTTCCATTCTCAAAGACTTATATTCATTAGTGAAGAGCAGTACTTCATGATCTTTCGTGCAGATAACTGGCTTAAGTGCAGTACTTCATGATCTTTCGTGCAGATAACTGGCTTTCTATTATTATTATTGAAATCTCTGTAATCTCTGATTGAATGATCGATTATTCCTCTGTATTTTCCTAGTGTACGGTTTTCATTTGAAGCCATGTAATAACTCATGTCGTCAATTAAACCATTAGGTAACATCATTTCCAGTCTCAATAACGCAACTTTCTTACACAGGGTTGAAGATACATGTCTGCTGAAACGTTTTTTTCTTTAATGTTTTGTGTGTCTACGTTAAAAACATTCTCAGTAACTGTATAATTCGTCTCCTCATTGTTCTCTTCAAAGTTTTCTGATTTGACTTGTAACTGATCATAATTATTATTATTTTCGATTGCATTTGAAAATATATCATATTTGTTTTCATGTTCCACCTTCACCTCATATTTTCCTTTTTTACAGTCTGGCATTTCATCATTGTCCATTTCTACTTTAGTAGCTACTGGAACGTGTTCTTTTTTACAGTTTTTCGTTTCTTCATCACAAAGCTATTGATCAATTATCGGATTTTTTGTAATGTCATCGCATTCATCGAATTTCATTTGTAACTTATCATGATGATTGTTGTCATTATAATCAAAAAATGCATCATCCTCCTCGTTGACCACAAATTTGCCTTCGTTTATTGGCAACATTTCATCCTCAAAATCTGTAAAAAAATCTTCATCCTCATCAAAAAGGCTCATCTTGCAAATATCGTTAGAGTCTGACATATCAGAGTATTTTTTTTTAAACATTAGTTCTTCGTTGATACATGTTTCTTTTAATTTCATAGATAAATAAACGCTATCGTATTCACTTTGTTCTAAATTATTTGATTTACTTGATTTTCTTCTTCCGATACGCAAACTTTTCATGGATTCTATCATATCATCCGTGGGTACAAATTTTAACACACCTCCTATGTCATTTACATACTATCTTGCTAATAAAATAGCTCTTAAAACTTCAAAAGATAATTTGTTTCGTAATTTTGTCTTAATTAATCCTTGCACACTCCATAATCGTTCAGGTGCGGCATTTGCATTTGGAATGCAAAGAACACTCAGCGCAAAGTGAGATACATTCTCAAACAATTTTGTACCATTTTCGTCAGCGCAATCACTGAGGATAAACCAAAATTCATCAGTTCGTTCAGCAGTTTTCAATTTATATAAAATTTCATCTGAAAATTTACATTCTGTGATCAAACGCCATTCCTCATTAATTTTTAATCTTGAATTAAAGTCCTTAGTTACTCTGAATTGCGCAAATGCTTTGAAAGCAACTTCTAAATTGTAATGCTCCTTCCTAAAATTGATATGTAAAGCATTTTTTTCATTGAACAAAAATTTCTTATCTTCCAAATTGCATTTTATTTTCATTATCTGGCAACATTTCATCAACATAAGGTGACATGTTTTTCTGAAATTGAGCTCCATTTCTTTAATGTCGGTATTCCGTGTGCCTTCTACTTTGTTTTTATGCTGGTCAAAATATTCAACAGTCTTTTTGCCGATATAAACATCGGACAAGTTTAAAAATTGACTTTTTTCTCCTGGATTTACATCTTCTATTTTAGTGTTGTTGACATATTCTTCTCTCATATACATTCTCAAAAAGTCACCGTAAACTGTTGTCATTTCTGTTAACGTCTCCGTTATAATTGGCTTCTCACTTTGTAATGTTTCATTCGCGCTTACTAATCTGGAGAGCGTGGCTTCTAAAAAAAGTAATGAGGCATGAATGAGGGGATCTCTCAGTTGCTTATAAATATTTGAAGCTTCATCTGATTTCTTATTGTTCATAATAACTTCATTTTTAAAAAATGTAATGAAACATGTTTTCCTTCGTAATATTCGCAATATACCTAAATATAGCGATGACCATCTAAGAGGATTGTATTTCAAAACCTTTAACAAAGGAACGTTTATGTTCATTTGGCATGTGTACCAGTTCGTAACTCGGTTTGAACTGCTCATAATATAATTGTGAAGGCTCGACACAAGCTCCGCAATCTCCGGTGCAAAAAAATGGACTGCCTCTTCAACAATCAAATTTTGAATATGGCAATCGCACTTCACAATACTAATGTTTGGTGACAATTCCTTAAATCTTGTAGCTGCCGAATTCTTTTCACCCATCATCAAATTGCAACTGTCCGAACAAAAAGCAATTATGTTTTCTAAAGGCACATCAGCTTCTTTGAAGCTTTGTATGATTTTATCAAATACGTGCCCAGCATCCATTTTAATCTTTTTCCCTTTCTCATAAGCAGGAATCACATCCCATAATGAATCGTGAATTTTTTTACTTACTTCATCTATATACCTAATCATGATGCATATTGAAGAATGAATCGAAATGTCTGTTGATTCATCGATGCATACAGAAAATTCTGTATGCTGCAGAATATCTCTTAAGCGTTCTTTATATGTCGGAGAAATAATTTGTTCTACTATAGCACGAGCTTTTTTTCTTCCTACATTCATATTCTTAAGAGTATCCGAGTCAGGTGCGATACTTTTCAAATCGCGAAGAATATTCTCAGCTTGTAAGAAGGATAGGTCATTTTCTAGCATTGTACCGGCATACCTGATTTCTGCAGCTGCAACGTCTGCTTTGAAAGGATCGGGAATAACACCAGTTTTAATCAAATGATTGGAAGTTCTGAAATGATTTTCGATGATGTTGTTTCTGGCACGTAAAACTGCTTTGCAAGGGATACAAGTAACTTTATCCTCCTTTATTCTACTCAAATCAATATTTTTTTTGTAATCCTCGTCCTTGTTCCATTTTGTGATTACTGCCTTTGCATAATCGTATCCCATTTGTCCTTCAACTGGTTCTTCATCCACCATGTCGTTCCTAGTAGACTGATATTACCCAGTAGAGTAAATAATACAGTTTTAAGATATAGTGCGTGCGCCACATTACAAATACCTAGTATGTTAATGTACGCATCGCAATTTTTTAAAACTTTCTATCAAGAAGCGCGACAGCGCCGCGTTGACGAGTAAAATTACGAAGTATACGACGCGATGACGACGCGAGTCACGTCCCTATTATACTTTGATAGTGGGATCTCTAACTCCAAAAATTCTCAAAACATGTTCCTACGAAGTTTTAGCAAAACTGAAAATTTTACTATTACAAAGAAACAATGATTTTTGGTTATACAGGGTGAAAGAAAAAAAATTTGATCCCTAATATCTTTTAAAATAATCGGTTTCATAAGCTGCAAAAAGAACTTAGCCGAGGTAGTCAAAAGATATATTTTTGTAACACATGCACGATTTTCGCGTCTTTTTGACCTAAAATTAGGGACTAAAGTAGTCGTTTTCCGACCGGCGGGCGAAAAAATGCAGCAGCGGGCGTAAAAGTATTTTTACACCCGCTACTCAATTCATTGGCAAATCTTCTAAAAATCAGTACATGTGTTACAAAAAATATGGTGTGCACCAAGGGCTAAGCGGGCTTTTTGGCCTCGTGTGGTCTCAATTTTGATGCTAAGTAACGACGATATCGCGCTATTATACGTGCTATGAACCGAAGCATGTTCAAAGGACAGCACATCAGAAGCACGCAGTGAATATTTATTACACATGTCTAAATATATATACATATATATATATATATATATATATATATATATATATATATATATATATATATATATATATATATATATATATGTATATATGTATAATTTGAAATGAATCGCTTACTTTTCACGCAGTCAATCCTCAACAGCTCGAGCAAATGTATCCTCCAGCTTACGATGTGACAGCATGTACAAACGTATGCTGCAAGTCCTGACTGCAGTCCGGGTGTGATGTATCTGCGCTTACGATCCACCAGCTCGTATAGAAAGGTATCCTCCAAGTACTTACTCCTGATATATACTTAGCTTATCTCACAAAATACAAGTTTTTTGCAATGTACTAGCGGCGAAGCCCAAATGACAACTCAGCTGTCTGAGATACAATGCACCGAGTTTGTTAGCGATCGCGATTCGCGTTTCCTGATTGGCCAATCAGTACCCAGCATTAGTGAAAAAAATGATGGCGGGTAATTAGCAGTGGTTTCAAATTTCAAAAACCCTATTGAAGTTGAAAAAAGCAGCCACAATAAAATACTCAACATTATTTGTAAAATCACCAAATTATACGATTGTATAATTCATGTAAAATCAATATTATAGAAAAGATAAATTTGGCTAAATGAATATTATTTTAGTCAATGACTCTAATGCTTCCTAATAATCACTGCGAGAAAAAAGAATTTAGGTCGAACACAGTAAAAAGAATTTTATTTGTGTGTGCTAATAATGTACAAAGATAAGGACGGACTACAATGAGAAAAAATTATAAATTAATTATAAAGGAATGTAAAATAATCGAGGACACATGCATAGCACGTGGATTTCTACCGTTTTATTTTTAATCTCCGGGGCAACTAGGCGCACGAGACTGTGAAAGTTAAACGAAGGATAATTACCGGTTAAGCCCAGAAATTACGACGTCTCTCCGGGACAGAATCAACATTCGGTATAATACTTCTGTTGTTACAGCTACTAAAGGCGCAGCATGTGAGAGAGTAAGAGAGACAGAGAGAGAATAAGCATCGAGAGAGATTTAAATTCAGCAACGTACAATGTTGCCACCTGCTCGCACACTGCTGTCAAGAGTTGACAACAGTGTGTCAGAGGGCATAGGTAAATCTGTGCTCGCGCTAGCGAGCCACTCCGAGTCTGTCTTTGCTCCGCTCCGTTTCGCGAATAGACACTCTGCGATTGCGATTATTGAGTGCGAGGGTTGCGAGGTCAACCGAACCGAGGACAATCCGCCCGAGACCATCTTCGCGTGGGTTAGAACGGCCGTGCCGGCCACGTACATCTGTAAGTGCTAGTTCTTATCAACTCTCGCTTACTCGGGCGACTTTAAGCCTCCTCTCTCTCTCTCACCTCGACTACATGCTGGTAGCTGGCATGCGCCCGTCTGGCGCGCTTGTGTAAGCCAAGCACCAATAAACAGTTAATCTAAATTTTACAATAATCCGCGAGTGTCATTGACTTTTCCTCCTTTTGAATCCACGTCCTGAGTACTACTGTCACCGCCGCGTGTTCATACGTCTTTACGTCCGTGCGCAGATAGATTATAGTCGGTAGAATTTAGTGCCTTCTGCACAGCCGATGGAATCGGTGAATAGTAACATAAACAACAAACAATTTAAAATAATAATGACGGCCGAGCTACGTTACTACGCTGAGAACACTAATAATAGAATGGTAATAAAAATACAATTAAATTTACCATAAGTTCCAATACTTGTTCTTTCTTTTCATTTGGCGATGCTGAATTGTACAGCCAAATATTAAGTGTCACTTTAAAATGACTACTATCGATATTGGAAACAGTAGAATTGTTGAGACCATTCCTGCATTGTACCACAGTGACCAGAATTTTGAACAACTCATGCCCCATCTCATTAATGAGCGATTCAAGGCAGTGGTGAACCATTTTATGCGTATAATAATTGGATTTCCAGACCAAATTTTTTCAACAGAGTCAGATAGGGTAGGTGCATACATGACTGCAATAAATATTTCATATTAAACAAGCAAAATTTATGTCAAAGTAGAAAAATATCCAGCTATACATGTATCATACGCTTGACTGATGAATGACTAATCCAACGTTGTTTTTTTCTGGATTCTGGTCTCGCATGAAGGCTCTGTGACACCAGGGATGGCATCAGGTTGCACCAGCGTCTAATGAAACTTTGGTAGTCACAACATAATCGATAAACTCTTCTCAGTCATCACCTCAACCGTTGCAAATATTAAATGCATCTTAACCTAACATCTTGATTTTGGAGCTCTGTGTGAAAGGCAGACTGTTCACTCGCCAGTTTTGTTCAAGTGTGCAATAGCTTCTGTACAAGAGAATAAGTACAGCGATGGTCAAGAGTAACAAGTACGCGTACACTGCGAGGATTTATGCACAGCTGTTTACGTGCGCCTAGCAGAACGCACTGCAGAAGAGCGACTCGCGCTACGGACTATAGAAATTTATTTTCTACGCGCCGTGGTCTGAAGCTAGCCATTCGGTGCAACTTTCTGCACTTCCGGTTGCCATCCCTGAAGCGAAGTGCTTCAATAGTTCAATAACTGTCACAAAGAGTGGGAGGCAGTCGGTCCACCTCTATCTTACATGTACACCGTGGGCGGACGGTATGTTCAGATAACATAGAATGAAGGCCGTGACAGCTAAAAAAGCATAGAGCACAAATACAAGGCACAACGGATTCGTGTGGCGCTGTGCATCGTTGTGTGTTCTATGCCTTTCGTAGTCGTCCTAATCTATTGTAATCCAAGATCAAAATTGGAAGAAAAATAATTACATTTTAACACAAATAATTGAAATAAAAATAATAACATGAGAACAAATTGATATGTTTATTCTCAGATAAGTAAATAGTTGAATAAATTAATTAGTACGAGAGCCATAGAACACACAACGAAGCACAGCGACACACAAGTCCGTTGTGCCTTGTGGTTGTGTTCTATGCGTTTTTAGCTGTCACGGCCTCGACTGTTACGTAATTATACCGTCCGCCATACTAGAAGCGCGAATATTCAAAATAAAAGAATAAAATCTAGTTTCTAATATAACTGACAATCTTTCCTCGATGTTTTTCCGCACGAATCCGAGAGATGCACTTTTACTCCCTTTACGATCCTTTTTGCCACCCGTCATAAAACGTGCGCAGGGATTTTCCCAAGCGCACTAATCCTTAGGACCTCAGCACCCGAGCCCTCTGCCTGCAGCACATCTGAGTCCTTACCCCCCCCCCCCGCTTTCTCTCTCTCTCTCTCTCTCTGGCGCTGCGATCACGTGAGTACAGCTGCTTTGCCTGCTATCTCCTGTTTTCACGTTCTTTTACTGCCGCACGCTGCCTCCGGGCGTCTTCTTTTATAGAGTGTTGCACGCTACTAATTGCAACCTTCAGGCCAATTAATAAATTGCTGGAGGCTGCATTCTACTCTTGCCTGCTTTTTCCGAGAACATCTGCCGTAATTTTCTAACCTCAAAACACCTCGCACGGTTTGGCTCTTTTCCCGCACGGCTTTCTCTCAACGTTTCGACCACCTGTTGCCATCTAGTGAGCAGACTGAACACCATCGCGGCGCCACTCAGTTTAAGGTCGGTAAACGCTCTCTCTTCTCTCACCATTGCTCCACCTAGAGGTCAGATCACCAACTGCGGTGAGAAACAACGAGATGAGCACAATGAATGCGGGAAACGACGATGCGGGATACGAGACCTGCGGAAAATGCAATAACAGCATTAAGAACAAGGCCCCTAAGAAATGTGATATATGTAACACACATTACCACTCCAGGTGTGTTACATTCACATCTTCAAAGGTCAGAGGTAAGGCGGTCCTGACCTGCGACGGCGCGATTTGTATGGAGGAAGTGGAGAGGAAGCAGGCCAAGAAAAGGCTTAACTCCTCGCAGCTCAATCTATCGCTGGCAGGGCCTAAATCTACATCTAAGCAGGCAACGACCAAGCCCTACAGTTCTGCACCACAATCTCGCGCCCCATCTCGAAATGGATCTCCTGCTCGTCAAACAACACCCTCGACGATCGAGAGCTCCCTTAAAAATATCCTAGAGGCTCTAGCTGACATCCGTAAGAAACAGGAGGCATCCCTGAAGACTCAAAACGAGATGGCGAAGAGGATGACCGAGATTGAGCAAAGGCTGGCTCCCCTAGAGCAGAGGCTCAAGGCCCTTGATGACCTGCCGCAGCTTACTTCTCGTATTAATCATGCTGAGAAAAACATCAGTGAGCTGCAGGCAAAGCTAGAAGACCTGGCATCGAGGAATCTTGCTATCCCGCAGCCAACCAACAGGAGTAACGGCACACCTCACGACGGCAACTACAACGAACTGGCTCACCTCCGCAGGGAAATATCCGTCATCAAAAGGCAGCAGGAGCACACCAACAACGACAATGTCGTTGTGATTACGGGGCTCCGATACACTGAGGAATCCTCATTGCGGCTGCTGGCTTATGCGGTGCTCACTGCGCTGGACCCCACAGCTGCTCAATAATAGCTGCGAAGGCCAGAAAGCGCAAGCTCCACACAGCGGAGCTGGATGCAGACCTACTGGAGGAAGCGCGAGCCCCAGCTCCAGACCACCAGTGGCTAATCAACATCAATCCGCTCCTTCCCCCAGAGGTGCACAAGCTGAGGGTCAGAGCGCGGATGGAGGTCAAGAGGAGGGAAGGATGTCGTACATACGTGAGGAATGGCAAGCTCTACATCCGCCTCAACGACAACCGCGCCGTCGTCATCGAAACCGAGGAACACCTAGATAATTTTTTATCTCGGGCACCACCAAACAACAGCAACAACAACAACATCAACTAAAATACATACACCTCATTCCACCCAAACCACCATCATCAACTTCATCGATCGCGAAATCTTCACACTCCAAGGTAACTCTGTCAGAAGGACTGCGGGTCTGTCACTTCAATGCGAACTCTCTCACGGGGCACATTGAAATGATAAGACTCTTTTTGTCTACTCGTCCCACTTTTCACGTAATAGCTGTAACAGAAACCTGGCTCAATGATAAAGTAACCTCGATTCCCACACTGACTGACTATACGCTACACAGACGAGACAGAAACAGAAACGGTGGAGGAGTGGCCCTCTACATCCACAACACGCTGACTGCTACAATAATATCTTCATCCGACGGGATCTGGACGGGAAAGCCAGGCTACCCGGAGTATCTCTTCTGTGAGATTACTGCGAAAGGAGTCCCACCTATTTTCGTGGCGGTTGTGTATCGGCCACCACACGCGCCCTTCTTACAAGGAAACAATTTCATTGAACAGCTGAATAGTCACATGCACAACTAATCCACGAAAGTTATAATGGGAGATTTTAACGCAGATCAACTCTCCTCCTCAGAAGATGCCAAGTTCATCAAGGCCCTCATAGTAGAGAACTCCCTCAAACCGGTGCCCTATGGTGCTACGCACCACAAGCAAAACTCTGACACATGGCTCGACCTCTGCCTGGTCGACGAACAGGATTGCCTAATTTCACACTGGAAGACTGACTCACCATTCATAAACGGACATGACCTCATTACGGCTACACTCGACGTGCAAATTCCACGACAAGCACCTAGAACATACTCCTATAGAAATTACAAAGGCATCCGTGCTGAAAAACTAAACAACTACCTCAACACATGTGACTGGTCTACAATCGACACATCATCCCTTGACGCATGCATCAACACTCTCAACACCAACCTAACAAACGCCATCAATCAGCTCGCCCCATTACGGACTGTAACGCCAGGACCCACACGACACCCGTGGTTCACCTCGGCTCTTCGAGACCTTGTGACTGAGCGGGACAGACTATACATGATATTTCGCAGGACACGTCATCCTCGAGATCAACTTCTTTATACACAAGCAGTAAATAACGCACATAAGCAGGTCGAGGAAGCCAAACTGAACTACTATCACTCACGACTATCAAACATAACAGATGTAGGAGAAATCTGGAGAGAACTCGAGAAACTTGGAATCACCACCTCCAAGGAAACCACTCCATCTCGCTTCTCAACAGATGATCTTAACAGATACTTCAGCGGGATATCCAATGATCCACTCGCCCCTTCTGTCGACGAACAACTGCAATCACTTGATAGTCTGGAATATCCTGTCCACTTCAGCTTCAGTGAGATTACGGAATCGGACGTGTTGGCCGGAGTTCAGCATTTCACCTCTCAGGCCAGGGGAACTGATGGCATCCCACAGGTTGTTGTCTCCAAGGCCATGCCAGTACTGGCGCCCATATTATGTCGTATCTTTAACCTGTCCTTGAGCGAGTCATGCTTCCCCTCGGACTGGAAAAGGTCACTGGTGCGTGCACTCAACAAAGTCAGTTCTCCAAAATCCACTACTGACTATCGTCCGATCTCACTCTTATGTTTTCTATCCAAGGCGCTGGAGTGGCTGGTACATAGGCAGCTTTCTCATTACCTGGAAACTAGGCTCTTCCTTGATGACCTACAGACAGGTTTTCGTACCGGTCACAGCACACAGTCCGGCTTAATAAAGCTGACTGATGATGTCAGGCTTGGAATAGACAAAAAGAAGGTCACACTTCTTCTTCTTTTTGATTTTAGCAAGGCGTTTGACACTGTGTGTCACGCCAAGCTCCTTAGAAAGCTAACCTCTTTCGGCTTTTCTAAGCAGGTCATCCGATGGATTGCATCTTATCTCACGGGCAGACGGCAGGCCGTCATTGGTGACGACAATCAACTATCCTCTTACCTTCCGCTCAATACGGGAGTCCCACAAGGATCCGTACTGGGCCCTCTACTTTTTGCACTGTACGTCAATGACATAAGCCTCTGTCTGGACGTGGATATTGCACATCTGATCTATGCGGATGACCTGCAGATCTACACCCAGTGCCACCTCGAGGATCTTGACTCCTGTTCCGACAGAATGAGAGCTAATGCCGAGAGGATAAGGTGCTGGGCTGGGCATAACAACCTAAAACTCAATGTCCTCAAAACTAAGGCGATCGTCCTGGGCTCGCCCTACTATATCAATGCTCTACCTACAATGGCTAACACGTACATCAATATAGGGGGAGCCCGGGTTGATTTTGAATCTTCTGTGCGCAGCCTGGGGGTCGTGCTTGACTCCAAACTAACCTGGAAAGAACACGTAACACAAATGTGTAAGCGTGCTCACTCTCTTATGTATAGACTATACTTTTTCAGGAAAAGCACGAACCTCGGTCTGCGTAAACACCTCGTCCAGGCCCTACTGTTCCCGATCATAGACTACTGCTCACTGGTTTACTGCAACTTGACACAAGAACTCGACATTAAACTACTAAGACTGGTTAACACAGGTATACGTTACATCTATGGTCTTAAGAGGGGCGAGCTGCAATGGTTCACCACTGCCGGACGTAGGAAGTACTTTGCGGCCTGCTTCTTGCGAAAGCTCTTTAACAATGCTAAATCATCTTATTTAATTGCCTACTTTGACTTCCACGTCGCACTCCGTCCTGTGAGGGGTGAAGCGATACCGCTAGACATACCTCCTTTCTCGTCGGAGGCGCTGAGGAATTCATTTCACATAATCGCCGCATACGTTTGGAATTCATTACCCTCACGATTACGAGACATCATACCCATCAATCATTTCAAAAGTGAGCCTAAAAAATACTTTTTTAGCCTTGAAAATTCGTAATTCGTAATCATCCTCATAGCAAACCAAGCACTTACCTCTCATACAGTCGGCCTATTGTCGGTCTCAAGCCCGGAGAAAACTCAGAGAGAAAGTGTTGTTAATAATTGTAAATTCGTCCTCATTTAACAAATCATAATCGCGCTCTTGAAATCGAACTATAAGTTCTAAAGACGAAACGAACCGACCTTATATTTCCGGACGCGGAACGCGGGAGGAAACCAGACGTTTCATGACACGCCGTTGTTCCTTCTTGTTTCTTCCTGTTCCTTGTCGCTGTGGTCTCAGGTCTGTGCTGTTTTAGCTGTCCCGGCCCTATTCTTCTCTCGTGCTTTAACCTCCATAATTGACACTTTCAAAATATTTGGCAATACAACAAAACATTCTTTTCGATTTATGAATTTTTAGAGAATAATTTGAGATTTCTAAGAAGACAAAAACTGTAGACAAAGATAAAATAATAATTACACTTTTCGCATTTTTTCTAACATAAAATCAATAGTTTAAAAATTAAAGAAATTTATGATGAATATTATGAATAATATTCTTTTCTATCATAAAACGTTTATGCGAAATAGATCTTTTGTTTCAAATTTCAAAAATGTTTGTTTTCTTAATAAACACATACCAACAAATACAAAGGTGAGATTCATATTAATTTTAAAAGATATTAGATATTTTACACAATCAATTATGGGGATGTCGAAGCCTTGCTGATTGGTCAAAATGTTCTGATTTTTCTAACCTCAAAAATATTTTAGATTATAAATACTAAACACGATGTTTTGAGATGCATATTATAAAACTGTACATTCACATAATTTGTAATTTAGACAAACAATAGGAACTATGGAGCAAGGTGTAGGTGACGATGTTAGTGAGAATCAGCAAGATGGCTTTCTCATCTGTTATTTTATGATAACATTTGTTTAACAATTGAATCAATAAAGTTTCTGTGTTCCAAAGTCACTTACACAATAGCAAACAATTATTAATTAGATTTTTCTTAATTCAACATATGATTACAATCAATAAAGTTCACTTAAACAGCCCGTTAATTATTCCCCAGTGTAAATGAAAAATATGCCAATCTGTGCCAAAACTGTGTCAAAGCTGTGCCAAAACATGAACATTTTGGACATTTAACATACTTATGGCACATTTTGGCACAGTTTTGGTCCAGTGTGGCATATAATCAGTTTGACATAATTAGTTTTACTACAATTATTTACTCAATTTTTGTGCATTATGGCACAGTTTGGCATGATATTGGCAGTTTTCCTCGATATTGGGCCAATTTGGCAATATATTGGCACAGTTTGGCATGACATAGGTACAGTTTGGCACAGTTTAACATGATTTTGCCACAGT
The DNA here is from genome assembly GCF_009193385.2 of Nasonia vitripennis. Taxonomy (NCBI): domain Eukaryota; kingdom Metazoa; phylum Arthropoda; class Insecta; order Hymenoptera; family Pteromalidae; genus Nasonia; species Nasonia vitripennis. The sequence goes on from NW_022279588.1 coordinate 4,581,351, forward strand.
TAGTTACAAATCAACACATTTAAGTGTTCGATATAAAATTTTGTTTAAACAGAATTATTGGAAAATAAAAATTTTGGCGCTCACAACCAGAGTTTTATTGTTATCATCCGGATGGTAACACCTATTTAGGCCCTCATTATGTAAATTTTATGAATTTTAATAATTCTAAACAACTTCCATAGTGAAAAAAATTTGTGTGCCAAATTATGCCAAAACTGTGCCAATATTGTGTCAATCTGTGCCAATATTGTGCCAATCTGTACCAAACTGTGCCGGACACTGAAATAAAATTCGCACAAATTTTATTAATTTTCAGTATGACAAACTGTGCCATAAGTGTGTCAAATGTTCATGTTTTGACACAGTTATGCCAAAATTTTGACATATATTGGCACAGAATTTTTTTCCACTGGGATTTTTAAAAATAATGAAAAAATGAGGTTTGTTGCTTGAGTTTTAGGGAATAAATAATTAATCATTTTTTCCCTAGGGGAGAAAATAGCTAATTTTTCCCTGCTATAATTATATGTTTTTCTAAGTTTTTACAAATTTTATATAATTATTTAAAATTAAACTGTAAACTCAAAAGACAACAACTCTATGTGCACAACTTAAAATGCATGGTTACATGCGCTACTTTCAGGCCCTTTCATGCCATTGTTGTTGAAAATACGGTGTGTACCATTTAAAGAAAAGTTATTTTAGACGGGTGAGATTTTTTTAGCACTTGCCTATCTCTTGGGTACCTTTAGTGCCCTTGAATCTAACTCGTGCAGAACACCTCACCATTGCTTGAAATAGCCTATTTTCTCTCCTTGATGCACAATATACTATCATATAATTAATAGCATTTTGTAAAACACTATTATAAATTTTCCCTAGTGGAAATAATTGGGTGTGCCAATGTATGCTAAAGTGTGTCAAAGTGTGCAAAATGTGCCAAAGTGTGCCAAAGTGTTCAAATTCGGAAATTTGTTGCACTTTGGCACACTTTGACACACATGGGTTTTTCTGAAACAAACATCTCTTTTTTGACAAAGTATGGCTCAGTTTGGCACGGTATGGCACAGCATGGCACACTTTATTACACTTTGGCACACTATGGCACACTTCGGTAAACTTCGGTACAATGAGATATATCCTGCTGCCCACACGCCAAAACATTGCTACTTCACGATGCTGCCATATCGACGGCACGCATGGAGCTTGAAGTCTCAGTTATAGAACGTAACAATAAATAATTTAATAAAAAAAAAAATCTAGCATCGGTAAGACTTGAACCCGGATCCTTTGGGTTAGTAAGCTGAAAGTGTACCACTGAGCCACAAGTACTTGTTACAGTTAATACAAAAATTTAAACTCATGTACTTCAAGCAGCTTTAGATACTTAGTACTTTTACAATATTAATTAACAATTGCCCGTAATTGCCTTAAAGCTGATGTCCGCCGTAAATGTTGGAAAAACATGCCTCAACAGAGGAATCCGTTGGGAATACAAGTTTTCCAGATTTCATGCAAAAATTTTCTAAGTCCTCAATTTCTGAAAAACCCATGTGTGTCAAAATGTGCCAAAGTGTGACAGAGTATGCCAAGGTATGCCAAAGTGTAATAAATTTCCGAATTTGAACACTTTGGAACATTATGGCACACTATGGCACACTTTGGCACATTTTGGCACACTTTGACACACTTTGGCACACAATCCATTTCTACTAGGGTTGAATAAAGTATACAAAAATGTACTCAACAGTATTTCTTCATTGTTAATCAATGTAAATCCATGTAAACACATAAATCTATGTAAATATGCAAATATTACAACCAAGAAAAAATATGTTTAAGTTGTAAGAAAATTGTATTGTTATGTGTACACGCTGTATATGACAGTATATGACAGCTAGTTCATACTGGGAGCGTTGCCCCTAATACTGATTCTATACTTACCTGCTACTTATATTTTTTTTTGCAGTCGATTTATAGGGATGTTGAATCTTTAAAAAAGTGAAGTGATTAAAAGTTACAAAAATGAATTAGTTTATTCTAATGAATCGAGAAATGTAATTGGTTAATGGCAGAGCTATAGCTAATACCTAAAAACTTACCATGATTAGTTGTTTTAATGGCGCTAAATTAAAAAATTCCAACCTTGAAATATAGCATGCAAGGAGAGTGCTTAAATTACCCTAGTAGTGTTTATTTAATCATCTATTTTTAAGTACATAAAACTGACATTTGAATTTTTTTTAATTATGAGAAACTTTTAGTATTTTTATAAATTAAATAATAATAAGTGATTATTATTAAAGCAAGTTTGTAATTTATGCACATCTCGAAAATTGATCTAAAAAAATACATAAAACTACAGTATCCGGCAGTTACCTTTAAGTTGCAGCAAATTATGTGGTTTTAGTCAATCAGCTGGCTTCTTACCTTCCAGAATGTTGCTACAAGTACTATCAATATTCTTAATTGATCAAAAAATTATATTATTTATATGTGAATTTCATATGCTTAGTCTTTAGCAGAGAAATTGCTGTTAATAAATTATGAATAAAAAATATGAAAGATAGAAATCTTTCTTCTGTTATTGATAAACTGGTTAAATGTGGCCTTTCTCTTATTCTAAAGTAAGAGTAATTCGCGTGAAGCATGGTTTTTGGATGTCTATGTCCTGCTTGGTGGCACCACCGCCACATTTGAAGCATATAATAAGGTTACCTGGTAACAGGCAAGTTCAAACTGGAAAATGCTTTATACATTTATTTAAAAATATACAAAAACCATCATAGTAAATGCCATCATGGAGATATTCGAGTCTATTAATTATGTTAATGATGGAAGTAGGCCCTTTGCAGAAGGATCTAGAATCTTCAACTCCAATCACATATTATTATGTGAAAATTGCAATACCTTAAACAAAGTTGATAAATATTTTGCACTGTGTGTTTGCAATCAACCTCTAAGCTCATTGTACTTGCCAAGCTGGTAATTCTGGCTCTTGTATGCACATGAAGGTGTGTTATTATTTTAAAAAAAGTAAGTAATCAGAGTTTAGGTTTACAGAAATTTTAATTTTAATAAAAATTATTATTTTTTAAAAAAGTAAAAGGTTAGGCGAGTTTGTATTCCGAAAAATTATTATGGATGTTAGTGACGTAGCATGTCATACATATTTATTACGACAATTTGTGAAAATTAATTGTGACTAGTAGCCACTAAATTACAGATAAAAAAGAACTGAGATCAATTTAAAAAAGTCAAGTTTATTATATATAATCATAATGAAGATGAATCAAAAAATTGTTTGTTCATCAAAGAGTCTATTCCATTTCTAAAAGGGAGATTGCAATAGTATCGAATTGAAGCTCTTATAGAGCCAATTCAGACCGTTATCAAAAAATTTCATTGGTAGGTACAGTGGAAATAGGGAGCAACTTCAGAGAGTTCAACAACAACAAAATTAACACGCGCAAAGCCAATTTCTAGTTAACTTAGAATTTAAGTTATATAATGATTAATTACGGACAACTTTTAAGATACTTACTACGTAACTTGCCATGTCTGTTTCATTTTACTTATGGTGTTGTCTATTATTCTAACTTCTTTGTGTATATAAACTTTATAAAATACTCATTTCAATACAATGATATATTACACCGGCACACAAAATATCAGTGAGGGTGAGAAAGCGGGGAATTGTAAAAAAATAATATTTGGACGTGACAATTATTACTAAATATATTGAAACCACCGCGAATCGTTTTGGATTTAATTGCCGGTTTCATAAATATAATTAGAGTTGCATAAATTGTTATAAAAATCAAGTTATGAATACATTTTTTGGCAGTCGTAGCACTGATATTTCAAGTGGTCCGCATTCCATGTTCCAACTGTTCCGTCGGTTTTATATACGAGATCAGCTGCGCTACCTGGTCAGCTGATCAAATTTTATAGTCAGTATCAATAAACATGACTTAATATAAATATTGTAGTTTAAATACCTGATAATACTATTAGATTTGTAATGCTGTGCATTATTTGTATAGTGCTCACTTAGTTTTAAATGTCAGATAACTATAATTACTGATTATATAATGTCTTATGATTGTAAATTTATGAGAATTGATTTTTTGTGTTTTGTGTATGTTATAGGCAAACGGACGTAGATATTCCTTCCTAAAATAAAAATAAATTGATGTACATAATTATTCAACCTTCGTTAGACTGCGGGTAAGACATTAATTTTCTCCTTGTTTATTGCTATTGAGTACAAGATTTGACAAGTGAGTTCCAAGTATCCTAGATTACAGTGCAAATATGAAGTCTTTTCTAGGGTGGACAAGGACAAAAACAAAAATAAAGATAAACATAAAGATACCAAAGATGACGAAAATAATACAAATTTGAATAATAAAAAAAATGATCTGAATAATACTGTAAATAATACTGTAAACAACACTGAAGAATGCAATACTAGCGATAACAGTCCTGATAATGCTAATAATGTCAATACTGATGATGATAATAATGACATAGGCAAGAATGAAGACTCGAATACTAATTACACGCACATTAATAATAATCTTACCAACATTTATGTATCCCTTAAGGAAACTCTTTCTACTTCGACTCCGACCGTCCCTGCTAGCAAAATTGCTGATAGGATAAGCGCTCAAGCAAAATCATTGGCGGATATAAGTGCACTTCACTACTGTTCAGTGCCATCATCAATGCTTGACCTTTTTAGCAACCAGTTTGAGCTCCTTGAGAGAACAGTGGGTAATCTAAGGACTCTCTTCTTGTGGGAAAGCTCGATGCCATTAGTCAGAAATTAGACCCTGGCTCAGCGGTACCATAAATGATCGATAGACTGGTGGATAGGGTCTCGTCACTTGAGGAGAAAATTGTAATGCAAAACTCTAAGCTGGAAGAGTTGCATGATGATCGCTTTCTGCTCTCACAAGAAAATAAAATACTTGAAGAAAAACTGGAGGAGCTTATGCGAGTAATGCTTAAAGTAAAAACTTTTGTTGATGGTGCTCGGTCTAGCTATGATGATGACAATTCTAGTTCTAGTCTTAGTAATAGTACCGGTGGTGATGCGAATAATAATAATAATATATGTAATAATAACGATTGTGATGTCAATGCATCACGAGTTTTCGTTTCGCTTAGAGATATTGAGTCCGTTGATGCGAATGGTGGCGCGGGCGCTTCCACGTCGACTGATACAGACGATTTTGAGGTCTGTAAAAGTCGACGCCGCATTTGCGGTTGCAAGTGTAGTGTGAGGTTTTGTGATTACTCTGCTGACGGGCGATCCTCTTCAACGGACCGGTTGAGCAGTGGTGAGTCTACCACAAAAATAATTGTTTCCAACATTTTTGATGGTTCTAAACAAGAGCATGGAGACGTGGCCCACGCAATTCTCAGCACCGTTTTGCCCTCCGTTGAAAGTTTCTGTGTTTTGCTTCTCTGTCGTATATTATATTTGAATATTTTATTTTTTATAATAATAAATTGAGACACATGGCGCAGGAGTGAAAGGACTGGAAATCTAAATAAATGTTGCGTGATGCGTAAATCTCAACGCATACTCAACGCCCAGATCTGCGCAAGCCCGCGAAACGCGAATACTATATTGAAAAAGAAAAGAAAAGAAAGGAAAAGGAAAGTACCCTCCCGTATGCGTTTGGCTTTATTAGTGAGGAATTTATGACTACTTTCGATGAAGTAGTAATGACGTGTGTCCTGGGGCAACCCATTGGGGCTTGACGTAGACAGCCCAGTCGGACGGCACACAGCAGTATTTTTACACCCGTAAGGAGGCTAGTTAGTAAGGTTAATTCATATGCCGGAGACGAGCTGTTGCTTATCTCCCCCAGTTTGGGCTTAACGCCTGATTCCTGGGTGCACGTTAGTAATAAAAGATAAAAGATATCCTCGGAAGAGGATAACCCGTTTACCTAGACCAGTCGGGGTTGCAAACTCATATATGTATCAGAAATGCTCCAGTACCCCGTGCCTCCTAGTTGAAGGTCTCACGAAGTCTCTCGGTCACGACGTCTTGAGCGGTATGCGGGAAAAGGCGCTGCGGCGTAGTGTGCTGAGTGAGAGTCCAAGTGAGAGTGACAATGGCTTCCGCACGACGCGAGCATGCGCGAGAACGTGGCGCACGACAAGATAAACTCGGTAACGCATTTACATATACGCAATGCTCTTACCGAGTTTATTCAAGCGCAGACGCGATACGAGAGCACCCAAAGAAAACCGAAGCGTACGCGGCATAAGAGAGCGACCCGAAGCGAGAAAGTAGGCGGGGTTAGCGCGCACTGAAGTACTATGTACTGTCAGCTCTCGCGCCTCAGTACAGGCCCGTACCTACAAAAAATAAAGGCTAGAGCGCAAGTGCCCGAAAGGTTCTGACTCGGCGACGAGACAAACCAAAATCTCAAATTTTGCTCCCACACATCCATGGAGCAGCAATGGCCGGAAATTGGACCTTGCACCGTTGCAAGGGATAATATAGTATCTACGCGGTTGCTGCGTGCAAATACGAATACAATGACAACTGCAAGCGCCGGAGATAAGCGCGAAGGAGTTAATGCGAGCGAAACACAAGATCATTGGTCTCAATACACGGCATATCAACATCTCGCATATGCCTTCGGAAACGAGTAATATCATGGTACAAAGTAACATCTTTATAAATGAAATGTTGAGTAAAAAATTATTTTTGCATTATAATAGTCTGAAAAGTTTAGCTCACGGTCTTGGTTTCAAATACGTTTGGCATAAAGGCGGTCGTTTCCTACTAAAAATGCAGGATGGGAATTGTCACATTCGTTTAATACTGCAGCTGACCTGCACGTGATTGCTGCATCCTATGATTGTGCAATAAATACAAAAAAATGTGTAAATAGTGGTAATGTGAGAGATGTAGACGTGGCTAGCCTAGACTTGCAGACGGTGACTAGTGAGAAGACTAGTGAGAATTGACTCACTCACTCACTCACTCACTCTGCTCCTGTCACCCCTCCACGACTGGTTGAGGGCGGGTTTCCTTAACGCTACCTCTCTCTATGCGCATATGGGGCTGTTCCGTCAATTCCTGGACACTGCTCAGCCCTCGTATCACATTTTCGGCGTGGCTGAGATGCGATTCGGGCATGAGGTCGATAACGTGTTTGTTCGGATAGATGGGTTTTCGATTATGAGGCAGGATAAGAATAAGCGTGGCGGAGGAGTAGCTCTGTATGTCCGGAATGACTACAAAGCTATACTACTGTGTTCATTACCTACACAGATCGAAGGAAAGCCGGGTATTCCGGAATAATTTATTCATAGCGTTCAACAGGGCATCCTGATGCCGATATTCGTTGTTGTAATTCACCGTTCACCAGGTATCTTTTTAATAAATTCAAACTTTACCGATGATTTATGAAACTATTCCGTAGGATATGATTGTAGGATAGTAATGGAAGTCTGAACGCTAACATGTTATCGACCTCACGCGATGCTGAGTTTTTCCGAGAACTCGCCTGTGAAATGAATTTAAAGTTAGTGAATCATGGCGCGACACACCACGTCATCAGTAAAGATTACATCATGGATATCATGTCGGAAGCCAGAGAGGGTGGCTTTACTTTTCGTGAAGTTACTTTTTCGGATGTTGTGCTGGCAGTCGCTCATTTCTCGTCGCAAGCAAATAGTAAGGATGGGATACCCCAGAGTGTCATAGCGAAATCTCTACCAGTTCTCGGATATCATCAGGTTTGTTCAATGCTTGATTATCAAGTGCTTTCTTTCCTGGGGCCTGGAAGGGGGCTCGTTTAGTGCCTCTCAAAAAGGAAGCAATTCCATTAGCTGTTACGGACATTCGTTTAATAGCACTACTGAGCTTCTTTTCTAAGGTCCTGGAAAAGATAGTATATGACCAGATCTCAAAACATCTAGAGTCACGGAAAATTCTTGACCCTTTCAAAACCGGTTTTCGACGCAACAACTCAACGCAGATGGCACTACTAAAGTTGACGAAGATATAAGGACAGGGATTGACAAACAGTTACTGACCATCTTACTGCTTTTTGTCTTTAGCAAGGCGTTTGAAACAATATCCCCTTCGAAGCTACTCCGTAAACTGATCGGGATGGGCTTCTCTAGAGCAGTAGTTCTGTGGGTTAAGTCATTTATTACAGGACGTAACCAGCGAGTGGTTACTACATCTAACGGAAAATCAGATTGGCTAACTACCAACCTTGATATCCCACAGGGCTCTATTCTGGGACCTCTCCTGTTCAGCCTTTACGTTAATGATCTCAAAGACGTACTGACTGACTTTGAGAGATCAGAGAGACTGGAAGAACTGTTGATGAATAGTGTCGCGCATTTGCTATACGCGGACGACCTGCAAACCTACACTCAATGTACAAGAGTAGGTATAGATTGGGTGGTCGGTATAGATGGTCTGTTGGCTGTGGCGAGAGCTGTGTCGGGGTGGGCCTCTGATAATGCTTTGCATCTTAATACTGGCAAGACTAAGGCTATAATTTTTGCTTCAGACTATAATATTAATCAACTGCAGGGGTTGAACTTGCCTGGTATTGAGGTGCGGGCATCTTTGTCCCATTTGTCGACACGGTAACTAACCTTGGTTTGGTCATGGATTCTAAATAACCGTAGAAAGCGCAAGTTGATGCGGTTAGTCAAAGAGTTAACAGAGCCCTTTATGGACTAAGGTTTTTTCGATCCTGTACCACTGAGGCGTTACGTAAGCAGCTGGCAGCTGCTCTTGTTGTTTCTCACCTAGATTACTGATCTGTAGTGTACCTTGATGTGTCCGAAGAGCTCCAGACACGACTACAGAGATTGCAGAATGCATGTGTGCGCTATATATGTGGTGCAGGGAGGCGCGAGTATATTACTCCCTATAGAAAGAAACTGGGCTGGTTAGATACTAGGGGAAGAAGGGCGTACTTTGCGGGGGTGTTAGTGTATGAAGCTTACTGCATGGGGCAACCGCAGTACAGGCTGCGACCCTCTTTAAAAAAAATCAGTATAGGACTTTCAGTAGGGTGTCCAGGGATATTTCGGTTCCAGGAACGCGAACTGATGTGGGGCTGCATTCGTTTGCTGTGTACGGTGTGAGTCTATGGAATTCCCTTCTGCAGGGTGTGCGAACTTTGCCTTCGCTGGCTGAATTCAAGCGAGCGTTGCGTAAACATCTGATGCGCAATTATCTGTGATGCGAAAATTATGTACCTGCGATATTATATATTGTTAACTGTGATTGTAATTGTAATGATGCGATGGAATAAGTGTAATAAAACGTGATATTGATATTATAATAAGAAATAAGAAGCATGCAATGTACGAACTGTGATATGACTGCTGTGTTATGCAGCTATTGAAATGCTAATTCGACTAAACAATCTGTAATACTATGTATATTTTGTTTTTTCAACCATGAAAATAAAACATTTCTATTTCTATTCTATTCTATTTCCATTTCTTTTTTGCAAAGTCTTACATTGATACCGTGGAGGGCTGTCAGAGAAGTGTAATATAAAAAATAGTCGAGAACAGTATTATTTCAAAATGCGTTTAACAACTGATGACAAGTGGTTCATGAAATTGAAAAAGCTCGCAATCATTTTGAAATCAACTTAAGGGGGTCCGAAACCCAACTTTTACCGACTGCTAAAAGTACGAGTGCTTGGCAGAAAATGGCTTGAAACTAAAGAAGTACAATGAATTATGAAAAACCAAGAGATAGTTGTCCTTTTATAAACATCTATCACAGTGCCAAGTTTCAAATAAGAATATTAACACATTAATAAATGGCATTTGTAGGAAAGCAGTAGCTGAAGCGCGAGTATGCTGAGAATTTTGCATATGCACACTGCAGTTACTGAATTTCGTTCAAATGCCATTTATTGATACGTTAACTAGCGCGATTCACCTCACTCCTAACGTTGCTCGGTTAAAATATATATTGGAATAGTAATCGAATTCAAGTTTTGTTAAGATCTTTTTTCCTACTGTCAATTCCGAATAGGGGTGGAATTAAAAATTTTTAATAATAAAGATTTATTAAAAAACTGAAAATATTAAAAAACTATAACAGTCAAAAAAACCGCTGCCCATTCTTTGGCACTTAGTTTTCTCCAGCAAAATTTATAATTCCAATAGTTACAATATTTTTCGAATATACAGTAAATTAATGATTTTTGAAATACTTTCAATCTTAATTATTTTACTGAAGAACCCGTCACAATATCAAATCATATAATTTTCATGAAGAAATTTAAACCTCAATATTTTAAATACCATAGGGTCCTCATAACCTCATAAAATCATGAATTATCTTAAAGCATTCTGAACTTTAGTTAGCGAGTTTAACAGAAGAACGTTTAACAAAAATAGTAATTATCAGTTTATAGTTATACAGGGTATACATGGTAAGAGACAAAAAATTTGAATCCAGATATCTTTTAAACTAAACGGTTTTATAAGCTGCAAAAAGAACCTAGCCGAGGTGATCAAAAGATTGATATTTTCCCAAAATTTCAACTTAATTAAACGGCTTTTAACTCCCGTAATCGTACTATATAGAAAACCCATTTTTTTAGTTTTTGATTTTTAGCTTGAAAACTAGTCATCAAAATGGTTTAACATTTTTACAGCAAACAGATATTATCGTTTTTTATTGTCATACAATTTTTAAAAACGTTTGACGATTTAGTTTTAGAGATTTTAGAGTATTTTTTTTAAATCACCTTTTTTATCATAAAAATTGAACGGAACGGTTAATCTGGAAAATCTTGCAGGAAAAAATAGGAAATTTTATGGTCTTTTTTAAACACTTATAATATAATGCGCGCGCCGCGCCGTCGCTGCGTCGAATTCCTTCTCTCGCGCCGCTGCGCTCGCCACTCAATATATACAGATATACATGTGTGTTGCACGCTCTCCCCGGTCTAACGCTGCTTCTGCTGCTGCCGCTCGCTGGCTCGTGGCGCTGCTGGTATTATGCTGCTGTGAGCTCAGCTGATCCGGAGCGTTTGAATAAAGAGTGGGGGAGCGCGAGGTTTTTTTTTACATGGCATTTGGAACTCGAAAGTTCATCGCCTCATCTACGCAAGCCTTCCACGCTGCCCTATCTTGTGTCAACCCCACCCAAGATGCACCTATCCGATCGACACCCACCCGTCCTATTTCTACTAGATCCGCTTTTACGTTGTCCTCCCATCTACGTCTAGGTCTACCTAGAGGTCGCGTTACCATCGGCCTGCCCTTCATGACACGCGCTGCCGTACGGTCGTCTCCCATTCTCGCTACGTGCCCTGCCCATCCCAATCTGCGCGATTTTATTATTCTGTTAATATTTGGTGACGCGTACAGATTGTGTAACTCATCATTGTGTAGTCTCCTCCATTCCCCGGTTTCCTCATCTTTCTTCGGCCCGTATATTTTCCGCAAGACTTTATTTTCAAATACCCTAAAACGGTTGTCCGCCTGCTTAGTGAGAGCCCACGTTTCGCACCCGTACAGAACCACCGGCAGTATTATTGTCCTGTATATTCTTATTTTAACGTTTTTAGACAACAGCCTCGACTTAAGTAAATTACTCACGGCGTAGAAGCAAGCATTACCCGAATGGAGTCTCTTATTTATTTCGACATTAATCTCGTTTCTATCATTTATGGTCGTACCCAGATACCTGAATTCGCTAACCTTTTCAAAAGTAAAATTCCCAACTCTGAGATCTTCCTCCCCTCTGCAGATGCCTAGCTTATCCACAATCATGTACTTTGTTTTTGATTCACTCACTTCTAACCCTGTATACTACACCGCTTTTATGAGGATTTCCGCGTTTCTTGCTACCGTTTCCCTACAATCCCCCAGTATATCCAAATCATCTGCGTAGCCTAGTATCTGCGTTGTTCCATTAAGCGTTGCGCCCAGCTGGCTAACCTGCATTTTTCTAACGGCATACTCTAACGTTAAGTTGAACAGCACCGTAGAGAGCCCATCCCCTTGTTTTAAACCATCGCGTATCATAAAGGGTTCTGATACATTACCGCCTACTCGGACCTTTCCCGTGCTTCCGTTAAGACATATTTGAATTAACCTCACGAGTTTTTTCGGTACACCGAGAAGTACTAGAATTTGATACATTTTGCTTCGCTTAATAGAGTCGTACGCTTTTTTAAAATCTATAAATAGTTGGTGTATGGTTTCGCAAAATTCCCACTTTTTCTCTAACAACTGTCTTATGGTAAACATTTGATCGCTCGTCGATCTGTTGCGCCGAAATCCGCACTGATAATCTCCTACTATATCTTACGCGAATGGAGTGAGTCTAGCTTGTATTACGTTTGACAGAACTTTGTAGCACGTTGCTAAAAGTGAAATACCCCTATAGTTATTGCAGTCTGTCTTATCTCCCTTTTTAAAAATCGGTATAATGATAGATTCCTTCCAATTTTCGGGTATTGTTTCATTTTTCCAGATGGCACATACTAGTTTATAGATTTTGAAAGTGAGCTCGACGCCCCCATATTTGAGTAACTCAGCTGGTATAGAGTCATTTCCCGCGGCTTTGTTGTTTTTTAGTTTTTTAATCGCGGCCTCTACTTCTTGGTAGCTCGGTTCCTCCACGTGGGGTTCAGCAGTGTGAATTTCGTCCCCTAATTCTTCGCTATTTTCGTGCACGTTTAATAATTTATCGAAATAATTTTTCCACAGCGACAGTAATTCGTTGTCATTTGTTACGAGGTCCCCGTTTTCGTCCTTCATCAATTGCGCTCTACTCCTAAAACCCTTTCTGATGGCGTTAATCCCTCTGTACATTTCGCGGGGGTTATTTTCCTTACTGTTAGTTTCTATTCTCCTAATAAGATTCTTTTGATACTCCCGCTTCTTATTTCTGTAGATCGCGCTCGTCTGTTTCCTTACGTTAGAATACTCTTCTACGGTCCTATCGCTTCTATTTTGTAAGCTATCTAATTTAGCCTTTTTGCGCCTTTCAAACCAGAGTTCGCACTCTTCGACAAACCATGGTTTGCTCTTTGGCTTTTTCTTTTTATCCAGTACTTTGTTCGCGGCCTCTTTTACCGTTTTTTCGATGTCCCCCCATAAGCTATTCGGTTCGTCATTCCCCTCCGGCGATGTGTTTGCTTCTTCAAGTGCCTGAAACCTGTTATTAATTTCTATCTGGTACCTAATTCGCTCTGTTCTATCTCGTAGTTTCTCAATATCGAAGCTTTCTACCTTGTTTGCTCGCTTACTATTTTGATTCGCTACTAGTCTAGCTCTTAATTTGGCTACTACTAGGAAGTGGTCCGAGTCGCTATCTGCCCCTCTGTAAGCCCTTACGTCAAGAACATTAGTATGACGTCTTTTTTCAATGAGGAAATGATCAATTTGGTTCTGTGTGGCCCCGTCCGGCGATGTCCACGTTGCCTTGTGTATGTTCTTGTGCTTAAAACACGTAGTTTTGATTATAAGATCTTTTGCCGCCGCGAAATTTATGACCCTAATACCGTTATCATTGCTGGCTTCGTGCAGGCTTTCCTTACCTATAGTAGGCCTAAACATTTCCTCCCTACCTATTTTAGCATTGAAATCGCCTAATACTATTCTTGTGTCGTAAGACGCGAACTGGTCGATTACCTGCTCTAAAGTTTCGTAATAGAGATCCTTAGCTTCTTCTTCTTTGTCCTACGTAGGACAGTGTACATTAATAAATACATATCTATACCATTCACCTTCGATAATGATGTACGAGAGCCTATCATTGACGGATTTGAAACTTTTAACCGAATGTATGATGCTTTTGCTTACGAGAAATCCGGTGCCTAGAGATCCCCGACTCCCGGCCCCATACAGGTACGTGAAGTTACCCGATGCTAGTACTCCGCCATCTGGCCACCGCGATTCCTGTATTGCTACCAAATCTAGATTGTACCTATCAGCTTCCTTTACGAGTTCTTTAAACGCACCTGCTCTGTATAGACTGCGAACATTCCAAGTTCCGACCCTTAAGTCCCTTTTGGTTCGGATTTGATTTTTTTGAGCCATGATGTTATGTTAAACCCGGGGGAGCGCGAGATACTCGCGTAAAATCTAGAATTTTGTTCCACGAAAATTAGTTTTAAATATAATTTATAATTTTTATGCGGAGCCTGTACGGGGTGTTACAAATGTGACATTTGTTTAAAAAGAGTTAAATAAATGTATGCTGCAAATCACTTAATTAGCGATTAATGAGTGCAGAAATACCTAATAAAAATGAAAATGAAAAACTTCACCTTAGCAGCAGTCGCTACCGCAAGGGATATGTCACTACGCAAAAAGACACTGCGTAGATCGGCTGCGGGGTTTTTGAAGCCTTGGTACCAATGCAAGCAGTTATGAAATTAAGATGAAGAAGATCGCGGTAGTCCAATCAACATTCGCCACACCAAGGATTGACGCGTACGCTTTGCAGTCGTGGTTCGCGCGCGAGGAATGCTGACACAGAGGTCAGAGCACTCGCTCCGATTTTCGGTGCTCAGTGTGTGTTGCAATCTAGTTGCTTCGTCTCGATCGGTTGTAAATACGTTGTCTGCTTGAGTGCATGGTTGCAGTCACGCAGGCGTCATTTGTAGTCGTATATAAATATATGCATATATATTCTCATGTACTCGTACATACATACTCTTGCACACATATGAGCAAATCCACGAACGAGTGGAAACAACTCGGGTGTTGGAAGTTTAGAATTTCAAATTGATGGCACACCTACCAGACCAACTTATTTTCATTCTTTGGACCCTCTGGATTGAGAAAAAGCGCGCGTGCATGGCCGATAGCTTGCCAAACTTTTTGTTGGACAGTTTAAATTCTATTATGGGAATTCGACATGGAGAAAATTAACGAAAATAACCCATGGTTCTAATTCATCTACTCAATATCTGAAGGCGAAATACAAAAATGTGTATTACTAGGATCGAAGTCTCAAAAGAGAGCTTTAATTTGCGGGCTAGTGGGTTAAAAATGGTTGCCTAGGTCAAAAGTTGTCTAGGTTTAAAAATGGCAAAAAATCACAAATATTTAGATTTTTTTCAAAAACCGTCAATTTTTCTCTATCTTAAAAATTCTTATAACTTTTGATCTGAGCAGTCAACTTTAACCATCAGGGGCACAAATTAAAGCTCTTTTCTTTTACTTTTATTTTTTTTAAACTAAGATTAACACTTTTATTTTACGATACCAGCAGCGCCACGAGCCAGCGAGGGGCAGCAGCAGAAGCAGCGTTAGAGCGGCGAGAGCGTGCAACACACTTGTATATCTGTATATATTGAGTGGCGAGCGCAGCGGCGCGAGAGAAGGAATTCGACGCAGCGACGGCGCGGCGCACGCATTATATTATAAGTGTGTAAATGATTTTTGTATAGGTATGAATGAGTGTGTGCAAGTATGAAGGTGAGAGTTTTTCCGGCGGCTCGATCCCCACTCTCTCCGTGGCCTATAAAAGGACCCGCTCAACCCGTACTAGCTCTCTAGCCGAAGCGCAACTTAATCACCAGCTCAACTAAAGCGCCTAGTCCCTGCTCTTGAGCAAATTACGCCTCGAGCAAGTAAAAGACTTAGAATATTTTCGAATATTTCTTGAACTTATAAAATTTCTGTATCTCAAATACTTATAAATTTGTCGAGTCAAAACTGATAACGCAACTAACGCGTATCAGTCTAGAACTATATTATTTCGAATCGTTTATATACTTAGAAAAATCTGAAAGATTAGTTTTCTTCCCAGAAATAAACTTTGATTGTTCCTTAGCGATGAAGTGATGAGGTATCAACTTTTCTAGGCTAGAACATAAAGTTTCAATAAATTCTTGCGATGTTAGGTATTGTTTTATCAAAGTGTATCTATCGGTTGATTGCCACGTGCTGAAGATGACTTGATCCATAATGTTCTCGACGTAATTAGAAAACTTTTGAATGTCCGGACAAAATTTGCATTATATATATGCCTATCAATTATGGCCGTTTTTTGTCCATTTTCATTGTCCTGTATATAGCTGACTGTAAAATAAAAATGTTAATCTACAATTTGAGCCCCGGATGGTCGAAATTGACTGCTGAGATTAAAAGTTTTAAGGATTTTAAAATAAAGAAAAATCGTTGATTTTCGTAAAAAATCGAAAAATTGGTGATTTTTTGCCATTTTCAAGCCTAGACAACTTTTGACCTAAGCAACCATTTTTATCCCATCAGCTCTCAAATTAATTCTTTTTTTTTTAATTCTTTGATTCTATTAAAACACAATTTTGGATTGCGCCTTCAGACAAAAAGTGGCAATTTTCTGGTTTTCGTTAATTTTCCCCGTGTTTAATTCCCATAATAGAATTTAAACTGTCCCGCAAAAAAGTTTGGCAAGCGATCGGCCATGCATGCGCGCATTTTCTCATTCCAAATGGCCCAAAGAACCAAATAAAGTTGGTCTGGTAGGTGTGCCTTCAATTTGAAATTCTCAACTTGCAACACCTGAGTTGTTTCCACTCGCTCGTGGATTTGCTCATATATACATATATATTTATATAATTTGAACATGGCACATTACAGTATTAACAAAAAATGTCTTGATGATGATCATAAAATTTGTATTGATAGGCTGTTTCCGAATAAAGATAATTTACGCATATCTTTTGAACAAGTACAGTATCAGACTAATTATTATGATTGCGGTGTTTTTGCTATAGCATTTGCAGTCGCTATTGTATCTAATATTTGCCCATGCAATGTACAATTTAATATTAGTAAAATTCAAGAACATTTGATTGGAATGTATTATACATTAACTTTATCATTTTTTCCAATATCAAAAGATTATAAAAATAAAATTTATTTTGAAACAATTGCTAAAATTTTAAATATGAGAAACATTGCTCACGCAATAAAATTTTCTGAATTTAAATTAAATTTTGATAAAATTAATATCGAAACTTGAGGTATCATATACAGCAATCATTAATTAACTCTTTTACAATCCAACACAAAGAAAAAGTAACTGCTAAACATTAATTAGAAAATAATATAGATAAATAATAAGTTTAGCTGATAAAATAACTGATAATTGTATTTATCATTTTGAAAGAATCATACTAATGGATGTGGATAACAATGACATTGTATATTTATCAAATCAAAATAGCAAAAAAAAACTTCATCAAAATGAAAATTTGTTTGAAACAGTATAGTATTTTATAATACATTATCGATAATAGATCAATAGATAAGATATTATTAAATACACAGATAATAGATCAATAGATAATTGATTTATTTTTTATATACAGCCCATACTTATTATTAAAATTCAATTGTCACATTAACGTTCAAGTGTGTTCAAATGTATACTGCGTTAAATATTTATTTAAACGTACATTTAAAATTGAGTTATATTAATGTGATTATAAGTATTAGATGCAATTAGAATTGTACTTAATTTTAAATATTTTGATATTTCAACACTAAAATATGTATACATGTATAAGAAAGGCTTCAACATTATTTACAGTTTATGCATAATACTTCTCAAACTCTTCAAAATTTTCATTAATTATTTATTGTTTAATTTCTGATTCACCTCTCAGGAGTACTTCAGCAAATATACATCATTCAGGTCACTTCCTGTTTATTTTCGGTATATTTTCGGTCACTTCCGGTTCATTTTGTATTTTTTCCAATTACTTCTGGTTCAGTTCCGGTTGACTTTCGGTCTACTTCCGGTCATTTTCCGGTTTACCCCAACCCCTAAGGAGAGGTAGTTTTGGGGATGAAGTGAACTTATAGCCGGAAACTACAGTCACATTTTAATATAATAGAGAATATTTTTATTTGAAACTTACTTGGCACAGTAATAAATATTTATAAGAGGATGGGCAACTAACTCTTGGTTTTTCATAATCAATTGCATTTGTTAAGTTTCAAGACATTTTTTGCCGTGCACTGTTGACTCTGAACTCGATCAGTAAAGGTTGGGTTTCGGACCCCCTTTAAATAATGCAACTAAAATACATGAAAAAAGTATATCAAGATAAGTAAATTCACCCTTCTATGAACAGCAGTCTAAAAGCATTTACAGTTTAGCAGCATTGTCTGGATTTCACACATCGGCGTTTAAAAATATTCAATTTATTTTAGCACTATCAATGGCAAACAGAAAAACGTGGCTTTTCTTGGTCAAAGTATCTTGAGCATACTAAAGCATAAGCAGCATCAGTTAGATAATTGAAAGATGCTTTTCCGTATGGTAAAAATAACTTTAACGTAGGAACGAAATTAGAAGGTATTCGTTCAAATCACCCATCACATTATTGTGTCTTGACTATTGCAGAAATTATCGGTTAGTAAACCAAGATATTATTTATTGTTTTCAAATGAAATTCGCATACCGTGAAGAAACATAATAAAAAGATGTGTGTTTATAAAAGTATTGATGTGCTACGTGCCTCGTAACATAATTACAATCAACATTTTGCTAAAAAAATGTTTGAAAACATAAATAATTAAATGTAAAATGTTTACAGTAAATGAAGGATTATAAACTTTTGTACATGTATACTGCAAAGAAACATAATAAAAACATGTATATTTACAAAAGAATTGATGTGCTACGTGACCCCGGACATTTTCGCGATCAATATTTTGCTAAAAAATGTTAAAAAAGCATAAATGTAAAATTTTTTACGGTAGGAAATATAATAGTTTAATACTTTGTAGATACAAAATACAATCAGTCTTTTTTGATTACAGTATAAAAGTAATATTCGCTTATAATTTGCAATGGTCCATCCAATAAAGTTTAGTTGTATTAGTCTCATAAGGATGCCAGGTTGCAGTTCAATAATTAAAAGGGCATGGCAAGACCTTTACTTATGTTAAAATTTACAATTTATTTATTTATTGAAATGATGTTTCAAGTTTTACTGAATATAATATAAATTGTATTCATATTTCAGCAACAGGTAAAAACCATCAAGAAATAAGTATGTTGTACATCACAATATGTTATGCAAAACTATCACAAGGAACATGTTATCATAGTTTTCCAAAACATAAAAGAATCAACAATAATTTATGGCCTGTAATTGAAGTGAACTAGTAAAGCATTCATCATACGTGTTGTCGTCAGAATATGCCTATTTGGAAATAAAAATTTAAAATGGTAAGAAGACAAGGTTTTTGAAGGATTAGTGAAGTTAAGAAGGAAAATATGTCAGCTTTACGTATCATACTATTATACACCTACTTTTACAAGGAAATTTTGAATTCTAGTCATGAGGTAACCCAGTGTTTCATTGGCTACAAGGCGTCTCTCAACAGCCTTTTGATTGCAGACTTGTGATGACTCTTGTCAGAGGGATCATAGATATATATGATTCCTGCCATGGTGAATTCTCTCATTTTTATCAGTCCAGATCTTGAAGAAATTGTGATTGAATTTAAGCAGACATTTAAAGTTGACAATGATGCTTTGAACAGTCTCTGGCCTAATGAATCCCTTGATCAGATCAGTTGGTCCCATTTGTGTACCAAACATCAGATTGAATTCTATGGGTTTAGTAAAATGAGTTTAAGTGATGAGAGTTTTCATGTTGAACTTCTCAAGTACAGCTCCTATCTCGTCTTTGATTATGCCATTAAGTTTGATTACTATGTTCTTACAGTCATTTTTGGTATCCTCTGTTGCTTTCTAATCTGCATAGACCTTTTCCATTTGGGCCTTTATTAAGTGATCCAGTCCATTTTCCATTTTTTACATCTTTGACCATCAAGTCTGCAAATCTTTGCACATGGCCAGATGCCTTCAAAGCAGATTCTGGAGTGAGAATAGAATTATCTATTTCCAGCATCTGTTCCTCGAGCACGAAAACGTTTCACCAGGCACTAAGGAGATTTGCTTTAATGGTACAACAAAGTTGTTGCATCGGAGACCAAGGAGAGCTCCTTGTACTTCAGGAACTTCATGAGCAGTTTAAGCTCTGCCACGGCTTTCTGGACATCCAACTCTGGGGCTCCATTTACTTTGAGCTTGCGGACCAGGTCTCCCTAAAATTCATTCTCTCAAATAAATAATTTGTCACTAATTTTAAATTGTTTTAATGCTTTAACTTGTCATCAATCAATAATCAAAAAGTCAAATCATAGTTTTGTTTAAATATGACATCATATAAAAATAAAAGTAAACCTACAATAACAATATTATTTTCATCAGTATTTGTATGTACAAAATACAGAAGTCAAAGAAATTTGATAAATCCCATATGTGTTTATCGTTCACCTTCTACTAATGCTGTTACCGTATCACCCATCTGTATATTTTCTTTTTGCAAGTTGCCTTTATACTCTTAGAGAATCAACATCCATCAACATAAATGAGGTAATTTACAAAATTAAGCTTCTCTTTTTTATGAATAGAAGCTTACCATTCTTTACTGCGATAGCGTGAATAGTACATGTATAAAATCCAGTCGTCATGTATAAGGCAGTCTTCAAGTTCTGGAGGAGGATGTTTATCAGTATATCCAATATTTATTACATCTTCAATGGAGACAGCCCTCTCTCCAATATGCTCAGCCAAAGAGGTACTAAGAGGCCTAAGAAAGCCATTAATCGGTCACACAGTACTTTACGTTAAGTTCATTGACAAGTCGTTAAAGAACAATCGAGGAATTTATATCTGTAATTAAAAAATTTATGTAAAATAGAAGAGCTTGAACAGCGCACTTCGCGCGCCCTAACCTACAAGACATTGAGACTTCCTGACTTACAAGGAAAGGTACCCAACCCGAACTCACCGATTTTGATGATTTTCATATATGTTGTAGAACATAAAAAAATAAGAGACACGTATTTTTTTTATCGGCTAATTTTCACTTTTAAGGGGTAAAAACCTCCCCTAAAGTTAACCCCCAAAAAGCGTTTTTTTTAAATATCTCGGCTTAAAATTAATATTTTTCAATGAAACAAATTGGAGGTTATTTCTTACAAAAAGAGCAAGTATTTCATGGTGATTTGAAGAGTAAGGGTAGCATCCCCTATGTTTTAGGGGTTGAAAACATATATTTTTTGGCATAATTTTATAATAAAAATGTTTAAACCGACTAAAAAAAATTGGAAAAAATGTTTAAACATCCTTAATAACAAAATTTAGTTGACGTCTTTCGGTGTTTTCATAAATATTACCCCTAAGGGGGTAAACCACCCCTAACACAAAATAACTGTAAATATGTAATTCAATACATAATATTTCGTAGAAAGTTTGTATATAGGGGTTTTCGAGATCGCTCTTTACAAATCTGATATCAGATTTTAAAAATACAAAATGGCGAAACCAATGTGGTGGACGAAAATGTCGAAAAAAAATTTTAACTTTCAAAAAAACTTGTTTACAAATGTGTGATCTTTGTAGCCTGTACATGTGAACTAAAGAGCCTTAAACCCTAAACCCCTAAAGAACAAATAGGCTAAATGGTTGTGCTTTTTAACCAAACCACCTCAAATTCCTAAATTTGTAAACAAGAAAATTCTGTGTGTGAAGCAGTTTTATAATTTCCGTAGAAATTGTTATCAGAATGTTATTGAAATTCCTTTATTGTAAATTCAACTTATAATGTATTTTTGTTTATAATATTAGAGAATAATAATAATCTACAATCTTTTATCTTTTGCCATAGTGCATTTTTTGTATTGAGCATAAAATATATTATTTTACGATGTTTTTACAATAATGGTAGTCCTCATAAAAGTGTTTAAAGCACAATGCTTTTTTGCACCAACCACATCGTACAATTGCAATGTTTGTGCACCCTTCTATTTCACAATGTGTTGCACAAGACTTTCCAAAACTGAAATCTATAGGATTATCAAATTTATCTGGTTTGTCATTGACGTAACCGCTTTTATACCAGGAATATTTAAACAAATCTATATATCTCGGTGAAGACAGTTGGTTGTGAACCAATGATTGAAGTTTAATTATATTATTTCTCACATGTAAATTCATATCATGATCCATTAACATTACATTATCAGAAAATGTTCGGACAAAGTTTTTCCAAATACGGAATCCATAGACATCAAGTGGTTGTATTTTTCCTGTGGTTCCAGTTGGAATTTTTTTTATGTTAATAATTTTATTTTGTGGCATTGTTTCTTCTATAACTTTGTCACAATGACCACTCCAAGAATCAAGTAATAGTATTGAGTGATGGCCTACATAGGGATAAAATATTTTTTCCAACCAGATTTTGAAGTGATCTGCAATTAAACGACTTACTAATTAACTGATCAACGATATTACAATGTAAAAATTGTTATTAGTTCCCTTACTTGTTGTTAATTTTCCAGATTTGGATGCTTCCACGTACACGTTTTCTGGTCTAAATATGTTTTGTTCTACAATAGGGCCAAACTTGCCACTTGGTTCCTTTAAAACAAGAAATAGCGGTGACAACAGTTGTCCAGTAGCTGATATTAGTGGCTGTATAGTATAACTATGCGTTGTTGCTGAAATTGACTGTACCAGACATTGCACTTGCTTTTCTCCTTCTACTGCTAATGTTCTTCCAGAATGCATTTCTAGCTGAAATCCGCTCTGATCTGTATTATACAAATTTTCGAGTCCAATCCTTGGTATACACGATTTAACGTCATCGATAAATGCTTCAGCTTTAGCCGTAAGTTCTGCACTACTTTCTAGTATTTTTCTTGTTATGAACTTATTTATTTTCCTAGAAACTATTCGGTGTGCTTGCTTAAATTTGAGTAACCAATGTTTAGAAGCTTTGAATCTAATATCATCAAAACCAATTTCTTTTTTAGCTTGTAAGGCCCATCGAATTATATCTTCATCATGGATAATTGAACCACTGTCGAGAGCTGCTTGAAAATTATCCAGGGTATACTGACAAATTTGTGCTACTTTTTCTCTATACGTGCCACCTTTATTAATTGAATGAGCCCAACGACGTAGCTGACTAATAGATGATACTTTTTTGAATCTGTTTTGCACTGTTTTGAGACTTAAATTTTGCTTCGTTTTGCTACTTCTCCAAAATTCTACAGCTCTTTTTGTATTCAAAATCTAGTTCTTCATTATCTGCTGTACATTGATTTGTTGGTGCTATATCCGGATCAGGAAAATGATGTTGCACTTCATCTTCAATTATTTCCACATTATGGTCTTAATATATTATGGTCTTTATACTCTTCTTGAAAATCCAAAGAGTCATCAGTAATCATTTCTACATCGTTGAAATCATGTGTTGCATCTATTAAAATTTCTTTTATTTTTTCGGCCAACTCTGTTTCGTGATAATTCGTGACACTATCTGGTATGTTTAACGCTTGAAAGTATGCTAATAATAAGTTTAGAACGTTTAACGGATTAATTTTCATTTTTCAATCTAAAATGAAAACAAGCGGTAAAATTTATACAAGCTGTGTTTTTGCATGTAAGGCACGACTGCTACATTTCTACCAGAATAAAACGAGTGAATGTAAATTGAACCAAATCATTAATTTATGCATTGGAGAAGAATTCTCGTTCCACTTTGTGATGTTCGGAAAACTCAATTTTTGGTTTTATTCAACTTTTATTCACTTTGAAATTGAATAATATAAATCTATATAAAATCACTAAAGAAAATTTTCTACAACTGTATTATACCACTGACAAACAAAAAGACGTACTATTTGTACTTTCCGGTATCGAACTAGAATACCCACAAAACTCACTCACTGCCTAAAAAATAACACAGGCAGCTGAGGTAAATACTCGATGAAAACAATCTAAAAAAAGAACATACTGATTCGCACATATTGTCAACAACTTTTATGAGTGAAAGACATTTATCTGTGGAATTATCATTGAATGTACGATAACATTCATTAAACTAATGAATGCATATAAAATTCCCTTTCAATAACAACGTGTTCTTTAATTGCAAATGAAGTTCGAGTATTAATATTCTTTTATGTATTTTTACCAATAACAAAAATTATCATAGTAATATAATAATAATAATAATAAGAAGAAGAATAAGCATAATTGTAATAGCAATAATAACAGTAATACTGATAATAGCAATGATAATGAAAAATAATAATAATAATTAGAATAATATTTATTATTAAATTTAGATTTTTTGATAAATTCATTAAATCGTATCAAATAGTATTATTATGGTATTTCAGACTGTAAATATTTTACTATAGATACAATAATCATTACTTCGAGAATTCATCTAAAAAACGTTTGGCTTACGAAATAATTGTAACAATGAAAAACTCCCAAGTTTGACAACATTAAATTTTATTACAAAACGCAAAAGAGTTTGATAAACTAATTTTATAAACCTATGTTTTTTCATTTGCAAAAAAGTGTGGACTTTTTGAATTTATAAAATTATATAATTATGCAATTTATGAAATACTTTATAATTTATGAAATTACTTTTGAAATTATGCTAATTTATAAAAGCAGAAAAATAAATAATCTTTGATTGAAACATAAAACGAGACGTTATTTGTTACATACAAAATGATAGAATAAAATATCGGTAATATGTCTATACTCGTGTCTACGGTAAAGCATAGGCCTTCGGCTTGTCTGGAGGTTAGGGGTTTGGAGTCGTTTGGTTAAAATGCACAACCATTTAGCCTATTTGTTCTTTAGGGGTTTAGGGTTTAAGGCTCTTTAGTTCACATGTACAGGCTACAAAGATCACACATTTGTAAACAAGTTTTTTTGAAAGTTAAAATTTTTTTTCGATATTTCCGTCCACCATATTGGATCCGCCATTTTGAATTTTCAAAATCTGATAACAGATTTGTAATCAGCGACCTCGAAAACCTCTATATACAAACCTTCTACAAAATATTATGGATTGAAGTATACTTATAGTTATTTTGTGTTAGGGGTGGTTTACCCCCCTAAGGGGAAGTATCTATGAAAAAACCGAAAAACTTAATTTGTTTATTATAGATGTTTACAAATTTTTTCCAAATTTTTTAGTCGTTTAAAACTTTTTTATTATATAAAATTTTTTTTCGATATTTCCGTCCGCCATATTGGATCCGCCATTTTGAATTTTCAAAATCTGATAACAGATTTGTAATCAGCGACCTCGAAAACCTCTATATACAAACTTTCTACGAAATATTATGTATTGAATTACATATTTACAGTTATTTTGTGTTAGGGGTGGTTTACCCCCTTAGGGGTAATATTTATGAAAACACCGAAAGACGTCAACTAAATTTTGTTATTAAGGATGTTTAAACATTTTTTCCAATTTTTTTTAGTCGGTTTAAACATTTTTATTATAAAATTATGCCAAAAAATATATGTTTTCAACCCCTAAAAAATAGGGGATGCTACCCTTACTCTTCAAATCACCATGAAATACATGCTCTTTTTGTAAGAAATAACCTCCAATTTGTTTCATTGAAAAATATTAATTTTAAGCCGAGATATTTAAAAAAAACGCTTTTTGGGGGTTAACTTTAGGGGAGGTTTTTACCCCTTAAAAGTGAAAATTAGCCGATAAAAAAAAATACGTGTCTCTTATTTTTTTATGTTCTACAACATATATGAAAATCATCAAAATCGGTGAGTTCGGGTTGGGTACCTTTCCTTGTTAGACGCATGCGCACTACATGAGCCAATCACAAAACGTCTATCTTGGCTTCACAACATCCGGTCATGACTTTTTTAGATAAGGAAAACTTTAACAATACTGTAAACCTCAGTTGGGATGAACAGGAAGTTTACCGGAAGTATGCCAGATGTAGACCGGAAATCAACCGGAAGTAGAGCGGAAGTAGAGCGGAAGTAATAAAAAAATACAAAATGACACAGAAGTGACCGAAAATGAGCGGCAATGAACCAGAAATATAACAAAAATGAACAGGAAACAACCAAAATAATGCATATTTGCTAAAATACTCTTAAGGGGTGACTTGAAAATAAATTAACAAATAGTTAA
This sequence comes from Nasonia vitripennis, assembly GCF_009193385.2. Taxonomy (NCBI): domain Eukaryota; kingdom Metazoa; phylum Arthropoda; class Insecta; order Hymenoptera; family Pteromalidae; genus Nasonia; species Nasonia vitripennis. Next base: position 4,607,399 of record NW_022279588.1, read on the forward strand.
TAAAAATTTTACAAAGTTTGAAAAGTATTATTTATAAACTGTAAATATTTTTGAAGCCTTTCTTATACATAATGTAACGGTTGCCAGTGCAATTAACGCACGTTGAGCACGTTACGACGTCTCTCCGGGACAGAATCAACATTCTGTATAATACTTCTGTTGTTACAGCTACTAAAGGCGCAGCATGTGAGAGAGTAAGAGAGACAGAGAGAGAATAAGCATCGAGAGAGAGATTTAAATTCAGCAACGTACAATGTTGCCACCTGCTCGCACACTGCTGTCAAGAGTTGACAACAGTGTGTCAGAGGGCATAGGTAAATCTGTGCTCGCGCTAGCGAGCCATTCCGAGTCTGTCTTCGCTCCGCTCCGTTTCGCGAATAGACACTCTGCGATTGCGATTATTGTGTGCGAGAGTTGCGAGGTCAACCGAACCGAGGACAATCCGTCCAAGACCATCTTCGCGTGGGTTAGAACGGCCTAGTTCTTATCAACTCTCGCTTACTCGGGCGACTTTAAGCCTCCTCTCTCTCTCACCTCGACTACATGCTGGTAGCTGGCATGCGCCCGTCTGGCGCGCTTGTGTAAGCCAAGCACCAATAACAGTTAGTCTAAGTTTTACAATAATTCGCGAGTGTTCATTGACTTTTCCTCCTTTTGAATCGACGTCCTGAGTACTACTATCACCGCCGCGTGTTCATACGTCTTTACGTCCGTGCGCGGATAGATTATAGTCGGTAGAATCTAGTGCCTTCTGCACAGCCGACGGAATCGGTGAATAGTAGCATAAACAACAAACAACTTAAAATAATAATGACGGCCAAGCTACCGTCATAATAAATAAATAAATATATATCTATATATAAACACACACACACACACACACACACATATATGTATACAAATTTTTAGTGTTGAAATATCAAAATATTTAAAATTATGCACAATTCTAAATGTATCTGATACTAAAAATTACATCAATATAATTCATTTTAAAAAATGTACATTTAAATAAATATTTAACACAGTATACAGTTGAATACACTTCAACGTTAACGTGACAGTTGAATTTAAATAAAAAGTATGGGCTATATGGAAAAACAAATCAATTATTTATCGATCTATTATCTGTGTATTTTATAATATCCCATCTATTGATCTATTATAAATAAGGTATTATAAAGTATTATACTGTTTTAATCAAATTTTCGATTTAATGAAGTTTTTTTGCTATTTTGATTTAATAAATATACAATGTCATTATAATCCACATCCATCAGTATGATTCTTTCAAAATGATGATTACAATTATTAGTTGTTTTACCAGCTAAATTTATTATTTTATTATCTATATTATTTTTTTATTGACTTTTAGCATTTATTTTTTCTTTCTGTTGGCTTCTAAAAGAGTTAATTATTGCTGTTTATAATTAATAATATAATATTAATTATATCAAAATATAATTTTAATTCTGCAAATTTTATTGCGTAAGTAACGTTTTTTAAAATTAAAATTTGAGCAATTGTTTCATAATAAATTTTATTTTTATGATCTTTTGATATTTGAAAAAATGTTAAATTTAATGTATCATACATTCTAATCAAATGTTCTCGTATTTTACTAATATTAAATTGAACATTGCATGGGCAAATACTAGATACAATAGCGACTGCAAATGCTATAGCAAAAACACCGCAATCATAATAATTAGTCTGATACTGTACTTGTTCAAAAGATATGCGTAAATTATCTTTTCTTAACACGTGCATGAAAAGACCCATTTCCATGCCTCTAAAGTGAATGGCAAGCTGCTCATTTCGAGCGTACGGGAGAGAATGGCTATTCCCTCCCGCTACTCATAAACACTCAAAAACACTCAAAAATAATCAAATTTTTGAAAATTTTTGAAAAATATTGATATTTTTTAAAAGAGAGTGGTTTACGACTCAAAATGCGCAACTTACCATTCACTCTATATGCATGAAAACGGGTCTTTACAGGAACTTGTCAAAAAAAGTACAGTGTGCAACAAGGGGGGAGGGCAATTTCTACCTCGGGTGAAATTTGAGCACTCGTCTCCGCCTCGGGCGCTTTCGGCGCCCTCGACTCCAACTCGTGCTCAAATCTCACCCTCGTTAGAAATCGCCCTCCCCCCCCCCCTAGTTGCACAATATGCTATTATTTGGAAACAGCTTATCAATACAAATTTTATGATCATCATTTAGACATACCCCTCCGGCAATGTGTTTGCTTCTTCAAGTGCCTGAAACCTGTTATTAATTTCTTTCTGGTACCTGATTCGCTCTGTTATATCTCGTAGCTTTTCAATATCGAAGCTTTCTACCTTGTTTGTTCGCTTACTATTTTGATTCGCTACTAATCTAGCTCTTAATTTGGCTACTACTAGGAAGTGGTCCGAGCCACTACCTGCCCCTCTATAAGCCCTTACGTCGAGGACGTTAGTATGACGTCTTTTTTCAATGAGAAAATGATCAATTTGGTTCTGTGTGGCCCCGTCCGGCGATATCCACGTTGCTTTGTGTATGTCCTTGTGCTTAAAACACGTAGTTTTGATTATAAGATCTTTTGTTGCCGCGAAATTTATGACCTTAATACCGTTATCATTGCTGGCTTCGTGCAGGCTTTCCTTCCCTATAGTAGGTCTAAACATTTTCTCCCTACCTATTTTAGCATTGAAATCGCCTAATACTATTCTTGTGTCGTAAGACGCGAACTGATCGATTACCTGCTCTAAAGTTTTATAATAGAGATCTGTTGGAGTGTGCGGATAAATAATAACACTGTGAGGTTAATTAATAATCTAATATATTTATAATAGCAGTGGCAATATAGCCTAGTCGGCAGTGCGTCCGCTCACATCGGAGTCTTGTAGTAGAGAGAGAAAATATGTAGTACAGTGCGGTATAGTCTGACTCTGCGAACGAGATTGTACAGTGTAGTATAGGCGCTTAGAGTATAGTCGCGAGCCATGCGCGATACGCTTGCTCTCGCGTGAGCTTGTCTGACTGCACGAAATCGTCGCAAACCAATAGATTGCGCGACGAGTACCATTTTAAGTATTACGACTGTATAAATTATCACATATTACGACAAGATCCTTAGCTTCTTTTTCTTTGTCTTCCGTAGGACAGTGTACATTAATAAATACATATCTATACCATTCACCTTCGATGATGATGTACGAGAGCCTATCATTGACGGATTTGAAACTTTTAACCGAATGTATGATACTTTTGCTTACGAGAAATCCGGTGCCTAGGGATCCTCCGCTCCCGACCCCATACAAGTACGTGTAGTTACCCGATGCTAGTACTCCGCCATCTGGCCACCGCGATTCCTGTATTGCTACCAAATCTAGATTGTACCGATCAGCTTCCTTTATGGGTTCTTTAAACGCTCCCGCATCCTCCTCTGCAGCAGGATTTTTGCCCATTTTTGTAATGTGTGGTGAAATAGATAGATTAAGAGATAAGTGATAATGTGAAGTGTTTTTTGTTGTGGTGCTTGCGTAGTGTTTCTAGATGAATGCGTTCGACAGTGTGGGCTCATCACACCCACGCCTGTTCCTATCGGCTGTCTGCGGCTGCTTATTCAATTTATTCGCAGCTAACCTCTTTCTCAGGGGCTGTTCCTCTATCTGCAACCTGAGGACGCGCTGTATAGTGGTGATAGGCACCCACCCGTCCGATCTGGACGACAACGCCCAAGAACCGCTTAGGGTAGCGGCATTGTAACAGTATAAAATTTTAATACATAACAAAATCACGTCAATGTTCTCGCCAGTAATAAATAACTATATGCATAGATAACTTTTTTGATAATATAAAAATGTTATGTTGCTTACTAGATAATAATGAGACATCATATTTTTCTATTTGTTTACTAAAATTTTAGCGTCTTTATTTTCATGATAACCAGTGATTGAATAATCAATTTAACTTGGCGGCAAAAATTTAGAAAAATTAAAATTCAAAAAAATTGAAGCATAAATGGCAATCTTCCTATATTATATAGTTATTTTGGCTATACTTCCCCCCCCCCACACACCTACCCCCCACACCCCCCTTACACAGAAATAACACAAATTTGTTATAATTAACTTACTCAAAATATATTGTTAGTTCTATATTTAAAGTTTAAAATTTATTTTAATTAGCATATTTAGAGACTGCTTTTTGCGTTATCGGGCTTGAGACCGTCATATTTGAAGAGAATTTTATAAGACAATTTATTTATATTCATTAAGTTTTACATTCATTAAGTTGAAGGTGAATAAGTGAGTATAAAGAACTTATTAAATTATTTGAAACAATCATTATTATATATAATCATTCAGTGAAACAATAATAGACAGTTTTCCACCCTGTTGGAGATAGTATTATAGAAAGAAGTATACTTATAAACGGTGAAAATATAACCAACAATAGACAGCTTTCTACACCACCCAAGGGGTACTGTCAGAAGCACTATATCAATTCCATATACTTTAGTCGCGTTGATTTTTTTTGCTTTTTTTATTTTATTGTATAAAAATTACCAATAATTTCATATAATTTTATGACATCAAATTATACTAAATTATGGTTATTGTTAAAAATGAATGAATTTTGTTCTAAAGATAATAGTGATTCATTTTTATCAATGAAAATGTTTATACAATAATGTAAAAAAAACGGTGGAATCATCGCCAAGAGCCCTATAAATAAACTAAAATAAAAATAATTTTACAATTACAAAATAATTTTTTAATATTATCCTAATGATTTGCGTTAACTCACTCATCAGCAACAATTTATAAATAATTTACAAATTATTCGGTTAAAAATCTATCTACACTATATTAAAATTACTAATTTGAGTAATTTTGTAAAAATCCCCCACGACTCGTCAATAATACTTTAATCATATATATTTTACGGTAAGAATGTTGTATCATCATGTCCGCAACTTATTACCGAAAAAAAAGATTTCTTTTGTATCTTAGTATTTTATGAAAAAAATGGTGTCTCGAAAATGTCCACTTTTTTGCGACCGCTTTCAAAACGTTATAAATAAGTGAAGGATATTTTTTCTTCGGTAAATATGTCTTAACCATTTGGCCGCGTTATATAAAAAAATAAAAATTAATTTAATTTTTTTTTTTCATAAAAATGCATTTTTATCGTATATGATTGATGGCATTTTCATGAATTTTGATTCATATGACAACTAGATACTATTTTGAATTATTTTGACATTTGTATGTTTTAAAGATACATATGATCATTTGAGGTGATCTTGAGATTTGGTCAAGATGAGATGGATGCTGCGATCAATGATTTTTGCAAATATCATATTTTTTTGAACGATTTTGTATGTATGTAACATAAATACATATGTATGTTTTAGAAATACATATAATCATTTGAGGTGATCTTGAGATTTGGTCCAGAGGAGATGAATACTGCGACTAATTATTTATGCAAATGTAATATTTTTTTGAAAGATTTTGGTTTTTGATTATGAAATGATGAATGCTATACGTATTTATGTATGTCGCAAGATGTAATCCGCGGATTTGACTAAATGAGATTGATGCTGCGACTAATTATTTTTGCAAATATGATATTTTTTTGAAAGATTTTGGTTTCTAATTATGAAATGATGAATGCTATACATATTTATGTATGTCGCAAGTTGTAATCTGCAGATTTGGTCTAGATGAGATTCATGCTGTGACTAATAATTTTTGTAAATGTGATTTTTTTTTAAGTTTTTGGTTACTGATTATGAAATGATGAATGCTGTATGTATTTATGCATATTATAAGATGCAATCTGTATATTTCGTCCAGGTGAAAGGAATGGTGCAAATAACTATACGCTTAAAAAAGAATTTTTATTTCCACATATTTTATTAATATATACATTATGGTAGATTTCATTGTTTATATAAACGTTACAAGTTTATCGGCGCAGTTTTAGTCCAATTAAAATACATTCTTTTTATAATATGTGTATCGCAAATTAACATCAAGACTTTTCATACAATAAGTATTGAAATTAATGTACATATATATACAGAAATGTACATAATGTAGACATTTGTATCAGTCGCAATGTCGTTTAAACTAAATGTTATAAATCTGTGTATATATATATATTTTTTTTTCATGTTTTCCATGGAAGTATCTTCGTATCGTTGTTTGATACTTTTATGTGAGGGTAGGATTTCGATATCGTAGAATTCAAGTCTGTAAGCATGCATTATTAGTCTTGGAGGAGTCCAAGCCTGTTCCTGCATACAAGTCTGGTACTGATATTATTGTAGATGATTATTCATGTTGAATTATAATTAATTTGACAGGGTAAAGACTGTCGTCAATAAATGTATCGCACATAATTATTTGGTATTATTTATAATTTATAGTATGGAGGGAATATTCAGGGTAGATGAATAATTTATACATAAGATTATGGGAAGTTGTGAATAAATATTTGTACACAAAATAATTATTTGCCGATTTTTTTAAATTTTTTATATAATAATATAATATTAAATTACAGTATATTTGCTCTCTGCGTTTAACAGGGTTGAGACTGTCGTTGTTTTCTCAATATAATATTTATAATAATAACGCCCGCATTACAAATTAACTATAATTAATCACATACATTTAAATAATTAATTTATATAGAATAATATATAATTAGTTATCATGATACAGATTTCTAATAAAAAATAAATGGCGACATTTCAACCACAAAGCGTATACCTCTTTTGTGAAATTCAAGAGTCCTCTATAAGATATTCATATAAAGATTTGTAAGAAGCTAATTTTTAGCGATAAGTCAGCCAATATTCACAGTTTTCATATAATAGTATTATAATAATATGGTTTGGAATACTGATGCATGTATAACAATAAATACGTCAATTTGGTAACAATCTAATTTTGGCGATTACTTAGCCAATCTTCATACTATACATATAAATATATATCTTAATATTATTATGCTGATTTGAAATATTGATGTATGTATAACGATAAATATATAAATCTTACAACAATATAATTGTTACGATCATGCAATCAATCTTTATATAATTTATATTCAATGATATTAAGATTTGGTATATCTTTGTATATATAACGATAAATATATATTTTTTAACAATCTATCTTGTGGCGATTACTCAGCCAATTGTTATACTATATACAGGGTGAGTCATTTTAATCTTTAATCTCAATTATCTCGTTGGCAAAGCATGCCAGCGAAAAAAGTTTCGGGTAAAAGTTTTAGGATTTTTCCCTGGCTATCTGATGATGACCTTGACAATGTCATTGAGCATGACCTTCAAGGTCATGTGAAGGTCAAGTCGACTTTTTCTAATAGAAACCCCTACTTTTGGCACCAGAAATGGAAAGAGCGGGAAATTTTACGTTCGAACATGTGATTTTGGAAACAAATCATCTTTTGTGCGGAAATTACCTTTGACATCAGCCGAATCCAGGATGCACCATCGAGGAGGTTGTCAAAAGGATTTAGCATCCCATTTTTTGTTTTATTTTTTTTTATTTGTTTTTTTTTTGTTTTTTCCCTTTTTGTTATTTTTTTGGTATTTTTATGGAATGTTAACTGGAGTTAACCATTGATTAATTGTTCGAAGTTTCCGCCGTTTTGTTGGATGCAAAGATCAAGTCGAGCTCTGAATTGTCTTATGGTTCTAAGTAGAACATCTCGAGGGATTGCTACACAAGCTGTACGAATGCGTTCGATCATATTATCTCGCGTTGTTGGCCGTTGAGCATAAACAACATTCTTAAGATATCCCCATAAGTAAAAATCGGGAGGGGTTAAATCAGGTGAACGAGGGGGCCAGGCAACTGGGCCAACTCGCCCAATCCACCTGCCATTGTAGCGGGTGTTTAAATAATCACGAACAATGCGTGCATAATGTGGTGGTGCTCCATCTAATTGGATCCACATTCTTAGCCTTGTGGCTAGGTCTACATTTTCTAGTAATTCAGGTAAAATGTCTCGAAGTAATCTCAAAAAGTTTACCCCATTCACGTTCTCTTCAAAGAAATAAGGACCAATCAGATAGCCATTGATGATTCCACACCAGACCATAACACTCCAGCGGTGTTGATTGTCTATGGGCCTGAACCAATGAGGATTTTCATCTGACCAATAATGGCAATTATGTCTATTCAATTCTCCAGTGTTTCTGAATGTTGATTCATCTGAAAAAAGAACGTGCCTGAAAAAGTCTTGATCTTGTTGAATCATTCGTATTGCCCATCGACAAAAACGTACTTGCAAAATCATATCATTTGGAGTTAACTGTTGTGTTAATGTTATGTGATAAGGATGATATATTCTCGCTCTCAATATTCGGGATGCTGTTGATTGAGGTATATCTATTTCTCTTTCTATTTGTCGAGTACTAATGTGAGGATCAAGATGAATAATCGCTAGAATGGTAATAACACGAGGATCGTTTTCGTCGTATTCATGATGACGGCGTTGACGAACAAAAGCTCCATTTCGAGCTCTCTGAGTTAAGGTTTGAATAGTAACATTACTTGGGTGTCTTCTATTGGGATAGCGTTCAGCATAAAGTCTGGCAGCTGCTGCATAATTATTTCGACTTTCTCCCAAAATCATGATCATATCAACGATTTCGTTGGGACCATAATTAGCCATGATCAAAATCAAAATAATTTGTTACAGACCAGTAAACAGGGAAACAGATTTTTTTCAATAATAATTATCGATTTACAAGAAGTAAAAAACACGATTAAGCTTTTCTGCACTAATTTGCTATCTACATAACTGTTAAGAGTAGTTCACTCTCAAAAATTGACACTAATACAAAATAATGGAATGACTTAACTACATCGAGAATTTTGAAAATTGACACTAATACAAAATAATGGAATGACTTTGAAAATTTTTGAAAACTGAAAAAATTACGAAAATTTTAGAAAATATTGAAAATTTCTGGAAATATTGAAAATTTTTTCATTTTTGAACGCATGTCACTCTCTTTTCATTTATGGGGCTAAAAGTAGGGGTTTCCATTTCAAAAAATCAACTTGACCTTGAAATGTCCTTGAAGAACCTGTTTAACGACAGGGTCAAGATGACCATTCGTCAGCCGGGGAGAAAACTGAAAACTTTTGTGGGTAACATTTTCTCCTTGAATGCATTCGAGTTCAGCTAACCAGTTGTACTGTTATCGGCATGACCAATGACCTTGACCATTGAATTCAAGGTCAAGGCAAGGTCATATTCAAACGTAAAATTTCCCGCTCTTTCCATTTCTGGTGCCAAAAGTAGGGGTTTCTATTTGAAAAAATCGACTTGACCTTCAAATGACCTTGAAGGTCACGCTCAATGACATTGTCAAGGTCATCATCAGATAGCCAGGGAAAAATCCTAAAACTTTTATCCGAAACTTTTTTCGCTGGCATGCTTTGCCAACGAGATAATTGAGATTAAAGATTAAAATGACTCACCCTGTATATATATTTTAGATAAATTTAGTATTATGGAATGCGGATACAAAATTTGAGTATGAAGTGGGCGATGTCCTCGGAATTAAAAATTGCAGGATTGGACGATATTTGAGTAAAATTACGTTAAATAAAAACTCTACAACAATTATAAAGTTGGATACCACTTCAGAAGTGTCAAAAAGGTATAAAGTATAAAATTTTCATACATTAACATAAATATTCAAATCTTTACATTATTGTTAAATATATGTATTTATGTGATTTTTTATAGGTTGAAAGAACTTTTGGAAGTAAATTAAAGCTTATACTTTTGAATTGATGTTGGCGTTAGCATATCTCAAGTAATGTAACCTAAAATAATAATATAAGTTTATTGTTTAATTTTTAGTTTCTAAAAAAATGAAAATATTTTTCTAATAACATTTATACATGTGACTTTCTACTCTAATTTTTCCTAGACGTGCACTTTTTTCATAAAATTTTATAAATTGACCTTCTTTCTTTATCGTTTCTTTATATTCAATTCTATTGTCATATTTTTCCCTTTTGATAAAATTAATAATTTATAATTTATTGTTTACATGATAATAATCATTAATTTTACTATAATTTTAAAATCTATACAATGTTAGGAGTGGTAATCGAACTGTACACAGGTTTTTCATAGGCTATTAACAATTTTTCTGATATAAACTCATATATAAACTATCAACTTCAATCAATATATTAATATAATTATCTGTTGATTGTCATTTGATTTTTTTTAGTAGGGTGAATATTACTATATCTTATGATTTCCTTACTGAAACAAATCAGATGACAATCAACTGATTATATGCTAATTATAAGCTGATAATAAATATATCCGCAGCGACAAAACATTTATTGTCAACGTTCACGGCAAAGACACGACGGTTTCCATCGATAGGCTAAAACCTACCTATACCTTGGACGAAGGCGGCTTAAATCACTAACCGCTTTCGACGACACCAACACCGCCACTTCCGTTTGACACGCCTACCAAGCAAACACCGACACCACGAACATCCTAGAGGCAGACGAGCCAACAAGCACCCAGCCAGAACGAGAGGGCGCCACACTAGTCAACATCTCGACGGTCAGGGAGGTAAGTGCGCTTCGCGGACCGCTACCAAGCGGGATTTTCATGATGTTATATATTCAAAAAAACATATCTGTATTTTAACACAAGTTTATCCTGATTTCATTTTTGGCAAGGGAGTACTGTGGCTAAAATCATACGCTCACAGATAGTCACTAGCAACAACTCTGTAACTGAATAAAGACAAAGTCCATATCACAAGTTCGATCTTCAACGTTCATTTATTTTCTCACGCAGCTCGCACTCTGTACACCTTCGCAACTCCCAAAGATATGAGAAAGACACAACCAGTCATCAGAAATAGTATATAATACTAATTGTAAGTGTATAATAATAAATAGTCAAAAATGGAGGTATCGATATAATACGCGATGCACAGTCTTGAAGAATAAGAAAATAATAGTAAATATAACAAGTATAGGGATAAAGACGGATAAGCGTTTTGAAAAACGATAGAGACCAAGGATAAAGATTAAAGTCCCAAAGACACAAGGTAAGGTAGATAAAGTTAATACTTAGATAAAATTCAATTTGGAAAAAGACAATCAAAACGGTGATTTAGATAAAGATTAATTTATAAAAAGACAGATGTAGAACTGGATAGAAGACAAAAGAGCAAAAAAAATGTAAGGATCGCAATCGAGATTAAGTTATATAGAAGCTGTAATAAGCATAGACGTGGATGAAAAGTTAAAGGAAGACATATAGAAAGAGATCGATGACAGCGGTGATATCTGAAAAAAATAGATAAGGAAAGAAATCGGGATTGATATAAAGATAAATACGTTAATAAATAAATAAATAAATAATAAATAATTACATAATAAACTCGCAGATAATGTCAGAAATTAATAAAATATAATAATAATGATTATGATAATAGTAATAACAATAAATACAGATAGAGGTAGAAGAGAAAATAAATAAGCTGTGGATAGAAAAAGAAATTAGGATAAAGAAAGTTACATAGAATATAAATTTGTAGATTAGCGCATAGAGATAAGAATTGAAATCAAATGTTAAAGAAAACGATGAAGATAGAGGTAAAGTTGGATATACGAATAGAGATGGAGAAAGTAACAGACGGCACGGTGTAGTTAATAAATGTCTTAAATTAAAATAAAACGCAATAGGGAACGATACAGATCGGAAATTAGGAATACAGATAAAAAAAACCGCTGCCAATTCATTGGCACGTAGCTTCCTTCAACTTAATTTATAGTTCCAATAAGTAATATATTGTTATAATATACAGTATGTTAATGCTTTTTTAAATTTTTTATAAAAGGCAGCAAAATTACGCGTAAGGTTTGATTTAATACCAATTATCCATATATAAAAACAGTAAACATTTTTCTTGTACTATAAGACATTAAGGGTCGCGGCAGCGCCCCGATGGCAAGTATAAGTTTTATACATTGTGCCGTCGAGAGCGCGCCGCGACCTATTATATTTTAAATTTGATAAATAACCTATTTACGTTTTACGAATTCTGTAAATATTTTATTTGTTCTCCTGTTGATGTTTATGTATGAGTATATAATTTCAAAGATTTTCATAAGATCTTCCTAATTACCATATAATTTTGTTAAGAAAATTGCTCGTTTGTAAAATAATGAAGTTTGAAAATTAAGTTTGCGAAAAAAATTAATTTTTCGCCGCTCCGGTTCTCTTTTTTTTCTTTCAGTCAATTATATAGATATACATACGATTCTTTAATTATTACAAAGGCTACTTGATAGATATTACAAATATAATAGAATTTAAATCATATGTCCTGTTGACTCATCTGTTGTATTATAGACGTAAAGAAGCTTGATTGCTGTACACCCAACGGTAATAATTTTGAATAAAAAAAACGGCCGTGCCATGTCTTATCAGGTTAAATTAATTGATCAGCTAATGCGATAATCATTAAGGGCAAGCCCAGCTGAGCTGATCAAGCAGCAGATCAGTCAATATTCCAGTCAAAATTCAGCAGATATAGATAGCGAAGTCTTACTTATATACTAATTCAGACGCTAGCTACCTTTCTGTGTTTTTTTTTTAATTGTCCCCTGGATATTTCAACTCGATTTGGTTCTATTTATAGCGCTTATTGAAAATAACTTGGTTTTCCTCCTAGCAAATACTTTCTATGTTTGTTATTAACAATAATAACGGAAAATTCATGGTTTTTCAAAAACTACTGCACCTACAGAAAAATCATCGTGATTGAAAGTTGCTTGAAATATTGAAATGCATAAATTATCATCTGACGTATTTTCGCGTAGAAGCAGTTTTTGCAAATATGTAACTCCTAGCATCATGTCCTTAAAATTTTTTAACTGGATATTGTTGTAATTGAGCAACTTATTACAAATAATTTGGTTTTCCATCTGTCAAATACTTTTTTTGTTTATTATTAACAATAATAATGGTCAAAATGTGGTTTTTCAACAGTAACTTAAAAAATACTGCTCATTACGAAAAAAGTTATTAAAACTTGTTAAAGACAAAGTGCATAAAGTATTATCTAAAGCATTTTAGTGCAGGTGTAGTAGATTTTGCAAAAATCAAACCTAAACTTTTAACTATGCTATGTTGTAATTCAAATTGAATTTTTCTTTAAACATTTCTTTATAAGTTTATTTGAAACTCATTAAAAGGTCATGAAATCAATTCAAAAAAACACTTTTTACAAGGTAAAATGTTGGCAACTATAAGTTTTGTACCTCTCCTCACCATTCTGTATCTTAGTATTATAATCATGATTTCTCCTCTAAAAAGTTATGCAATCCTTAAAGAAATTGTTTAATGTTTATAGCTTACAAAAGTTTTTTTTGTATTTTTATCAATTTACGCTAATTAATGTAGTGAATTCAGTTTTTAAAATGTCAAGTGTTAAAAATCAACACACTGACAAAAATCATTACTTACAAGAAGAACAATCAATCTCACTATAACTTCAAGGTAAAAATCTGCTTTGTGTTCTATGATTCTATCACATCTAATCTGAATGTGCTAAAACTAATCCAAATCATCTTGTGCAAAAAAAATGAGCAAAATCATAAATAAAAAAATCAATAAAATTCCTCCTAAGTATATAGAAGAATCATTTAAACATAAAGCGGGTTTTTATCTTATATAAAAAATAAGAAGGTTGTACTTTTCAAAATTATTCTTTTAATGCTTACTTGCCGTCTTGTCCCTATATAAAAAAGTCATGACCGGATGAAGTGAAGCCAAGAATGCGTCAATATGATTGGCTCATGTAGTGCGCATGCGTCAAAAGTATCGTTAGAATTTTTTGATTTGTTTTTAATTTCTAAAATTGATTCTAATATTAAAAATGTAATATAATACTATAATACATATCAAATTATAATTTGTGTATTTATAATATTCTAGAGATATTCTACTCTCGAGACTATTCTATTCTCGAGACATAACCTTAAAATTTTAAAAGGAAGTTGGCGACGAAACCGCGGCAATTTTGAAATTTATATGAGCGCGAAATGAATCATATATTGTAAAGTTTGATATATTTCCGTCATAGAAAAAAAATATCAATCAAGTATTTATATTCCATTTAATAAGTTAATGAAATTATAGTCTACTACATAGTCTACGATGTGTATAGTGTAAATCATATGCATACTTACTAAAAACAACTTATTGACACTGTACAAACTCTACACAAAAATAACCCTACACGCAACACAAAATAATTATACATAAGAAATAACTGCACGGAAAATTCTATACAGATATTTACTGCACGGAAATTCCCTACACACATTTTCGGTAATTTTACTACACCGCGAAACTCTACACAATCATATAACCTATTGTTATACATTGTTGATGATTTTGCTCATTTTTTTGCACAAGATGATTTAGATTAGTTTTAGCACATTCAGATTAGATGTGATAGAATCATAGAACACAAAGCAGATTTTCACCTTGAAGTTATAGTGAGATTGATTGTTCTTCTTGTAAGTAATGATTTTTGTCAGTGTGTTGATTTTTAACACTTGACATTTTAAAAACTGAATTCACTACATTAATTAGCGTATATTGATAAAAATACAGAAAAACTTTTGTAAACTACAAACATTAGACAATTTCTTTTAGGATTGCATAACTTTTTAGAGGAGAAATCATGATTATAATACTAAGATACAAAATGATAAGGATAGGTACAAAACTTATATTTGCCAACATTTTACCTTGTAAAAGGTGTTTTTTTAAATATGGAACACTAAAACGTGATGATTCTGTCTTGGCACAATGCTTTCTAGACGACTAAAATTATTTTATTAGAAATTTTATAGAAAGTCTACCTTTTCCCAATGTAAATTTAAAGAAGTTTGCTAAGTTTTATAAGGCCACTATTGTCAAAATTAGAAAAATTATTTTTTCTCGAAGAATCATAAAACATAAATGCATGTCAAATTTTATTACTATTTACCACGTGGTTCCAGAAATACGACGGTATACACACACACAGCCATCCGCACGGACATTTTCTAAAAACACACGATTCGAACTCCAAACACCTTAAAATACGTTTCTATGAAGTTTTAGCGAAACTGAAAATTTTACTATTACAAAGCCTCCCCTAGGAGGAAGCAATAAAGTAAGATTCTAAAGCTCGGATTTTGATTTAAATTGATCAAATATAAAATGTAAGAACATGGTGAATTCTATGTGTGTAATTTATATTAAATTAAAAATAAGATATAGATTTATCAAAGATAAAGCATTCTTGTTAATTATTTTTACAGTTATTTATAAATTAAAAATTTAATTTTGGGGGTTGGTGAGCGGAGCGAACAGGGGGAGCCCCACTAGTGTGTGTGTGTGTGTATATATATATATATATATATATATATATATATATATATATATATATATATATATATATATATATATATATATATATATATATATATATATATATATATATATATATATATATATATATATATATATATATATATTATATATATATATATATATATATATATATATATATATATATATATATATATATATATATATATATATATATATATATATACACATATATATATGTATAATAAATATTGATTTAAAATTTATGATTAGGAACAAAAGATTCTATAGAAATATTAGGATTTACTGATTTACGCGAACAGTGGTGTCAGATCAAAGAAATGATTGTATTATTGCAAGGTTATGATCACTTGCTTTGGTATAACTTTCAAAGCTTCCGAATATATCTAACAGGTGTGCTACTTTTGCCTTCACTTGCGAATACTTCAAATGGGATCAATTACCATATTATGGCGCGTTTTTCAAAGTTACAACTATGTCAGATTAGAACGTTACGTGATTATGACTTACCTTTAATTGACGAAACTATTGAGATTTTCAATTACTCTAATGATTGCAAAACTACTCAATTAGCACCTCCGTATGATTCAAACATTATTCACTCACTGAAGGGGATGTCGGAGCAAAAGCTTTGCAAATCCTCTACGGAGTATTTTGTATTTCCAAACTTCTAGAAAAACAGAAAGTCCGATCGAATTTTTCTTTCGGTAGAACGATTCATTAAACTTAACACTACGGTGCTACAGACTTGGTTTTCATTTGCAAGCTTTATTTAAAAAGTTGTATGTAAAATTAGATTTTAAGGTTGGCGCTGCAATAGCATGAGTACGACGAAGAACGCGTAAACATCTGTTCGTATTTCCATGATTTTAGAAAATCAAAAAGTCCGATCGAATTTTTCTTTCGGTAGAACGATTTATTAAACTTAACACTACGGCGCTACAGACTCGGTTTTTCATTTGCAAACTTTATTAAAAAAGGTTATGTAATAGAAAAACAGCAATACATTCTAATGAAAAAGATTAATTTTTGTGGATGGCCCCGGAGGATCAGAAAATAAGTTATTTACACAATATATTAATTTCATATCTGAATTATCATCAAATTTCAGTTATATCTGTAACTTGGACTGGTATAGCCGCAAATTTGGTACGTAAGTCCTAATTTAAATTATGGAAAATTTTTAAAAACAATAAAAGTATTAAAATATGCGTTTGATGCTATTGATAAATTATTTAAAGATTTGCATAATTTAGTAGAACCATTTGGAGGAATAGTACTCGTATTATCAGGAGATTTTTGTCATATATTACCTGTTGTACGACGTTCAAGTCGAGTTCAAATTCTAGAATCATGTGTCAAAAAAAGTTCAACATGGAATAAATTTAAAATTATGAAATTAATTGATAATATTAGAGTTACAAATAATGATCAATTGTTTAAATCTTGGTTATTAAACGAAGGCAAACAATAAATTGCACACTTAAATTTGAAAAAGAAAAGCACGTAACTTTAATATCCAATGATTTGTTATCTAGAGGAAATTTAATATATGAAAGTTTCAGAAATAAGATTTATCCAAATGAGAAAACATTATATCAAAAAGTAATATTAGCACCAAATAATATTGATGTTTTAGAAATTAACGACAAAATATAAGATCAATTGGAAGGACAAAGTCATACATATTTAAGTATTGATTCAGTAAACACAAAAAAAATAAAGATATGTTTAATTCATACTCTCTGCCTAGTGCGCATGCGCAGTAACGTCGATAAACGTGTTTTTTTGATTTTATTTTTTTCTGAAGTCCCTATAGGATAAAAATTTTTTTAAAAATTCACATTGGTGTATTTTTATGTCATGAATAACTGCAATTTTTTTGGGATTACATAACCTCAAATATCGGATCTAAAAAAATTATTAAAGTTTTCAATCGATATTTTGACCCCCTTGTTTTTGAGGTGCAACTTTTTAAGTAGACTTTTTTTGTGTACTTTTTCCCGTTCTTTACGATGGCACTAACGTTTTTTCCTTAAAAATGGTGGCACAACTCGATTTGAGCCAAAAACTGATTTTTTTGCCATTTTTTCACGTTTTTAGCTGGTTATGTTACAATTTAGTTACTAAAGTGACTCCTTTTGAGTAGTTTTGCATATCTTCCCATGAAAACATAATCAAATGAAATATTTTGTTCGCTCCAAGCCGTATTTTTTATATTATCTTACGTTTTCAATGATGGTCTTATCAGAATTTGAGGTAATAAAGGGTTTCTCTCTATATATAAAAAGAATATCGCCGCTGTCAGTGTCTGCTTTTCTCTTTAACCTAAAAATGCCCTCATTTGAGTGATTTAACGCCGAAAAAGGCCATTTTTGGTACCATGTAACCCAAAACTAACCTAAAAATGTCATAATGCAAGGGTTTTCACGCAAAAAAGCCTGTTTTTAGCTAAACATAGCCTTGAAATCGATCGTTTGAGGGTACTTTTGGCGTCTTGTGGTCTTAAAAAGGCCATATTTGGCTTATCTGCCTCTACTTAATTGATTATTCAAAATCTATTGACAGTAATAATTATCAGGTAAAAAGGAATTGAAGTTAAGTATGTTCAATTCGTACAAAGTATAATTTATTATCTTCATAGGCTATTTAAAATAAATTATGGAACGTATACAAGTAGCTTTTTAAAAATAACGAATGTTCACAATAGAAAAAATGATTCACTCATCATTGTCACTATCTTCATCAATACACACTTCAATTTGATCATTAAGAAACATTTTAGACAGAATTTCAGCTGGTCGTATGATTTTTGATAAATATCTTCCATGTGAAAGATAATAGATTATGGCAGCAATATGCGCACAACATCCTATAGTACGGTTACCGTTAGCACAATCACAACAGTGTCTTAAGATGCTAGAATAACCAATACCATTTGGTTTATACTCAACGAAACATTTGTATTGTTTTCTGTTAATATGCCTGGATTGAACTTCAAGTTTGAGAATATTGTTAGTCTCTTTTGAATATCCAATCTTCAAATTATTATCTGCGTCAAGCATTTCCGATAAGTAAGATATTGTCTGTTTAAGCTGATATGTTCCTGTAAACAGAATTTTCAAATCTTTTATTGTTAATTCAGGAAAGTCTGGTAAATCATCCGAAGTTATTATTTTAAATGGTAGTTTCCGACGACTCCATCTTTTGTCTGCTACTAAAACTGCTAATGTATTTTCAACATTTTTTCTAGATTGCATAGCACTAAATATTTCATCTTGCATGTCTTCATCAGAATCTAGGCGTTTGCCAAACAAGTTATTTAAGTAGCAAGAAATTTTACAATAAGATCCAGTATTTTTCACCATTTTATTATCAAGTTTGTGATCTAATAACCTATATTTTTTCTTTTGAACTCCGTGCACTGCTTCAACAACCCATCGCAGTTTTGTCGTGAATATTGTTTCATTTGATTCTTGCGTAGAAAGTTGAGATTTTGAACCTTTGAGTGCAGGCATCACAACAATATAACCCATATTTTCTAATTTTTGTTTAATGTCCCTGAAACCTCTATCCAGTATAAAAATGTCCCCTTGGCGAAGAAGTTTCTGTAAAATATTCTGCTTCTCTTCCAATATTTCAATCAGTATTGTAGCATCATTTTTATTTGCAAGATATGGACCTAACTGGTCAACAACATAACCATTAGTAGTACATATAGTAAATGGTTTAGTCAGAGGAACTTTTTTTTGGCCTGAATAAGATTTTCTTTGGTACTCGTTATTAGAGCTTTTTTCATGCCTTATATAAGTACCATCAGCAATCAAAATAAGTTGTTTACCAGGATGTAATTTCTTTGCCATATTAGAAGTTTGATTTTCAATCAATTCATTTCTGTCTACATTTTCTAATCCAAAGTGTTTTGGTAGTAAATCTTTTTCGAAAGATAATAATACTGATTGACAAAAACGAGATACTTGTTGTTCGCTTTCAATGTCAAATATTGTAGAGATGAGCGAGTTAGAATTCCCAGCGCGCATTTTGAATAAAAATACGACAATGGCTTGTGTCGCTGTCCTTACACAGGAATTCTTCAGAGAAGTGAGTTGATCTTTAAGATAATTAATATTTTCCCACGTTAATCCCGTAAAAACTTTCAATTTTTTTTCAGGCATGGAAAATTCAGCTACTGTATCTAATAAAGTTTCGTCTGCTTTCATTGATAATTGACTCAAAAATTGTAGTAATTCATCAATATATACCGTACTTGTAGTGGAAAAAATATTAATTTTATTTAGTTCATCTTCATAAAATCTTTTTTTAATTAAATGTGTGCAACAGCATCTATTGCCATGTGGAATAAAAACATTCATTTTACTATAAACTTGAATTCGGGCCTCTAAAGGAACTAATATATTATTAGTCTGTTTTTGGTACCCACAAACAAAGCAATATTTATGTGCCGCAATCGTCCTTTGAATAAGTAATTCCGTGGTTGCTCGTACTTTTTGTTCCTTTATTGTGTATACAGATGATTGTGTACTTTCCTGAGATGATGAAGTGACAGTTAGCTGAGAAAATGATTCAGAAACATTTGAATCTTGAGACGAAGCAGTTGCTGGAACATTAACCTTTTTAGGTTTAGAGCTTGATATGTATTTGGCTAATCGCTTTCTACATGAATCACAAATTACATCATGGATGTAAATATCTTTATTTGATAATTGTTTAGCATATTCGATTTCAACTTCAGATTCGATTTCCTTTTCTCGACCAATTGATTTTCTAATATAAATATTACACATGGCACATCTTCGATCATCGCGTTTCCTGATGTTATCTGACTCTTCATTACTATTAGATGCCATATTTATTTAACCATTAGACAAGAAGATCACTTCTGAAATAATAAAATATAAATATTTTACAATACATTTAAAAATGCTGTTAGTTAGTTTTTAAAAATCTAAAAAAATTGTTTGCCTTTTTTTAAATTAAAAACTAGAATGAATAATAAATATTACAAAAATATTATAATCTAAGTTCTTGTATAATCCAGTTTTCTCAGTAGCTTTACATGAAAAGTAAAAAAATAATATTGCCTAGTAAAAGTGAAATAAGTTGTATTTCATTTATAAGTTTTTTAAGCAAATAATTTTTTTTTGTCATAAAAACTGTATTGAAGTGCTTGCACCTAGTGATTTTATAAAATCAACAAACCTTTGAAATTATTATATTCAATTTGTTTTTTTGTAAAAATATGTTCTTGTATCTAGACATGAATAATAGTGTATTTTAAAATAAATAAATAATGTTGTTTTTAATGATGTTTCATATACGTATGTGTTTAAAGCATAGGTTAGCTTGTGTTTACTTTATTCATTTTACATTTTTTTAACTTAAAAGTTAATTGACAATTAATAAGTTCGCATCCTATTAGTTCTATTTTTCATTTTTATTATTTCTCATGTATTGTTTTTATGTAAAACCAAATATTTTTTCTCATCTCATAATAATTAACTATAGTAAAAATCACATCATATATAGTCATATGCAGATATTTATGTGCATTTTTTATTAATTTGACAGTATTTTATACATAAACAAATTAATTATTGTTCAAGACTTTCTATATTTTATCCTTCCCCTTACGTAGTCTTCTCCCGTACCCGTATTCACTAACCCGCGCCCGGGCACCCAAATGGCTGCGGTTTTTTCGCCGTTTGACACCCAAAAGGGTGGGTCTAGGTTCTTGTATTGTTCGCTGATCAATAGGACATCCACTTTCTGCTTCCTCACGTGTTGGGTTAGCAGATCATGTGCGAGCCTACTTCTGTGCAGGTTTCCATGGAGTATCCTCGCCATTATCTTTGGATCTTGCTTGCGTTTAGGGCCGTCCGGAAGACTACGCACGCTCCGGTGCCGGGAGTGTGCATCGTCCTATCCTCAGGCGTCTTGTCGTCTTTGCAAAGAAAAAACTTTATCTGTTGGGTCGGCACATTGCATGCCCCCGCTCTATGTCCACCCGCACCACACTTCCAACAGCTAGTGCTCCTGTCAGGGTCTTTGCATTTGGCTTTCACGTGCCCGTAGCCAAGGCAACGGTAGCATCGCGTGACGCTCGCTCGCACCCGCACTCGGCAGTTTACCCAGCCGATGCGAATCTTTCCCTTTTTGAGCAGTGCGACGGCCTTGGTCTGGTCCAATTCGACCACCGCCATCCTCTGCTCTCTCGTGTTTGTATCAAACAGATGGACTTTGGCATCTTCTTTGCCGCAGCCTGTTGCGGCTGTGATAGCACTGTTCACCTCTTCCTTCGTCGTAAGTCCATCGATGTCTCTGATCTCTAGTATTGTCTTGGAGATCTTGCCCTTAATTGTGCCTGCTTGTCCGATTGCCTCTTGGATGGCCTTTTGAAATAACTTCATTTCGTCATTGCTTTTGCCCACCCCGACCAGAACGCCGCCTTCTCTTATTTTGCGAACAAACTTAACCACCGTGTTTAGCTCTTTCGGCTTTACCTGTGCCTTCATCTGAGACAAAATGTCAGCATAGGTCTTGCCACACTCTGGCTTTATCAGAATGGCGTCCGTCCTCTGACGTGAAGCCTTCTCTTCTCTCTTCTTTGGTTGGATCTTCTCTGGCTTTACATTCTGTTTATTTTTAGCCTTCCTGCCAGCAGCTACTTCCCATTGTGTCTGACCAAGAGAAGTCTGGCCGTTCCCCTCGCTGTCCCTACTTGTCGAGGGAGCACTTACACCCTTCTTGTCTTTTTTGGCGGGGGTACCGTCGCCTCCGACAGATGATGCCCGTACCCTCTTCTTCGATTTTACCGTGTTTTTTGAGGCTTTGCATTGTCCTCACTAGATTGTTTGGGGGACTACCTCTTCGCGACATCTTCCATCTGGTCAAGAAGCGTGAAAGCTTCGATCATCATGGATCCTATTAAGGGTAAGCCTTCTTTGATCTTAACATTCACGCCCTTTTGCTTTTCCAGGGTTTTGGTCATTTCCCTGTCCGTTTCTCGCACATCCCGTAGCTTGTATCGCAGGCTGGCGTGGGCTTGTAGCCAATCCCTTATGGTCTGGCTCTCTTCTCCTACCGGTGCGTTCTTGTCATACCGGTATGCTGCAGCACTCATGGCGCTGCCTATACTGGTACTGCTGCTTCATTTGTGGATTGGATATCCACCGTCTTGTGTTGTTGGTACCCTTAAGGTTTCAACTTCCAGGTACTCCTGTGCGTTTTCCCCGAGTTAGTTTGTGGTTCCCATATTATAAGCATTTTTCTTCATTCTGGCATGTGTCCGATCCCCTAGATCCCCCCGTCTATGGGGGCAGCTGACATGGCCCCAACACATGACAGTAGGCGGTGCTAGACTGGGTACATCATGTCAGGGTATAGCACGCGCTATCGCACTAGCCCACCTCCACTCTCTCGAGCCTCCTACCCCGAACACAGGTGCTCGGCTCTCTAGAGAGTATCCGGCGGATGTCACACAATAACACGCACTCGCTGGAGCCGGTTGACCGAAAATAGCTAGGTAACCGGCCTCCCGTCTTGCTGTCAGCGGGAGCCAAAGATGGTTCGGGTCACTTCGGCACGCAACCGTAGGTCTTAGAAAGACCGTTAGATCGCCTCTCCATCTAGGATCTCCTTTTGGCGAGCACTCCCCTATCCGCCACCCGGAAGACGCGCCACATACGGGGTGTCAGGCTTCATCGCGTGGGATTATTACAACTATTAAATTTATATTTAACTCTAATTATATTTTAATAGATTAACAGTTAAATTTAGTTTAATAAAAATTTAGGTAATTATATTTATTTACTCATTGTTATATCGAAAGAATGACAGTTTCAACCCTATCAAACCTAAAGTGTATTATAAATAATCTAATAAACTCGGATTAAAATCTAATTTTTTCTCGGACTATATTCTCACATACACAGACACATACACAAACACGGACGCACACGCACGCATGCACACAGAGACGAAATCAAAAATAAAATTTTCACTTCCAGTAGACGATGTCCAGGTGTCAAAATCACCTTCCGAATGACGAGACATGGTCTATGATACAACGCACTGAGTATACAACGATTTTCCAAAATAAAATTTCACTTGCAGTAGATCATGTCCAGGTGTCAAAATCACCTCCCGGATGACGAGAAATGGTCTAGGATACAACGCACTAAGTATGCAACAAATATACAAAAAAAAATGTTTACTTCCAGTAGATGATGTCTAGGTGTCAGGATGATCCTGAAGTTAATCCATTATAAATGTAGTATACATGATATATGATGCTACCTTCCAAGTTATACAAAGTTTAACCACAAAAAAACCTCGTTTATACTCATAAATATATTATCAGCGTCAGAATTCCAAGAAGACTAAAATTCCAAGAAGTCCAGAAAAACCCGGAAAGTGCAAAATTTAATCTTTACATTAAATTATCACAATATTGGCGCACAAAAAAAAGAATAAAACGGTAGAAATGTTCTTAGATGTTAGGACTAATGTGACAGTTAAAAAAATTTTTATTAGAATTGGAGGGATTTAAATAAATTGAACTGGAAATGACGTTTTGGACATAAATTTAAGCAAATTATGTACATATATATCAAAAATCAGCAGCGGGCGCTTTTCAATTTTTTTGGCCGCTAGTCTGAAAAAGTTACTTTAGTCCCGCTTCATAGGCCAGAAAAACGCGAAAATCGTGCTTGTATTACAAAAAAACTCTTTTGTAATGCATGCACGATTTTCGCGTTTTTCGTTCCTATTAAGCGGGCATAACTTATATTAACTTAACCTGCTGGTCACTTTTTTTGCAAATTGACGAAATTTTGCTGTAAACTGCAAATTTTGAGTCTGCAAGGATTTTCAAAATTTTGAAAATTCTTGAAATTTTAAGGATTTAAATAAATATTAATACTTGTGGTAATTAATGAAAATGTTAATAAACAATAATACTATTATTTCTAAATTTTTATGGCTGTGTAGTGGCCGTGTAAAAAAATAGCCAATTGATTTTCGCTTTGTAGCCATGAAAAACGTAAATATCCATACGTGCGTCACAAAAACTATGGTGTGCACCAAGTGCCAAGCGGGCTTTTTGACCTCGTGTGGATATTGCAGTACTAAAAAAGCCTACTTTACGCTCTTGGTATACAATAGGAGTGTGCGAGTCAAAAGTCAAGCTTTACATTTGTTTACGACATTATGGTGCAAATAAATAAACCAAAGTCATAATAATATATTATAAGTGTTTAGATTTTAAGTTGACATATGGATTGAAAAGATTCAATAGATTACAAAAGCAAAAAAATGTTGATAGCTTAAAAAATCAGTCCAAATAACGAATCAAGTTATTTTTTAGGCAAAAGCTCGAAAAAAACTCGAAAAAGTACTCGAAGCTTTCAGTAACATATCACCGTTACGAAACAGTGAAAACCCATAGCATTCGTTAGATATGTGTAAAAACTCGACAATCCTGGTATTTAAGTAGATTTTTAACATCCCAGATTTATTTTGCAATCAAAACAAAAAAGTTCGAGTTCGACTTGCACATCCCTAGTATACAATATACTATTAGGTTTTTGTTAATAGAAGGGTGAATTTTCTCATCTTCATTGACTTTTTTCATGTGTAACGGAGCTCTTTTTTGGGAGTAAAACTCGGCAATCTTGACCGGATCACAATCCTTCGGTGTGACGGAAAACCCTCGAGTATCTTGAGCAGCGTACGCACGCGAACGAGAAGGCTGTTACTAGGTGCCACTGCACCGAGTCGCAAAGCTGTAGTCGCTGCTGCTGATGACGTAATACAGATAAAAGGGTTCAGCTCTACTTAGTCGCAGTAGCCATTCTCGGTAGGCGTGCACCACACGCTCTGTGCTGGTGGTGTTGATGGCTCACTCGCAGAAGCCGACGTCCTCTCGTTCGGTCGCTGATCGACAGGCCGGGCCGTCCTTCCCTATGGTAGCAGAAGTTGGCCGGGACGTCTTCTTCTCGATATCACACACCCTCACTCTCTCGCAAGCTATCGGTTGTCACTTGATGTAGTCAGTCTCCCACACGATAGCTGACGTGTTCGCAACTATGGCCGGAAGCTATCTATCCGTCCATCGGACCGCGACTTATACGCAAAGCCCCGAATCTCGTCTCGCGCTTGCGCAACGTCGCGTTTCAACGATGCGCGAATCTATCCGATTTCGCACCTCGTTAAACATGTATTTTAGTTGTATTATTTAAATTGATTTCAAAATGATTGCGAGCTTTTTTAATATCATGAACTACTTGTCATCAGTTGTAAAAGGCATTTTGAAATAATACTGTTCTCGACAATTTTTTACATTATACTTCCATGACAATCCTCCATGGTATCTATGTAAGAATTCACAAAAAAGTCTTTATATTTGCACTGTAAACTAGAATACTTGTAACTCACTTGTCAAATCTTGTACTTGATAGCAATAAACAAGGAGAAATTTGATGTCTTACCCACAGTCCTTTTGCCTATAACATACACAAAACACAAAGAATCAATTCTTATAAATTTACAATCATAAGACATTATATAATCAGAAATTACTGTTATCTGACAATTAAAACTTAGTGAACGCTATACAAACAAGGCACAGCATTAAAAATGTAATGGTAGTAGCAGGTATTTAATCTGCAATATTTATATTAAGTCAAGTTTATTGATACTGACTATAAAATTTGATCAGCTGACCAGGTAGCGCAGCTGATCTCGTAGATAGAACCGACGGAACAGTTGGAACATGGAATATGGACCATCTGAAATATCTGTGCTACTACTGCCAAAAAATTAATTTATTCATAACTTGATATTTATAACAATTTATGCAATTCTAACTATATTTATGGAACCGGCAATTAAATTGAAAACGATTCGCGGTGGTTTCAATATATTTAGTAATAATTGTCACGTCCAAATAGTATTTTTTTACAATTTCCGCGGCCAAACGTTTTTGATTTTTCATACAGTCATATTATATTATATATATTATTTAATGATCCTAATACATTAATTAGCATAACATATTATTATTGATATAATTATTATAATAATAATAATAATTATTATTATTGTTGTTGTCATTATTATCATCCTCGTAGCGCTACGCAGACCCAGGGAGCACCACAGCCTCCACTTGGAATTATTTCGCATAGAACAAATCCCGTAGCGCTACACATGCCCTCGTAGCGCTTCCTCTCGCTACACATGCCCCTTTTTCGCCCCCCCCCCCCTGCTCTATGCAGTGCTACATATACCATCGTAGTGCTTCTACTCTATACGTAGCGCTAGGGGGTGTACTTGTTTTTCCGAACGATAGTACCCGCATCCGGGTATTATCGTACGGCTGCCCGCTACATCTCGCTACGCGGATACTTATTTATTATTATTATTATTATTATTAATGTTTCACTTACTTCTAGAGCCTCTGGGTCTTTAAAATTTTTTTCCAACACTTTCCAAACGATGAACTGATCGACTGTCGGCTCTTGTGATTCGTTCCACAGGTAAATACATTTCTGCATGTACGCAGATAGTGCCGTTTCCAATCTTTCGAGTGAGTTGATCTTTATTACGGGGATCAGGAAGTCACGACATGTCTGCATTATCTTTTCGGTATCTTTTTCATATTTCGATGAAGGCTCGTTATCATCTTCGTTATCATCCTGTTCCTCTTTCACCGCTCCCGCTGACTTTCCCCCCTTCTTCTTGCTCGCCGTTGTGCTGCCCGTCCCCTTTATCATTCTGATGCGCAACCTAAACAAATAAAGACAAATAAAATTAATCAATCATAATATTATAAGTAATGAAAATAGTTTTATAAATTTTAGCTAATTACCAGTGTTTGCGTAAAATTTTTAAAAACATTTCGTTGAAGCCACGGTCGGCTGTCAAATTTTTCTGATCGTACACCGTGGTAGAATCTGGGATCTTTAGCAGACAACATTGGAAATCTTGCAAACTTGTTCTTGTCTTCCGGTAGGCCGTGTATTCTAGTGTCCTCGTATACGGGAAGTCTTCCTCTTTTAAAAATTTGTTCAAGATGGGATTTATGTTCTCTGTCATTTCCAGTCCATTTACTTTTTCCTCGGATAGATAAAGTTGGCATTCCGATGGATCCCCCTGAGGGGAGGCACACATTTTTGTACCGCTACGTAGCTCTGAATATCGCGTCGTAGTTATGAATATCGCTACGAAGATGTGTGGTGCGACCGGGGGGAGGGGGAGGCGTACGTAGTGAAGCTCGTACATCTACCTCTGTATCGGTACACAGAAGGTATATCGCGCGAGCGATAGATGTACGGCATAGGCGATCAAAACAAATAATCGAGTAACTACGGTCGGCGCGGGATTTCACGATTAGAATATACATTGACGGCTGTCGCCGCTCGGGTTTGTTTACAGCTTTGCCACTACGAAGGTCATATCGCGCAAGGGGAGATGAACGTCGCACGACCAAAACAAAATAAACACGAGAAGAGTTCCGAGAAGCGGGCCCCGGCGCGTGCCGCCGGTGTGTTTGGGCGCGCGCGTGTGTGCGTGTGTGTGCGTGTGTGATATATTTTCTCAAAAAAACTTACGTTGTTATTAATATGTTCCACTGCGTGACTGGGCTAAGGAGGAACCACGGCATCCCCATGAAGCCGACCACGTCGTTGAAATTCTGTTCCATGCACCGCCAATCGCCCGTCCATCTGTCGAATCCAGCCATCGTTACCATCGCCTTCACAAACTCCTTGTTGCCGAAATTCAGAATCTCCGTTGTTCTGTCTTTGTTCACCTTCGCTCGGTGTTCCTCCACCTTTATGTAGCACGCTAGCCAGATGCGGTACAGGTGATGGGGCCTTGTTATTGTTAGATTTTCGTGTGTTAACAATACGGACTTTTGTCCTGGGTCGGGGGCTTGTTGGAGTGCCTCCTCCAATTCCGACACTCGCCTTCCACGTCGACGCCATGGGGTTGTAGTCACATAAGAAAATCAGTATCACTTCACTGTAACTGCTCTCCTTCGAGCTCCGCGGACTACTGAGCAGCAGCTTTCCGGGCGATCTAGCCTCTC
Source organism: Nasonia vitripennis (assembly GCF_009193385.2). Taxonomy (NCBI): domain Eukaryota; kingdom Metazoa; phylum Arthropoda; class Insecta; order Hymenoptera; family Pteromalidae; genus Nasonia; species Nasonia vitripennis. The sequence goes on from NW_022279588.1 coordinate 4,636,011, forward strand.
TCGACGCGCTCCCCTCTCTACTCGAGTCCGTGCTGGTCGACTCGTAGCGCGCCGCCGTGGCCGCCGCGGGCATCCGTCGGTAAAATAGACGCCTACTACTACTATCTCGGCGCTTTTCAATCCATTTATACCCGTCGTGAGATGCCGCTCTACGTAGCGCTACGGGGCACATTCGTAGCGGTACATTAGAGATTTTTTTCCTTCGCGTTTTTGTGGGGAGGAGACGACGACGACGACAACGACGACAACGACGACGACGACGAAGGCGTTGACGACTAGTGATATTTGGTCACTGTGGTCATGGACTACTGCCTCGAAATTGAACGAGTAATATGATTTTCTTGAAATGTGACATCTTGCTTGTAGCTCGCAATGCTCGTTGTCGAAGCGGAAATAAGTATGGTTCGATTCGTGTACTTTATCGTGGATTTTGCAGTACTTTGTATTCGACATTAATATGTGATACCTGTAAGCTTAGCGACTGTTTTTATTCGTTTTCTCTTTATCTCCGCGATTATAATCGTACAGTTTTACTGACATAATTTTAGCAATGTTGTTGGGCTGCGTCGACCACGAGAAGTACCCGTCGAGGGATTTTTTTTAAAAACGCGACATCCTTTCCGTTTACGTAGGGGGAAGCGTAGTAACAGTCCAAATCCATCGATATGTAATTTGTACCGGTTTTTACTGAACTCGCGTTATTTGATGGCCCTGCTTTAACCGCCTGCTTGTCGCCGCCGCCGCCCCCGCCCTTCACCTCTGATTTTCTCTTCAAATTGTCCGTGACATCGTTTTGTCGCCTTTTTATCTCTAATGTTATCCCGTCGGGGCCGGGATGCATCACTAACGTTCGCGGTGATAATGCTAATGAGAGCAGACTGAATCTAAATAATTCGTACTCCGTCAAATCCCCGTCAAACCTGGCGATGATAGAACATTCTCTTTGTGGCCGAAGTTTTCTATTTTCGTTCTCCCGGTCGCGATATTTCGTGCTACCCATTGTTCTAAAATTTTGATTTTTTGTGTACACGCCCCAGTCGATGAAACCGGGAAATTTATCGTCGTTAGTCGTTGTTTCTGAATTATTTTTGACTTTGTCGTCCATTTTTGTAATCTGGAAAACCTCCCTCTCCTCCCCTGATATTATATTTGAAAAGTCTACAGACGTCGTATTCCCCTTGTAGATGTATTCGTTGAAAGCTCGTTTGAAGGGTTCTATAAAGCATAACCTGAGCGTTTCCGTGGAGGAGAAAATCAACTCCATTCCCTCCATCGTCTTAAAGCGTATTATCAAGTGTTTGGAGTATTTTTGGTCGGTGCTGGAGTCAAGGATGAGCACTTGAACCCCTGCATCGTGCCTAGCATATTGTTTTTTGAATATTGGTATAGTGTGTTGGCTGAATAAAATCACACACTTAATAAATTTTACGAGGTGTTCGTCGTTGAAGCGCCAACGTGCGCTATCCTCATCAAATGTGTCTCTCATCTTATTTATCTCCAGATCGAAGTATAATGCACATTTTCCATGGATTATCTGAAAATAAAATTATTATTAATTCGTCGTATATAACGATGAATAATAATAATAATAATAATAATTATGCAGCTGAAAGCGATAGTAAGCAATTGTGGGGGGGTTATATTGGGTGTGGCGCGATACGAATCTCGCGCGAGAGGGGCGTGACGCTAGGCGTATTTATGGGGACGTAGTGTTCTCTCGTGTAGCTAGGGGGCGTACTTCCAATTTTGCGTACGATAATACCCGGATGCCGCCTCCGTTGCGCTACACGGATCCACGTACGCCTATGCGGACCTCCGTAAGACTATAGCTTCAACTTTTGTTTATTTATTTCTGATAAAACGCACCCCCACCTATGTACTACGACTAAATGTATGACTCATTTTTGGAAGCGACGCGTGTGTGACTGTAGTGTGTTGGCAGTATACGTGCGACATTGCGCTCGATTTTCATGTTGTATACAAATAAGAATTTCCGAGAGGACGGTGGCAGGGCACATTCCGCGTCCGATGACAAACGATTGTCCTTGAGATTTATTTATAGTCATTGCGAATCCTAATCTAAATGGAAATTCTTCGTACCATGGTAAATGGAACCTTTTTAATTGAAGGACCCAAATCAATTCGGGGTATTAAAATAATTTTACTTTTAGAGGTACCAGTAATAATTTCAGCTTTAACAGCATAAGATCGTAATTCTTGTATCATTAATCTAGTTCCATTACATAAACCACCATTAAAATTTAAATTTCTCAATAAAATTACAATCGCATCATCTTTTAATGTTAATTTATGAGGAGGAAGCCCATTGGGTGTTAATGAATGCACAAATCTATTGATATTGATTTGAGCCAAAAGTTTTGTAGTTTTTTGACCCAAAAATCAGTTTTTTCTACGTCAAAAATGCTCAAAAGCTTTTTTTTTAAGTTGGTGTATCGAACTTTGTTCATGTTAGATTGATTAAAACATTTACCATTAATTTTTTGGCTTTAGTCGAAACCAAGTGCGCAAGAAACTTTTGCAAGTAATTCCATTATTTAACAGTTTTTTGCATTATTTCATTAAGAAATTTATAAAAATTGCCAAAAATTTAAGTATCTTTCTCTTTTTTTATACGAAATATGGGTACAATATTTGAGAAAATATTGCAATGAAATAAAAAAGTTGAAAAAGTTGAAATATTTTGTAGAACCCTACCTTAAATTTATTTCATATTAAAGTTTATTTGACACATGATTCTAGAATTTGAGCTCGACTTTCACGTCGTACAACAAGTGATATTTGACGAAAATCTCCTGATAATACGACTACTACTCCTCCAAATGTTTCTACTGAATTATGCAAATCTTTAAATAATTTATCAATAGCATCAAACGCATATTTTTATACATTTATTGTTTTTAGAAATTTTCCATAATTTGAATTAGGACTTTCATTACTTGTTGATAATTCTGATAAACTTAATGGTAATTTAAATGTTGTATGAACTGTTTTACCTCCATGTAACAAATTTGCGGCTATACCAGTCCAAGCTACAGATATAACTGTAATTTGATGATAATTAAGATTTGAAATTAATATATTGTGTAAATAACTTTTTTTCTGATCCTCCGGGACCATCCACAAAAATTAATTTTTAATTTTTTTCATTAGAATGTATTGCTTTAATAACCTCGTTAAAAATATTACGTTGTCTCTTACTAAGTGAATGAATGATGTTCGAATCATATGAAGGTGCTAATGGAGTAGTTTCGCAATCATTAGAGTAATTGAAAATTTGAATAGCTTCGTCAATTAAAGGTAAATCATAATCACGTAACATTATTTCACGTGAAATTAAAATATTATTAATTTTCGTTAAACAAGTTTGTTCTGCAATTTTATCATTTAATTTAGGATCATAAAAATAAGTTTTAAGTTTATTGTATAGTTCTTTAGCATTGCAAGGTTGATGAAATATTAAAATAAAAGAATATAACTGAATTAATGCATTTGTGAATAGATCATTTATAGCTTCCTGTAAACATGTATCCCATTCCTTATCCGATGATATTAAATGTAAAGCTAATGCTGTTTCATAAAATAAAGAATCTACGATACCTTTTACAGTTCGTATATTCTCAAATGATGTGGCACCTTTTACATGTAATAACAACATACGTTAGTCAAATAATTCACGTTTTTTGGGATCAATAAAATACTGATTAACTACTGATTAACTGATCAACTAAATAATGATTGGGAATTTAAATATATAATAAATCTCGTGCTAAAGAATTAATTTTGTTTAATTCAAACCAAGCTGTTAATGTAGTATTCACATTACGATCTGTTTAATTCTGTTTCAGATCCTTGTTTAAAATATACAAATTGTTCATTTTCTAAATGGACCGCTAATCGATAAATTACGTAGGATTGATCTTATAATTTAAATTCTAATAATCCATACATTGCTTCGGTCGGACATACGTACCGCGTAGCTAAATATTGTTCTGTTTCATCGTAATTTAAAACATTAGTGATCTCATTTGAATTATTAGATGTAATATCAGACTCATTATTTAAATCATTCTCTTTTCTAAAACTTACTAAAGCGGAATCGGGACCTTTATATAAATATTTAAACAAATATTAATTGATTTTACAGTGCTGCATATCTCGACATTAATATGACAATTAAATTTTAGCAATAAATAAGGATTATATGACACTACAAATTGATTATTAGTAATTATTATTATTTGTAATTTATTCCAGAACGTAGCTACTTTAAGGTGAAAAACTCGAGCTACTAAATCAGGTCTATCTAATGTATTTTCATTCTCATTTGCATTTTATACAATTTTAATCCATTTAGGATTACAAGTCCTAGTAACAAATAAATCGGGTATTCTAAATGTTTGGACGACTGTCATTGCGTCTATATGATTTTGTTGCAAAGAATGCGGACTTCCAATAAATGTTGATGGTAAAATAACTATTTTTCCAATGTTGACATTAATTAATTGAGCTTTATATGTTACATAATCCATTAATCAACGATACGTTTCAGTTCTTAATTTAGCTTGCTAATTTCTAATATAAAATAATCTCGTTCCTTCAACTTTACACCATGAATCGACTATAAATTGTTGAGTTAGTTTACCGAAATTTAAACAAGGATTAAATTCATTTCGTACACTTAAAGGAAAGGAATAATAAAGCAACGCTGTAACTTGGGTTTTATTTTTAATTTCACTTTCATAATTAGGTTGCCATCCTCCTTGTCCGAAAGAAAAAATTAAAGGATATATCATAGGATCAATATGTTTATTTATAATTTGAATATTTCAGAATTTTCTCTTTCCTCACCTACAAAAACTACTGCAACTTCATTATATGATGGAAGTTCAAAGGTTTTATTATTAGAATAATTTTGTCGTGTAATAAGCATTTTAACTTCTCTAGGTATTTCATTGGCATTTCGAGCACGTTTTAATTCTTCTTCCTCAACTTCATGCATCATTGTGTATGCTTTAGCATAAGGATATATTTTACGTAAGATATTGTCAATTTCATTTAGTAATTTTATGTTGCATTTTACATCTGTTAATAACCGAATTTCATTTGCTATTTCATTGTCTATTGTATATAATTGTCCAAATTTTCTATTTTCATTTGTTACTTGGTTAAATGGATAAGCATTATGATAAGTATGACCACAAATGTGAAAAACTTATGTATATTTTGAAATCGATTTTTTACAGCTAAAAACCAATTATTTGCCATAAAACATTACTGATTTACGTTTTACATGAAAATGTTAAATGTAAAAGTTCTAAACATTTTCAAAATAATAACTTCGGTGCAACATGCCCCATCCAACCCAATTATTTTCAGCAATTTTCCTATATTATTAAAAGCTGAAAGTTATATTTTGGCCTTTATCTCATATATATATACACAATTAAACCACTTTTTTAATTAAATTATAAAAAATGCATAATTTAGGAAATACGTAATCGCCGAATACAATCCGCGTAACTTGGCCTCATATAACGACGTACGCTATATTAATTAAATCTTTTAAGCTGAATCAGTACAATTCACTTTCAAAATTCAAGTGTATATTTAATATATAATTAATATACTGAACTAGAAAAACCTAAACTCAATAAAGAAAATTGCTTAGATTGAAGAAAAGCTCTAAGTAGCTTACTACATCCCTCTAAACAATGCTAAATACCTAAACAATCAATTATCTAATATTCTAATTGAAATCCTACAAACGAAATATCATTCTTTTGTTTACTTCCTCTTGAAAACTGCGATAAAAGTGTTGTATTATTTATCAAAATTACAATAGAATAAAATTAAAATAAGATATATTTTAAGAATATCTACAAACAAAAATAAATAATTGATACAAATACAAATAAGTTACAAATTTTCCAGTAGTTTTAATGATAGTGTTGATGACCGCCAGAAGAATCCCAATCAAAACTTTGACAACAATATTGAAAAAAAAAACAGGATAACACTGTATAAGCACCGACAGGCATTGCGAGCGCGAAGCGCGAGCGTCAGCGGTTGTGCCTTATGCGCAAGACGCGAAGCGCGCAAGGCGGCAAGCCAACGCGGCCGTTAGGCCGCTCGTGGTGCGCTAGTTTAACTTATAAATTTAAAATGATCTTATAATTACATTCAATTGAAATTAAAAATTTCAATGTAATTGTTAAGTGGGTTTTTACTGCACTTTTAACAAATGATCCCTGGGAACGCAAACTAACTAGCCTCCTATACAGGAGATGCTAACGCAACCTGTTAGCTGTCACGGCTTTACTGTTTGCTTGGATCTGAATGTTAATGACGATGTTTAAATATATTTACCATATGTCACTTACTTTGTTCTGTTGACTGCTGGGGTTAGAAAAATTGACGTGATCCAAAACAATACCAAAATATTCGCAAATTGGAATGACTCGTTGAAAATCAGTTGCCCTTGGCTTTGGCAAAACAATTAGATGAGACGTCAAATTGATCAAAAACTCAATACAGTGGACCTTCTTTCTATGGCTTTATTTTTGTAACTTGAAAAACTTCCAATACACAGTGTTTGACGTATAACTTTGACTATAACTTTGAACAAAACTTAGATTGAAACTCTGCTATCGAACTCCAAACTAAACTCAATGCGGTACTCAAAAATAAAAGAAAAACGTGCTTCCTTGTTGAGCGTACACACTGGAATGAATTAACCTGGGGAGGCAAGCTTGAAGAAAGCGTCACAGCTTTCTCCCACACAGGGTCTTTACTTCTCCTCTCTCCGCACTTAAGCTTAGCCGCTCTCTCTCTCTCTCTCTCTCTCTCTCTCTCTCTCTCTCTCTCTCTCTCTCTCTCTCTCTCTCTCTCTCTCTCTCTCACTTACTCATTAGGCCTTATGGGCCTGTAATACAATTATCGGCTAAACTGCAGTGTTGGCTATGCACGCGCGCTTCAGCCGAAGGAGGAGAAATTTTTTTGGTTTTGTAATTTTTCGTGTATTCGTTAATCGTCGAAGTTTCTAGATTTTTCCGTTGGCTTTGTTTGATTCTATATAATAATTCTGAATATTCATCCAGAAACTTCGTCTCTCAACAGTTATTAACTCAAATTTATATATGAGTTTACAATTATATTTTGTAGTATAGACTAATAAATAGATAAATCGGCACATCTGGAGGATATATTCAGAAGCTTTAAAAGTTATACCAAAACAAGTGATCATAACCTCGCAATAATACAGTTATTTCTTTGATCTCACCCCACTGTTCGCGTAAATCAGTACATCCTAATATTTTTATAGATTTTTTTGTTCCTAATCATAAATTTTTAATCAATATTTATTATACATATATTAGTCTTCCAAAATGTGTGTGTGTGTGTGTGTGTGTGTGTGTGTGTGTGTATATATATATATATATATATATATATATATATAGTGTAACGGGGTTAGCCGTTAAAGCGAGATGAATGAAAAGCAGCTTGTTGCAGGCCTCTTGCAGGCTATGCGAAGCCTGGCCCTTAGCGCAGTTTGCTATACGTACTCGTCCTTGAACACGTGAGCCCGCGGAGGCGTTGTGAGTTTTATGCTACGCAGCTCGGTCGCGAGTAATTCATGTATATGAGAGACAAGCGCTGGGAAAGGTAAAGAGTCAGGAGCGAAATAACAAAGCGAGTTAAGTTTAGAGGTAGTTTTATGTAACGCAAAACAATGCACAAATACGGCGCGAGGCAAGAGAGAGAGAGAGACGAAGCTGAATCTAATGCAGAGAGAGAGAATAGCTATCAAGCACGTACTTACATCCACACTAGCGCAGGTTCGCTCGGATGCCTCGTGACTCATCGGAGTGGCGCAAAGCGGATCAGCGTGGCACTGGCTGGGCACCAGGGAATATGCCTCGTGGCCTTGAGTGTGTGGCTGGATGCAGCGGGGAGACAGGCGGTGGATGATGCACCGATTGTCACAAATACGCGGAACTGATTCGCACCAGGAATACTTCAACCGGCGATACACTGAGGACACGGTACTATTGCAGCTACAATCCTCCAGGATCCGCACGCACGCAAAAAGAAACAAAGTTTGAGGTTTCTCGGGAGGCTCGACTATTCGGCTCGGCGATCGGAAGCTAAGTCGTCCGGCGCGGAACGCGGCAGTATGGGCCGTGCGGACTTTCTCCCACTCTCTCTCACTCTTCCTCTTGGCGACACACTCACACGTGCGCGCGGCTCTCTCTCTGTGCGTTCGCAAAGCTTTCTGCTCTCTCACTTACCTTGCAGCTAAAATAACACATGGGTGTGTTTATATATATTTATATATAATGTGGGAGATTTAGATTTTAGATTTAATTGTTTTTTATTGTTGTACATTGTATTGTACATATACAATTATAGTATATTATAAAAAGAATAAAAATTTTGTGTAAGGGTGTATTGTGTAGGGGTGCTAGTGCGTGTGAAGAGTGTGAAATGAGATGAATGAGAATGTGTGTATGTTTGTGTGATGTTTATGTGTTTTCCAGATTGAAGAAGTAATTTTTAGCTGCTTGTTTAAAGTGTGATATGGATAGTGTGTTGCGAAGATGAGATGGAAGGCTATTCCAGAGGTAGGAGGCGCTGATGAAAAATGAATTTTTCAGCGTCTCCGTCTTGAAGGACGGGATGTCCAGTGGAGTCACCTCACCCCTCACAGGCCTGAGCGCGACGTGGAAATCAAAATAGGCTATAGATAAGTAGGTATTGAGGTGTTGAACATTTTTCTTAGAAAACAGGCCATGAAGTATTTTCTACGTCCGGCGGTGTTAAGCCATTGCAGCTCACGCCTGTAAGGGGAGATGTGCTCGTCCCTCCTCACACCGTAGATATAACGGATCCCCGTATTGACAAGCCTCTGCATTTTTAAGTCAAGTTCCTGAGTCAGGTCGCAATAAGCAAGTGAGCAATAGTCAATGAGGGGAAACAGGAGTGCTTGCACTAAATGTTGGCGCAATCTAAGGCTAGTGCTTTTCCGAAAAAAATAGAGACGGTACATTAAAGAGTGAGCACGTTTACAAATTTGTGTAACGTGCTCTTTCCACGTAAGTTTGGAGTCAAGCACCAGCCCCAGGTTGCGCACCGATGATTCAAAGTTGACCTGGGCTCCCCCTATATTTATATAGGTGTTAGCAGTAGAAGATAGAGCGTTTATATAGTAGGGGGAACCCAGGACGATAGCCTTAGTTTTAGTTACATTTAGTTTAAGTTTATTCAGCGCAGCCCAGCCCATTATCCTCTCGGCGTTAGCGCTCATTCTGACAGAATAGGAGTCAAGCTCCTCGAGGTAGCATTGGCTGTAGATCTGCAGGTCATCCGCGTAGATTAGATGGGACACATCTGAATCTAGCCAAAAACCAATATCATTGATGTACAACGAGAACAACAAGGGTCCTAAAACTGACCCCTGTGGGACACCGGTGTTTAGTGGTAGAAAGGTAGAGATCGCATTGTTGTCACCAATGGCGGTCTGTTCTCTTCCCGAGAGGTAAGATGCAAGCCAGCGGATAACCTGCTTGGAGAAGCCGAAGGAGGATAGCTTTCCGAGTAGCCTGACGTGACACACCGTATCAAACGCCTTGCTAAAATCAAATAGAAGTAGAAGAGTGACCTTCATCCTGTCTATCCCAAGCCTGACATCATCAGTTAGCTTAATTAAGTCGGACTGCATGCTGTGGCCAGTGCGAAAACCAGTTTGGAAGTTGTCAAGATAAAGTCTTGTTTCAAGTATTCAGAGATTTGATTGTGCACCAGCCACTCCAGCGCCTTGGATAGGAAACAAAGTAGAGAGATCGGACGGTAGTCTGTTACAGCTGTTGGAGAGTTGATCTTGTTTAATGCTCTTACGAGCGATGACTTCCAGATGGAAGGAAAGCGTGCCTCGCTCAAAGACAGGTTGAAAATTTGACAAAGTAAAGTCCAAACACCAACACGTCCGACTCTGTGATAGCCCTGAAGATGAAATGTTCAGGGAGGTCTAGACTCTCAAGGGTTCGCAGATACTCCTCAACAGATGGAGCTTGAGGATCATTTGAGATGGAACTAAAGTGTTTGTTGAGAGCATCTGGAGAGAACCGAGCAGGTGGAGAAGATTTAGAGGTAGTAATACCAAGATTTTCAAGCTCTCTCCATATCTCTGCAAAAAATGTAAAAATATTCGATAATTTGAGAAGCGGACTAAGCGCGTAAATTTGTAATAATTTGAGGAGCGGACTAAGCGCGTTGAAATGTTGCTTCCGAGTTGACTGAGAGCCGGGACCGAAGTGATTTCTGTGTGTCCCCTCGGAAAACTCATCACCTTAGGCCCATCCCTCGATTTCCCTCTTTGAGAGATCTTAGGAGGATTTTTCAATGGGAAGAGAGTTTCCTCGAAGGCTCCTCCTACGCTTGGGTCCGGAGACCTCTAACTACATTTTCCGGGGGAGAGGTCAAGATAGGCTCTCCGTCCCTGATACAGATGGCGACGCTTGTGCCATTTACAAAAAAAAATGAATATTTAATAAAGATTGTTTAAAATATAGTTGTTCATAGATCAGTTTAGTATTATTAGTAAAACTGTTTCGACTATTATCTTTATTGACCGAAATAATTAAATTCAAGTGCAGACTCTAGTAAAGGAAATTATAAAAATTAAAAATAGAACATTTATTTAATATTTGCTTTTTAAGGAAATGCTTTTTCCCTTAGAATTTAAGTTGCATTTATAGATAATTTAAGACTGCGCACTTGTATTGCAAATCAAATAAAAACAAAATTGACAGTAGCCATTAATTAATAATAAAATTTAGGTTTCACATAAAAAAAAAAATATCACCACCCCATATAGAATCTTCAATAAAATATCACAACATCAAGTGCGACTAATAAATTATAATTATTTAGTTAAATAAAATCTTATGTTAAGTATTAGTTTATTTATATACACGTATAGGTATACTGGAAAAAATAGCTAAGTTATGCTAAAACAATCTTGTATAAATATTGGGTATAATATTCCTAATTACGAATGTTTGTGTCGTAGATAGTTTTCAAAGAAAAATCGCATTCCTCTATGCGTCGTTTTACCCGCCCTTCCCCTTCTTTGTAAAAGGTCAATCGTTAAATAATCGTAAAAAAAAGTACAGGTAAAAATCTATTAAAACGCTCAGTCCGTTATACGTAACTTATTTTCTAACTTAGAAATAATTTACAATAATGAATTATAACAAATAGTTGCAGTTAATTTAATATTTAATTATAATAGTAAACTTCTAATTTTGTTAGAAATGTTCGGATAATTTTTAGTGTAGTTACAGTTCTTGCATTAAGCATTTCTGTATTATTTATTTATAACTTAATGTGTATTTGATAATTAATAACCTTTTATTGTTGTTTTATGACTTTTGTAAGATAAACTTAGCTATTTTTTCCAGTATACCTATACGTGTATATAAATAAACTAATACTTAACATAAGATTTTATTTAACTAAATAATTATAATTTATTAGTCGCACTTGATGTTGTGATATTTTATTGAAGATTCTATATGGGGTGGTGATATTTTTTTTTTATGTGAAACCTAAATTTTATTATTAATTAATGGCTACTGTCAATTTTGTTTTTATTTGATTTGCAATACAAGTGCGCAGTCTTAAATTATCTATAAATGCAACTTAAATTCTAAGGGAAAAAGTATTGTTTAACTTAATAGTTTAACGTTTATGGTATTTCTTAATAATTAAGCAACTATTTGTTATTAAGAGAAAGATAAGCAGAGGAAATTTTCTATTTTTGGCTATATAACAGCGGAGGTAGAGTGGTTTGAATATTTATTTGAGGGGACAAGAGGAAAAGAATACCGATTTTCAGTGCACGTACGCGGCTATATATACGAAATTTTCCCAACGCCGTGGGTCGTAAAAGTTCGAGCGGTCGGGCCTTATCTGAATTTTTATAGCTTGCAGCTGGCCCTGTTAGCCTATAGTTTTAAGGGAAAATAGACTCAGTGACAATTCGAGCGGCGCGTCTCAGAAGGAAAGCGGCGACACTCGAGCTCCCACTTGGTTTATTCTCATGTTTACTAAGAAAGGTCTCTGGAAACGGAAAAGCCGAAAACCCAAAAAATTGTAGGTATACCGCGGAAAGATTGTTGTGGTGTGTGAAGATTTTTTTTTTTTGTAGACAGACGGGACGTGCGTACATATACAATCTAATGTGTACACAGGGTATCGTTTCGTCTGTCTGACATTTATATATTTTTTCTGAGAAAATTATTTTTAGAAAAAGGCGGCGACGTTACAATGTCCATATAATAATATGTGATTAGAATTAACAATTCTGCTTTTTTCTTCAAAAGGTCTCGTACTCCCATTAATATATGATATTAATTCAAAAATGTCTACTATTGAAACCATATTTTGCTACATAATATTTTAGTTCTTAACTTGTATTTCTTTAAACTAGTAAAATCATGTTCAAACCTGCCTCCAAAGATCACATGATATGGTATAACTGTCAGAGCCGATGACAGCACCCTCTTGCGGCGCCTTAATTTGCGAATTTTAGAAAACCGAATTATGATTACAACGTCATCTATCTGTTTTATGATTCTAACACTCAATCGAAGTAGTTTAATTAACATGACGCCAACATCTATACTATAACGCGTTTTCTCTTCCAAAGGTATAGAAATGCAACCGACATGTTCACATTTCTGCATTTAGACGCACTTGCGGAGCTGAGAAAGGTTAGGTGAGAAACACGCGGGAGATCACTGTCACGCGTATATAGTTTGCTCTTTGGAAAAGAGTGAATTACTTTTTTTACTTTTTTGGGGATTCGCAGTTTTATTTTCTACTTTTAGAAAGTAGAAAATGTTCAATTTACTCTTTGGTAAAGAGTAAAATTCTAAATTTACGCTTTAGAAATTTTCGGGATATATTTTCTACTTTTAGAAAGAAGAAAATTTTCAATTTGCTATTTGGTAAAGAGCGAATTTCTGTTTTTACTCTTTTCAAGTGAGGACGAAAGATTTTCTCTTTTCTAAAAGTAGAAATATATAAGTTTACTCTTTATAAAAGAGCAATATAACGATTTTCCACTTTACAAAGAGCGAAAGTGACAGTTTACTGGTTTCAAACTGGTGAATCGCAAAATTTCTACTTGTTTGCGTCAATACTCTTTGGGAGTTAGAGTGATAATCGAGGATTGAACCCTGATCCTCAACTTTACAATCCATTATCTTACTCTTAATAATAACTAGTGCGATTCACCTCACTCCTAACGTCGCAATAAAATTCAAGTTTTGTTAAGATCTTTTTTCTTAATGTCAATTCTTACTAGGGTGAAAGTAAAAATTTTAAATAATAAAGATTTGAAGCACGAAAATTACGCATTAATTTATAATAGAAGAAATACTCTACACTCTTCTTATTTTATATTTCCTAATATTTCAATTCAACATTTTCGTTTTAGAAATTGTTTAATTTCATAATTTCAGTTTTTTAATTGTTGCCATTTATGCTTTAATTTTTCTAAATTTTTGCCGCTAAGTTAAATTGAATATGAACTCACTGATTATCATGAAAATGAAGACGATAAAATTTTAGTAAACCAATAGAAAAATATGATTTCTCATTATTATGTAGTAAGCAACATAAAATTTTTATATTATCAAAAAAGTTATCTATGCATATAGTTGTTTAAAAAAGAGGTAAAAATTCATGCTGCAAATCACTTAAACCAATTAATTAGTGCAGGAATACCTGATGAAAATGAAAATAAAAAATAGATTATTTGCTGTTGTACGACAATTTATGATACATTTATGATACTATGGATGTACTTATTTTAAAAGGAATTTGAAATTAATCTAATGCTAAAAGTCAATTAAATGATAACTATATACTTGAATTCAACACCATTTTGAAATTTTACTCGATTTTTTATATGCAATCTGCAGTTAATTTTCAATTGTCTAATATTTAACCTATTGATAGACCTAAAGAATATATTCAAATATTTTTTTCTGGTTCAAGTACAAACAGACCTGAATTCGTTTGTGGTACAAAGACAATGTAATACGAATTTTTGATAGCATTAACAAAAAATGTCTAGATGATGATCATAAAATTTGTATTAATAGGCTGTTTACAAATAAAGATAATTTACGGATATCTTTTGAACAAGTACAGTATCAGACAAGTTATTATAATTGTGGTGTTTTTGCTATAGCATTTGCAGTCACTATTGTATTTAATATTTGCCCATGCAATGTTCAATTTAATATTAGTAAAATGCGAGAGCATTTGATTAGAATGTATGATACATTAAATTTTTTATTTTTTTAAATATCAAAAGATTATAAAAATAAAATTTGTTTTGAAACAATTGCTCAAATTTCAATTATAAGAAACGTTACTTACGCAATAAAATTGCTGAATTTGAATTATATTTTAATATAATTAATATTATATTATTAATTATAAACAGCAATCATTAACTCTTTTAGAAGCCGACACAAAGAAAAAGTAAATACTAAAAATTAATCAAAAAATAATAAGTTTAGCTGATAAAAGAACTAATAATTGTAATCATCATTTTGAAAGAATCATACGGATGGATGCGGATAACAATGACATTGTATATTTATCAAATCAAAATAGCAAAAAAACTTCATTAAAACGAAAATTTGATTAAAACAGTATAATATTTTATAATTCCTTATTGATAATAGATCAATAGATGGAATATTATAAAATACACAGAACTCTCTGGCCGATCCCGCTGGTGAAAGCAAGTCTCAAGGCTAATCCCACGCATGGCAGATCAACCGTCTCTCTACAACTTACACACAACTCATTAAGGGGTGGGGAAAGGAAGAGGTTTTCTTAAAGCTTATTTTTAAAACAACAATTCTAATTTAACCCAGCGGGGCGGGTGGAAATACCGTAGAACGAAGTAGGTTCGGATGGCGAGGACACAGGTCGTTTATTCTGGAAATCAGATGACATTTGATTTTGATAGAAAACTAGAAAATTATTTATATATTGGTATTACTTAAGTACTATGCTAACACAGAGACAACCTTAATTTAAATGGACGATATAGCTAAGAAGAACTATAATATCATATAATAAAGATCACTTTGGTGCGTTATAATCACTCTTCTTATTCTTAAGATAACCTAGTCAGTCAACGTTTTGTTAATAATAAGGGAACCACTTTATGCGCGTTACAAACTATTGAACGCTAGCTTCCGCGATGCGTCTGATTAACGGAGGTGTCTGAATATCCGCGGGTAACTCCGTTGGATGTTCGGAGCTACGGATTCGACGTGTCCCTGGGCTTGAACCTGCGTCGAGGTGGAGGCCTGCGGGGGCCTAACTGTAGTTTCGGGTCGAGTCTGCGTTGCTATGGAGACTAGCGACGGTCGAGTGAAATTCAGCAGTGGAGTCTGCGTTGCGATGGAGGCTCGCAGAGGCTGAAGATGTTCCCCTAGCGTCGTTTGTGTTCCCGAGGAAACTTGCGGAATCGCAATGCTTTGCGTATCTTGGACCACCGGTGGGTTGAGCTCGTAGATATCGTGCTTCTTCTTGGTGCATGAGGTAGTGTTTCCAGTTACCCGATGCAAAAAGAGAATCCCAGAAGTACGCGCGGTCTTTGTCTGACTTTCTCGACGATGTTCTTTAGGACTTTGTTGAAAGCCGACAGAATGGGAGGGTTTTCGTAAAAGAACTCAGCCACTTCTTTCTTGTGTCCTAGCAAGGGGAGTAGAGGATTGTTGGGTGTTTCTCCTGGACCATACGACGTAGGCGTTCAATTTTCTCGCGCCTCTGGATCTCTTCTGGGTGATTGTTGATCTCTTCTTCGTCCATAGGTTATGGCTCTGGGCTTGCAAGTAGTTGTTGATCAAAATCTCCCTCCATGTGGTCGCTCAGGTTATCAGGTGAGCGGGCTCTGGGGGTGGTTGCCATCGAGTTCACTTCATAGGCGTCTTAGGCTTGCTGTTGTGGTGCTGCACCGTTATCAGCGTTCTCACAAGAGATAAAGTCAAAGTCATCCTCGGGAGATTCCCCCCTCCGTGGCAAAGAGCCTGACCCAGGCTCGCTCAGATCGACGGGCGCTGGCAAAGGTAGAAGTGGCGACAGTACTTCAATGTCAGAGTCGATCGTTACAGCGTCGTCGGACTCGACATCTAACAGAAGCCTTTCTTCCTCTTCTGTCGTTGTGTCGGGCTCTTGCCGTCTTTCCATGATGTATATACGTAATCAGCAGTAAGATAACCCTCGTTGATATATATATACAGCGCCGCGATCCGCGCGCTCGGCAATTTGACCGCAACTTGACGTCAAAAAGCCGGGGTAGTTTGCCCGCTCGTGCGCGGCGTGCGCGACGTCATGTTGCCTTCAAATTGCTTGCATTTTGCCCTGCGATGTTTAGTATATATATATATATAATTTGAAGGCAACATGACGTCGCGCACGCCGCGCACGAGCGGGCAAACTACCCCGGCTTTTTGACGTCAAGTTGCGGTCAAATTGCCGAGCGCGCGGATCGCGGCGCTGTACGCCGCGCAAAATGCCGGCGTGCACGCCGTCATATTGCAGGCATATTGCGGTAATTTTGACAGCGCGGATGCGCATTCGGCGAGCGTTCCTAACCTACAAATCTACAAATAAAGGCGCGCAAATTCAAAAATCTACAAATTTATTTATTTTTTTATTTTATTAGAACATTAAAACATTTTTTTTTAAATACAACAAGTATAAAATTATTTGCCAATGGACATCAGGTTATTGAAGTAGTAAACAGCAAACCTGTAAAACAAATAATGAATAAATATAATATTAAAATTGTTATTATAATATATAATTAATATATTCAATAAACATTTACCTGATGTATAGATTAACTAGTATGAAAGTGGGCTGCGGATGGATTGCAAAAGGAAATCCTGAAATAAATCAAAGAAATTATATTAATCTTTTTTTTGGGGGTGGTTGGCAAGGGCCCCGACCTCGCCCTTCCCTGTGAGGCTCATCCCTTTCTTAGCCCCTCCAGCGCTCTCTTACAGTTTTATGAAAAAACTTTAAATAAATATACAAATGTAATATAAAAATAATGGTAAAAACTGTAAAAAAGCGCTACTGCATTTACCTGAAACAGAAAATATTTAATGTATAAATAAATAAATAAATACCACAGATAAAGCAAATGGTATACATTAATTATATAAAATAGAAACAATGAATAATAAAATTAATCATTTGCTGTATCTGTGTTCAAAGTGAAATATTGAAGGGCACCGTTTGGTGCAATAGTGCACACGATTTTTTCGTTCTGTTCGTTGTCGTAAATCTCCTGTATTTCGTATTTGTCATAGAGTCCGTTGCTGTTTTCCGTCAAATTTATGTCGATGTTTTCGTCTGTCGGGTTTTCGTCGCAGTATTCGTTGTCGTCTCTGTCCCTGGGTATTCCGGTGTCGTATTCGTGTCCATCTTCATCTACAAACTGTTCCTCAGTGGAGTCATCAGCGGTTGGCTCAAGATGATTCCCTCTGTCGTAGGAATTGGCAGCAGCCCTCGCATTCTCTTCGGCGGCAGCCCTCTCATATTCGGCAGCAAGCCTCGCCTCCTCTTCGGCAGCAGCCCTCTCATCTTCGGCAACAAGCCTCGCCTCCTCTCGAGCAGCACGCTTAGCCGCCTCTCGAGCAGCACGTCGAGCCTTCTCTCGAGCAGCACGTCGGGCCTCCTCTTCGGCAGCACGTCGGGCCTCCTCTTCGGCAGCAAGCCTCGTCTCTCGAGCAGCACGTCTGGCCTTCTTTTCGGCAGCAAGCCTCGCTTCTTCTTCAGCCCTTGTGTCTTCTTCATCCGTGGACTCAGAAGGTAGCGTCGCGGTCTCATCGTCATCGTCCAAACGAATTTTTTTTTGGACCTTATTGTCCTTCATGCCTTGATCTTCAGCCTGTCTTTTTCGTCGAAAGCTTTCTTTAACGCTTTTCAGCGCTTTCGTCATGACATGGGAAAATTCCTTGTTGTCAGGCTTCCAAAATACATTTACGTGCCTAGACATAGCTTCTGTAAAATAAAAATTTAAGTAATTAATATACAGTTATTATACAATTTACAAAATATAAACGTAAAATTTACATACCTTCGCAAGCTGCTGAGAAGCGAGAATCTTTTAGCGACACAAGTTTTTGTTTTTTCGATCCAGTCCAGGTGAGATTGGAAAAAAGATCTTCTGTCATCTTGATGCATTTTCTAAAATACGTGGAAGCTACGTATTGCCTCCTCCCAGATAACTTAGATAGTCCACCTGTAAAATATAATTTAAAATTAAAATATATTGTGTGTGTGTGTGTGTGTGTGTGTGTGTGGGTGTGTATATATATATATATATATATATATATATATATATATATATATACAGGGTGACCCAATGTAAACGGGCACCGCTCATAACTCGTCAGGGACAGCCACAATCGAAAAAATGGTAGAGACCAAAGTTGTAGGATATCGAAGGGGACAACCCGATGGTGACCTTGGATTTGACCTTGAACGCGTTTTTCAAGGTCATTTGAAGGTCAACTTTGGATTTTTAAATAGGAACCCCATTCTTTTATTGCGGGAATGGAAAGAGCGGTAAATTTTACGTTCAGAATGGTATGTTCGGTTGCGGCACTGAAGGTCATCGCAAGGTCATGCAGCCAGAATGAAACCCCGCCTACGTAATTCCTCTAGCAACGCCAAATTAAAAAAATTGGTAGAGACCAAAGTTGTAGGATATCGAGGGGACAACCCGATGGTGACCTTGGATTTGACCTTGAACGCGTTTTTCAAGGTCATTTGAAGGTCAACTTTGGATTTTTAAATAGGAACCCCATTCTTTTATTGCGGGAATGGAAAGAGCGGTAAATTTTACGTTCAGAATGGTATGTTCGGTTGCGGCACTGAAGGTCATCTCAATGTCCTGCAGCCAGAATGAAACCCCGCCTCCGTAATTCCTCTAGCAACGCCAAATTAAAAAAAAGTGGTAGAGACCAAAGTTGTTCTATAGGGGGGGGGGGGGGGGGGGAGAATTGTGACCTCGAATTTGAGCCAGTCCTACAAGGTCATTTCAAGGTCAAATTATTTTTTTTCAAACAGCACCCACTTTTTCGACTCCGGATCCTGAAAGCGTGTAAAATGTTGCACTTTAAACGAAGTAGTAAATTTAAAATAGAAGAAAAGATTTTAATCATTTAGCGTACCATTTCCTGCGTTTTGTCATCATTATAAAACTTGATGTCCAGGACCCACGACGAGGACGTAGCAGGGTGGATTTTCAGGTCCCATTTTGATCCGGCCGATGAAGGCAAGACGTGAAGACACCGGCAGATGAAGGCAAGACCATGAAAAAATCACTTTATAAATAGAGTTTAAGCTTTACCTAATTAAGTGTTCAAAAATCCCTCCATGATGTCTAATACATAGTTGAATTCTTCGCTCAAAGCTTCCAACAGTCGACAGAAGCACATGCCTTGGTATGCCTCTGCAAGTATTAATGATTCTTTGCATCATATTTTCTCTAGTAGTAGGGGCGTCCGCATACACGCTGTTTTTCAAAAAGCCCCATAAATAAAAATCTGGGCTCGTGAGATCTGGGGATCGTGGAGGCCACTCAACATGATCTTTACCACGTCCAATACCTATCCATCTATTACGGTATGTTTGATTTAAAAAATCTTGAACATCTAAACTTCTATGCGCAGGTGCACCATCATGTTGAAGCCACATACGCATTCTGGTTTGTATATTAACATCTTCTAACAGATTTGGTAATTCATTTGTCAGAAAATGGAGGTATCTATCTCTGTTAACATTACCGTCAAAAAAGTAAGGCCCAATTAGATAGCCATTAACAATACCACACCATACTACAAGACTCCATTGATGTTGGTGATCGACTGCACGGGTCCAATGAGGATTTTCAATGGACCAATAGTGGGAATTGTGTCGGTTTAGTTGACCTGTATTATGGAAAGTGGCTTCATCGGAAAACATGACGTACCTGAAAAAATGTGGATCGTTTTGCAATCTTTCCTGTGCCCATTGGCAAAATCGTAACCTTCTTTCAAAATCACGTTCTGTTAGCTCTTGGGTCAAAGTAATATGATATGGATGGTAACGATGGAGTCTTGTTATTCTTCTCACTGTTTCTCTCGGGATGCCAGATCGTACTTCTATTTGTCGAATTGAAATATGAGGATCTAAATAAATCATAGCAAGCACCACCAATACTCGTGGATCATTTCGCTCGATAGTCATTACTCTATGACGTTGTCGTGATCTTTGAGGTCCTCGCCTCTCTCGCTGTTCAATTCTCTGGATCGTACTTCGAGATGGATGATGATTTCTGTTTGGGAAACGCCTCCGATATAATTGTGCTGCTGCATTATAATTTCTTCGACACTCTCCCAAAATCAATAAAATATCAACAATTTCGCTTCGACTATAGTCCGGCATATTTACTTAGATTATAAATATTACAAAAATAAAAAAAATGACTCAAATCACATATTTTCAATTATTAAATTAGTATTTGAAGTCGATAAATATCTAAATAAATTTAAAAATTCTACTGCATTACTAGAACTTAGACTGTTTTCTGCAAAAAATAATAAATAAAAAACTACTTAAACAATTATTTAATTGCAGATAGTAATTATTAATTTTTTATTATAAAATAATTTATTGATTAGGAAGCTTTTATGAAATAGATAATAAATAAATATTTTGTAATTCCAAAAGTGTTAAAAGTAAATTTTAATAGATAACTTATAAAATAGTTAAAATTGTATTTTAGTAAAAGATTTATTTTAACTTATTAAATTTTATGAAGTGAAATCAAACTTATACATACATTTAAAATATGGGTAATTAATCGGAATATTTAGCTCTTAAACAATATTTTCTAGAATAATCGCTATGACTTGAAATTATATCAAACATTTTTTAATTTTAAGTAAATTGATTCTTCAAGAAATACCTTCATTACGTATTGCAGAACTTTTTTTATACAAGACATTAATACAAAAATTTTAATAGAAAATGTATATTCGTATTATTTTTAATATTAAATGAAAAGATGTAAAAAGTACAATCTTCATTTGTTAACAATAATAAATATTCTGTTACGTTAGATAAAAATTTTTTTACATTAACATAACTTTAGATGCAATATTTTATATTAATATGTATGTTATTAATTAATTATTATCGTGTTAAATACAATATTTTACAGCTTACATATTGTACAAGTTTAAATAATGAACATACATTTTTTAGTGTTGTTGGTTGTTTATTATTACTTATCTAATAGAAAAGTGCAAAAAATGTAAGTACCTACCAATTTCTGCTGCAAAAATATTTCTAATAGAATTAAAATATTTATACAGTGGAATTATCACTAAATAATTATATTAACTGTTGCCAGTAATTGTATGTATAATCTGTGTGACGACATGGTATGTATTACAAACTTTATAATTCTGCTTATACATATGTATTTTCAACATGCGTGTTTACATGTATGTGTGTATAGCATATGTATACAAACATACGTATGTATGTATATCTATGTATACTTAAAACAATAATAATTTATGAATAAATTAAATGGAAAAACAACAACGTTATTTAAAAAAACATAATGCAATTTATTTCTGATTCAAATAATAAATGTGTGTAAAATAAATATAAAAACTTTTTTACTTTATACTTCGATGTTTTACTTTTTCTTTTTCTGTATCGATGGCTTTTTATTGTAAAATTCTATTCATATTTTGGCATTACGGTTTATCAATTTATGATTTTTTAAAAATAAAACATTTAATATTTTTTTTACGTTTTTATCAAACTTTGACGTTTTTCTACAATACTTCGATGTTTTACTTAATCTTTTTCTGTATCGATGATTGGCTTTTTAATAAAAATTTTCGTTAATATTTTTGGCGGAAGGCCGAGTGTGAGACTCTTTCGACAATTTTCGGAGGCTATTTTTATTTTTGCAAATCGAAAGTTCGGGCGGCAGGTACGGCGCGGGGCCGGGGCGCCTGCTTGAAAATCATTCGTGAGTTAAGCGTCGTAGGGGAAGGTTCGACGGAGTCGCGGTGGCAAGACTGAGCGCGGGACTTATTTTAAAAGGCTTATTTCGGGAGCCATTTTTATTTTTCGCACATTAGGAGTTCGGGTAGGTAGGTGGCGACCACCTAGAGGAGTCATTCGCAAGTTAACCGTCGGAAGGGATCATTCGGGGAATAGCGAGACTTATGTTTGGACGCTAGCGAGGGCTCATTTGCGTCTTGGCCGCTGGACAGAGAACATCTAAGAAGGGATTTCATCTCGGATACAAAGTAAAAGTAAAGTTTGAAAAAAAATAATTTTACCTTGAAATGACCTTGTAGGACTGGCTCAAATTCGAGGTCACAATTCCCCCCCCCCCCCCCCCACCCATACAACAACTTTGGTCTCTACCACTTTTTTTTAATTTGGCGTTGCTAGAGGAATTACGTAGGCGGGGTTTCATTCTGGCTGCATGACCTTGTGATGACCTTCAGTGCCGCAACCGAACATACCATTCTGAACGTAAAATTTACCGCTCTTTCCATTCCCGCAATAAAAGAATGGGGTTCCTTTTTAAAAATCCAAAGTTGACCTTCAAATGACCTTGAGAAACGCGTTCAAGGTCAAATCCAAGGTCACCATCGGGTTGTCCCCTCGATATCCTACAACTTTGGTCTCTACCAATTTTTTTAATTTGGCGTTGCTAGAGGAATTACGTAGGCGGGGTTTCATTCTGGCTGCATGACCTTGCGATGACCTTCAGTGCCGCAACCGAACATACCATTCTGAACGTAAAATTTACCGCTCTTTCCATTCCCGCAATAAAAGAATGGGGTTCCTATTTAAAAATCCAAAGTTGACCTTCAAATGACCTTGAAAAACGCGTTCAAGGTCAAATCCAAGGTCACCATCGGGTTGTCCCCTCGATATCCTACAACTTTGGTCTCTACCATTTTTTCGATTGTGGCTGTCCCTGACGAGTTATGAGCGGTGCCCGTTAAAATTGGGTCACCCTGTATATAAAATACAACAAAAAAGACCTGGCTGCACAGGTAAACAGCCACACAGAGTAGAGGTAAATGAAATCTGCTGTGGCAGATAGTTTGCCAATACTTTGTATACTATCTGTACAATTTTACTTACCTCTATCTAAAAAAGAAAATTAATTTCACTAGTCAAGAACCTTTAAGAATTCATACACAGACAAGATTTTTCAATTCTTTTTTGGATAGAGGTCAGTAAAATTGTACAGTTGTTATAAAAAGTATTGCAAAACTATCTACTGAAGCAGATTTCATTTAACTTCACCCTGTGACACTGTTTACCTGAACAGCCAGAGGCGCATTACCAGTTTGCGCGTCTGGCTGTTCAGGTAAACAGTGTCACAGGGTTAAGTTAAATAAAATCTGCTACGGTAGATAGTTTTGTAATAGGTTTTATAATAACTGTAAAATTTTAGAGACCTCAATCTAAAAAAGAAAATTAATTTCACTAGTCAAGAACCTTTCAGAATGCATACATTGACAGGTTTTTTCAATTCTTTTTTGGATAGAGGTCTTTAAAATTGTACAGTTATTATAAAAAGTATTGCTAAACTTTCTGTCGAAGCAGATTTCATTTAACTCTACACTGGGTCACTGTTTACCTATATAGCCAGACGCGCAGTACCACTTGGCGGGTATGTCTTTGCAGGTAAAGTATGACACAGAGTAGAGTTAAATGAAATCTGCTACGGTAGATAGTTTTGTAATAGGTTTTATAATAACTGTAAAATTTTAGAGACCTCAATCTATAAAAGAAAATTAATTTCACTAGTCAAGAACCTTTTAGAATTCATACATTGACAGGCTTTTTCAATTCTTTTTTGGATAGAGGTCTCTAAAATTGTACAGTTATTATAAAAAGTATTGCAAAACTATCTAAATTATTATAATCAATAAAATGACTTACAAAAGCATTGTAGTCGTCTTCCGACGCATCATCGAAGAGAAGAAGATCTTCTTTTGTCGAGAACGGAAGAAATGCCGGACGATCTTTTCTAACCATGCTCTTCTTCTTTGTCTCTCGTTTCGTCGTTGTATAGATTTTGCTGTAAAATGAAATATTAGGTTAATACCATTTAAAATACCAAGTACTACTCATTTTAAATACTTTTAAAAAAGAATTACTTACGTTGCAAGTTCTTCGAGGTTTTGTAGCCTTGTATCGAACAACCTATAAATTAATAAAGAAACAGTTAACAGGAAATTCAAATTAAAATACAAGTAATTATCATAATTTACAGTAAAAATAACACATACGTCATTTTTTCCTCAATTCTGAGAAGCGCGTCGTAGATTAAGCTATGTGGAAGAAATGGATTAGTAATTTAGAATACAAGGAATGCACGAAAATTATAGATAAAATGGAGCAAGATAATTTACTTTTTCTCTGGAGCTGCAAGCTGGGCTGAAGCTGAAGATACTGATGGTCCTGAAGCAAGTGGAAGGGATGATTTTCTTGTCGGAATAAATTCAAAACCATCTACTGCACCAACTACATCTGAAACAAAACGACGATGAAATTGCTGTACGTGTGATGGATTGTGTGTCTGTGTCGAGAGTTCTTGTAATGTTGTTTGTGTGCGTTGTACGTTCTGTGTTTGTGCAACGTTTGGTAGCTGTTGTTTGTGTGTTTGTAGATAATTTAGTGATTGTTTCGTGACTGTATGCAGTGTTCGGTTGTATGTTGTGGGTGTCTTCTGTCGTGGTGTTTGTGATTGAGTTGCTGTGTATGGATGGTTGTCGGGTTTTTGTGCAGATGTTTTGTGTGCCCTAGAATCAGAGCGAGGCAGTGGTCGTGGAGGCAGCTGCTGATTTCCACTCTGCTTCCTTGAGCTGCTGGTGGAAAAAGATTTCAGCGAAGCCATTTTCCGCATCAGATTTTGGTCTGCAATGCGAGGATCCAGTGCTCCTTGATTTTTGTTGAGACTCATCTAAGTAATTAAATTACAATAATTAATACAGTTAAAATTAAGAGACAATGATTGCAATAATCTTACTACTACTAATAATATTAGTAATCTGAAAAAATATTAAATAAGAAAAATTGATATAAATACTAAAAGAAATTAAACTAAGCGAGTGTTTCATGCGAAGACCACAAACTAACTACGATATGAAAATCACGAACTACATCTTTTTTCGGAAGTTCTGCCCAGTATGGCATTCTAAAACATTTAGCTACCACCTCATCAAGCTTAATGAGAGAAATTTGAGAAGATAACTGCGAACACAGTATAACACCAATTGATGTAGAAGCACGAGGACTCTCAAAAAATTTTTCGATTACTTCAAAAGGCTTTACTAATAAGTAACAATCATCATTTTCCATTTTAATAACATTTTGCACAATACAAATTGATCTGTTTTCTAAAATAACCGTATTATCATGTTGATGAAGAGATATTTGAAGTGGCCCTTTAATGATCTTCCTGTACTGAGTATAGCTACAATCGATCAACGGCTCTGGACCATTAAAATGCCTTCCAACGAATTTCAAACTATTTGTATTTATCCTCTCATGACTATTGACTTGACAATGTTCTGATCTCCTATTTGCAATTTGTTGAAGATGTTGACCTGGCTTCCGACATAATTTTCTACAATAAGTCATATTGTTCTCAAAAGGAAAAGCTGAATAACCATCAAGTGGTCCAAAAGATCTTACATCATCAGGAAGATGTAATAGAGCATGCGTATTATAGGAAAGAAATTCGATACCGTATATTTGTGAAGCATGACCAACAAATATTTGAATGCACTGTTCTGCAAAATCAACATTTTCCTGAGAGCACCAAGGACTAACTAAAATCCTAATTGCTGTATGGAGCAAAAGAAAATGTTTATAAACAGCAGGAGTCATCAAACCATGAAAAACAGCTGGACCAGTATATAGTAGAATCTGCCTATGCTCAGTAGCTTTAAATTTACTGTGCTTGTCGATATCGACAGGCTTCCTAGCAAAATCAGAAGGACAATACAGTTCTACCTGAGCTAATCGGTTACCTAAGATCCTAATGTTATCTGCAGAAAGCTTTGCTGTTTTTGCATATCTGCCATCTATAATGCCTTGAAAAATTTTCTCCATCAGACCAAGACACACCAAATGCATGTAGTCGAATACTGTATTCGTAACTACATTGAAAGGAAGAGTTTCAATAGCGCATTCTCCTCTGTGATGGTCAGCATCAATGCGCAAGGAATACTCTTCAGCTGTTCGAGGCTCATGGTTGATTCCAGAATAAACCATAACTCCTGGTCGTATCCATTCACCTCTTACCTTACAACGAGAACATGGATATCGAAAATTATGACTAGAATGCCCTAAAACAAAAGCTCGAGCAAGAGCATCCGCTATAAAAGCTCTCAAATTAATAGATTTTGTAACGTCATTAACATAGATTCCCTCTTGAAGAATCTGGAATAATTCCTGGACTGTTTTTTCAAAAAAAAACGCGAGCACTCGTTGGTTTTTTCGAACCTTTGAAAATACCTACAATTTCTGGAGCACTCTTGAAAATGTTAGCTATACGCACCTGTATAGGCCACATCAAGATTTTGCTTTGTTTATCTAAACTTGCTTCATCAGTACTAATATCTATTTCTAGAACATCAGGAACCTCATGTATAGGAGTAGATGAAACAATTTTAATTAAAGCTTTTGCAACACCTAAATGTAAGTATTCCCCCCCGGCTATTTCTTCTGGAGGATGAGCCATGATAGGAGTTTTTAAAATTGTACGAGCGTCCCTATGTAGATTTGCGAAACAACGATGTGTTCCCAGAACGTGCAATACCTCATTGATTTGTTTATAAGACATATTGCAATCGGTAAAAGCTACAGCTAGCCTATTCTCGAAATCCTCCAAGTTTTCATGAGGTTCACTACAAACTGAACTGCCATCATCATCGCTAATCGATGAATTAAGCGTTTCGATGGAAGAGGCACGGTCAGAATGGATCATATCATTAGCAAAATCATCCGTGATTTCCTCATCACCAATCATACGGTCATCTAAACTGTTACTAGCATTGGAAATGCGATCGCTTTCAGCTGCAATATCTTCTCTAATTCTACTACTAGTACTTTGAGAATTGTCGTGACGAGCCCTATCATACAACCTCTTCATACGAGCCCTGTGATCGAAACTACACTCGTCTAAAGACTTACGACTACTCTGCATGGACTTTAATTTATACATATCTATGCTATAGTAGTCTAAGTATAAAAAAAAATACAAGTACTTATCTATATATCAAATAAAAAGTATAGAAAAGGTTTTTTTACAATAACCTTGAACCCTTAAAAGGCACCGAAGCTCTCCAACCTTCTGATGAACCTCCGTCCGTGCGATGATTTTGTTAATACACCTAAAAAATATAAAGTTTATTCAGTTTATGATTATAAGAAAGGCTAACAATATAAGAAAAGAATTTATAAAGTAAAAGACAAAGTTATTGCATGATTCAATAATTCAAAAAACAGTAAAAAATAATAGCATCATTTAATTTCTTATTATTAATTTTAATTTAAATCGAAAAAGAATTGAAAAAGCATGTCAATGTATGCATTCTGAAAGGTTTTTGACTAGTGAAATTAATTTTCTTTTTTAGATTGAGGTCTCTAAAATTTTACAGTTATTATAAAACCTATTACAAAACTATCTACCGTAGCAGATTTTATTTAACTTAACCCTGTGACACTGTTTACCTGTAAAGACACACCCGCAAACTGGTATGCGCGTCTGGCTATATAGGTAAACAGTGCTACAGGATAGAGTTAAATGATATCTGCATCGACAGATAGTTTTGCAATACTTTTTATAATAACTGTACAATTTTAGAGACCTCTATCCAAAAAAGAATTGAAACAGCATGTCGAGCAAATTGAACAGCAACAGCATGACCAGTGAAATTAATTTTCTTTTTTAGTTTGAGGTCTCTAAAATTGTATAGTTACTATAAAAAACATTACAAAGCTATTTGTTTCAGCAAACTTAACTTAACAAATTTTGTTCAACACATACCTGCTAGATAGCAATCCAGTTGAGAGTCCTCCAAGATGATGTTATTGGAAAGTGCGATGGATGGTCAGCTTCTTAAATCTGCTCTCCGTTTGTGAACCTGCAACTACAAATATATTGTAAACAAAAACTGTAAATTTATACGATGGGAGTCTATGGCAAATAAAAAGGAAATGTTGAGAGTCGTCCAGTTGATGTTGCTGGAGACTGATGAACTGTCAGCTTTTCACTCGCAGCTGATAAGGCTGGGCTTTCCTGTACAGCCGCCTGGACAGCCTCCTTCTAGCCGCAGATGTACGCAGGCGAGGTGGGCGCGATGTACAGCTTTTCCAGGAATTGCCTCTCGACTTATCAACGATTGGGTTCTGAGGAGCAAGTTTGTTTATTACAAATTGGTATTTTTGTTAAAACATAATATTACACTTACTACACTTGACAATTGAACAAACAAGATTGCAATGCAAGATAGATAATTATTGATGATCAATAATTGTCGCTCGAGAAAATTTCTTAGCTCTTCACGCACAAGTCGCTAAAGCAAGAATGAACAACAATTCTCGGTAATTTAAACAGGAGATAAAACATAAGAAAATCGCGCGCATACGGCGCAGTCGCGCGCATGCGGCGCATGTCCAGCGGCGCGAATTTTGAATCTCTTAAATTCAAAATGATAATAAAAAACTTTTGGAAAAATTCTAATATTAAATATTATAACCTAGTGGATATAAAAATGTCTTAGAATGTAGAAATACATGTATTACCAGCTAACTAATAACCTCTGCTTATTTCTATAAAAAATATTACTTGATTGTACATATTGCGAGTAAGATTGTTTTATAGATAATAGCAGACACAATGCAGTTAACTTGTGACTGCAATATTCATACATTCTAGTAGAATGGATATACGAAAGTATAGCAGCTGGTTACTCGTTACCTATCAATAATTTTCAAATAATACTTATCGAGTAAAAGTTTTGACATACACTGCTTCTTCATCTCGTTCAAATCATAAGTGGCCTTCTATGCTGTTGCTACCCTCGATGATAACTTCTGCTTTTCCAGTGACTACATGAAGGTGATCCAACGTAGTTTAATTGATTTCCCTCTAGAAAACACAATTTCAAATATATCAGCTGTGTAACAAAATCTAACGAAACTATTTTCATGTCCACAAAATTATCGCACTTTGTCTTTTTACACTATTAACTCTTTCGAATATTTCATGCAAAAGCTAAATACGATAACTTTCTGAATATCTACATCAATTACAATATAGAAATGTCGCAGCATAAATTAAAAGTTACTTATCTAATTGAGGCTGCTGGTCGTCGTTTGAATGTTCATCAAACTTGTTCATCTTCTTCATCTTCAGCTGAGAAGTGATAATGAGTGTCAGTATAAATGACGACATTGATTTTCTTCTTCTTTTTGTTTCTCAAACTATGTAAAATCAGCATCCTAAGTAAGGGGGACGCAATGGCACTCATGTAAAACTCTACATTACTTAGACAATGTAGAAAAATCGATACCCAAAGAGGAAGTTTTCACATGATTGCAGGAATGTAAGCCAACATTTTCTTGAAGACCAAGATATTTGTCTGCTGCACCATACATTTTATTTTTTCCAAAAAGCTGCTTCCTATGGTCAGCCTCTTCCCACCGCATGTTCATGGCTTTGTTGGCCGATGTTCAATTACTGCTACAACTTTGTACTGACCCTGCTAAATAAACAAATTACTTGAAGTAAACAATTTTATAGAATAATTCAAATGCAATGTCCTAACAATCAATCTCTGTTTTAATTTTGATTAAATATGACTGAGATTGATTGTGAGGTTAGGTCAAAGTATACATACTCATGGTTATGTTTTTGAAGACTCCGAACTGCACAAAACTCATGAGAACTACTGCACTAGAGTTAATAACTGCACTACACACATAGTTTTCGTTTTATAACTCTTGTAAATATGTTTATTTAAACTTCTACTGCTGCTCCAATTTGTACTACTGCGCGGTGCTAGAGTAAACGTAGACTGCTGCAGAAGACACATCTCCAAATATGATGGCGTCTGCTTTGCATCCTTGCTCCGAAACGGGATATTGTATTAAAAAAATTACTTAATTTCTGAACAACAAAATGTATTGCAACATCATCGCTGTTTTTGATAAGTTGCATTGCAAACAGTGTAGTGTACTGAAAAATTGCAGGCAAATTGTCACTTCAACATGTCCCGCAATTTGTCGGCACGCGTGCTGACAATTTGCCTGCTTACAGTGCGCCTGACAAAAGCTGACCGCAAAATGACGGCAATATGACGGCAAACGCGCCGAGCAACGGTTGCGCTGATATTGCTCAGCATGCGATGTTTTCTGGGAAGGGGGTTCCCCCTGGCCACTCCGCGAGCCAACCCCCATTACTTCTAACAAGATATTTATTTGAATAATTAAAAAATAGGTAATAAATTAAGTATGTTCCTATATCTATTTTTTCCAAACCACCTATGAAGTAAATAGAAAGGCGCGTTTCTTTTTCTCTGTTTACAGTAATATTATGTCTGAATTTATTTGATTTAAAATTTAGAATTTATATTAATTATCTCATAGAAATTTGAATAAGGTTACTATGTATTTCATTCGTAAATATTCAATACTTTTAGCATTTTTTATTCAAAATTATATGAGCTTACATGTAAGTTTCATGAAATAAAAATAGCTTTTTTTTATAAATTTTGTAACATTATTTGTAAACAGAGATGTGGTTTCCTCAATAGGCCTAATCCACAAAATTTAAAATATGTATTCATAAAATTTTTTTTCAAAAGTATAATTTAAAAATCATTTGATGTATTCAATATAATACAGTACCTAATGGAAATCTAAATAAATTGCCTTGTATTTTATTCCTAAATATTTAATACTTTGAGCATTTATTATTCAATTTTGTATGAGTATATAAATATTTTGTGAAATAAGAACTAAGAATTTTATAAAGTAAGTGTTGTAACGAGGTGTAAATTCGATTAACGAATGACGCGCTAAACGACTGAATCTCGTTCTCTCGATGCAGCGGAGGACTCATCTACGCCCGCAAAACACCTCCATTGCATGCAGCTGTCTCAGCTGCTTCCGTTTTGCTGGGTCTACGCGCCGCCTGGCGCGTGCTCAATTGCTCAACTGCGTTAGATAAGTACTAATAAATAACGCCCGCGGAGGCCGCGGTATTCACAGGAAGGAACAGGAATCGGAAGTAAACGAGCGAGGTTTAGAAATGACGACAAATCGCGTAAAATAATAAGACTAAGGTTATATTTGCTAGACGCGAAATAAACGTGAATTTACAATTATAAAATAATAATATGCGAGTCGCCAACAACTTTGCGACTCGCCGCGACGCCAGAATAATCGCGCTCGTACGCGTACTCGCACATATACTCACTCACATGCACTACGCGTCACACAAACCTTTTCTCTCTCTCTCGTCGACGACGCTTCTAATCCCGGACAGGCTGCGAGACTTGACCAGTGCACTGGACTGCTAGGCAGGGTGATCAGGATCTCCGTATTCCGCGTCGCACTTACACACTTCAAATTGCTGGACACAGCACAGCACTCCGAATCGCCAAAGTTTCCGGATTGTACGAGCGAAGTCACGTGTTGATCTTTTGAAGGCCGAGAGCTATCTGAGCGCGCACCTGAAGGATTAACCCGCGCGCTCGCTCTCTCTATCTCTCTCGCGCCTATTGCCGAATTCGCACGTGTTTATTACCGCGCGCGCGACTCTATGCTGTTTCGGCGCGGCGCAGCGGTACTCATACCGCTACGAGTTGGCTGTGGTGCTCAACTCGTTACAACCCCCACCCACCCCCCTAGAATCGATCTATCGACCAGATGGCGATTCTACCCCCATACGTCCGCGACGAATCGTAGTATCTGGGGTAATAAAAGAAAAACACGCTATTTCGGTTATATTCGTGCCTAGGCCTTATTTGGCCTTGTGCAGCCGGACATTCGGGCACTTGTTGCTTCTCGCCACATTGGGGTGTCCGCAGACGTAACAGGACTTCTGAGACTTCCTGTCTGCGGCCCCCGGTGTCGCTGCTCGCACCGCGCTCTTCGCGCGTGGACGCCGCTCTACGTCCGGCGCGTTAGACCGCCCCGACGCCTGGAATTGGCGTGCGCGGGCTCTGGCTTCGGCAAGGGCTGCCTCAGCCCGGGCGACTTCGCGCTCGGCTTATTCGCGCTGGCGCCGCTTTTTAGCCAGCTGTCGCTCGCGGTCCTCCCGCTTGCAGCGCTCAGCGACTTTACGTGGCGCGTCCTCTGCGGCGTAGAACGCCGCTCGTCCCACCCCGAGCAGGCGCGCCCATTTGCCGGCGCGCCCATTTGCCGGCGCGCCGGCGGAAGGCGTCGCTATGCTTGCGTACCGACTGCGTATAGAGCCGGTACGCCTCGCCCTCCAGCCGGCGCGTATCAAGCGAGGCTTTTCGAGCCAGCCGGCAGCGCTCGTCTCTCCGCGGTATTGGTCTCGCGGTGGATGGGCTCGCGCTACAAGCGGGCTGCGATAGGTCGCCCGATCCACGATGACTTTGCTTGTAGCGCACACGGGCGGCGCAGATCCGTTGCGGTCGTTTCGCCCACGCCAGCAACCAGTGCAGGTGGCTCTTGGCGGCGTACCACCAACGCCCCCTCTTCTTCCTCTTCTGCTCCAGGGGCAAGGTACGTATCCACCTCGACATCGGGAGGAAAGACGCTCCAAGGGTCTTCTCCCTCGCCTACCTCCCGGATAACTACGTGAGGCCGCTCTTCTTCGCGGGTCAACGCGGCCATCACGCGCTCGAAAGCTGCCTGCAGCTTCTCTGGACTTATACCTAAGCATATAAATTTTCTAGCTTAGGTCCGCAGCTCTTTATGCGCGCGTTTTTCGCGGCGACGTCGACGGGTTAGTAATCGTCGTTGCATGCCCACGGTTGCGCGAACCCTTCGGACGACCAGGCCTCCTCTCCTCGGTGTTGACCTTCACTATAGGTGTCTCTGGCATAGGTCTTACACGCCTAGCCGTGTACACCTTTTTCCTTGGCCGGCCTCTTTTCTTGGTCGCAGGGTTTATTACGACCACGCGCGTCTTTTTCGCTCGCTTCGGACGGTCGGCGACTTTGCTCGCTTCGGACGCAACATCACTCTGTTCGCAGAGAGAGTCTCGCTCGCTTTGCGCTGGTACTTCGCTAGCACCCGCGTCTGCGCTCGCATCCCTCGAAGGTTGAGCGTCGCCATCTTCTTCGCTCTTCTGCGACTCTTCGTCTGTCGCTGACGCATAAAACGGCTTCAGCTGCGCAGCTGGCGCAAGATCGACTCGCTCTCCCATTTCATCGACCAGTCGATACGTATTGGTGCTGAGTATCTCCACAATTTTATACGGCCCAATACATGGTGGCGCTAGTTTCGCGGAGCGCCGCTCCACTCCGGAAGACCACACGTGATTCCGCCTCATCACTAGGTCTCCTACTTTGTACGTCGCCGGTTTACGCTTGGCGTCATAATAGCGCTTCTGACGATCTTGCGCGCTCTGCGTCCTTTGCGACGCTTGCTCGCGCAGCTGGGATAAGTCCCACATTCGATCGCCCGTCGCTGCAATTCTTCTTCTGCGGCGGCGTCCTGCTCGCGCCTCGCTGCAGAAGGCTTCCTCGGTTGAGTCCCGTACATCAGGATCGCCGGACTCACGCCTGTTGAGGAATGGGGCACGGTATTATACCCGAAGGCGATGTCGCTCAATCGCTCGTCCCATGTGCTATGGTTCTCCTCGATGAGCGCGCGCACCATGTTATTAATGCGGTGCGGTTTACCCTCTCTACTGGGTTCGCCTGGGGGTGATAAGGTGGCGTCAACTCGTGCCTCACGCTTTGTTCCCTGAGGTATTGATCAATGGCCTTATTTTTTATCTCTGTGCCATTGTCCGACAGGAATACCTCTGGCGCACCGTACCGCAAGAAGACCCGCTCTCGGAAATGCTGCAGGATTGTCTTCGCGTTCGCCCGCTTAATCGGCATATACTCTATCCAGCGGGTGAACAAGTCTTCGAATATGAAAATATATTCGTTTCCTCGAGCGGTCGTTGGTTTCGGCCCCATGACATCTCCTGCTATGATCTGCCATGGCTGAGTAATCACTCGTTTTCCTATCAGGCCGCTTGGCGAGCGCTGCTAGACTTTGCATTGCTGACAAACGAAGCATCGTGTACATACTGGATCAGTAATAGTACATTGCGACGCGCGCACAAGTTTTCTCACGCCCCTGGTGACCGGCCGATGGCTCGTCTTGACACTCTCGAACGATCTCTGCTCGCTTTTCTTTTGGCACGACGATTTTCCATGCCGTATCGTCATTCATAGACGCTGACAATTTCTCATCTGGGCAGAAATAGTACAGCTGCCCGCCGTACATCTTATACAGCGGATCTTTGCTCGGATGCAGCTGTATCTCACGGACCTTTTCGCAGTACCATTCGTCCTGGGTTTTGCTTGCCCATCCGACTGCCCGACTGGTACTGCGTCTTCTTCGTACATACGCGACAATGCGTCTGGTACGGCATTTAGCAGGCCTTTTCTATGCTCCACAGTGTAGACGTGGCCTTGCATTTCTAGTGCCCATCTTGCTAGGCGTCCGGTGGGTATCTGCAAGTTGCATAGCCAAATTGATATCCCTCAATATACGGTCTGAACTTCCGTATAGCTCAGATGACAGCGAGACATTCTCTCTCCGTGACACTGTAATTTCTCTTGGCTTTCGACATTGGGCGGTACGCGAATTCCAAAACCCGCTCTTCTCCGTTGATTACTTGGAAAAGTACCGCGCCGAGCCCGGTGTCACTGGCGTTCATCTGCAACACGAACTGTGATTCGAAATCTGGGCGATGAAGAATCGGTGTAGACGCTATCAGCGCTTTCACTTGTTGGAAAGCGTCTTGCTGTTCCGTCCCCCACTCGTATTTTCTGCCTTTCTTCGTCAGGCGATAGAGCGGTTCAGCGACGATCGCGAATTCTTGTAAGAATTTGCGATACCACGACGCCATTTCTAAGAAACGTCTCAGCTGTTTCAGGTTTTTCGGCGCTGGATACGCCACAATGGGCGCTATCTTCTCTGGATCTGGATGAAAACCATCGTGATTAACCAGGATGCCGAGGTACTTCACCTCTTCTAGGCAAAAGACACTTTGGTCCCGGTTGATCGTCAATCCAGCCGCGTTCACTCGCTGGAGCACTTTCTCTAAGTACTCCAGATGCTCTTCGAACGTCTCTGTCGCGATGATGATATCATCGAGATACGAGTACTCGTATGGCTGGAGTTCTGGGCTGATCACTTCGTCGATCATTCGCTGGTAGGTCGCTCCAGCGTAGGCTAAACAAAATACATACGCGTGAATTGGAATAAACCTAGCCCAAGAACCGTAAAGGCCGTCAGAGGTCTCGCCTCCGACTTCAACGGTATTTGAGGCTGCTAAGGTCCAACGTCGATATGTACTTCGCTTTCTGCAGTTTATGAAGGATATCTTCCATGTTAGGTAATGGATATGCGTCAGCCTTTGACAGCGCATTAACTTTCTGGAAGTCGACGCAAAAATGATATTGCCCATTCGCTTTGCGCACCATCACAATCGGGCTTGACCAAGCACTCTCAGAGGGTTCGATGATTCCTGCAGCAAGCAACTCTCGTACTTGTTGATACATCTCCTCCTCTATTTTTGGCGACACGGGATAATACTTCTGTTTTATCGGCCTGGCCGATCCAACGTCTATCCCGTGCTCAATCAACTACGTCCGTCCGATCGTATGGCTGGATTTAAGCAGGATGCTGTCCAGCGTTCTGCGAATCTGCGCGTGCTCGTCGTCACTGACGTACTCGAGTCCAACCGCGGCGATATCTATCGCCCCTGCTGTGCTATCGTAGCCACCTGAAGTTGGGCAATCCTTCGCTCCTTCTTCAGATACAGGACGTTTTCATTTCGATCGTCGACTGCGCCGAACAGGCGTCCGAAATTCGTCCCAACTAGACATTCGTTGGTCGCTTCGGGTATGATCGCCACCGTTACGTCGCGTTGTACACCCGCGACGTCGAATGGCAAGTCCACGAATCTGAAACCACTCTGTGCTTGACGGCCATCGCGTCCTAACGACCCCATCACGGTCATAGCGGCGCCTGGGTCGTAGAGAGCCCTTACTCTGAATCCTTTGATGCCCACTTGCACCCACCAGCGCGACTCGTCTTCATTTGGCGATATCGTTGATGGCGAGATTCGCTGGACAACAGTGCGATTATGCGATCAAAATCGCCTGAGCTTTCGCGCGAGGTATCGGCCACGCCCTCCGTCTCGTGCCTCTCCTCTCGGGGAGACTCCTTGCGCGACGGTTCTAGATAAGCTATAACCTCACCTACTCCTCTTTTTTGACGTTTCCCTTACTTAAGGGACATTCTCGGGCAATGTGACCTTTTCCACTCTATTGGTTTCTTCTGCTCTCTTTGGTCCGATTGACCGGAACTCTCGCCAGACTTCTGGCTTTCGCGCTTCGGACTAGGAGACTTGCCTCTCTCTTTCCTAGGTCCGGAGCGTCCTCGCTGAGGAGCTGACTTCTTGCTGCCTCCTCCAGCGTTGGCGTGCTTCGCCGGTTGCGCTATTGTTGCAAGCTTCGAGTCGAACAGCTTGCCTATGGCGTCGACCAATAAGGGCAGTGTGTCGGTTTACTCCGCAAACCCCACGGCTGCCACCGGCGTTTTACCGCCAGTCTTCGGCGTTTCGCCCTTAAAGGCGCATTCGGAGACGATTGCTACGCCGGGCTTTGGAGGTGCTCGATACGCGGCTTCGCATGCTAGAGAGGCCTCGACTTCAACTGCTTCCTCGAGCAACTGCTCCACGGTGGAGAAATCTTTTCGCTGGAGCCCGCGTTTGAGACTAGGCAGCATATTATGGTAGATCCGATCCAGTTGCTGGCTAGTGTCTGGTCGGGGGACCATCCTCAGTATTATACCTTGCAGGTTATTGACGTACACCCGCACACGTTCGCCAAGCCCCTGCGTTCTCGAAATTACTTCACTCAGTAGTTTCTGCTGGTAGACTTGCGTCTGCCCGTACTATCGCTTGATGCACTCGCAGAAATCGTCCCAGCTAGACCATCCTCCCTGTTCGGAGAGCCGGTTCTGTAACCACTCGTACGCATTATCCGTCAATACTTCTTGTAATGATCGTAGCATCTGCGCATCTGACAGGTCGTCCAGCATTCTGCGTCCTTCCATGCGTAGCAGGAAGTTCTCGACGCTCTGTGACGAGTCCCCGGTGAACTTCAACCCCCATTTGTTCACCGCAGGACCGATGGGTCTGTTGTTCTATCTTCGTGACCCATCGTAGTTGCTACTGTCACTTAGCGCTTGCGTATGCGCGTTCGTCACATTCGCATTCCTGCCCCCCCCCCCCCCTAGCAACTACTGGGGGTTGCGAATAGAGAGGACTCGCCGGGATCCAAGAGTTGGAAGCTGCACCAGCCACCGCGCCCGTGTCTTCGCGGAAGCTGCTGTGATTCATGTGATTTATGCTGTATGTATCTTGAAAATTCACATGACCGGCTTTGCGCGAGTTCTTTGGATTACTCTCGCTTGCTGGTGGCTCCACCCTTGTACTGGACGCTATGTTAGTCGGCCATTGTGACATCATGGCCTCCATCTTGCACATTAGCGCCCTCATCGTTGCGGTATTCTCAGCTATCGACTGACTTAGCAGGTCATTCTGAGCTGCTGAATTTTGCGCTGATATTTCGTTACTCTGGGCATATTGTGCGCTGCAACGCTCGTCTTCACCGTACCCTCTGTTTAGCGGTCGATTGCTCGTTGTTGCAGCTCTTTTCTGACATCTGGTGTCTAATAAGTAAGAGGATAGATATAAGATAATCTACCAAGAGGATTTATTTTTCCATCCCCAATTTCTAACAAAAACGATGAAAATTCTTCGTTTTCTGAGCGTATATTTTTGTGTAATTTCATTATACGGAAAAGAGGCTAAAGTGTAGAATATTTTATTGTGTCTTTGATTATTGAAGTTCTAAAACTATGTTTCATTACTGGTAATATTTGTCGAAAATCACCTCATAAAATAATTAATTTTCCGCCATAGGGTGGATCATTATTACATACATCTCTCAAAGTATTATCAACTATCTCTAAAGCTTTCTTTGAAATCATTGAAGCTTCATCCCAAATAATTACATCTGTATCTCGTAATTTTCTTTTATTTGATTGAAATTTCAAAAATGCAATGTCTGTATTGTTTAAATCAATAGGAAGTCTGAAAGTTCTATGAGTTGTCATACCTTTAGGTAATAAAATAGCTATACCAGTTCTAGCCATTGATATCTGATGACAAGATTTTTTTTTTAATTATAAATTTTTGTGATTTTGTTTAAGCTTCAAGAAATGTTTTCGAACGCTCATATTTCTTTCATAGCGTATAAATAATGTATTAAAAATTTACGAATAAAATACATCGTTATTTATTGAAATTAATATGAGATACTATTGTATTAGAAACATTAAAATATTAGTCATCAGAGAAAACAAAAACGCCCTTTTCTAGTTACCTCATAGGTGGTGTGGAAAAAATATATCTTTTAATATAATAATGGATATCACTAATGAAGATAGCATAACTAAGGGGAGGCTGAGGGGGGGGGGGGCGGATTCTTACCTCGGTTCAAAACGGATATATAATATAGGTGTGTGTGTGTTTTTTTTTTTTCATTGGGCGGAGGGGTAAAGATGCCTTTACGCACGAAGTGTGGGACTCGCCGGTGCTGCACCGTACAACACAGGAATACCAACTAAAAACCCCCTGCCAGATCGCACCGGCATGGTTCCTCCATACGACTGTTACTCCCCCACGGGAGCTACCGTAAAGCTTTACTTCGGGGGGGCAGTCATGCCTCGTCTGGGCCGTCACACTTTATGTCTGGCTGGTGTTATTGCCGACGTTTCCTCTTCTTTCTTCTTCTCTTCTGATGAGATTCAGCCGCTCGATGATGTTAGTGGCGAGGGTAACCACGGCATCCCACCCACTCTGCGACTCGAGCAAGCACGCCCCTAGGCCCTCGGGTGTTAAAGGGCCGCTCCAATACTGCTGGAATTGCTGTCGTTCTTCCAGGAATCTTGGGCAATGGAATACGAAGTGCTCCACGTCTTCGTCTACTCCAGGGCATATTGGACACTCCGCGCTCCTGTACACTTTAATACCATACAGGTAGCTGCGGAAGCATCCGTGTCCGGTTAGCACCTGGGTGAGATGGAACGTGACGAAGCCGTGTTTCCTGCTCGACCATCTGCTGATGTCCGGGATGATGCGATGGGTCCAGCAACCCTCGCTGGCTGAATCCCACCGTTGCTGCCACTGCCGATATGTGTTGACGGCCCATCTTGAGCCCAAGTTGTCCTGTTCTTCTCATTCTGTACGCGACGCTTCACGATATTTTTCAGCTCTCTCGGATGCTAGGAGGTCGATGGGAGGTAGACCAGCGGCATCCGACACGGTTCGGTAGGCTCAGGCCACGCGTAGCGCGGCGACCCTACAGGCCCGCCCACAGGGAGCTCCAAAGCTCGCATTCCTCATCAATGCATCAGCCCAGATTGGGGCTCCG
The DNA here is from genome assembly GCF_009193385.2 of Nasonia vitripennis. Lineage (NCBI taxonomy): Eukaryota > Metazoa > Arthropoda > Insecta > Hymenoptera > Pteromalidae > Nasonia > Nasonia vitripennis. The sequence goes on from NW_022279588.1 coordinate 4,675,895, forward strand.
TATAAAATGACGGAGCTCACCACCGATGCGAGGAGAAGGAACATCTAACCGAGTTGAAGGCGTTCCTGATGTCCAGGTCAATGACTGCGCACATGCGTCTGGCACTTCTACTGCCACCGATGGCGTTGGTGGCGAGCTCGACAACTCGGCTTATGGCGTCGATGGTTGAGCGACCCTTCCGAAAGCCGAACTGGTTTTCGGAAAGATCTCCTCCCGATAGGATGGCTGCCTCCAGCCTGTCACTTATTATCCGTTCAAATAGCTTCCCGGGTATATCCAGCATACAAAGTGGTCGGTAAGAGGATGGCTCCTCCGGGGGTTTACTTCCCTTCGGTAGGAGTACCAACCTTTGTACCTTCCACTGATCCGGGAAGCATCCTTCCTTTAAGCATGCGTTGAAGGTGTCTCTAAAAGAGCTAGGGACCTCCAACGCTGCGGTCTTGACTGCCAGGCCAGGAATACCGTCCGGCCCTGGGGCTTTTCTGGGGATGATCTTCTGAGCAGCCATCCTCAGCTCGGTTTCTGATACGTCTGGCAGCTCGGCTGCACCGTACGCTACCAACAGGCCCGTATCTGGTACCCTTTGCCGTTGTTGTGGAAAAAGGTGGCGAACGACCCTGTCGAGGAAGTCGGGGCAGGTGGGCGTTGCCGCACCCCTAGGATGGATCTTGTTCATGACCGTTTTGTACGGCCTGCCCCAGGGGTCGTTTTCTACTTCCTCACAGAAGTCGCGCAAACACTTTCTCTTCGCAGCCTTAATGGCAGCTTTGAGCCTCTTCCGTTTAGCCTCATATTCCGCGGTCAGCTCCTCAAACCGCGGCCTATTCCTCGCTCTCTGGTGCAGCCTTCTGGCCCGCAGACACTCGCGGCGCAGCTCTGCGATTTCCTCTGACCACCAATAGACTGGTGGTCGGCCACGGGAATGTGTGTGTGTGTGTGTGTATGTGTGTGTGTGTATATATGAATTAACTATTATGGATCTTTTTGTGAATTTAAAATCCTAACATCGTATATTACTTATTATACGTGAACAGTCTATTAAAACCATCAACTTCAACAAATCCACTAGTAATAAAAGAATGTATGAAAGGAGAACAAGAGATGGCTATGATCCAAAACGTTCTTGTTTAGCGATTTAACTGTCTCGAGTAATGATATCTTTGATCAATTTTGTTGAAATATATTGCAATGAAATTTTTATCGAAATGGAAGCTTTTCACAAAGCATTCAATCAAAATACATATTCATTACAAGATTGTCAAAATCATTATAATGAAATAAAAAATTAACGAAAAGATCGGGAAAAAAAAATAGTTAAAAACAAAAACGAAGGAAAGAAAAATCCTTGTCAAGATGTTTTCTGAATACTAACATTATTGTAATCCTTGTTATTGTTATTCAAACAAGAATTCGACAATATTATGTAAACAATTTTCCACACCACCACGGAGGAACTGTTATCACATTATATATTCCTAAGGCGCGTTGTTTTTTGTTTGCTTTTTTTTTCATTTTCTATTAAAAAATTTATCAATAATTTAATATCATTCAATGACGTACTAAAATTATATAAAATCATGATTGTACACAAAATAGATTTTTCAAATTAAAACATGAAAATATTCGGAACATCTACTTCATGCACATTAAATTTTTTAAATAATAATTTAAAAAAAAACGTGGAATCATCGCCAGGAGCCCTATAAACCACGAGAGTCTTCACGACAAAATCTCACGTACTCAGTTATGTAATATTTCTATCTATTATTCTACTGCGGAGCTTGTACGGGGTGTTACACAATCAATAAAATTGTGAAAATTTACGTTAAATTTCATGGAAAATTGTACGTAAAAATATGTGTGCCAAATTTTACTTGAAATTTTACCTAAAGTTTTAAATCACACCTTATATTTGGATTGAAAAGGTTTTACATCCCGAAAAAAATATTACGTGAGGTAAATCTTTTCTATACAATTTTTCTGTTTGAATTTCGTTGACTCTAAATTTTTTAATAACACAAAACTACCACTATTATACGTATTTATAGTAAACAATTAAATTTGACAAATTTTCGAGAAGCAATTTTTTTAAGTGTTAAGGTCCGAGCTAAGACGCTATAAACGTAATTTACATCCGGGGGTCACGATCTTTTTTGGATTACATTGCCTTGGAAGCCTTGACCATAACCTGGCAAACGTCGAGTAGTGTGGGTTAAAAAGAAATTAAGTAGGAGGAGCTATGCTCGCTCTCCTGCGCACTTATGGTGTTTATGCGCGTGTGCATGTGAGAGTTTTCGAGTGTGTGGATTTATCTTGAAAGCTTGCAATAAAATTGTTCAAAATTTACAGATGAAAATCTCATATCATAAGGACAAAGTGATCTTCAACTATAAACCAATAAAATCATCTCAAAGTATTGTTGGATATTGGTTATTAACATGTAGTGGAATGGTGTTTATTGCTGTATCATTAGGTAGGTTGCTATACATTGCAATTTGTTATTAATCTTTAAAAACACGTTGACAGTCTGGAGGTTATAGAGTATGAGTTTAAAACTTTTATAATATATATGTATGTATGTATAAAAGTGTACCATAATAATAATATCTGTAGAATTTCGTCACAATCAAACCAGTTTATCCATAGCTTCCGTTTTATTTTGAATTCAAGAAAAATATAGAGTATATTGTGTACCAAGGGCGTGAAGTGTACTTTTTTAGACCAAGTGTGGAGTTTGCAGTACGAATCGTGGCGAGTGCGTTTCCGATCTGCTATCCCACCTATTCATGGCCTAAACAGTCCATTTTTTCACTGTGCAGTCAGCGCCCGAAGGCAGCAAGGGAGTTTAGCAAAGTGCAATAATACACTATTTATGCAGCAGATAGGTGTTACATAGGTGCGGATTTATCCCACCGAGAGCTATAATAGTGTCTCACACGTGTATAGCATGGCTAGTTATAAGGCAATCGATGTTACTAAATACGCGCATAGTAACAGCTCAGACTCACCCCGACGCCCGTTTCTTTCGAATCAGTACGAACTTCCTTGGACGATTTTGGACCGCGCGGGTAGGAATCACACCACCCAAGGAGTCTATAAAATATCTTCTATTGGCTGTCTCGGGGACAGCCAATAGAAGTGAATACTTAAATAGATTTAATTTTGACTTTTTAGTAAATTTTTATAATTTTTTGATTTAGTGATTTTTATGCGTAAATCGTCGTCATTTTCTTATTTTTCTAACTCAATCGCAACTTTGATAGAGTTATACAATATCTTAGGTGAAATAATCATTGATCAACAAGTAAATTAAGGATAGGCAAAATATAATAAGAATAAAGAAAATATAATAAGAATAATAGTATCGTACGATATTTTTTGACACAACGTGCGTAAACCGAGATTTAGCGAGTGCATTATTGCACGAACGTGCGGTGAATCGAGGTTTATGCCACAACGTGTCATAAAGTAATAATATTGACATGAAGCCACCGGCAAAAAAACACCTGTTTGCTGGGTGTGTGGAGTCACTTCAACTCCTCCTACGAGCACCTGCCCAAGGTGCCGTCTTCCCTGCCATACTTGCTGCTCAAACAGGAAAATGGATGCGCCCTGTGACAACTGCCGAGGCAGCAAGAAGACACCAGCGACGTCAGCCCGGCAGAGCGGGCAGAGCGAGAGAGCGACACAACAGCAGACGACGCCGCCGCAGAATAAACAGTCTCAGGTGAGCGCGAAAGCGAGCTCTAAGCAGCAGCAGCACAACAGGCCGGTGCGTTCCGTGACCCCCCACCTACTACCTAAGCCGAGGGTATCGACCCCGCTCGAGAAGAACCGCCGCAACACTAAAGCGACCAACAGCTCAAAGAGCGGCCAGCATAAGCAGCGCGGAGCGGGAGATGAACGTGCTGCCGGCCCACAGGCGCCAAGTGGACAACAACAGCTGAGTGGAGCAGCTGTAGAGCGGGCTGCGGATCTCCAGGCGTCAGATCAGCCACACTGTACTCTGGAAACTGCTGCAACCAACTTTGACGACTCTCTTCGAGATAATTCGATCACCAGAGACCCCATGGACTTGTCGAAGACCAAACCATCTGACCCGCCGCTTGGAAACGCTAGTCTTATGAGGGTGACCAATATTTTAATCCCGGTAAGCACGATGGAATTATTTTTTCAAAGATTTGACATGCTCCAGCAACAGCTTGATAAGCTCAAGTCTCTGGTGAGCAGGAATTCGACTTCGAGTAGTGTCTCTCCACTGGCGAAGGGGGGCTCTGCAAGTGTCTCACTAGATGTTTGATATTGCATTCTAGTTGACTCTCGAGAGCAGAAATCCGGGCATTCAATTCCTCGACAACGATTGCAGAGCCCCCCTTCGTGAACAGGCAGCTGCTGGACGAAAATATTTCACTTAAGGACGAATTGCAAAAAATGCAAAAAATAATTGAGAACTTCCATCCTGCTTGCCGATGGACTCCAACAAAGTCCCAGAGTCGTTGGACTCCGGCTCTGGTTCCTCCGACTCTCGGACGTTTGACTCTGACAAACCAGGCTCTTCGCTCGCTCGACCTAGCTCTGCAGAATTTGAGGCGGTGGTGGTGGTGCGGTGGAGCAGGGCGATGTTATTATCAGCGGTCTAATTAAGCAAGGGTCAAATCTTAATGAAAATAATATGAGTAATGCCGCCTTCGCCTTGCTCAGCACCGTGCTTCCCACCCTAAGCAAAAATGATATTTTGAGCAGTCGTATGATAAGTCTCCGAAGATCGGGCGTGCCAAGGACTGGAGGATCAACAGGCGGAAATTCACGCTCGGCGGCCATGCCGTCCTTGGTCGTGCGACTTGCTAGGCCAGGCCTAGTCAAGAATGTAATGCGGGCTAAGCGTTCAGTCAACAATAATTACTTGACAACTATCGACGTCATACCTGACCTGTTGGTCACGGAGGCTGCCGCCTCATGTCAGGGCATAAAGTTTTCATTAACGAGATGTTACCCCGAAATAAATTTTTACAGTTCAAAAGCTTGAGGCCCATAGCTCAGGGACTGAGCTTCAAGTATGCCCGGCATGCGGGGGGCAGGTTCCTTGCTAGGAGAAAGGGCGGCAAGCAAATTACGTTTGGGCGTGTGCCGCCGATGCGTTCATCGCAGTCGCGAATGTGCTCTTGTCGCGTAATAATGAGCTCCGTGTCGTGAATATTTGTCCATAGCAGATGCAGGCGATAGTGGGGGTGAGGTCTGTGCGTGCGAGAAGCGACAGAGATTGGCCGATGACGGTGTGTTTGTGGGTGTGTGTGTGCGCGTGCGTGTAGCGTGTGCGTGTGTGTGTGTCAAAGGGGAGATTATACGGTACATTTGACTCGTATCGTCGAGGCTAGCTCCGTGGTTAGAGCACCAGCCTCTCGATCTCGGGTCCGTGGGTTCAAGCTCACCCGCCGTCGCATAAAACTTTTTTTTATTATTATTCCGTATTTGATTGAATTTTCTTTAAAAGGTTTCTACTTTACTGACCTCCTACTACTCCCGAGAGAGAGAGAGAGAGAGAGAGAGAGAGAGAGAGAGAGAGAGAGTTTCGGAACGACCAAAATGTCGCGCAAGGACCCGTGTCATTGGGTTTCTTCTTTCCGATATATATATATATATATATATATATATATATATATATATATATATATATATATATATATATATATATAGTTAATTAAAATAGATAAACTACAATTGTTAAAAGTTGCGAAAGAACACATACTGCGAAAGTCCGAGATAAAATGGTACTGTTGGAAACAAATTACAAAACGTCACAATCTAACCTCCATGTTACACATAATCTCAACATAACAGAGCCATCCTCAAATGTTTAAAAATATTTAACGTTTATACTCTTAAATTATATATTTGTACATCCTGCGAACTGGCCACCGTGTGAGCACGTAGAGAGTGCATACGGATCGCAGGTGCATCCGACTGCGACAATGCACAACCGAGCGCCGAAATCGGAGCGAGTGCTCTGACCTCTGTGTCAGCACTCCTCGTGCGCGTAAAAGACGACTGCAAGGTGTACGCGTCGATCCTTTGTGGCGAATGCTGATTGGACTACCGCGATCTATCTTATCTCAATTTTATAACTGCGTGAATCGGTACCGAGGCTTTAAAAACCCCGGAGCCGATCCACGCAGTGCCTTTTTGCGTAGTGACTTACTCACTGGCGGCTACAACTGATTCTAAGGTGAAGCGGCGGTGTTTGCTAGTGTTAGTATTTGGAGTGTGCTAAATCCGTCCAACACCTTGGGAGCGTGCTAAATCCGTCCCTTGGTATAGTATACACCGGAGAGCCCTTTGAATACAGATCAGTGCCACAGAGAGAGGTACAAGCTAAGGACCGTCGAGTGGAATCTCCGGCGTTAGCAAGAGCAGTTGACCATTCTTATTTTAAATTGCCATGTGAACGGGTGTAGATAATACAGTCAGCATCTGCCACGAAGGGTGATTAGAACCATCTAAAGTGCGCAGGATCCTCTCTTAAAAAAATGATGGACTTGGTTGTGAAGCCTTTAATACGTGATTCTGATTGGTTGCTATGGTCGGTTGCCTAGGTAACAGATAAGAACCCGCACGCTTTAAATTCATAACCCTCATAACAGTCATAACCCTGGTAGAAATTTTTCAGGTGTTTAAGTAAATGAAATGAGGTTAAATAGTATGAAATCTGAATAGCGGATTCAGAAAAAAATATATGCAATATTACCAACAAGAAATCTTGATAAATTAATCATTACCAAAAGTGTAGTATTGAAACATGTGCATTGAAAAGTGTCACCCTAACCCTATTTGAAGTAGGTAATAATGTGTGTGTGTGTGTGTGTGTATGTTATTTAGTTTTTTGTAAATATAAGTGAGAAGTGCAATTAAAAGAATAAAAAGTATAAAGATATATTGTGTCTCCGTGCCCAAAGTCGCCCACGGTGAGGTTTAAGAAGTGAATTTAAAGAAAAGTTCAGTATCCGAGTCAGTGAATTTGAGTTTATCACTACAATGCCCTTTAAATTTTAAAATATGTAATCTAGATAATTGAACTGTTTTCATTCATATTTTCACACCAACGGCAATGTGAATTTTTTAATTTAGCGGCTCACATTTTGCTTATAGACAAATCATCCGGAAAACATAACTTCAAGATACCTACTACTACAAATCTCCCGGTACGATTGAAGGGATACAGACCGAGTCAAGAAGAGAAAGAGGAATTAGAGAATCAGATAAAGCACCAAAATATTCACCCTACAGCTCTCTTACATACGTGATACCCAAGAAGCCCGCAGTGGACGGTACAAAAAAATGGCGATTAGCAACAAACTTTAAAAAAATAGACGAAGTAACAGTAAGAAACAGCTATCCAATACCCAATACAGGGGACATTATTGATAGCGTTGCCTGAGCTAGGTACATAACCGCCATAGACTTGAGGACCAAGTGCTACCAAATGCCAATGGATCCCGGAGATGTCCACAAAACATAAAAAATGTCTGAGTCCTTTTGCATCGGAATTTTTGGGAGCCCGTAAATAACTCCGAGCAGTACCAGAAGAGAGTCGCCCCTTTGTACGAAATTTACCTTATGCTGCGGGTTAGCTGTTGAAAAACTCGAAAGCTGATGGAGGAGCGTGCACTTTGGCGCCGCAATGGCGCTCACTCATCGGCTGTCGATAGGTGAGGCTGCCATCTTTCTCGCTCTCGCTACTCGCGGTTTTACGCGTCGGATTGCGTTCCCGACCACGGCGCGTGCGCACTGTTATACTGCTCTTTTTACGACTATAGGAAAGAAAGCCCGCGAGTTTCAAACTCTCGCAGAGTAAAGACAGCCCAGCGCATGCATATATTTACAAAATGAAAATGCTCGTTAATACGGGATCCAAGATAACCATACACGCCAATGACATCAGAGCCCTTGACGCGAGTGTGCGTTTTGGTATCTTGGGTGCGATATGCAGCCGTTTTAATCCTGGATGCTCTGCGGATGAACGGCAACACCGATCCAGCTGCGTAAGACTTTGGTGTTGATTGACTCCGCCGTATGCTTTCGACACCTTATTATATGCGAGCGAAAACTTGAGCATCCTGTCGAGTCGCTTTCAGCTGTTTATTCGCGCCAACCTTTCTCGATCTCTGCGAAAGTTGACGGCGGCTGCTGTACTTGTTTGTGTTTCTCGGGCGACTTTCATTCTTCCGCGTTCTTTGCTCGCAATCAAACAAACGCGATTAGCTCGTTCATACAACACATACACACAACCGTGGAGACGCTCTGTCTCGACCTTCCAAGGCGTAGGCGACGCGACTCGAAATTTCCACCATGTTACAAAATACATATATTGATTTATCAAAAATCGTGGGCATTTATCTGCGTGAGCATAAAAGGCAGCAAGAGGTGCTATTATTAATTTATTTTGACAATCTACACTTTCGCCACTGAAATGAAGCGCGCAATCATGGTATAAGACAATCTTCTACACTATATTAAAATTTTATATTAGGTCAATTTTGTAAAAACTCTGCAAAACTCGTGAATCGAAGAAAATTAAATCTATTTTACGGTAGAAATGTTCTTTAAACTTAAATCATTTAAGTTACCGAAAAAAAAATCAAATGTATCAAATTTCAAATAGTTTTCAGCAGTGAAAGAACTTAAAAAATGTCCGTCCGTCCGTTCGGATTTTTTTTTTGCAATATTCACAAAATGTAATCTGCAGTTTCGGTCGAGATCAAAAGAATGCTGCGAATAATTTTTTGTGCAGATACGATCTCTCTTTGAAAGCTATCCGTTTGTGAATATGAAATGACAATAATCATTATGTTATTATTTTCTTTATATAAAGAGCACTCACACGAGTTTATCAGTAGAGAAAGATAAATTAATATTGAACAATATAAATTTGTCTTAATAATCCGTAACTTATAATCAAATAGATGTTTTAAACAAACGTTACCATCAATTATATACTTCCATTAATGCATTACATATGTTTACTATAATATTTAAATATATTTTATACAAATTTACTGCACACCCGAAGCTGATGCGAATTTTCAATATTTTAACGTTTTCATAAATTATCTATAGTCATTTCTATTGATTAATCTCAAATGAGATCTCTACTATTAAGTATACTGCTCTTTTTCCACAATCAATAAAGTGTCATTCTAATATTGACAACTAAATTTGATCTATTTATGAAATTTTTAAAATCAACTTTTTGAATATGTAACGAACCTTATTTCCTGATACAGGGGGCGGAAAATGGGCTTAAACGCACGCGGACCGTGCGTAATAGTGCTTTTTACGCACACTATATCGTAATATATTTTAAATACTGTCTTATTTAATAATTTCGATAAGTATTAAATAAAATAATAAAAAAATGAATTTATCTTTATATGAGGATATAAAATATGATTTTATATAAAATTACATAATTTTCCATACTTATATTATTATTATTTTTTTTTCCATTACCGGCGCAGCCTTTTGGCCTAGCTACCGTGGCCTTCCACCACCTCTGTTTGTCCCATCCTATCTCTTTCCTACGTCACTATCTTCCATGCCTATATTTTTCCACCCTGAGAGATTTCTCCGATGAAGACCATATTTTCAGACACACACCATGCTGGTTAAGCCAGCACTCTCTGCCCCCTAGAGGGCATCGGGTCCGTCTATCAGTGTAGTTTTCCTCGGAGAAGGTCCCGTATTAGACCAGCTCCACATCGGTAAGGCCAGCGCTCCCTGCCTAATGCGTCGAGTTGGCTACCTTAATTCCTATCTTACCTTCGGTCCCTACCACTGTTTCGCATTCGCCCAGGCTTACGCCTGTGAGACAGGGAAAACCTCGGAATTACACTGAATGAGAATTCCGGGGAAAAAACCTGCCTCGAAACAGCCGGAGTCTTGGGTACTTTTGCCGTTGACAGTAACTCAGAAAAAATCTGAGTAACTTCACCGGGAATCGAACCCACGACCCCTTGAGAGAACGTGTTTCGGACGGCTAAGGCGTGCGCCTTAACCAACTGAGCCACTGACGCTCCTTTTCCATACTTATATTGATCTTTAGTGGAACAAAAATTCTGCACATAACAGGTTCCATCTGAAGATTTCAGAATAAAACAGAAGATAACTGAACAAAACAGAAATGTTCAGCAGAAGAATGTCGGAATTGAGACAAAGTGAACAGTTATTTATAGGTATTATTAGTTTTTTTAGTGTTTTTTTTTAGTTTACTGCGGATGGTACCAGATTTCAACAGTTTTCAACAGTTTCGTTAATTAGATTCTATTATCAAGTAGAACGATAACACCACGAAGGCGAGTTTGAGAAGCAGACGGAGCCGCTATGCCCGCGCTACTATTTACTTCTATGTTGAGGTTTGCATTTTTCATCATGCCTAACTATGATTTTTAACAAAAATATTGATAAAAACAGTTACCTTTGATATAATACACAAGTATGTCATTCACAAAATGCTCAAATCAAGTTAGCCGCACAGCTATATACAGATGGATATTGCTTTCTTATCGAACCTTATTTTCTGCATGCTCGCTTACATGTAGTTTTTAGTATCTAGGTATAAAAATAATTTGAAAGCCGTGTCTAAGGATACGGGGTGGCCGATGACGAGGTCTAGGTGGTACGATCCGTAATTTTGTATGTCTAGGGAAATACATAATTCGAGGGCGATGTCTAGGTGTACCGGGTGACCGATGACGAGGTCTAGGTGGTGCGCTTCCCGGTATTTTGTGTCTAACTGTTGTAACGGTTGCCAGTGCAATTAACGCACGTTGAGCACGTTATGACGTCTCTCCGGGACAGAATCAACATTCTGTATAATACTTCTGTTGTTACAGCTACTAAAGGCGCAGCATGTGAGAGAGTAAGAGAGACAGAGAGAGAATAAGCATCGACAGAGATTTAAATTCAGCAACGTACAATGTTGCCACCTGCTCGCACACTGCTGTCAAGAGTTGACAACAGTGTGTCAGAGGACATAGGTAAATCTGTGCTCGCGCTAGCGAGCCATTCCGAGTCTGTCTTCGCTCCGCTCCGTTTCGCGAATAGACACTCTGCGATTGCGATTATTGTGTGCGAGGGTTGCGAGGTCAACCGAACCGAGGACAATCCGTCCGAGACCATCTTCGCGTGGGTTAGAACGGCCGTGCCGGCCACGTACATCTGTAAGTACTAGTTCTTATCAACTCTCGCTTACTCGGGTGACTTTAAGCCTCCTCTCTCTCTCACCTCGACTACATGCTGGTAGCTGGCATGCGCCCGTCTGGCGCGCTTGTGTAAGCCAAGCACCAATAAACAGTTAGTCTAAGTTTTACAATAATCCGCGAGTGTTCATTGACTTGTCCTCCTTTTGAATCCACATCCTGAGTACTACTATCACCGCCGCGTGTTCATACGTCTTTACGTCCGTGCGCGGATAGATTATAGTCGGTAGAATCTAGTGCCTTCTGCACAGCCGACGGAAACGGTGAATAGTAGCATAAACAACAAACAACTTAAAATAATAATGACGGCCGAGCTACCGTCATACTGTAAGAGATTTGTTTATGTCTAGATAAATAAATCATACGGGGACGGCGTCTAAGTGTACATGGTGGCCGATGATAAAGTCTAGATGGTGCGTTCGTGATTTTTTATGTCGAGATAAATACATCATACAAAAACGGCGTCTAAGTGTAGAGAGCGGCTAATGACGAGGTCTAGGTGGTGAGCTCCGTGGTATTTTATTTCTAGGTACATACATCATACAAGGACGGCGTCTAGGTGTACAGGGTGGCCGATGATGAGGTCTAGGTAGTTCGCACTTGGTTTTGGTGTTTAGGTGTAGAAGTCATTCGAGGGTAGTGTATGAGAACAATCAGTGATTTCATGTTAGTGATAAAAATGTTAAAAACCATGGTCAAAAGATGCTAAAGATGCTTATATTTTATTTTTAGGAGAAATATTAAATACTTAAAAAAATTACTATTAAGGACTGAAATCTCAAAAAATTAACTTTTAAAAAAGTAAAAGGTTAGGCGAGTTTGATATGTTCCGCAACGAAATAACAGATAAAAAAGAACTGAGATTGATCAACCAAAGTCCAGCTTATTATATTTAATCATTATAAAGCAACAACATTTTTTTGTCAATAAAGGGCTTACTTAACTCAAAGTTAAGTTATATACTGATTAATTAGAAAAACTCTTAAGATACTTACTACAAAACTGGCCATGACCGTTTCATTTCGTCTGTTGTATTCATTTTTTAATTTATTTTCTAAATTATAATATTTTTCGCCTGAAACAAAAATCTAACTGAAGAATCTAGCAAACTAAATAAAACTGAAGACAACAAAAGATTACTTTTATCTGTGTCTCAATTCCGACATTTTTCTGCTGTCATCTGCAGTTCATAACGTTTTTTTTTCAGTTGTTTTCAGGAGCATCCTTCGCTGAGCATTCTCGGGTACCGGAATGTGCCAGGTCGGTTGCGAAATGGCGAAGCGTCGAAAATGGCGCCGCGCGATGACTCGCGGATTGCGATAGTTCTGAGTCGGGGTCACCATTTTGGAAATTAAGGTCCCTTCTGCTCTCCAATAGGAGCTTAGACAGTAAAAAAGAACAGACCAGGGTAAATCAGTGATAACACTCGGTGTCGTAAATATTTGAAATGTATTATCAGCGGTTGAAACTAGATAACAAATTAAAGACCGAAAGGTCCGTCCCGATCGGTGGCCAGGCTAAAACTAATCACGTCCAAGCTCGCCTCACGCTCACCACGGCGTTGGATTCCGCCAGACGGTGAGTCGGTTCCGTGGTGGTGGCAGGAGGGGACCCCCACATCGTTATCATTCAATATAAAAGTAAATATCGTATTATGAATTACATTTTAGTACAGAATATCAATTTTATGATTGTTATAATCTCACAATTTACACTATATTATAAATGTAAATAAAAAAACTGTTTAATTAATTTTATTTTATTGTTTGATTTTGTTAATATAATTAATACTGTCATCAAATAATAACAAAGAGTTTAAAAACATTTTTTGATATTCAAAATTTATTTCTATTTTATTCTACAATTTTAAAGCCAGTCCTGTGTACTAGTAGCTATAACTACTTTTATAGAATGTTGGCTGTATTGAATATATTCATTTATACTTAATGGTAATTAATTCTTATGCTTTTGATTGGTTAGAATTTATCAATCTAGCAATCTGATCGGTGCATTTCAAAAATGTTTCACAAGAATTAACTACTATCGAGTGGAACTAGTACTCAAGCATCGCGACGAGCTTTACCTAAACACCGAGGGTCTTCGGCTCATTCGGTCCAGCTTAGCACCAGCAGCAGCTGCCAGAGAGTCATCCCAAAAAGCAACTCGGCTTGGAGAGATGCCTCCTCGCCGCTGACCCAGCACACCGTCGAACGAATCCTCGGCTCGTGTACCCGATAGCATCTTTCCGCGCGCCGCGCGTTTATTGTATTACCTAACTACAACAATATATGAGATTTTATTCGACTCCTCGTATATGTTCCTTACTTATTCAAACAAGTGTACGTGTTGTACTTGTAGAATCCCGTCCAATTCTCCTCTCGTTCGCGAACTCGACAGCGTTATGCTAGGATTTGGCCACGACACCGTCGTTGTCGTTGGCCGTCGAGTAATCCTGCGCGCAGAGAAAGAGCTTTTCTCGCCGCACATTTGTATGCGATAGCAACCCGCCCGCAGGGTACGGAGTCGACATTGCAATGACGACTAACTTTTGTCGTCGACTTCAGCGTCATCGATGGATAGCCGTGGCGCGATAGCTAAGTAGCTAGGCAGAACTCTCGGTGACACAACCGCATCTTCGCGGCCGCCGTGTACAAGCCCAATTACACCGTTACACTGTTGTAACAATAGTGGACTCGACCTTCCGACAGCAAATAGTCGTCGCAGAGATTTAGGAGAAATATGGATAGGAAGGCAATGGAAGAATGGGGGGAATATGAAAGAGGAGAGAAGGAGGCAAGGAAATGATGTAATAAATAATAAAAGATATGTAAATTTAACAAATAAATAATCCCGTCACCAAAACAAAGAAATAACAAATAATAGCAATACGACCGGAAGAAGGGTCTACAGTTTGGACTGGACACCTGTCATGACCAACAGATAGTATACATATTATAAGAGACCGACAGGGGCCGATAAGGTAACACTCTAGACGCCTGACCTAGAAACGCGAAGTATCGTATGCGCACTCACATGCACGAAGAAAGTATAGAGGATCACGAATATGAGAGTGAGAGCGTTGATGGCCGTATGGACCTCTGGTGCCACGAAAAACAAATAGAATTAAATAGAGAGTGAAAGCGCAGTCTTCCGAGTAGAGACGGTACCGCAAACACCGCAGGACGCATTCTAGATTTCATAGGCATGCAATTATTTAAACGTAAGGATATAAAAATGTTTAGAGAATTCAATTAAACTGTTAGATATATACAAAGGAAATTATTTATAAGGGTAATGAGCAGTCTAACTCATCTATCCCAGGGAACAGCGAGTTAAATCGCTTTATTTTTTCTTAAAATAATTAAGCTACACACCATAAGCCAGCTAATAACCTAAATACCTACCCCTAACCCGCTTAACCCCTAGAAACCACCCCTACCATACCACAAGCAGGCTAACTAGCCTAACCCTGGGAACAGCGAGTTAAATCGCTTAATTTTTTCTTAAAATAATAAAAACCCACTCCACAGGCCGGACCGGAAACACGCAGAATCGTATAACCACGTAATTCAAGACATTATTACAAGTAAATTAGTCACATTATTTGTTAGCTGTAATTGTTGAATGAACTGCTATTAGTCATCTGCGTTGAAACAGATTTAAGCCCTTTCACCACGTTAAGGTTGCAGTCTTCAAAGAGGTTTTTTTGTTTTTGTTTTTAATTTTTTTTAGTTTTTATATCTGTAATGTTTTATAATTTTTACATAGCAAAGTTGAGACATTTATTGAGGATTAGAATTACTGAATTATCATTTAATCAGAAATGTTTGAGCTTGTGAAGTTAATTCTTTAGTTTTTTTTTTTCCTCAACATCTCGCAAGCTGCTTATGACTGGATCTGATAAAACTAAGCAATAATGAATTATATTTTCATTCGTCTTTCATCTTTCATACATTGTGCTATGTCGAACTCGAGCATAGCGAAATATTTTGTTGTTGGATTCCTGGGCTTCTTCTAAAAAATACCCAATAGGTCCATCAAATGTCCTCATAATGTCACATCCATGTATTAGCACTTTATGCACAGAAGGTGGTATCTTATACCACGGGTAAATTTCTGTGCATTTTTTAGCAGTTTCCAAGCAATATTTTTTAAATGCGTTTAAATTAACTTCTTTTGTGCAAGATATAATTTGTAGAATTACATGCATTCTAATTAATAACTCTTCGTCTACACCGATAATTTGAGATACTGCTTTAGATTTGGCAAAAAAAGAACGTGCCACATTTCCTGTGTTAGTTGTTCCAGAACCTTGCTTGACTACATCTACCGTTAAACCAAGTTTGCTCTTTAAAGACTGCTGAACTAACGATTTTCTCTCTTTTTTCAAATCTTTATCTGAACCTCTTGCTGATCCTTTCTTAAAATCTAGAGTGTAAGAAATATGTAAAATATATTCCATGGATTGAATCCAGGTGTGTAAGATAGGAAATCCCCATTGTTAAAACTCTGTATTGCCCTGAAGTTTTAAGACAAATTTCATATCATTAATATCTTTAGGACTAACTCCGCAAATGTTGCAGCGAGAAGAAGCCTTTTGTTTAGTTAAAACATTGCATACTTTGCCATCTATCATGGTACATTTTATGTCAAATGCTACGTCAAATGCCATCTCCGTACATTCAAAGTTATAATTTTTTATTTTCTTTAGCAATGCTGAAATATTTTCGTAATGTTTCTCGGTTACTTTATCGCTTTCTTTAAGAAATTTGAAATTTATTGGACGACAATGAAACACGGATGAAGGTTTTTTGTTAACTCATAAAATTTCGTTTTTTGTAGTCCTTAACTGCAGAGGTACAAAATTATAAATAAATACAGATGCGTCAGTGGCTGTAGTTTGATAAACAGAATTATCATCGCTTGATTCAAGATCGGTGGAGAAGACATCACCAAAATTCCATTTTTGTCTTGTCGTCTGTTGTCCTGAAGCTCCATCCATTCCCCACTTGCCCACAAATATTAAACTTTTCGTTGCATTTGTTAATACTTCTTTATCTAAAGTCATTAGAATCCGTCTTATAGTATGTTCTAGCAAAGGTATAAAATGAACTTTCGCTCCACTATTAGAACAAGTGATATGCTCAGGGTAACAAGCTTTATTAGCTTCTACGATTACAGAATAAGTTGGATATAATTTATTTCCATGCATATTGTAAGTGTGGTTCCTTAATTTCTCATATGTTCGTTTTGTTAAATCTAAGTCCATAAACATCGCAAATACTTTATTTGTATATTAGGTACTAAATAAATTTTCTATAGTATCCGTAGTATTATTTGCTGAAGATGTTTGTTCTTTTAATTTTAGCGCCAACGATAGCTCCTCTTTAGAATGCTTTACAGAGATTTCACGAGCTCGTCTATTTTTTGTTTTTGAACATCCATTGTCATAACTTATATGAGGTCGACCTATATTACAAACATTAGAAAATTTTTCAGAAGTATGTGAAGTATTACTAGTAAATAATGTTAAAGCTTCATTATTCATGATTGATATTGATGTATTCATATTTGATGTTGAAGTATTTATATTTGACGTTGAAGCTTCGTCAAGTAACTGAATCACAAAAGAATTTTCAAAAAATTCTTTGTGTTTCGATTTAAAAACATCTTTCTTTCGAGAAACATCTTGCCATTTTAGTTTATATTTTGGAAAAAATGATTTGGTTAGTTGGTTTCTTAGATGCTGTGTATGTCTTTCAGAAAGTGCATACTTTATTTTTACATCCTTTACAACTATGTCGAGAATACAATTTTGCTCATTAGGATGATTCCATATTAATTCACATAAATATGAGTGTTCTATATTGAGTAACATTATTTTAGCTCTTAAATAATTCTACGTTGTAGTTATTTAATAAATTTTATACCCCTTCAGAAAATTATTATTGACAAAGTAAATACCATTTCGTTTTCACCTAAGTATTTATTTTATTAAGAAAATCAATATGATGTCTGTATCCATTATTTCATTTCTAAATAAATCTTAAAAATCACTACTGCTGATATGAAATATAAGAAAAAAGGTAAGTAATTTTACATTCTTAATTAAAATTGAAGTCCATGTGTTTATTAATGTAGAAACAGAAAATATGAAATAAAAGTTGATTGATTCTTTAGTCGCAGCTGTATTAATTAACAAAAAATAAATACATCGAGTTAGAATCAACAGAACGCACGTTTGCCTTATGTTATAACATACGTAATAGAAATAATTTTACTGAAGAGAAATATACTTCGTTTGACGGAAGAAAACTTAATTTAAATTTAAACTTATTTTTTTTCAATATGATAAAATAAACATTTGTACGTATTATACTATAATATAATAAATTCAAAAAGTATACATTTAGCCACCGAAAAATCGCATGATCAATAGATTTAATTATATTTGTATGTATTATACTATAATATAATAAATTCGAGAAATCTTCAAAAAATTCTGATAGAATTTCAACGTATTTTTTTATTTAATCTAAGAACTTTTTCTTCAGTCAATTTTTTTCTAAAGTCTATCATTCTCAAGTAAAAAATTCTGGAAATTTTTCACGATTTTCCCGTGTTAGCCGCCATTTTATGTGCTTTTACCTTTTTTTTCAAAATTTAAACTGTGACACTGAAGTTTAAGTCTCGAGGACACGATTTTTTCGCTCTAAACATTAAATCTTAAATGATTTCAATGTGAAAAATCGACAAGAATAAAGATTTTTGTTTAAATCATATTTTATTGCTTGTGGTTTGGTAGGGGTGGTTTCTAGGGGTTAAGCAGGTTAGGGGTAGGTATTTAGGTTATTAGCTGGCTTATGGTGTGTGGCTTAATTATTTTAAGAAAAAATAAAGCGATTTAACTCGCTGTTCCCTGGGATAGATGAGTTAGACTGCTTGTGGTTTGGTAGGGGTGGCTTCTAGGGATCGCATGGATTTAGGGGAAGGTGATACAATAATTTCCGCCCCTGTAGCTTAAACTTGATGCTTTTTTAAAGAGTTAAAAAAAAAACATTTTTTCCAGTGTGCGACGGCGGGAGCTGTAAAATTAAAATCAGCTTCGCAAGACTCCCATTAAACTATCGGAATCTACACTACATTAAAACACTGAAATGAGCAATTATGTAAAAATTCACCGGAACTAGTTAATAGTTCTAATATGATAATTATTTTATAATAGGTATGTGGTACAAACATAAATACATAGTCCTACTGAAAGGAAAGAAACAAATCAAAAATAAGTACACTTTTTCTATAAAGAATGGTTCACAAAAAGTAACCGGGTCATGAAACATTATACAGCAATTACATATAGGTATTAAATAATGATAAATATTTCTATTTATGTAATTCTTTTTGGTAGTTGATTGGACATAAAGTATATGTATACATATATGAAAAACACAGTGAAATTGGTCCAGATGCTGTAAATGATAATTATTTAAGAAAAATGTGGCGAATATTTTTATTGTATTTATAAACAGAATTATTTTTTTAATCATATGCGCCGCATAGATACATATGTATGTTTTACATATATCATTAGTAGTGATCTTAAGATTCGGTCCAAATGAAAGGGATGCTGCAAATGATTATTTGTGTGATTAATTGAGATATCTGTTTGTGAATAAGAAATGACGACTGCTCTATGTATTCAAGTATATCATAAGACGTTGTCCGTAGATTTGGTCCAGATGAAAATAATGCTGTAAATAGTTATTTGTGCAGATATGATCAGGTTGTTTAAAGATATCTGTTTGAAAATGTAAAATGACATCTGCCCATGTATTCAGATATATCACAAGTCGTAATCTGCAGATTTGTTCCAGATAAAAATAATGCTGCAAATCATATGTGAAGATATGATCTGGTTTTTTAAAGATATCTGTTTGTGAATAAGAAATGACGACTGCTCTATGTACTAATAGTTATTTGTGCAGATATGATGAGGTTTTTTAAAGATGTCTGTTTGTGAATAAGAAATGACGACTGCTCTATGTATTTGCGTATATCGCAAGACGTGATCAGTGGATTTGTTCCGTATGAAATGGATGCTGCGAATAGTTATTTCTGCAGATACGATCTTGTTTTATGTCTGTTTTTGTAAAGAAGCCTGGAAATGATACTATTGTAAATGATTATTTATATTAATATTAGTTGTAAATTTGCTCTCTGCGTTTTATGGGATGGTGACTAGATGTCACTAGATGTTACAATAACTTTCTCTGCAAAAGAAAGGTCATTTTTACATATATTACGAAATCATTTATTAATTGCTTCAAAAGCATGTTTCGAAACCATTTATATTTCATCCCAAATTATCAGTTTACGTATATTATATTGTTTTACTTTAAAAAGACCTCGAATTTCCCATTCCTTTCATATGTATTATAAGTGGCCTATTCATGCACTTATCATAAAAAATACGGTGTGCAACAATGGAGTAGTAGCTTTTTAAGACTCGGGTGATGTTTTGAGCCTACGGCGCCCTCGACTCCCACTCGTGCTCAAAACATCACCCTCGCTAGAAAAATCCAATTTTCCCCTCTAGTTGCACAATATACTATTGCACCATGTACATGTTATAATAAAAGTCGTAGGAAAAATGCTTCACGCTTATTTGGATTGACAAAATACATTCTACTAATGAGAGGTTTTATAAATTTTTTCTTTTATTCCAGTTTTTGTTTTTTTATCAAAAACATAATGGTACGGAATTTTGTGATATAAATATTGCGTTGCATTTTTATCTTCTTTATTTAATTTAAACCAAGGTATCAATGTAGTATGGACATTTTTATCAATTATTCCGTGTTCACATTCTTCTTGATAGTCTATTATTATATTAAGGAGCTAACGGTGTTTCGTGTGTCATGTGTCGTGTGACTTAAATAAGTTAACCTACGTCCTCTGCAATGGAACTTATAATTTGGGCCTTATAATTTTTTGGCCTTATATTTTTGGGCCTCATATTTTTTTGTCCTATATCTTTAGGGTCTTATATTTTTGGCTCCTATATTTTTCGGGCCTTATATTTTTTTACTACTTTTGATTTTTTGGCTTCATATTTTTTGACACACATTTTGGGCCTGATTTTGGGGGAGGGGCTTTTAATTTTGGGCTTTATAAAATTTTTAGACAATTTTTGTCAATTTCACCGTGTTGGACAAATAAAGCATTTCGTTAGAGATCTGTTTATTTGGTCTCTTCAGTAAGACTTTTATTTTATACATAGATCCTGTCTTTGACGCTTATCGTTTGTAAATATTCGCTTTTGTAAGTTGCTTAAATTACAATGTATTTGATTGCTGCCGCAAGTTATGTGTTATAAAATTTCGTGATAAACAATATTTTTTGTATAAAGACTTTTTGATTTACTATTTTTATTACTATAAATTATTGAATTCTATTTAAGCTTGATCCTTACATTTTTTTTCGAAATGATCCTTGATAGTGCTACATATAATTGGCCGTGGCTAAAAACTGGATTTGGTAAGTATACTCCAAATTTATTAAAAGTTTGACCTTGAGACTTATTAATCGTCATTGCGTATCCTAATCTTAGTGGAAATTGTCGTCTTTTCATTTCAAAAGGTATTTCGTCTTTGGAGGCCGTTAGATCTACACGTGGTATTAAAACGGCACTTCCTGCTTAATAACCACTAATTATTTCAGCCCTAATACAAAAATTCATTAATTTTCGTACAATTAATCCAGTTAAGTTACAAAGACCATCATTCAAATTAATATTACGAAGAAGAATTACAACAGCACCTACTTTTAGTTGCAGTTTATGAGCCGGTAAGCCATTTGGCGTCAGAGAGTTTATGATCTGGTTTTTTAAAGATATCTGTTTGTGAATGAGAAATGACAACTGTTCTATGTATTCACGTATATCACAAGACGTAGTCCGCAGATTTGGACCGGACCAAAGGGATGCTGTGAATAATCATCTGTGCAGATATGATTTGTTTTTTTAAAGATATCTGTTTGTCAATGTAAAATGACGACTACTCTATATGTTAACGCATATTAAAAGACGTAATCTGCAGATTTAGTACGGATGAAAAGAATGCTGCAAATTGTTATTTGTGCAGATATGATGTGGTTTTTTAAAGTTATCTGTTTGTCAATGAGAAATGGCGACTGCTCTTTGTAATCACGCATATCACAAGATGTAATCTGCAGATTTGGTTCAGATGAAAGAGATGCTGCAAATAATCATTTGTGCAGATATGATGTGGTTTTTTAGAGAGTTTAAAAATTCTACTGGAAATAAATCTACTAAATTATTGTTATTTTTATTTGTACATGAGTCTACACTAATATACTCTTTCATATCGCCTTCAATTTTATATAATATTTCATTGTTAATAATATGTACATCTACACTTTTTGGTGCTAAAACAACTTTTTTGTGAATCTCTTCATTATTGACATTTAAATTTTCCCCAAATATTTCTGTAATTATATTGTGGGTTAATAATAATTCGTATGGAATTTCTATAGTTTCGGACTCTTTTTCAAAACTACTTAAATATTTTCCTTCTCCAATATTTGAAAGCCATTGCTTGAATTCCATCTCATTTTCACATACTCCTAAATTATCTTTTAAAGACATGTGCTGGAAATTAACCCATATATTTCTATTTTTAACACAATTTTTAATTATTGTAGTACTATTACCATTTTTAACTACTGGCAAGGTTTGCTTAAAATCACCTGAAACAATCATTACTTTATTTCCAAAAACGATATTATTTTTACTTAAATCTTTAAATAATCTGTTCACTGTTTCAAATGCATGTTTTAATGTAATTGTTATTTCATCCCATATAATAACTTGAACATTTTGGAGTTTTTTTGCCATATTCTGAATTAGCTTTTATATTGCAAGTCGTTTCTTCAGTAACATTTTATGGTAATTTAAAAGTTACATGAGAAATTTTCCCATTAATTAATAAATTTGCTGCCAGTCCATGCGACTGGTAATACATTAATTTTCTCATTATTTAAATAGGTAATTAATGTGTTTAGTAAATAACTTTTTCCACTACCTCCAGGCCCGTCAATGAAGAAACATTTTTTATTGTTATAATTGTTATCATTTATACTTAGTAATATAGCATTAAAGGTTTCGCGCTGTTTATTAGATAATGATGTTATGTTATATGCTTTGCTTTACTCAAAATTGTCTGTTTCAACTTTTTCGAACATTTCATTTTGTTGATTAATATTAATTTCAGGTAAATTAAAATCTTGCAAGGAATATCCGTTTGTAGATAAAACAGCATAATTTTTTTTAATGCCATAATTTCACTATCTTCATTTAGAATAATTGGATGGTAGAAATAATCTTTATTTTTATCGTATTTGTATTTACTGAATTATGGAAAATGCAAATGTAAGCAAACAGTTTACACAACGCAATTGGAAATTGGATTTGAATAGCTTCTTTTAAAAATTTATCCCATTCATCGTCTGTTTTTATTAATTTTCTAGCTAATGCTGCATTGCAGTACTTTCAAAAGTACTTAACTCCTCAAACTTGTAATAATAATAATCTTAAATAAAATCGTTCCTTATCTTTGGGATTAACAAAGTACATTCTACATTCCACTAGTTCTCAATATCTTTTTCAAATAGTCCATTTTTTAAAAGTTTCATTAAAAACATAAAAATTTGGTATTTCTGGATATAAATACTTTCTTGCTTCTGGATCCCTTGCATTCATTTCAAACTATGTAGTTAATGTTGTATTTTAATTTTTATTAATCAATTCTTTTTCTTACCCTTCTTTGAAATATCCAAATTGCTCATTTTTTAAATGAACTGCTAATCTATATATTACGTGAGATAAAACATACATAGGAAATTTAAGAAGACGATGCATTGCTTCTGGTGGACTTACGTACCTTGTATTTAAAAATTGTTTTATTTCATCATAATCGAAGTTTTCATTTTATTTTCATTGTGATTGTTAGTCATTTTAATAAATGCACAATCGTGGCCTTTAAAACAATATTTAAATAAATATTTTACACATTGAACTGTTAAACAAATTTCTACATTAATATGACACTTGTATTTTAATAACAGATAAGGATTATATGGAACTACAAACCAGTTATCTGCTATTTTAGTTGAAGTAAAAAAAATTTTTTGACTATTATTTCGTCGTCGATAATTGGGATAGCCATTACTATTAAAATTAGTTGTTTTATTAAAAGGCTTAGAGAAATCTTTAGTACATTTTTCAGTGTTACTGCCCATACAAGGTGATTTCAAATTAAGTTTACCACAGGATCCATGTATCATGGATTATTTTACAATGTTATATAATCTTGGATGTCTTACTTGGTCTTACTTATGAGGTAATCCACTTTTTTGAAATTCAATTACGTACGTATATCCAATACATTTTCCAAGAATTCATTTTTTTATTTACGTCTTCTAAAAATATCTTAACTTTTTCATTAAATACTTTTGCTACAATATCTGGTCTATCAATTGCTAATTCAAATTCTTTAAAATTTTCTGAAATTTCTTTCCATTTCGGATCGCACGACATTGTTATAAAAAAATCTGGTTTACCATATTTTTAAACTATTGTCATTGAATCGAGAAAATATTGTTTTAAAGATCGAGGGCTTCCATGAAAAGAAGATGGTAATATTACCATTTGGCCGATTCTCAAGTTTTCATTATCTTTTTTTTTTGTATATAGTCCATAACTCCTTTATACAAGTCAGTTCTTAACGAATTTTGATTTTTCCTTAGATAATATAATCGTGATCCTTGAACTTTCACCCACGCACCGACAATGAACTGTTGTGACAATTTTCCTACATTTATAAATGGATTAAAATCATTTCTAATACTAAATTTCTAATTATAAAATTGTAGTATTAGAATGTTATTATTACTATTAACTTCTTTAATATTAGGCATCCAACAAAAACCACCATTTGGAAATATTAGTGTCATAGGATCAACATGTTTACTTATATAAGGTATGCTTATGGGCTTATCATTTTTAGAGTAAATACATATGTCTCGACCTTCTTCACCAACAAATATAACTGCTACTTCATTGCACATAACTTCGATATAAATATTTTTATTAAGGTTGTAACGGTTCAACTTTCCCCAGGATTTGGACAGTCAGTCGGTTCCAGGATCTGGATTGGGGAAAGGGGCAATAAAAGAGTCTGTTCTTATGTTTTTAATGTTAACAAAATATATTTCCTTAAGTAGATAATAGTAATTGGGAATCAGTTGTTAAATCCCGTCTGAAACAGAAATGAATTATGAGCTTGGTTAAGAATATTTCGCCTTTACAAATGGAATTGTTTAAACTAGCGCTGTTAACAATTATGAAAATATCTACGCGACTTCGCTACAACAATGTGTCGGTGGTTACGGCTACGGTGTTTCGGTACGGTGACGGTATGGCGGATCGGTGATGGGTTTGAAGGTTAGGATTTCATTCGGTACGGTGGAGTCGTGTGCGCACGGCTATACCGATCCGGGTGACTTACGTAACAACAATCTCGACCGCCCTGTGTGCGCACAGTAGCGGCCAGGATAGTGTAACGGGATTTTGAGGGTATCCCTCGGATTTATGAAGTCGTGTGCACACGGCTCTACAAATCTTCGTCGCTCGTCTCGTTCCTCTCTTTATCCTGTGTGCGCACAGAGGTAAAGCGAGTCGTGAGATGTCGGCGTAAGGCTGGCTTTGTTGGTTAGGATTTTTACGGTGGCACCGGGTATCGTCACGTGTGCTCACGTAGACGAGGCTCGATGTCGCTCGGGTGTTCCGGGTTGCCTCGTGTGCTCACGACAGCAATTCGGAGTTTCGGGGTTCGGAGATACGGGTTTCGGTTCGTCTACCAAGCCGTCACGTGTGCTCACGAGACGACTTCGTCGGCGCAGATCTATCTCTCGCTGTTCCCTGTAGTAACGTGTGCGCACGATGCTACCTGGAGTGGAGCTCGAGTAGAACTGTCTACTGTTGCGCTGTCCGCCTTATAAAGGCGCGCGGTGTGGATACGTCTGAGCGTGTACGCCGCTCGCGCCGCCTGGCGCGCCGTTGCTGAGCTGTTTGACGGCTGTCGCGCTTCGCGCTCTTTCGGACTCGCCTTGTGGTTGTTGCGCGCGCGCACTCGCTTCGCTTCGTGCGGACTCGCCTTGTGAATGTTGCGCGCGCGCGCGCCCATTTCGCGTCGTGTGTATTCGCGCGTTGCGCATGTTTATGTTTATCACGGCCGTCCTCATGTATATTTATATGTGCGAGACTCGTGTCTCGTCACAAGGTAAGAATTTCGTGTGATAAACATTCTGATCTCATTACAGTTTTCTGTTTTGTTTTCTTGTAAGCGATTTTGTTCTTTTTTTTCTACTTCATGCATAATTTTAAAATAAATAGCATAACTATTAATTTGACGAAAATAATTGTCTAATTCTTTTAATATATTTAATGAACAAGAAATGTTATCATGCAGTCGAGAATGCGTTGCCATTTCATTATCAAGAATAAACAATTGACCAAATCTTCTAGCTTCATTTTCATTAGGATGTAATGAGTAAACATTATGATAAATTTGTCCACATATACGAATAACTTGAGGTCCTTTATCGAATAATGCATCAAATTTAGCTCCAAAACTAGCAAAAGCAAGGACATTATTATATTATCTTATATGGTGTCTAAAATGTTTACTTTCAGCAGTATTTTTTGTACTCAATTCTATTAAATGTTTAGGATAAGTAATATTATCCAATAAACTTACTTTTCCTTTACTGCAACAATTTTGAAATTTTTAATCAACTGTTAACTCAAACTTGAAATGTTTAGCTTGACAAAATTCACATATTTCATTCATTTCTTCTAAATAATTTTCATTAATATCGTTTTCATCGAAATTAGAATTAACAACTGCAGCTATATCTAAAGTATTTAACGTTTACTTTTTTAAACGTTCGTTTAATCGCCTTTTTTTATTTATCTGAGCTTGTACTTCTTCACTGCGAGCCTGTCTCTTCTCTGTTTGTTTCAATGTTTTTAATTTTCTATTCTCATCAATTTCTGCTTTTGTGAAAGTTTGTTTTTTTAAACTTTCGTTTAATCGTCTTTTTTCATTTATCAGAGCTTTTACTTCTTCACTGCGAGCCTGCCTCTCCATCTCGAACGTTGAAATCGGTAGTTCTGTTTAATTGTTTTTCTTATTTATTAGATCATTTTCTTCGGTACTACTTGTCTTTCTTTTAACTTGTTGAGTTGGTATTTTTACCGGATATTTCATAAATTTTGTAAGATTAATTAAATCGATGCTTACAAAACATTCTTTAATTTAATTTTTTTCGTTACGAACATTCAAATGAGTATTTTTGTCAATGTCCATATTTTCATTATCATCACTGGAATCGAGTAAACATTCCTGCTTCAATTTTTTAGTAATATAATCTGTATTTTTTTCCAAATCAATAATGTCATTTTTTTGCTGTAATTGTATTGCTTCTGGTTCAATCACCTTGAAATTGGCTCATTAAAAATTGTTGCTCTTTAATTAATCGATCAGTATAAGAAGCTTTAAATTGTCTTATATCAATGTTAACAAAATTCTAACTAAACTTGATGAGAATGAATATTATTAGTAGTCAAATTATTCAAACTATTGTTATCTCTTGAACGATTGATTACTAGAAAAGGTGATAATGTATAACTTTTATATATTTCATTTAAGTGCGTTTGAATTTTTTAAATGTCAAACATATAATTATAAGGACACTGATCAAAAATTATTGCTACTACAAAAGCAATAGAAAAGACGCCGCATCATTCAAATTTTTTTGACTTTGAACTTTTTCAAAAGTTATACGTAAATGTTCTTTATTTGGAAATAATCTATTAATGAATACTATGTGATCATTATCTAAAGAATATTTATTTAAACTATCATAAACATGAATTACTTTGTTAAAAATAAAATCTGTATAAATTTGTCATTTAGATTGACTGGACGAATGTTTGAGAGTCGTTGCATTGTAATGGTAGATTGCATATCAAAATTAGAATTTATTATTTACTCCTGAAAATTGGCCATTTCCCATCAAAATAAACTTATCTTCATCACTTAAACCCATTTTGATATAATACAAATTTTGAAATATATTACTTACAATAGAAAACTTAAGTAGAATACTTACTTTACTTTAATATACCGTACGATAATTGTAATTATCCTGGAATAAAATGAGGTATATTAAAGTAAATTTAATTATAATATTACTTCAAAGAACAAGAAGCAACTTTAGTAAGTAAAAGAATGTACCAGTGAATTAAATCTATGTGAAAAATGCTTTAGAATTTTACTTACAGGATACTAAAAAAGTTCTATTTATGAGAGACTATAAAATTTCTTGCTTAACATGAAATATTTACTCATTAATTAATACTTAGCCATCGAAATTTTTAAGCAGAACGTTAAGTTACTACAAAGTATAATTATTGTTATAAACTGAAAATTAATTTTTCAAAGCTGATAATCGTATATAAGATCTTACTTTAGAGTATATATTGTACTTTAAAAATAATATTTAAAAAAGATACGTGATACAAATAAATTAGTAACGAAGGTTTCGTTAAAGAATTATAATTTCAATAACTACTTTGATAGCTAAGAACTTTATGTTTTAAGTGCTTGCTGGCATATCAGCAAATTTAAAAATTAATACTAAAAGATGAACATTCCATGAAATAATTTATTATACAAATTCACTGATTGTTACGAACTTTGTCAATAGCATAGATTTTTAATAATAAACAGTTCTTTTGGTAATTAAAGTCGATTTTTATTACTTACTCAAAAACAGGATCTAATATTTACTTAATAGAAATGCGTTGATGAAATTAGCTGTAATTGCTGTTGACATTTTTAAAGCCTTGCAATAAATACACATACAGAAAATTGTACCATGTAACTATTTTTGTATGTGTAAGCTAACAAATTTATGTAACAAGATCCTTCATAAAAGTAAAACTTATTGATTTTTATTTATTTTAGTTCGTAAATTATCCATCTTAGTTCAATTCACTGGCAATTGAAAAATTTAATTTATATACATTTGTGGACTGAGATGGCACCTCGTATTGTGAGAGGAAGTGTGTAAAGTGGTGTGTGCATTTGAGAAGCTGTAGTGTGGGTACTAGAGGGGTAGGAGAGAGGGAGTAGGTGCGAGGAGGAAGAGAAAAACCCCATCTAAGAAGGGTACAAAAAATCGGTGAAAAACGGGTCAGAGTAGGGAGATAGAGGTGTGAGAAAGAAGGAGTCAAAGTTGAGAGGTTAGGAAGGAGAGTGAGAGATTTAGATTTTTTTTTAGATTTATTAGATTTATTTGGCGTACAATATGTTGTACGAAAAATTGTATACAGCAGGAATAGTAGTACAGAAAAAATGTGTATTGTGATAGTATGATAATGTGAAGATAGGTTAAGCGAGAGTGTGTGAGTGTGTGCGTTTGCATGAATGTGTACAAGCGTGTGTGTGTGCGTTTGAGTGAATGTGTACAAGCGATTCATGTATTTGTATTTTCAAGCTCAAGAAAGTGCTCTTTAGCTAGTCTCTTGAAACCTGAGACAGATGTAGTGTTACGAATGTGAGATGGTAGGTTGTTCCACAGGTATGAGGCGCTGATATGAAACGAGTTCCTCAGCGTCTCCGTCGCGAATGTCGGAATATCCAGAGGTATCACCCCCCCCCCCCCTAACAGGCCGAAGTGTCACGCGGAAGTCAAAGTATGCCAGTACGTATGATGGTACGGCTGTGTTAAACATTTTTCTTAGGAAACAAGCAGTGAAATACTTCCTGCGTCCGGCAGTGGTTAGCCACTGCAACTCCCGCCTGTATGGGGAGATGTGCTCATCTCTTCTTACACCATAGATGTACCGAATTCCTGTATTCACGAGCCTCTGAAGTTTTAGGTCGAGTTCCTGCGTCAGGTCACAGTATACGAGAGAACAATAGTCTATAAGAGGAAACAGGAGGGCCTGCACTAAGTGCTTGTGCAACCTGAGATTGGTGCTTTTCCTGAAAAAGTAAAGCCTGTACATTAGTGTGTGAGCACGCTTACACACTTGTGTAATATGCTCCCTCCACGTAAGCTTAGAGTCGAGCACCAATCCCAGATTACGCATGGAAGATTCAAAGCTGACCTGGGCACCCCCTATGTTAATGAAAGTGTTAGCTGTTGAGGGTAATACGTTTATGTAGTAGGGAGAGCCCAGGACAATTGCTTTAGTTTTAGCAACATTAAGTTTTAGCTTATTCTGTGCAGCCCAACCAGTAATCCTCTCAGCATTGGCACTCATCTTGTTTGATAAAGACTCGAGCTCTTCGAGGTGGCATTGACTGTAAATTTGCAAGTCATCCGCGTAGATGAGATGGAAAACATCGGTATCAAGGCAGAAACCGATGTCATTGATGTACAATGCAAACAGCAGGGGACCCAGAACGGACCCCTGCGGGACGCCGATGTTGAGACGCCGAGGAGAAGAACGTTCGTTATTGTCACCAACGACGGCCTGCTCTCTACCAGAGAGGTAGGAGGCAAACCAGCGGATGACTTGCTTTGAGAAGCCAAAGGTGGATAGCTTTCTCAGGAGCCTGACGTGACACACAGTGTCAAACGCCTTGCTAAAGTCAAAGAGAAGGAGTAGTGTTACTTTCTTTTTGTTTATCCCAGCTCTGGCATCATCAGTTAGCTTAATTAGGCCAGACTGAGTGCTGTGACCAGTGCGGAAGCCTGTTTGAAGGTTATCTAGTAATAGCCTTGATTCAAGGTATTCTGAGACTTGCTTGTGCACCAGCTACTCCAGGGCCTTGGAGAGAAAGCAGAGAAGTGAAATCGGACGGTAGTCAGTCAGGGCTGTTGGTGAACTGACTTTGTTGAGTGCGCGCACAAGTGACATTTTCCAGGCAGATTGGAAGCAGGATTCGCTAAGGGACAGGTTGAAAATATGACTTAGTGAGGGAGCAAGAACCGGCAAAGCTTTTGAGATGACAACCTGTGGGATGCCGTCGCTCCCCCTGGCCTGAGTGTCAAAGTGCGACACCGCAGCCAACACGTCCGATTCCGTTATAGGTTTGAATTCGAAATGTTCCGGGAGGTCAAGACTTTCCAGGGTAACAAGATAATCCTCAACAGCAGGAGCCAGCGGATCATTTGAGATCGCGCTGAAATGCGTGTTGAGTTCATCTGTGGTAAATCTAGATGGTAAGGGGGCCTTGGTGGCAGAAATTCCAAGTTTCTCCAGCTCTTTCCAGATCTCAGCAATATCGGTCAAGGTGGACAAGCGTGAATAGTAATAATTCAGCCTGGCCTCCTCGACTTGTTTGTGAGCATAGTCTCTAGCTAATCTGTAAACGCGTCGATCTGATTCGAGTCTGGAGTCCCTGAAACGCCTGTAAAGTCTATTGCTCTCGGATACAAGGCCACGAAGAGCCGCAGTGTACCACGGGTGACGTTGTCGTCCTGGTGTCACAGTCCGCAATGGAGCGAGGTGGTTGATGGCGTTAGTGAGGTTAGCGTTAAGTAAAGATATGCAGTCGTCAAGTGATGAAGTGGTGAGAGATGACCAGTCACATTCGCTAAGAAAGTCTCTCAGCTTCTCAGCGCTGATTCCTTTAAAGTTTCTGTATGAGTATTTATTTGGTACGTAGCGTGGAATCTGTACGTCGAGAGTGGCCGTGATAAGGTCGTGTCCGTTGATGAAAGGTGCATCTGTCTTCCAGTATGACTGCAGGCGATCCTGCTCGTCGATTAGGCACAGATCAAGCCAGGTGTCAGAACCCTGTTTATGGTGCGTGGCACCATAGGGAACGGACGAAAGAGAGTTCTCATCAATGAAGGCCCTGATGAAATTGGCATCTTCAGATGAGGATAGTTGGTCAGAGTTAAAGTCCCCCATTATAACCTTCGTGGAGTAGTTGTGCATGTGAGTTGTTAGTTCGTTAATAAAGTTAGAGCCTTGGAAAAAAGGAGCATGAGGTGGACGATACACAACCCCCACGAAGATGGGAGAAACTCCCTTGGCCGATATCTCACAAAAGAGGTATTCAGGCTTGCCTGGCTTGCCGGACCATTCACCGTCGGATGATGAAATAACACTAACCGTCAGAGATTTGTGTATATAGAGGGCCACACCTCCACCGTTTCTGTTTCTGTCTCGTCTGTAAAGCAGGTAATCATCCAGCGAAGGGCTGGATGTCACCTTCTCGCTTAGCCAGGTCTCAGTAACAGCTATTACGTGGAATAAAGAGCGAGTGGATAAAAAGAGCCTGATCATCTCAATGTGACCCGTGAGAGAGTTCGCATTAAAATGACAGACCCTTAGACCTTCAGACAGAGATACCTTAGAACCCGATGAAGACACGGCGGATGAGCTTGATGGCGGACGTGATGGGATGAAATGTATGTGTGGCAGCTTCATTGTGGAGTGATGTTTACGGCGAGCGGGATCCGAGCTAAAAAATTATCCAGCTCGGCGTCGGTGGTGATGACGGTGGCACGCTCGTTGTCATCGTTGCAGCGTACGAACAATCTCCCGTCCCTGACAAACGTTCGGCAGCCCTGCCTCCTCTTGGCTTCCAGCCTAGCCCGTGAACGCAGCTTGTGGACGTCGGTGGGGAGTAGCTCATTGATGTTTATGAGCCCTTGGTGGTCAGGGCTCAGAGCTTTGGCCTCCTCCATCACGGTTGCGTTCAGCTCGTTGGTGTGGAGCTTGCGTTTACGAGCTTTGGCAACGACGATTGCTCGTGCTAGTGCACTCGACGAGAGGGTGACGGCCAGTGGTGGCAATCTGCCATCACTCCTGGCGGTGTTCCGGGGTACATCGAGCCTACCCATGACCCTGACGGATGCAACATCTCTCCGCAGGACTGTTGGGTCAAGTGCGTTTATGACTGCAAACGCGAGAAGATGCAGCGAGGTCTCACGGGTGTAGTGCAAACCCGTGATGACCACAACACTATTTGAGGTCTGCTCCTGCCGTCGTTTGACCTCAGCCAGCTCACTGCGGAGGCTGTTAATTTCCGCAGCGCTGCTGCTGTTGTTGCTGTTGTTGTTGTTGTCTTGCTGCAGTGCTGGGCTCCTCGATGAGAGATCTTGGACTTGTGCCTGCAACTCGGTGATGGTGGACTCAGCATTAAGTATGCGAGTCTTGAGTGCAGACAGCTCATCGAGGGCCTTTAGACGCTTCTCCAGCGGGCTAAGACGTTGCTCAATTCTCGAGATCCTCTCCGACACGATTTTTTGTGTCTGGATGGCTTCTGCATGAGCATTGCGGATGTCATCGAGAGCTTCACGAATGTCCTTCAATGCAGCTTCGGTGGTTGCTGATGAGCGAGCTGGTGATGTACTTCGTGAAGTGTTGGCTGATGGTGGTGCCGATCTCGTCTTCTTCGTCCCCGGTTGTTTTGGGGTGGTCTTGTTAGCCGCTGTTGTCGCAGTCACCCCCGCCGCTGATGTTGACCTGAGTCCCGCTTTGGCACCCTTGGCGTCCGCACAGGAAGGACAGGCTATAAACTGCCTATCGTTTACCACGACTGTCTTGATGTTGATGGTGTTCAGACATTTGACGTGGTAATGGAGCTTGCAAAAAGCACACCTTTTCGGCTCCTTGTGCTGAATAGGCTGTTTACAGCTGCCGCATTGCCGAAAAGGCACTTCCCCGCTCTTTTCGCCGTTCTCACTCATTTTAGTCGATAACTTACTGGCAGTCGGTAGAGCAGAAATTCGTGGTGTGATGTTAAGTTATCGACGGAGTGGTAGAGTCGGTGTTATAACTCTTACGGCTAGATGGAGCGTTAGTGTAAAGAGCGAGAAAGTACCGACCTCAAACAATGTGCAGACGCCTTAGAAGTTCTCCCTCGATGCGGTAGATGTCTCCTCGATGTTGATTAGGAGCGGAGAGAGACGCCGTGCGAGCGGGAAACCAAGCCAAGCCGAGCCGAGTAGATTTTGAGGTTAGAAGCCGTGCAGAAAGTTTGTACAGAAAAGATGTTGAAAATAAATTGCAACCTTCAGCGATTTATATGTCGTCGTAAAGGTTGCAAAAAAGAGCGTGCAACAATCTACAACAAAAGAGGGCCCGAAGGCAAGAAGCGGCAGAAAAGCAGTGCGAAAGTAGGAGCAGAATGAAAAGCTGTCAAAGCGACTCACCAGAGAGAGATAGAGATAGAGAGAGCGGGAAAGGAATAATGAACCTGTCAAACATCGAGGTACAGGAAATAATCGGCAGAACGGAATACGGAACAGAAATAGAGGGACAGGGATTTAGAACGCCACAGCCGAGTATAGTGAAATCAATAGAAGAGGCGGGAAATTCAAAAAGTGCAGGTTCAACGAGATGAGGGAAAAGGGGAGGAGGAAGAGGGGGAGGAAGAATAGGGAATGCGTTGAAGCAGAGAAAATTAAAGGACAGCTTAAAAGGTTAAGAAGACACAGGGCTCAAAAGAAAAGAGAGAAGTCCAGAAGAACACGTCGAGAAAAATAAGAAGGAAAGAACTGGAGAAGAGGCAGAAGAAAGAAACGCTTTTGCAAAAGGAGGGAATGTGAAAAGATCACCAAATGAGAAAGAGAAGATGGAAGAAGAGGCAATCGGGTCGTTAAAGTGCACTATGGAATCCTATAAAAAGTGGAGGAGATGAGTATGAAAATGGATAAGGAAAAGGTAGAAAGGGAGAAGATGATCGAGAACTGGGAGCAGAAATATATTGAACTGGAGGAAAAAATGAACAGAAAAATAGAGGAAGGGCTAAAAAGTATAGAAGGAAGACTGAAAGAAGAAGGAGAAGAAAGGAAAAGAATTAGAAGAGAATGCAAGGAGGCGAGAGAAAGGGAGGAGGAAACAAGAGAGATGGAGAAGAAAGAATGGGAAAGAAAAGAGAGGAAAGAGGAAATCGAGGAGATATTAGGGAAGATAGAAAGTCTGGAAAAAGGGGAAGAGAGAGACAAGGGCAGTGGCAGAGAGAGTCAATCAGGGGAGAGAGATGTTAAGGGAAAGGTAACGGAAAAGAAGAGGGACAGAAAGCAGTTAGAAGAAATGGAATGTAGGATCGAGGAAGGAGAGAGGGATAGGAAAAAGAATAATATTATAATAGTCGGGTGGAAAGAAGAAAAATGGGATAGGAAGACGGTAGAAGACTGGATAAAGAAAAAACTCGAAGTAGAGGTTACGTTCAGGAAAACGTGGTCACTGAACAGGAAGATCCGAAGAATAGGGGCGGAATGTAGAAACTGGGAAGAAAAAGAAGTTATCATGAGAGAGAAGGCTAGGTTACAAGGGTCTGATATATTCATAGACAAGAATCTAACATGTAAAGAGAAAAGAAATAAAGAAAAACTGAGAGAATACGCGGTAAAGGAAAGAAAAGAAGGAAAAGAGGTCAAAATAGGATACAACAAACTGTGGATAAATGGGGTAGAGTATTTATGGAAGGAAAAAGAACAGGAATTTTTTTGGAGAAAGAAACGTACAGGAGAGGAAGAAAAGCGAGGAGGAAGAGAACATAAGAATAATTAGTTGGAATGTAGCAGGAATAAAGGGTATAGATGAGAGGACCTGGGGATATATAAAAGGGTTTGATGTAATATGTCTGCAGGAAACGTGGCTGGAAGATAAAGAAGTAAAATACTGGGATAAGAAAATAGGAGGTTATGAAGTCAGAGTCAGAAATGCGAAGAAAGGGGGAGAAAGAGGTAGAATGAAAGGGGGAATAGTGATGGCGGTAAAACAGGGAACAAAAACAGAGAAAGTAGAGTGGATGGAAGAAAAGACAAACGAATTTATAGGGGCGAGAATATTAGGGAAAAGAGATATATGGTGGATAGGTACCACATACATGAGAGAGGAAAAACAAGAAAACTTTAAAGAGATAGAGGGGATGACGGAAAACGCCAGGGGCGAGAAATTGATTTGGTGTGGAGATATCAATGCAAGAACGGGTCAGGAAGGAGGCGGGCTCGACGAAGAAGGTAACGAAGAGAACAGGGAATCGAAAGATGAAAAGATAAACAGAGAAGGGGAAGAACTTCTAGAAAAAAAAAGAGAAATGGGACTCAGTATATTGAATGGTAATACCGAAGGAGACGAAACGGGAGAATATACATACATAGGAGGAGCAGGATGCTCAGTGATAGATTATGTGATAACAAATGAGGAAGGAAAAAGAGGGGTAGGCAAAATTAATATCGTTTACAGGCTAGAATCAGACCACAACGCAATAGAGATAGAGTTGGGAAAATTACTCGGGAAAACAGAAGAAGAGAAATATAGAATCGTAGAAAGAGCAATATGGAATGAAAAAGCCATAGGTCATTTCAGAGAAGAATTAGGCAAAGGCAAGAAGGAAACAGAATGGTCGGAATTAAAAAGAAAATTGGAAAAAGCAGTCAGAAGGAGAAAGGTAGGCGGTAAGGAAAGAAAGAAAAACACCTGGTGGGACGAAGAATGCAGAGGTAAAGAAGTTGAGCAAAGCGATTAAGTCGGGAAAGGGAAGGAAAGAGTATATCAAAGCAAAAAGAGAGTGCGGAGTATTAGTAGAAAGAAAAAAGGAGGAAGAAATGGAGAAAATAATAAAAGAGGCAGGAGATGATAAAACCGGGAGAAAATTCTGGGAGGTGGTAAAAAGTAGGAGAAGAAAAAAGAGGAAAAGATGCAGCAGCAAAATACAGAAAGTAGAGTGGCTAACTCACTTCAAAGGGCAACTAGGAGAAGAGAAAGAGGATGAATTGGGAACAAGCTCACAAGGAGAAGATGAAGAAGGAGATGAAGAGGAGAACGAAGGAAGTATATCCGAAGACGAGGTGAGGAAGGCAATCGGCAAGATGAAAAAGGGAAAAGCACCAGGAGCAGATGGACTACAAAATGAGGTATGGATACATGGAGAAGAACAGGTAATAGGGGAGATAACCAATATACTGAAAAAAATATGGAAAGGGGAAAAATAACAGATGAATAGAAAACTGGAGTGATTACGCCGCTTTTCATGAAAGGGAAGGAAGAGGGGGCAAAGAACTACAGAGGGATAACACTTATGGACACGGGTTATAAACTATATTCGGAAATAATAAGAGGAAAGCTGGAAAACGAATTAGAGGGAAGGGAATTATTGGACGACACACAAATGGGTTTCAGTACAGGAAGAGGGACAGCAGATGCTATTTTTATTCTGAGCAAGGCAATAGAAAAGGAATTAGAGAAGAAAGGAGGTAAAGTATACGCGTTTTTCGCAGACATGAGAGCAGCCTTCGACAAAGTAAACAGGAGAGAGATCTGGGAAATGATGAGAAAGCTAGGAATAGGCGGCAGAATAAGGAAGAGGGTAAAGAAATTGTACAAAGGGACCAAGAGCGAAATCAGAATAGGAGAGGAAAATATAGGAGGTTTCGAGATACATAAAGGAGTGAGACAAGGGTGCCCATTAAGCCCGACGCTATTCAACGTAGCAATGGCGGACACAGAGAAAGAACATTTGTGTATAAATTATACAACTTACTTTTGTTCTGCTGATAAATTTTTGTTCTTAATAGAATATTATTAATCATGTAAAAAAAATTCGATATTTAGATAAAATTGTGTAAACAAAGTAATTTAAAGAACTTGGATTAGATTTCTATATCTGTTTTCTTTTTCTATTCTTCATCACTCTTTATTGCTGAAATAATTATAAGAAAACTCGTTTGACAGTATTGAGTCCAGTACTGTCAATAGATATACTAATAACAAGCGTATGTTGGTCTCTTTGATAATATTATGTTAGAAAGAGTAAGCAAAGCTAAGAGAGTGAGTGACAAGGAGAAGAGGGGAAAGATGGAAATACGGACACTAACTATCATATACATATTCTCGAACATAAATGAATCCTATACTGTTATTATACGAAAGTGTAGGGTGTTTCATTATAATCAGACCACGCCGGACAGATTTGGGAAAAATTAATGATATTAAAAAATGACTTCAAAAGAAGTTGAAGGTGACAGAGGAGACCATTCAATGTCGCCAACACCTTTGACCTTGAAATGTTTGTTTAGTCATTTTTAATATCATTAGTTTATTCAAAGTTTTCCGGCGTTGTCGGATTAAAATGAAACACCCAGTATAATAAAGCATTATGGGAAAAGCATATTTTTGCTTAACTATATAATATATTTTTCATAAAACTATATTTTTGTTTCCTTTCTAAGGAAGCTTGGCTACAGTAAATTTTGATGTTTTTACAAAAACATTTTAGAGAAGTTTTTTAAGGTATCTGCCAATCCATTGGCACGTAACCTCCTTCAAACTAATTAACTGTTTTTATTTAAATCTTTAATTGTCAGAAGACTAGGACTAAATAATAGAATTCACTTCTTGACAAACCTTTTTTCAACAGAAAAAAGTTGCACAGCATCAATGACTAAGACGTTATGAAGGTTTCGCAAGCTAGAATTTCGGTGATTTTGCTTTTTCTCGATTAATTACCTTTCACATTTTACACCATAGCTTTGCGCCTGATAATTTCCTATGAGAATTTAAGTCAAACTTACAATTTAATTTAAACTAGTAAAATCCAACGCGCCTCGCGCGCCTAATGTTAGTAAAGGTTGATTAAAAAATTTTGTTTAATTGGCAGTGGATTTTTTCTAGCTATATTACTAAACTTTAAGATAATAACATATCCGAATTAATATTGAAACAATATCTTTATAAATAAAACAGCTTACTCATTAATGTTGAATATACAAACTAAATAACAAAATTTCAAGTTTACTTTTAGTAAAAATCTAAGCTGTTAAAAACAGTTAAAATTGATCTTATTTCTAGAGTTCTTTCATAAAAATAAGGTAGCCTAACGTGATAAGGAAATAAATACACACACTTACGCACGCTCTCGAACCGCATTTGGTCCCATATTATAATACATTAATGCAAGTATAATTATGCATTATTATGTATAATAATCATATTTATTACAATAAATAATTACAATAGTTGAGTAATATATATTTACTTAGTATGAATTTTCTAAGAGTTAATTTATAATCTGAATATCTACAAAAAATGGAAAGTTAATGACACCGAACAAACTGTACATAAAAATACTCTACACAACTGAATTTTACAACATAATTCTACACAGATATTTCCTACAAAAGTCTACACCCGTTTTGGATTTTTTGACTACACGTCAAAACTCTACACTACCAGATAACCTGTTGTTGTAACTATCTTCAATAATAGTTTATATGTTTGTGTAGAATTTTGATATGTCGAAAATATTTGTATAAAATTATTTTGTGTAGTAAAGTTCAGTTGTGTAAAGTTTGTTCCATGTAACATTTATAATTTAATACTCAAACTAATAATTAACGAAACTTTGTATTCAAAACTTTTAGAAATAAACTGTCCGTAATTATAGTCATAGTTAAGTTAGGAAATAGTATTTTTAAGACTATAAATACATGACTATGAACTTTTTGGTAACGTATCATCTTCATTTAATTTTGCTTCTGTATTTTTAAGTACTTCAGTTTTTGTTTGTAAATACTTTTTTAAACATTTGTAACATAAAAATAAAAAAATTAAATTAACGAATTAATGAAAAAAGTTACATCGATTTAAGATTAAAAATTTTACCGTTTTCCTTCTGGAACGTCAGAAACATCATCTTTGACTATAGTAGTATTATAACACTCGGTTAATACTTTCCTGCCGTGTTATAACCAGGGCCAGAAGGGCCCTGTTTATTGTAAATTAACGTCGGGCGTGCAGAAGGCACGGCTCGGCCGACTCAGATCATGCACGTGTTTTTACACGAGGCCGCGGAGGCGGCGTAGGTCGGGTCGTAGGAAATAACACACGAGAAGTTTAGATAAGGAAATGTATATTCAATTGTAACTATACACGGAGGTGCAAACGCCGCACACTTCGACGAACGATAAAGAGAGACGAGAGATATTACCCTGTCGACGTGAGAGAGTGAGAGTGCAGGTACTTACAACTCGGTAGTGGCAGTAGTACTTGACGCAACGGACGTGGTCCAGTCTCGGACGTGGAGATGTACAGTTCGGACGGGCGTCGCAGCAACTCGTCGGTAACGCACGGACGAATATCGTTCGCTCTCGAGATGCTCGCAGGACTCACAACAAATCCGCGTATATAGTAGCGCGAGCTACTCGTGTGGATAACCGAGACTAACTCTAGTCGCGGTTCTCCCGGCCATCGGCACATCGTTGTCATATCTCGCCAACGCTGTGCGGCCAGGCGGCAACCGCGCTACCTATGCTCTCACTCTCTCTGTCTCTATCTTGCCTCGTTTCTCGTTCTCGCTCGTTTCCGCGCTCGTTGGCAGCTTGCTGAACAATAAGCTTATTACAATTAGTACATGATTAGCCGTTAGACATTTGACGTACACTTGGCCGTCACAGTATTTACTATAGACAATTTAATTGCATTATTAAATTCGTTGATTTTACCACTTTTTACTATCAAAATGGAATTTAATTCCTTACAAAAATCAATTGCAGCTGACCTCCAGAATATAAGAGTTATCTATAATAAAAATAAAAAATTAACTTACTAATCACTAAAAAGATTTATCCATTAAAAATTTGTACTCACCCTATTGTCGATTTCATCAAACAACTCAACTGCTCGTTTAATAAATTTGACTTTTTTATTACTGGTGATTTCCTCAGCCAAGCCAATATAAGAAATTAATCCAATGCCATATAAATTAATAAAAATAAATTATTATCAATTTTAGATAATTACAATTAAATAAAGTTTGATTTGGCAACTCACCAATGACATCATTCCTTTTGTAATCTGATAAGCTTATTATATTTATGAAATTGTAACTATTTAAAGGTATGACGAGTTCAGTAGTCGTGCATTCAGTCATAGTGGAAGCTGCATGCAAGCTTAACTCAAATAGATTATCTAAATGGTTGTATTTCTTATTCGAAGCTTTTAATACTATATTCCTAAAAAAATAAACTTTGTTGACCTAAAAAAAAAGAACGATATAAATTAAAATATTTCGTAAATTTCACTCATTTAGATACAGATACAGGTATATACTAATAACTACATGGTACTAATCTTAAAAGCAAAATAAGAGTAACATTAATATTAATTACAACAACTTTTTCAAAAAATATGTCTGCTAATGGATGATATACGATGCAGCGAATTTCTCCTGAAGAATAAATCAAGTCAAAACTAAATAAATTTCCAGTGGCGTAAGTTTTGATTTCGGTTTTATTAGTGACTCGAGCTTTAAAGGTGCAATTACAAAATTTAATCATATATGGAAAACTAAGTAATATAAATAAAAAAAATTAACTTTTAAAAAAGTAAAAGCTTAGGTGAGTTTAATATATTCCACAAGGAAATTAAAGATAGAAAAGAACTGAGATCAATCAAACAAAGTCAAGTTTATTATATTTAATCATAATGAAGCGAGGAACAACTTTCAAGATAAGTACTACGTAACTTGCCATGCCCGTTTCATTTTGTAAGTACAATAAAACGGGCATGGTACTTTTTTAAAAGTTAATTTTTTTTAGAGATTTCAGTTCTTTTTAGTAAATTTTTTGAGTATCTCATATTCGACGCCGTAAAAATAAAATATAAGCATGTTTACCATCTTGCGACCACAGCTTTTTGTAACATTTTTATCATTAACATGAAATCACTGATTGTTCTGATATACACCTTCCTTGTATGATTTATTTACCTAGACACCAAAAACCACGGAGCGCACCACATAGACCTCGTCATCGGCCACCTTGTACACCTAGACACCATACTTAAATGATTTTTACACCTAGACACCAAAACTATGAAGCTCACCACCTAGACGTCGTCATTGGCCACCCTGTACACCTAGACACCGTACTTTAATGATTTTAATACCAAGACACCAAAAACATATATATATATAATATACACATATAATAAAATGAATGTGAGTTTTGTAAAGCAAAACATTTTAAAGGAGCAATATCCTATGATAAAAAATACAATTATTGTTGTCATAAAAACAAGGTTATTCTTGATGATAACACATATCCTCAGGAATTGATGGATCTATTTGTTACGGGAGAATTTGGATAATTCTCTCTCAAAAAATATTATTTATTCTAACGAGT
This sequence comes from Nasonia vitripennis, assembly GCF_009193385.2. Taxonomy (NCBI): domain Eukaryota; kingdom Metazoa; phylum Arthropoda; class Insecta; order Hymenoptera; family Pteromalidae; genus Nasonia; species Nasonia vitripennis. Next base: position 4,717,390 of record NW_022279588.1, read on the forward strand.
TTGGTGTGGACGGACAACTATACAGTTATCGAGCAAATGCATAAATGGTCAAGTTATACGATTTGCACCCACGATCGACTCGGGGTTTTTGAGGCTGCTATTTAACGAGCGGGAGATTTTGTTTGATTTCAAAAAGAATCGTTTTGAGAAGATTCAATCGTTTATTAATATTTAGTTATATTTCGAAAAAGATGTTGTCATTAATTAATTGTCATTAAATCAAAAGAACATTTTTTTTTTGTCAAAAGATTTTCGTTCGTGGGTTTGACCTAAAAACGGTGCTTACCCACATGCTGTGCATGTTCAATTTGGTGTGCGAGTTGACTACGTCCATATGTGCGGAGATAAACTGTGTCTTCCGGTAGAAGGTGTGAGTTAGGTTTTAATTTTCTAAGCACATTCTATGCTAATTAGAGGGTGCTGTTGTACGAGGTTCAATGTTTTGGAGAAGTTGACTACGTCCACGTATGTGACGATGGGGTTTTGTTTGTGTGAGTTAGGTTTCAATTCTCTAACCTTTGTTTATAGAATTAACGGGGACATTTAAGTTAATATGGTCATTTGTGACTCACATATTGTCATCATTAATGTTCTCCTTTCTATTTCTGTTTTTGTTTAATGCTTGTGTTGTGTTTGTGTGTTTTTGTGTGTGCGGTTAGTTTGTTAATTAGGTTCATGAAAGAAGGAGAAATATTTTTGGTTGCAATGGGGTTTTTACTTTATTTTATTCTTTAGACTTTTCATCTTCATCCATCTTTTCTAAAACATTTTTAGGGGTATTTTTATTTTCAACGCGAGTTACAAAGTACGAGTTAGTTGGGTCCAGCTCAAAAATTAAACGATTTTCTTGATTCGGTTCGATTTCTATGGTATTGTTTGGTGTTGGTGTTGGCATCTCTGGTGGTTCTGGCTCTACTATGTTGTTTAGCGTTGGTAATTCTTGTTGAATTGCTTCCGGTTTATCTTCCTTTCTGATTTTGGTTAACATGGGGACATATTGTGTTGTTGCTGTTGCTGCTGAAGAAACTGCCATAAGATTCTGGCAATTGATCCATTTGGATTGTTTTTTACAAACTTGGTTGTGCAATTCATACAGGCTTATATCGATATCTTTCTTGCAGTACGGGTGGAATTTTGCATCTATTCCATGTTCGTTCTGGCTCTTCTGGATTCGGCAAATGCAGCTTTGTATGTCGGGTCACTATTTTTTCTAGCTTTTTCTGCGTCAGATTCCTCAAAATAATGGACATAACCGTATGATAAACGTCCCTTTTTGTCTCGTATGTCTCATAGTATAGCATTTTTCCAAACTCCGCAAAATGTTGGAAAAAGGCCTCATTCTTTTCTTTGTCTATGCCTTCCGAGGGTAAAATGCAAAATAGTCTATTTTTACTGAACTCTCTTGCATGTTGCGTGTTAGTCACGACTCGTATTTCATGTTGGACTGAAGGGTTTCTTTTTGCTGGAGTAGGGTTGTTCTCATTGAGTAGGGATCTTCTTATTGGTATCGGTGCTGCTCTAGCTGGTCTTCCGAACTTATTTTCTCTTATGAGTATGGTTTTTAAGTCTTTAGCTCGCATGGTCTCTATTACTGTATCATAAGTGAGGACGACTCGCGCGGCCACATTACCGCGCACCGAATCGGAGCACTCGAAAATCTTCAATCACTCGGACACGTGGTGAGAATTTGTTGCATAGAAAGAAAGCTAGGTAGCGCCAAGGGTACTGCGTAATTGTACGCTTAGGAAAAGTACCTATGGAATTTTGTTTACGCGCTCTGGAATGTCGCGTAACTCTCTCGCTCCTCGCACCGCGACTTTGATTCCTGCGTCGCATTTCGGAGGTGAGAATGTTCGACATTCGAAAATATTCTAACTTCTATAATATTCTGTTTTGTCGAACACTCTCTAACTCCGCACAATAAGTTATATTGATCTTTTTGCTTCCGGGGTCTGTTCGGTGTTTCTCGGTAAAAATGCACCGTGGTTTCCTGACTTGTTCAAATTCTCGCACAACAGTCCAAACTGGTACTTGCATGTCGCATAATATTGACACGCTTCTGGTTGACGTCGTCATCTTCCTACTTTCTGTAAGTATAGATTTATTTTTGGGTATTAGGGGATGTGTTGTTAAAGTTTGGTGCATATACAAATATATGTTAATAATCGCATTCCGCTTCATTTTTAAATTGTGTTTCTATTACGGATGATTTGGATTTGCTTAATTTATTAAATTTCGTTTTAGAAGTACTAGGGGTTTCGGTTAGGTTCGTTTCGATTATGGGGTTATCGCGATTGGGCTCGTTAGTTTGAGGTACTTTATATGTTTGTTTATTTAATTTTGGGCAGGGTATCATCATTCCGCATTTCATTCCCATTATTAATGCTATGATGCTTGCTATCATTACCAGTTGGAAAGTTAGACTACTATATAAGAGTGTATTTGTTTTATATTCTCGCCTTTTGTGTTCTTTCAATTCACTTAATTTTTCTATCATTTGTTTTAAGGGTTTGGCTTGATTAAAATCAGATTTAGGTCCAATTATGCCAATGTTTTGGGGTGCATTGTGATCAAGATTTTGGTCCTTTTCCTTTAGAATGGGATACATGTTATGTATTTTTAAATTAATTTCGGGTTTATACAAATATGTGGTTCGACTGGATTTGGTTTCTTGTTCAAATATCATGTTGTCTGTGGTCCTCCCAACGAACGTTGGTAAGAGTCATATTATTCCGGCTTTCTCCAGTTTTATTTTTGTGTCTCCTTGGTTCGTGCATGAAATTCGCATTTGTTCTGGTTTGACAACTGAGTATAGCCAGGATTGGTCATTTTCTAAATATTTCCATTGGGTTTTTGCACTGGTTCCATATCTTATGTCACAAGTTTTTAATGCTGCCGTGTTGGGGTTCAATAGCATTGTTACTTCACAGTCCTTTGATATCAGTGTGCTCTCAAGTGGACCAAGTATTGGGCATATGAGGGCATAATGCGTTTTGGTACATGTGATTGTGGGTTCTGCATTGAATTTAACGTATTTTTCTTGATTAGAATTTACTGCAAAATATTTGTGCGATGGTTTCACGAACACTATCTCTGTTGTTTGATTTTGCTCGTTTTGTGGCACTGCCACCGAATGTAGTTTCTAAATCTGATATGGTTCTCTGTCCACAAGTGGTACATGTATCACGGCAATGGTCCTTCCATTTTGATGAATCGCGTCAATTTTCGATATTTTAATTATTTCTTCTATTCTCAAGTGTTCTGTGGATATGGCAAAGTCCAGATTTTTGCTGGTTCTTTTTACGTCCGTCATAATTTGATGTAGCATGCTTGTTGTTATAAGTTCCGGGTGGATCTTTCGTTCTTTCAGGTATCTGAGTACTTTTAAGACCTTCCCGTTGCTTTTTATTAAGTGGTCCAGTGTTGATTCCAGGCCTCTCACGTATACGGTTATTTCTATTAGATGTTTTAGTTCATCGTCTTCTTTTAACATTTTGTTTACTGTTTTGGTTAAGCTTGCTTCGAATCCTTGGAGCACTTTCTGGTGGTTTTTGGTTATTATATAGTTCTTCAAATTGCGCTGAGACTATGTGCGCATTTTGGTCCATTATGTGCACGATTTTCGTTTGGTCCTGAAATAACGTGTCTACGTCTTGTTGATGTTGTCTACGTCGTCAGTAGTGACTGGACCGAATAAACTCTTGCTTATTGAGCCTATTATTCCTAGGGGTGCTATTCTTTTCACTCGAATGCTTCTGGGGTTTCTCACTGCTGGATACGATTGGTGTGTCATTGTTTTAATGGTTTCGTTTATTTGCTTTTGCACTTCTTTCAAGGTTTGGTCCTTCAAATTTATGATATCTAGTCCTAATGCATGTTTGCATTTGGTCTCTTCGATTCGCGTCAAACAGCTATTGTAGACGGCCTTGTATGACTCCAATGGTGCATGTATCTGCATGAATTCACCCACGTCGATGTAGATTTGAATCTTCCAGTTTGCTCTCTTTGTCCTCATGAAGTCCACTCTCTCGAAGTAGATGCTGGGGTTCGGGTTCAATGGGTCCATTTGATATGGGGATTGACTTCGGGCCATTGTTATTATATTAAAAATTATGATCAAAAATTTATTTAATTTATTCATCCTGCAAATTTAGATGTGAGTTAGTGGGGGTTCATAAAATTTAGTGTATATATATATATATATATATATATATATATATATATTATTTACAATTTATTTACACTTCTTGCGATTAATTCATCAGAATTGGTATCAGAGTCATCCTCTACATGTTTTAATTTATCAATGTGTTTTCGAATTCTTTTGCCATTAGGATATTCTAAAATTACGTTTTTCCTGCCAACGAATTCAATGATTTTCAAGAGTTTGTTTCTGTATGCATCAAATTTACTGACTCGGGGTTCATTAATTAACCTAGCATATCTGCCCACTTTGCCCTTAAACGCTCTAATCTTTTTGTCATACCTCGCTTTTGTTTTGACTTTGTTAGCTATTTGGGTTTCGCTTGCTAAAAGTTTCATCTCCTTTAACCTTAGTACTAGATCTCGCATGTAAACATTATAGGTTCTTAATTTTTCGTCAGATGGTATTCTTAAGGGAAAACGCGCTATCCTCCCATAAACCAGTTCGAAAGGGGTAAAATTGGTTGCCGCGTGTATGCTAGTATTATATGTGAAGGTTACAAATGGTGTTAGGTGATCCCAATCATCATATTTCTCAGAATATATTCTGATGAATTCTATGAGCGGAGCGTGACTTCTTTCTAGTGACCCATTTGTTTGAGGTCTATATCCCGAGGTTGTTAAGTGGTTTATTTTAAATAACTTTAGTAGAGATTCAACTATATTCGACAAGAAACTGGTTCCTCTGTCTGAGAGTATTGCTCTCGGGACTCCGAATTGACAAATGAGATATTTCGCCAATGCATCTGCAATCGTGGTTGCGTGCAGATTTTTGATAGGTATTGCTATAAGGTACTTTGTTAGATTGCACTGCATCGTTAACAAATGGCAATTTCCCCTTGGTGTCATTTTAAGTTTTCCTACGGTATCAATTGACACCTTGTCGAAAGGTTCTATTGGTGTGTCCGTGATGATCATTGGTTCTCTTGTCTTAAATCGTTCTATTTTCTGTTCTTGACAATTCGCACACCGCCTGATGTAGTCCTGAACGTCGTTCCTCATTGTTCTTGAGTTTGTTTCGGGGTGTACTGTTGGCTGTGGGACTATCGCTTGTTATAGTAGGCGTGACAGATAAGGTTTTTCTTATTGATGGTGGTATAATGTCTGTGACACTGTCGGCATCTGATTCATCTCCCGTATTTTCTTGGCCTGGTGTCTCTTGTAACTTTTCCCGTGCTCGTTTTATTAGATTTTGAACACCTTTTCTCCACACGTTGTCCACGTCAGGCTCATTTTCGAATCTTGGATCCGACAGGTACAGGGATTCGCGCACGTCGTCTGATACATTATCATCGTCTGAAAAGTGTGAGAGTAATTTTAACTGTATGGCTATTTCAGTCCCTGATTCGCTGGTATCCATTCTTTTATCCATTTCATATCTTCTCAAACTCTCTTCAAATTTTCTACTAGCCTCTTCCACTTCTTGTTTTGTCAGAGTGGTTTTTATGGACAGGTTTTCCATAGTCTTCATCAGTGGTTTCTTCAGTTTGAGATCCTTCTACTGCGCTCAACTCAATGGCTATATTACTTATAGTCTTGTCTTGGTTGTCCTCTGAAGAGAATGTTTCATCTTCTGGTATTTCTTGCTTTTCATCCTCTGATGTGTCTAGGTCTTCCACTCGTAATCCACTGTATCTGGGGTCTGGCAATGGTGGTTTATCTAAGTCGCTGTCTTCGTTGGCTGTGGACGATAGCCATGACCTTCTAGACGGGTTCACTGTCATAGAAGTGTCTGAATCTATGTTGGATGAACTTTCTGGCAACTCTCTGGGCTTGACAGAGGTAATTTCTGTTGTTGATTCTTTAACCTTGGTTGACGCTTCTGCTTGTACGGGTTTCTTTGGACCGATGGTTTTGAATGTTTTGGTTGTATTCCTTGTTTAATATATTGTCCTACTGGACTTGGTATCTGTGTGCGTTTCGCTCTCGTTCTCTGTGCTATCACGCTATGATCTAGTTTAGGTAGTTCTTTATTTGTTTTAGCCCCTATGGGTCTGCCTTTGGGTCGGGGTGCAGTGGTCTTTTCGGATGCTGATTGAGCTCTGCTGATAAAACGGGTCTTCTGCGTAGGCGCTTTGGCTTTAGTTTTATTTTGATCTTCCTTGGTTTCTCGTCAATTACCATTACTTTGATTCTTGGCAAATTTTCGTTAATTTCCTTTTCAGTCATTTCTGGAGGATTTCCTGACAAAGCATCAGCATTCTTATTTAATTTTCCAGGTTTGTATTTAAATGTGTATTCATAACCCGTGAACCTGAACATCCACCTCATGAGCCTTTGTTCAGGGTCTTTTCTGCTATGCATCCAATTTAAAGGTTCATGGTCGGACACCAGTATAAATTTACGGCACAATAAGTATGGTCTAAACTGATGTAGAGCATATAGTACCGCTAGGCATTCCTTTTCCGCTGTGGAATAATTCCTTTCAGCTTTGTTTAGTGCCCTCGATAGATATTGGACTGGGTGATCGAATCCGTCCTTTTCTTGGCTCAAGACTGCTCCGATCGCGTAGTCTGATGCATCAGTGGTCAGAGTGAATTCTTTATTGATGTCAGGAAATTGTAGTATAGGTTCTTCCATGAGACACTGCTTTAATTTTTCAAAACTTTCTTCGCACTTTTCGGTCCACCCAAATTTTGCATTCTTTTTCAATAAGTCATTCAGCGGTTTTGCAATTTTGGCAAAATCTTTAATGTACTTTCGATAATAACCAAACATTTCAACTACTTCTCTTATGTTCTTCGCGTTTCTGGGTGTAGCTAATTTAGCTATGGCTGCAACTTTCTCTGGGTTTGGTTCCACGCCTCTGGCACTGATTATGTGTCCTAAGAAGCCCACTTCTTTTCTGAAGAATTCAATTTTGTCGGGTTGTAGAACTAATTTCGCTTCTCTTAGTCTTTGCATGAGGTTGAATTCTGCTTTCATGTCCTTGCAGATCCTTGCTATAAACAATGATGTCGTCTAAATATTTCATTTTTCATTTCAATGTTCTGAAGTCCTCTCAGTACCTTTTCCATTAGTCTTTGAAAGGTCGCTGTGGCATTTTTCAGACCTTATGGCATTCTGGTGTACTCATAATGTCCATTAATTGTCGTGAAAGCAGTCTTATAACAGTCTTCGGGTGCCATTGGTATTTGTTGAAACCCACTTGCTAAATCGAAGATAGAAAAGTACGTTGCTCCTCCCAATTGGTCCATGATATCTGCGATGTTTGGCAATGGGTATGCGTCTCTAATTGTTTTCTTGTTTAATTCTCCACAAAAAATCAATCACCATCCGCTATCTTGGATTCCCATTACTGTCGGGTTTCTTTGGTACTACCCATATTGGTGAGTTACAAGGTGAATTGGATTCTCTTATGATTTTATCTCTTAGTTTCTTTTCTACGCTGTCCCTTACAACTTGCTTATGCTGCGGAGGATGCCTATATTGCTTGGTGTTGATGGGTACATCGTTTTCTAGATGTATATGGTATTCAATCATATCCGTGCATGGGAGTTGGTCTCCGGCAAGTAGAAATCGGTCCAGGTAGTCTTCGATAATCCGATCGATTATGTCCAATTCTTCTCGATTCAAATGATCTCTCCAGATTACTTCTTTTACTCTTTCTAGTCTCTTTATCTGGTCCACAATCATGTCGCCATTAAACTCACTGTCAGTTTCTTGCAGGAAATCTGGTCTTGTGTCAAAGTTCTTTTGGATCCACTTCTATGATGACATCTTCCTCACTCGTATTGATGGCCATCATTTTGCAAGTATTATTTACATTGGTTACTATACCTTCTCCTAGAAATAGATGTTTGTTTCCCACATCTATTCTCGGTATGTATCCTTCTTTTAGTTCGGTTTTTATCAGATTGATTTGGATCACTTGTCGGGTTCTAGCTTTGATTATGTGCTTTACGGTACCTCCAATTTGATCGGTTATATTTTCATCATTTTGGTTCATAGGTTCACATTTTTCACTTTGAGCAGATTCTACTTTTAGCACTTCATTTGTTTGTTTACACTTATATCCTCTTTTAATATTTCTCCGATTATGTTCCTCTTCATGTCCAATAAATGGTATGAGGTGCATTACATCTCCGCTTATCATTAGCGCATTCTTGTAATAAGATATTACAGCTTCTTTCTTTAGGTAGTTTCGTCCTAACATCCAATCAAATGGAATTTGGAAGTCGTCCGATACTATTTGAAATTTCACTGGGGTGCCTTTGATGTCTAGGTATATTGATGCGTACGTCTTCACAGTTTGGTTTGTGATTCCGCCTAACTCTCTAGCGTCAGCAGTACAGATGGGCATGTCATCATCCAATACACTTGCTTTAATTAATTTTACTGTGCTCCGTTGTCAATCATGAATTCCACCCATGGTTTAGTGGTTCCAACTGGTATTCTTATTCTCACTGCTGTGGCCTTGTCGTCCTCCCAATCAACATTTTGAGATTCTTTACAGTTTGTGGACCACATTCTTGATAGTTCTCTGGTCTCGTCAAGATTGCCATCACTGGTGCCTTCGGCTGATTGTTGCTTGGACCCCTTGGGTTCGCATTTTTGTTCTCGTTGTATGCTTGTACCTGTTCTTGATAATGCTGTTGATCCGTGTTCCTGGGCATCTGATGATTTTGGGCTTGATTGGTCCCCTGACTCTGCATTGGATGCATATGGTTCTGTCTCGGATAACTCTGATTTTGGCTTTGGCTCGCCATCCTGGGGGTCGTGGCGAGCCTCTTGGTAGTTTAAATTACCTCTTTGGGCTTGGTCATTATGTTGCTGATGATTATTGCGCCAATTAGTGTCATTTCTCCAATCAGGATATTGCGATGCATCGTAGTATCTCCCAGTTTCGTGGTCGAATATTTGCTGATTCCCCCTGTTCCTGTTGCTATTCCAAGCCTGCCAATTACTGCGTTGTTCATTGTATGTTCTATCATTCCACATACCCCACGTAATCCAAGTTCTGTTGATTATTTTGATAGCGATTCTCATATCGGTATCCTCCTTAGCGACGATAATTGTCACCATTTTATGGCCCATTATAGTTCTCCTGATTATTATAGTATCGGTCTCTACCTCTGTATGGTCTTGAATCTGGAATTATTTTTGCTTCCATTCTGGTTTCTAGTCTCACTACTTCTTCATAAGCTTCTCGTAAATCATTGGGTTTACTATAGTCTACTCTCTCAGCCAAATTTGCTGTCGTCAATGGATTCTATTGCACTCTTATAATACTAGGATTTGTTTAATATGCTTTCAGTTACTTTGACTTTCTTCTTTTTGCTCAATTTATTTTTAATTAATTGTGGAATTTTTCCCAACTTATGTCAGCACTCTCGCTTGTCGCCAATATCACTTGATTTCAAAAATTTCACTCACAAATTCGAAGAGGATTTAAAATATTTAAAAAGTTGTACTCTGGAACCATACAAAATGCATGAACCAAACAACAAAAAAGTTATCAAGGTCTCGTATCTCGCAAACGAAGCTCATAAAGTAGTGAAAAATAAATATATGATGTTCGCAAAAGGGGCAAAAATAACTATAATAATAATAAATCACGCAACTTGGAATAAAAGTTCCAAAAGATAAATTTGATCTAATACCTTTCAAATTGTCATAAACATCGCTTGCTTCTTATATGCTAAAAAGAAATTAAATAGGTGTATTTTAATAATTAAATTCACAAAACCCCAAAAAAACTAATATCCAGGACTTAAATGTTATTAATTAACCTAGTTCGAAATTCAAATTCTTAAAATTCTAATTATTATTGATTAAATTTAATTATTTATTTGAAAATAATTGTTAAACTTGATTAATCAGATTAAGTTAAATAATTGAATTTCGGCACGTGATATTAAAGCTAACAAAAAATTAATAATTTAACAAAGTTTCAAAATCCCTACATAAATTTCGTAAAACCCGTCCCTTGATTTTATTCAATTTAATTAAGCATGGAAGGATTTGATGGAAAAGAACAAAATTAGAATCCTAAGCAAATGATTAAATGCCTTATAAACAATCAATAAAAAAAAACCGAATTAAAAGTAAAGTATTATCCTTAAAATTAAAAGATTTTAATGTTGTTTTAAATTCACGAAGACAAAGAATTTATTGTTTACTTAATGTTTAATTGACAAAACCCTGAACCAACAATTATTACTTCCTAAAACGCAAAATTCTCTTAATGAAATAATCAAAGTAAAAAAAAAATTATTTATTTGTTTATGCAAAAAGAAGGTTAAATTAACGTGTTTTCAAATCTATCTCAATTAATAATAATTATTATTGTCATAAAACCCTTGAAATGCTAATTCTTTGCATTCACTATTTGAATTTCGCGCCCGCTCAAAATGGCTGCCGCGCTCTCTCTCTCTCTCTCTCTCTCTCTCTCTCTGCTTCTGGACTCTATCTCGACTCGACCGCGTCAGTTGCGCGCCTCTAGTCTCGCACCGCTGTAAAGTCCGTTGCCGCGCCTAGTAACCACGCTCGCACGCATGCAACAGCGCCCGCGTTCGCTCTGAACAAACACGTACCGTCGGCTACTATGCTGCAATGGCTAACCTACCCGCGTCGCGTCGCGTACTTTGTCTTTCAATTGTTTTTATTAAATTACGGTAAAAGTAGTGCGCACGTGTAATCTGCAAATTCGCGAGTGTGTCCTCTATTTGTGACAGTGATTTTCAGAAGGTGTTTATCGACAAAAAGTAGAAATGTGAGCGTGGGCCCAGGACTCTCTACCCCAAGCAGTATCACCTGTTACTGTTTGCTAATCAAATAAGTTTTCCTGACTAATTACTTAAACCAAATAATTCATATGACACTAGGATTCGTTGCTTTGTGTTAAATGAACCTTTTTATTTGTTTTAGGGCATTTCTAGACCCTCGACAACCTCTTTTACCTGCGACGATTCAAGGAAAACACAAGCAAGTATAGACTTTTGATTGTTGTTACACAGTTTATTCTTTTAAATGTAATTTTTGCTCTCTATATTGTTTGAATAAATTGTGCGGGTTGGCTTTAACATGTATAGTGCTTTTTTATTTAAATCTTTCTTACTTGGCAAGTTTTTATTTAAAAATTGTTAAAATTGTTTATTTTCTGACTTTAATACTATAGTATGTTGACAGCCAATTAAAACACACGTTAAAAATAATTCATTAAGTCTATTTGTGTGAAGTTTTCCTTCTCTGAAGCGATTACTGAATTGCATTAAAATGATTCTCCAATATATTTACAACTTATTTGCTCCTTGTAGGGTCGAGGAGACTGTGCAATAAATTTTGTTCACGGGACCAAAGTGAAATTACCTGTTGAGACTTTCACGATCAACGTCAACACAAGGATTTCTTTGATTCTATGCAGTGATCAACAATGCTACAAGGTTAAATAGACCAGATGAGTGTCTTTTTCTTTTATTGTACGTGTTTTTATTTTCAAGTTTTAAGTGCTCGCAGGTAAAATTAGCCTCGACGCGTTCAAAATTCCTCTCTCTCTCATAAGTGATGTGAAAATAAAAATGTATGTATGTGTATTTCTAATGAACAATTTGAAATCAGGTGTTTAATTGCATTTATTGGACAACAAAGCTACATGTTCTTCTTTTAACGCGTTTTTCTCAAAAAGAAATTTTTGTATAAAGATTAATGAGGCCAATTTGTTCGTATTTCCCCTTTGGAGTGTTTTAAAATCAAGTGTCTTTTCAAATTGAAACTAATTGCAGAAAAGTGTTTAACTATTATGTGTGTTTCCTTATGATTGATTAACTTTTCAGTATTAGGTATATAACTTTTATATAGGAGGGGCTCGCACGAGCACTCCAAAGTACGCTTTTAACAAGGGCTTTCTTTTCCTACTTGCTTTCATAAATCTCAAACAATGAGTGTGACTTTACCAATTTGTTATCAGTCGAACTCTTACTCATGAATCAATTTGTTCCTAATAACCTCTGATACCAATTTTGATTTTTGTTTTATTTTATAGCATGGGACATATACTTCTGGTCCTGAACAGTCAACTCTCACCTTTGCTGTGAAAATCGAATTTCAGCACCAGATCACCTGCGTGATGACAACGCTCTGGTTTGATTTTGGCTGGGAAATGCCAATGATTTTTAATCTTTGTCGACCCGATTGAGGTACGTATGTTATACTTATATGAACTTCGCTTGTGTTTTCTTTCCCTTTATATAAAGAAAAACTAACGGGCCCTTCCCTCTAAAGTAACACAGCTTTACCAACTTGTTGTCCGCTGTATTATATAAATTTTTATATGTTCATTAGATATATATATATTTTTTATATTAAAATCATAAATATTTTAGTTGTTATCATTCGGGGTCCTTTCACAAGCAAAGTTTTCGTTCCTTTTTTTTTTGAAAATTTCAAAATTACTTTTGTCGAAATTTTTAACAATTAGGATGTTTTTGGCTAAAATAATTTTATTTTCAACAAATTTTTAGAGATTTGAAAATTTCTCCCCTTTTTTTTTTAAATCTGGACCTTCAATAATTTTTTTTTGACTCAAATGTTTTCCTATCACGTTTTTCTTCTCAACAGATTGAATGAACGCGAACACAGCAACAATTGATTTCAAGGTTGAGAAAACCGAAGCTCGCAAGATGGCCGCCCCCTTGACTCTCCACGCGCGTTGGACCGGCACAAAGGCTCTGATGACGCGACGCCAAGCTCCCAAGCGACACTCTCAACTTTGTTGCGCGCAGTTCGAAATCGGACACCCGCCTTTGTCGCGAGTATAACGCGTGCTTCTACTCCGAAAGGAATTTTTCTTTCTTTTTCTTTTTCTTTTTAATAACTTCGCGTACACTTGTTTCACTTCACAATTAATTTAATTTTTAAACTTTTCTTTTAGGACGCGGACACTGATTTTAACCGTTTATTTCATTCTTGTTAATGGGCCAAATTCACTCGCGTAATATTTAGTTTTTATTCGAAATTTGTTCTAATTCAATATATTAATTTTTAGATATTCATGCAAAAATCAAGAGTTGGACAAGAGAGAATAAAACTTAGATCGTGTCGGCCCAAGAATCTCGGTGGGACCTCAATTTTGTTACGGGAGAATTTCGATAATTCTCTCTCAAAAAATATTATTTATTCTAACGAGTTTGGTGGGGACGAACAACTATACAGTTATCGAGCAAATGCATAAATGGTCAAGTTATACGATTTGCTCCCACGATCGACTTTCTTATTCTCTCCTTTAATTTTGTTATTTGCGTGGTCCTGTTTATAATTTACTTTAATTTCTTACCTTATTCCTTTTTCTTAACATTCTGCTTCAAGGAATCCGATTTCTCCAAATGATTTATTTAATAATTCCAGGGGATTGGTTTTGATTCTGTTCAAGATTTTCTGAAGATCTTGGAATCTAGTTTTAAGTAGTTCTTAAGTAGTTCTAAGTAGTATGTATCATACTGGACCTATGTACAGGTAGCTGTGTCTACCTCTATAGGATGTTTTGGCTGCCTCGGACATATCAAGTATGTCCGGAGGTTAGCAAACATGTATTACATGTATTACTTGTATTACTCTGGTAAATAAATAAATAAATAAATTGGACAAAATGAATTATTCCAGTATGTTGAAACCAAATTTGCTTGCATTTACTTGTTCTGTATTAGTAATTGATCACAATTGAATGACCGTAAATTTCTCTTAATTGATTCTAAATTATAAGTCCCTTTCTCTAAATAATCTGTTCTACAAAAATGTAAGCTCTAAAAGAGATCTTTCTAATGGTCCGCCGGCTTCGTTGCCCGATCACGGAGTGAGAGAGCCGCGTGGTTCGAGAGCGATCGGAAGAGGTTCCGGACCTCCCACGCCGTCGCCAGCTTACTTCGTCTTAGCCGCGTTACAGTGTCGGCACTTATTGCACTCATTAGGCCTTACGGGGCCTGGCAACTAGTTGCGCGCCGAAACTGCAACGTAGCTCCGCACGTGCGCCTCTAGCCGTTGGCGGGGAAGTTGTTTAAATCAGCGAGATTCTTAGCCACTTGATATTTTTGTGGCCTTGAGTCTCGCTGTACCTTTTCACGTGTAGAACTTTCTCGATCTCTCTCTTGAAATTATTATTTCAAGTGCGAAATCGGGGAAGTTGTCATTTCAAAATAATTCAAGAAATATTCATTTTAAGAAAAATATAAGAGGTTACAATAATTCATTTGCATTTGCCAGTTTTGGGTCTAAATTAGTATACTTTAACAATCCGGGGCCACAAGTATTGCAGATATGTGGACAGGTATATGAGAATGAATTTTGCATAATTCATATTCATTACATCCGAATGAAAACGAAGACCCAAAATATGGACGATTGTATATTATTGACAATAAAATTGCAAATAAATATAGAGCAAATAACTATAAAATTGATAAACCCGATTCAAACATTAGAATTGTTACGTACTTTTTTGTCTTTAAACAATCCTTATGCAAAAGCATATAAAATGATGTATGAAATAAAAAATATTAATGCTCATAATAATAATATAACACCTCCTGAAATAGTAATGTCATTAACACGTGATAAACATACAAAGAATAAATCATATTTCGCAACTGTAATGAAGTTGCTGTTGTATATATAGAAAATTATCCAAAAACTGAAAAACCACAACAAATAAATATTCTCAGTAAACATCTTGACGCAATGACATATCCTTTAATATTTCCTTTTGGTCATCCAGGATGGTAACCTTATATAAAATGTACCAAAAGAGAATATAAAAATAATAATATCTCTACACTATACTTTTATTCATATAGATTAAGCATACATGGTGATTTCAATCCTTACTTGAATTTGAAAAATGTATCACAACTATTCATTGTTGTTGTTTGGACAAGGATCAAAGGATGTCGATTATATTACTTACGTACTCACCAAGCACAATTCAGATCTGAAATGTATAAAGGATTAATGGATTACGTTTCCAATCGGGCAAATATTGATAATTCTCGAATTAGAAAAATGGTAATATTACCATCATATTATATAGGTAGTCCTAAATCAATACAACAAAATTATTTAGATTCAATGACTTAACTACAAGTCGACGAAAAACCAGATATTTTTATAACAACAACATGTAATCCAAATTGGAAGGAAATTCAAGAGAATTTATTACCGTATGAAAGCACAATAGATCATCCTGATTTAATCTCAAGTCTTTCACGAAAAAGTTAAAATTTTAAAACCCGAATTACTAAAAAATAATATAATATATTCTTTATTCCTGTATAGACTTTACATCTGTTTACGTATTTTTATTTATATTTACATATTTTACATACATACATTTTGTTATCTTATTACCTATTATACCACATTTTTTAATCTATATTTACAAAGTTTTCTTACATCTACGTATTTTTACAATAGTTACGCCGCTTTACAATTTTTCTACGCTGTTTTTCCCTGCTTGTATATCCCTTACATCCTTATACTTCCCCTCTTTCCTAACCTTCTCCCCTCTACCCGTGCCCTTTTCTCGCCTTTTCCTACAGTTTTATTTTTTTAATCGGTCTTCTGTACAACTCGTTTCCTAACTCTTTCCTCCCCTCTCGCCCGCATTCTCTTTTCGCCTACTGTCCCTTACTCTAGCTATTTTTTCGAACTGGTGCGCAAACATGCCTATTTTTTCATTTAGCTTTCCTTTTAGAATCTTTCCCAGTTCCCTCACATTCTCTCCTTCCTCTCCTGATAGTTTTTTTTCATTCACTTCCTTTATCAATTCCTCCTCTATTTCTTTTCTCGCTTCGATACAGCTCCAAATGTGACCCAAAGTTTCCTCTTTTTCCCCACATACCCTACATTTATTATCTATGAAACCTTTGCATTTTTCCCTACCTATGTTCCCACATCTCATTCTTGCCCATTGTTCTTTTACAAAGCCCCTTATTTCCTTGTTTTCCCAGTATCTTTCCTTTCCTAAATCGTCTTTCCAGTTTTTATACTCTGGACAGTAGTTTGACTTTTCTATCTTTTCCCAGTCTCTTTGTATTTCCTATTCTAATTTTATTCTTATCCCTCTTTCTAGCCTATCCTTTATTTCTGCTAATTCTTCCCCCCTTTTGCATTCGTACATTAATTTGATCAGTGCCTGATCCCCTACCTCCTCCATTGCTCTCTCTAACTCCCTTCCCCACTTCGATGGATTTTTATTTAGAATTTCCCTTAGCTCTTCCTTTAGGCATATTCTTGGCCACCTTTCCTTCCCCATTCCTGGTGTGTACAATAGCTATTTGCTTGCTCTCTTCGTCGTCTCTATCTCTAAACCGTGCTTTCCTGCTTGCCTTCTCCATAAATACCCCGGCGTATTATTGTTTAGTCCCATTCCCATCTTTATGTATCTACTCTGCACTCTCTCTATCTCCTCTGTCCTACCCCATCCCCATATTTCTGATCCATATAAGCAACTAGATTTCACAATAGATTCCAGCATGTAAGTTCTTCTTCTTAGACTCCCTATTTTTGCCCTTTTCCGTATTCCCCACACCATATTTGTTGCTCTCCTTACTTTCTTAGCTAATTTTTTTACATGCACCCCATACGAGTTCGTCGACGTGATCCACTGGCCTAAATATTTATATTCTTTCACTATTTCTAGTTCTTTCCCACCATATACCCATTTGTCTCTCCTATTCCTCCTTCCTCCTTTCTTAAAACACATTATTTTTGTTTTATTTGTTTTTAGTGTCATACCGTTCCCTTTACAGTAGCTCTCTAAATCCTTTAGCATGCTTTGCAGGCCCTCCCTTGTGTCCGATAGTGCGATCACATCGTCAGCAAATTTGAGACAGAAAATTTTTACCCCACCTATCACCGTCACTCCCTCGTTTCTCATCACCCATTTTTCTTCCAGATCCTCTATGTATGTTAAATAATGACGGGCTTAACGGGCATCCCTGCCTTACCCCTTTTCCTGGCCTAAAGCTTTCCGCTGTCTCCCTTCCCACTATAACCTCGTTTATTGTCTCTCTATATATTCCCTTTATTAAATTTAGAATTTTCCCCTTGATTTCCCTTCTTCTCTACCTTTTCTAACAGTAGCTTTCTATCTACCGAATCAAACGCCGTCTTCAAATCTATCAATGCAGCGTACAATTGTCCCCCTTTTCTATTTATTTTATTTCCTATTATACTATTTAGTGTGAAAAGATGGTCTCTCGTTCCCCTCCTTCCTGTAAATCCTGCCTGGCTTTCCTTTATTTTCCCCTGTGTTTCTAACCAATCGTTTAACTTGCTTGCTATAATATTTGTCAGAACCTTGTATCCCGTGTCCAGTAACGACACTCCCCTGTAGTTAGTCACCTCATCTTCTTTTCCCTCCTTGAATATTGGGCAAATCCTAGCTGTCTCCCACCCTTTTGGTAATTTTCCTTCCTTTAGTATATCGTTCATTATATCTGTTAGTCCTGCTAGCCCCTTTATTGGCAACCCTTTTAAGAACTCTACCGTTATCCCATCTTCCCCTGGAGCTTTTTTATTCTTCATCTCTGCTATTACCCGTTTTAGTTCCCATAACGTCATCTCCTTGTTCAGTTCCTCTACCTCTTCTCCCTCAACTCCTGTTTGTTTTTCTGCTCCTCATTTCCTCCTAACAGTTTCTTAAAGTGATCTTCCCACTCTTTTTTCCCTATTGCCCCTCCTACCCCCCCTTTTTTTCTTGGCCTATATTTCCTTACAGCCTCCCAAAATTCCTGTATCTTTTTGCATTTTTCTATTTTCTTCCACCCCTTTTCCATTTCCTGCCTTTTTTCTCCCTCCTTATTATTGCTCTCTCTTTTTTCAGCTCCGTCTTATCCCTATCCTCTTTCGTTTCCAGCCATTTCTTTAACGCTTTGAATATCCTTTTTTTCTGTTCTTTAACTTCCTGCATATTCTCTATAGATTTTTTCCTCATTTCTTCCGTATCTACCCTTAAATTTAACATATCTGCTACCTCCTCTATTTCTTTTCTTAAATCATTCCATTTTTCCTGATTATTTCCCTCTTTCGATTCCGATACTTCCCATCTTTCTCCCATTATTTGCCTATATTCCAATCCCCTTCTCCCTTTCCATTTGAGCTTCTTTTTCACTTCTTGCTCCTCGATCCATCTTATATTCTAGTTCTTTAGCTAACCTTATTTCTACCGTTGAATCTTCTCTCTTGTCCTCGTGTGCTGCATCCCTGGCGCCCTCTGTTGACTCCGCCTCCAAGCCTCCTTCTTTCTCCTCTCCGTCCGTTGATCCGCTTTCCTCCCCTCTTTCGTTTTGCTGTGTCGGTAAGTACGAATTCTTCTCCTTTTCTTTGTCCTCTGCCGTTCCTGTTGCCGCTTCCCCGGGTGCTGCTTCTTTGTCCTCCTGATGATTTTCCTTTTCCGGTTCGTCTACTTGCCCGTTGTCTTTCCTGTCCCCTGCCTCTCTGACTTTGATATTCTCATTTTTTGGCTGTTCGTCCCCATGCGTCTTTACCGGAGATCGCTGCACTCTGCCTTTTCCGAAGATCACCTCGAACCCGCAGTTTCCTTTCTCGAGGAAGTTCCTCATTTGGTCTGTCTTCATGTTCGTTTTTTCCTCTTTTCTCGGCCTTCCTCTCCTTCTGGTGCCATTCTCCGCTGTTGCTTTGCTTGCGGCGTCGGCCATCTTCCCGCCGCTAACCTCACACTTTCCTTTCGATTTTCTTTTCGCCTTTCTCTTCTTCTATTTTTCCTCCTCCTTCGCACCTTTTATTTGCTCTCCTTCCTCCTTCTCTTAGCTTCACTTTTCTATACTTTTTTTGTTTCTTACTTTCCTTTTTCCTCGGAAAAATCTTATTATAGCCGAAGCTCTTTTTCGCGCGTACGCTCTCTACCAAGCTCCGACCTAACCCTACTAAAAAATAATATTTTCGGTAAAGTTAAAGGTCATGTTTACGTAATAGAATTTCAAAAAAGGGGATTACCACATATTCATATGGTCATGTTATTATGGTTGCATACCAATGATAAATTTCGAGATACTAATCAAATTGATTCTATCATAAGTGATGCAATACGAAATGAAAATGAATATCCAAGATTAAACAATATAGTAAAAAATAATATGATAAACAGTCCCTGTCGTTCACAAAATAAAAATTGTGTTTGTATGAATGACGATAAAACACGTTGTACTAAAAATTTTCCGAAACCTTATGTCAATCAAACTTATTATAATCCTGATGGTTACCCTTCTTACCGACGAAGGAAAAATAATAATAAAATTACGTTTTCAAAACATAGGATTTCAGATAATAGTTTTGTCGTACCGTATATCCATATTTATTATTACTTTTAGAATGTCATATAATTGTAGAAATATGTAGTACGATTAAAGCTATAAAATATTTGTTAAAATATTTTCATAAAGGTCCTGATACAGCTCTTGTGAAATTTGCAAATGAACATAATCCAGGTAATGAAGACAATGTAAACGAAAATAACGATACATATAAATATGATGAAATATCACAACATCTCTCCACCAGATATGTATGTGCACCTGAAGCTATACATCGCATATGGGAATTTTTACTACATGAGCAATCTTATGTAATTAAAAGATTAGCTGTTCATGAAGAAGATGAACAATATGTTTACTAGCCAGAGATACCTCGCTCGCTCACGCTCGCTCGGTTAAGTTTGCTCTTCTCCGCTTAATTGATAGTAATAATAAAATTTTTCTGTAACAACCATGTCCATATAGTCCAGGCGGTAGAGCAGTAAAAGTAGGGTGTAATGGATGTTGTTTGATAACGCAAAAATTTTTATGCAGAACGTTGCCGAATATTGTGTACAACAATAATCTATGTTTGCCTACTCCAAAAAGTGCTTGATAAATGCTTAAGAACAACAAATGTACCGAAATATCGAAAAATGACCCATTTTTCGATACATTTGTGTCTAAGACTTTGAAACAAAGCCTAAAATCAAAAAAATTTACTCTTTCTTTTTTGTTTATTTGACGATTTCCTATAAGGTTATGAGAATCGCGAATCGAAAAACTTTAATTTTCCATGGATATATGCAAAAATTAGTAAAAAATCATACGTCAACTTTGAGAAATTTTTTCGGTAAGTAAAAATTGATCAATATTTATCAAATTTTCAGAAAAGATAGTTAAACATATGACAATTACGCACAAAAATTTTTGTAACGATGGACCGCGTAGTTTTTTACTGCCATAATTATTAATTAACAAATTATAAAAAAGTTGATCGCGCGTACCTTGTTTAAACAACAGTGAAAAAGGAGCACGCAATTTTTAACAGTTACTTAGTGTCATAACAAACAATGAGCAATTATAAAAAATATCCATTTTACGTTTTAATAACTTTTTACAATTTTTTAAAATTTTGTCAAATTTTTTCCATTATAAATAATTTGTCGTTTACAGCATCGGTTCGATGTAATTTAAAAATCGTTTCCCATCTGAATACTGCTTTGCAAGCATTTTCATTTTAGCCCAAAACGACGAAATTTGACCGTGTAGATCCGGAGATAGAGGCCCACAAAATTAATAATAATTTATGGCTTACTTAAACGTTAAATCGAAATTTAAAAAATACTCTCTTATAGCTGGTTGCAAATACTTTCTATATTCGTCTTGTGCATTTTCGACAGATGAAAGCCTAATAAAAGAAAAATCTATGAAAATACCGTAATCAGAGGAGTTCGTCGGCCGAGCGGCGTGGGAGCAGGAGTGGGGATGGCGGAGAGCAGCTGTGCTGTCGCGCGGCCCGGGTGTTTCAAAATGCGAATGCGCGGTAAAACATGAATTATCTCGGCAACGGTAGCACTTATCGAGACGATTTTTTTTAATTCGATGTAGCGAAATGAGAGGAATCAGAATATGCCATCAAAAAACAATATTACAAAGAAATTTTGCACGAATTTCAAGATCAAAAAAGTATGCTATTTTCATTTGCATTAAAAAAACAGTTGTATGATTGAAAAATTATTTTGTTGCTTAATGTTCATCAAATCATGCAACTATTTAAACGTTTCATTAATAAAAATTTCAAAAAAAAATTTTTTACGCTTCTTAATACTCTAATAACCTATTTATGTAGAATAACTAATTAAATTTACTAATAAGGGAATATGTGTTATAACATTAAATAAACAAGGTAAACATATCGAATAATTAATATAAATTTATTTTATTACAATAGATAAAAATTATACACATAATAATACATCTTTTGTGGTTACAAATCTAGTCTCGCTTTTTTTGGATTTGAAGGATTTGTGCAACTGTCATCCGTACCATAGTCATCTTCATCATCATCAACATTAATTTCATTATCGCTTACACAATCCATTTGCAGTTCATAACTTTTAACATTGTCTAAAACTTCATCAATAGGGTCGAGTTCATTGATTTCACCAATGTTGTCATCAACTGATACTTTGAATGTTTGATAATTTTTACACGTTTGTCCACGACAGTTTTTACAAAAATCGGAACATCGTAGACCATGCTTTACGCATCCTCATGACTTTTTACACTCTCCAGTACATTTACAACTAATATTTTTTAAAATATCATCTGACACTAGAGGGCTTTCAACATATACAGGCACGAGTGTATTGTCGTGAATTTTCCAGCCCCAGTCTAATGGATTTAATGCATTTCCAAGCCACATTTGTACTTGATAATAAACCCTGTACGAATGAAGATTGGTTGCTGATTCTGTTGGTGGTAATGTTGCTAAATTAAAGGTTTTTTGTTTCGAGCATTTTTTAAAAGTGCTGTACCTTAGATCACTTAAAGTTGTTTCAGTTATTTGCTTGCCACTATAAATCGCTTGCATAATTTTTTGTCCGATATTAGCAATATTCTCTTTCGTAGCAACTCTTGAATTGAAAACTTCAACCATTTCTCTCAAATCAGAATATTTTTCAAGAATCTTGACTATTTTTCCTTTGCCTTGCTTATACATAGCTGATGTTGTATCCGATCCGGAAAAGGCGTGCAGAAATGCTATTACATTAGTTAAATTTTTATTTACAAAAGAGTTGCGAGAGAATACTTTTTCGACAATTTTGTCCTTTGCAGGTTTTAAAAAATATACATTGTTATTGATAGATGCTGATTGGATAAAAATTACTAAAACATCAATGTCCTCAGCAACAATTATAGCCGGTTTTTAATGTTCGCTGACTTCCCGTGCAGTTTGGACGTAAGTAATCAGCATCTTCCGGAGCTTGTTTCGTTAAAAATCCAGAATTTTCCAATTTTAATCTCAAGAATGTTATAAATCTTGCTTTATTCTTATAATTTGATAAGAATTTTTCTTGAGAAACTGTCGCTGTCATTGATGCATCAAAAATAATTTCTCGACATTGTTGTCGTGTTTGCCGCCGTTGGTGCTCTGCATTTTTCGTACTGAAGGTTTTATCATCCGGATATCCATCAAATACGACAATACTGTGTGGAGCATAGTATTTTTTTACATAGTTTACGTAGCGATCTAAAATATCATTGAAGTTGTCTTTCTGGTGCCAAACAACTCTAAGCATCAAGAATCCACCATCGATGACATGCAGACAATTTTCCATGTTTATTTTTTCAACGTACGGTTCAAAAAAGTCGTAAAACTTTGATTTCTGGGTTTTGCGCATGCTTGAGTGCAGTTTTCAAATAGACAGCATCCCTAATTGGCTAGTCGGGTCCAATGTAACCAATGAGCGTGTTCGATATTAGAGTCCCAAGCACCTATATGTAGGCGTGGCCTAAGTTATGAATACCAAGGAGGGGACTGCGATCTACCTGGATCAAAGTAACCCAATGCTTTTACTTGTTCCTACGCAGTATGTATACCTGGGATGAAGTATTATTATTGCAAAATGTTTATTGTACTGTAATAAGGTCATTTTATGGAAAAAAGCGCTACCATATTTATACAATTTATTATAAAAAAGGACGGTTAGTTATGATAAACAAAGACCATTTAAGAAAGAAAATATACTTTTTATCAATATTTATTATTGAAACGTTTAATTAGTTACATGATTTGATGAACATTAAGCAACAAAATAATTTTTCAATCATACAACTGTTTTTTTAATGCAAATGAAAATAGCATACTTTTTTGATCTTGAAATTCGTGCAAAATTTCTTTGTAATATTGTTTTTTGATGGCATATTCTGATTCCTCTCATTTCGCTACATCGAATTAAAAAAAAAATCGTCTCGATAAGTGCTACCGTTGCCGAGATAATTCATGTTTTACCGCGCATTCGCATTTTGAAACACCCGGGCCGCGCGACAGCACAGCTGCTCTCCGCCATCCCCACTCCTGCTCCCACGCCGCTCGGCCGACGAACTCCTCTGATTACGGTATTTTCATAGATTTTTCTTTTATTAGGCTTTCATCTGTCGAAAATGCACAAGACGAATATAGAAAGTATTTGCAACCAGCTATAAGAGAGTATTTTTTAAATTTCGATTTAACGTTTAAGTAAGCCATAAATTATTATTAATTTTGTGGGCCTCTATCTCCGGATCTACACGGTCAAATTTCGTCGTTTTGGGCTAAAATGAAAATGCTTGCAAAGCAGTATTCAGATGGGAAACGATTTTTAAATTACATCGAACCGATGCTGTAAACGACAAATTATTTATAATGGAAAAAATTTGACAAAATTTTAAAAAATTGTAAAAAGTTATTAAAACGTAAAATGGATATTTTTTATAATTGCTCATTGTTTGTTATGACACTAAGTAACTGTTAAAAATTGCGTGCTCCTTTTTCACTGTTGTTTAAACAAGGTACGCGCGATCAACTTTTTTATAATTTGTTAATTAATAATTATGGCAGTAAAAAACTACGCGGTCCATCGTTAAAAAAATTTTTGTGAGTAATTGTCATATGTTTAACTATCTTTTCTGAAAATTTGATAAATATTGATCAATTTTTACTTACCGAAAAAATTTCTCAAAGTTGACGTATGATTTTTTACTAATCTTTGCATATTATCCATGGAAAATTAAAGTTTTTCGATTCGCGATTCTCATAACCTTATAGGAAATCGTCAAATAAACAAAAAAGAAAGAGTAAATTTTTTTGATTTTAGGCTTTGTTTCAAAGTTTTAGACACAAATGTATCGAAAAATGGGTCATTTTTCGATATTTCGGTACATTTGTTGTTCTTAAGCATTTAGCAAGCACTTTTTGGAGTAGGCAAACATAGATTATTGTTGTACACAATATTCGGCAACGTTCTGCATAAAAATTTTTGCGTTATCAAACAACATCCATTTCGATTGCTCTATCGCCTGGACTACATAGTGAAAAATGCTTCCAGAGAAACTATAAATTAATCACAATAAGCAAAAAAGTAAAAAACCGTGTTTGAAATACAAATGGGGCAAAGTTGCTAACGATAGCACGGATATCATTAAGAGATGCTTATGAAAAACATACGTTCTGAATAACAATATTTTATATATTTATTTATTAAGTGTGTAGTTTTGATAAAATACCAAGAAACCTTTTTAAAAAGTAATTTTAAAAATATATAATTCCTATCAATTAATTTTATAAATAAGCTTCCACGAATGTTATTTGATGAATTTTATGCAACACTAAAATTTAATAAGACTTCGTTTGCAGTATGTGGATACGATTTATTTTTTAATATTTACTGTATTAAAGTAAAAATAATAAAGATTATATATTTGCTCGCTCACATATTCGCTCGATTACATTTTGGTGTAGATTTTATATACACAAAATTTCTTTAAAGGCATTTCACGACGTGACATAATTGTACACATTCATATAACCAATTGTTTGACATTTTTTACAACAATAGATTTTATGGTTGTGTAAGATTTTGTCGTGTCCTAAAATGGGTGTAAAAAAATGTTTGTAGTTAACGTTTGTGTAATGTTCTTCTGTGTAGACTGTAGAATTGTTTTGTAAAAATTTTGTATTCTAACTAATATTTTGTTTATTAAAATCACTGGCATATATGAGAATGAATTTTGCATCTTATAATACTGAATACATGTTTATTTATAAATGTTAACCTAATTTTATATTTAAGCGTAATGGTATGTAAAATTAATAAAGATTTAATCTAAAATAAATTTAAGTTAGCAGCAGTTATACTTATAACAGCTGAATTTCACAAACATTTTTGATTTCTTATTATCTTTTTTGAGATTTCAAATAATCTTCTTTCTGCTTGAACATGTCCAAATATATAAATAAAGTGTTTGATAAGTACAGGGGTAATTCTAAAGGAAAGGTTATTAAAACCTATCGAAAAAAGATAATCAGTAAATTAAAATTTGGTAAGTAATAGTCGCTGATAGAAACTTTTGAAAGCTTTTTGAAAAATGTTTTTGTTATTTAAAATTTACATCTTATTTATTTAATGTACAGTTTCAGATATAAATGAAATCCTTAGTAAATTGGAAAATCATTTGTTGATTGGATATAAATCTAATTCCTGGTATTTTTACAATGGTAATGTCATATTTTTATTTAGTTATTCAGGATGTATTATTATTTTCCTTAAAGTAATTAAAATGATTTGTCGTCATTTCAGTTAAAGACACTTTGGATGAGATGCTTGAAAATGTGAAAATATAAGAGAATTTGTAACTTAATATAATAATAGTAAAGTATTTTTTTGTATTATTGTATCTAACTAAAAGAATAATTGAGATTCTGAAATTTGCAGCTTCCTAGGATAAGCGGTTCTATGAAAAAACCGCGTTTGAAAGTTTATTTTGCTTATATCTTCGAAAACGTTGACCGTAGAGCAAAATGGGTTACGCCAAACGAAAGAGCATTGAATTTTACATAGGAAATGATTCTCTGTTCAATTCCGATGAGTGTAAAATTTCGAGGTGATTAATGAAAAACTAATTACCTTTGAATGGCGGAAGGAGAAGATGCGACTTGTATATATCATGTACAAGGCTCACAGGCGATATCCCTTCTCCTGTGGCGGGAGAGGAAGGTGCGACTCGTAAATAAGGCGTATAAGACTCACAGAGAATATGCTTTCCCCTCCCGCGCCATTCAAAAGTAATTTGTTTTTCATTAATCATCTCGAAACTAACATTCATTGGAAATGCACAAAGATTCATTTCCAATGTAAAACTTGATGTTCTGTCGTTTGGCGTAACTCATTTTGCTCTACGGTCAACTGTTTCAAAGATATAAGCAAAATAAACTTTCAAACGCTGTTTTTTCATAGAACCGCTTTTTCTAGGAAGCTGCAAATTTCAGAATCGTGTTTTCGACTTGGATTTACCATACCAGGGTGAGTCATTTTAATCTTTAATCTCAATTATCTCGTTGGCAAAGCATGCCAGCGAAAAAAGTTTCGGGTAAAAGTTTTAGGATTTTTCCCTGGCTATCTGATGATGACCTTGACAATGTCATTGAGCATGACCTTCAAGGTCATTTGAAGGTCAAGTCGATTTTTTCAAATAGAAACCCCTACTTTTGGCACCAGAAATGGAAAGAGCGGGAAATTTTACGTTCGAACATGTGATTTTGGAAACAAATCATTTTTTGTGCGGAAATTACCTTTGACATCAGCCGAACCCAGGATGCACCATCGAGGAGGTTGTCAAAAGGATTTAGCATCCCATTTTTTGTTTTATTTTTTTTTATTTGTTTTTTTTTTGTTTTTTCCCTTTTTGTTATTTTTTTGGTATTTTTATGGAATGTTAACTGGAGTTAACCATTGATTAATTGTTCAAAATTACCGCCGTTTTGTTGGATGCAAAGATCAAGTCGAGCTCTGAATTGTCTTATGGTTCTAAGTAGAACATCTCGAGGGATTGCTGCACAAGCTGTACGAATGCGTTCGATCATATTATCTCGCGTTGTTGGCTGTTGAGCATAAACAACATTCTTAAGATATCCCCATAAGTAAAAATCGGGAGGGATTAAATCAGGTGAACGAGGGGGCCAGGCAACTGGGCCACCTCGCCCAATCCACCTGCCATTGTAGCGGGTGTTTAAATAATCACGAACAATGCGTGCATAATGTGGTGGTGCTCCATCTAATTGGATCCACATTCTTAGCCTTGTGGCTAGGTCTACATTTTCTAGTAATTCAGGTAAAATGTCTCGAAGTAATCTCAAAAAGTTTACCCCATTCACGTTCTCTTCAAAGAAATAAGGACCAATCAAATAGCCATTGATGATTCCACACCAGACCATAACACTCCAGCGGTGTTGATTGATCAGCGGGCCTGAACCAATGAGGATTTTCATCTGACCAATAATGGCAATTATGTCTATTCAATTCTCCAGTGTTTCTGAATGTTGATTCATCTGAAAAAAGAACGTGCCTGAAAAAGTCTTGATCTTGTTGAATCATTCGTATTACCCATCGACAAAAACGTACTCGCAAAATCATATCATTTGGAGTTAACTGTTGTGTTAATGTTATGTGATAAGGATGATATCTTCTCGCTCTCAATATTCGGGATGCTGTTGATTGAGGTATACCTATTTCTCTTTCTATTTGTCGAGTACTAATATGAGGATCAAGATGAATAATCGCTAGAATGGTAATAACACGAGGATCGTTTTCGTCGTATTCATGATGACGGCGTTGACGAACAAAAGCTCCATTTCGAGCTCTCTGAGTTAAGGTTTGAATAGTAACATTACTTGGGTGTCTCCTATTGGGATAGCGTTCAGCATAAAGTCTGGCAGCTGCTGCATAATTATTTCGACTTTCTCCCAAAATCATGATCATATCAACGATTTCGTTGGGACCATAATCAGCCATGATCAAAATCAAAATAATTTGTTACAGACCAGTAAACAGGGAAACAGATTTTTTTCAATAATAATTATCGATTTACAAGAAGTAAAAAACACGATTAAGCTTTTCTGCACTAATTTGCTATCTACATAACTGTTAAGAGTAGTTCACTCTCAAAAATTGACACTAATACAAAATAATGGAATGACTTAACTACATCAAGAATTTTGAAAATTGACACTAATACAAAATAATGGAATGACTTTGAAAATTTCTGGAAATATTGAAAATTTTTTCATTTTTGAACGCATGTCACTCTCATTTCATTTATGGGGCTAAAAGTAGGGGTTTCCATTTCAAAAAATCAACTTGCCCTTGAAATGCCCTTGAAGATCCTGTTTAACGACAGGGTCAAGATGACCATTCGTCAGCCGGGGAGAAAACTGAAAACTTTTGTGGGTAACATTTTCTCCTTGAATGCATTAGAGTTCAGCTAACCAGTTGTACTGTTATCGGCATGACCAATGACCTTGACCATTGAATTCAAGGTCAAGGTAAGGTCATATTCAAACGTAAAATTTCCCGCTCTTTCCATTTCTGGTGCCAAAAGTAGGGGTTTCTATTTGAAAAAATCGACTTGACCTTCAAATGACCTTGAAGGTCGCGCTCAATGATATTGTCAAGGTCATCATCAGATAGCCAGGGAAAAATCCTAAAACTTTTACCCGAAACTTTTTTCGCTGGCATGCTTTGCCAACGAGATAATTGAGATTAAAGATTAAAATGACTCACCCTGTATAAAAAATGCAACCATTCTCGTGACAAGTCGATTTCAGGTCTATTTTTACTGAACTATACCTAATATTATATGTTTCTTCATAAGCCGTTTTTTAAAGCAATAACATACTTTTCTTAATGATCTTTTACTAATTACTTTTTTATTAATTTTCTAAATAGATAATAAATTATCAATTGACTTATTTTAAATCATTCTTTTAAAATTTATTAGTGAGTATTAATAGTATACACCACAAATTAATGGTTATGCTGAATTTTTTTGAATAGCATACATTTTGTTATACGTTTTATTGATTTTGAGAATACAAGTGAAAACTTTTTAGTATTATATTTGATATAAGTTCATTAAAACCCGCTGGAAATGGCAGTTATACACATTAATTTGAAAAATTTCATTTACTAAATTTGAATAATTATATTAAGCTTCATTCGCATAATTACATGAATTTTATATTTCAGATAAAACTCATTCTATACTCAACCAGACCAACAACGGGAATCAACGTCAATATATATATATATATATATATATATATATATATATATATATATATATATATATATATATATATTGTTGTGACCGCGCCTGAACATTGCGCGATTCGATCACCAAGAATCGTGCATAGCGACCTTAGCAAGGAGATCAACAACGTCACGGATGTTATTGTTTATGTTTAGTCTGATTCTGTCAGCTGTTGAAAACAGTTGTGTTTACCTTCGAATAAAGAGTCCGAGTTCAAGAGTGATTTTCTATAAATAACGTGTTGATATTTTTATTACCCGAACCTGATCATAACAATATATATTATATTTTTCGGTATAAATAGTGTATATTGTAAATATTTTTAGTAGATATATATTTTTTTTAATTTAAATGAACGTAAACAATTTTTATTAGTCGAATATTTTTTTGTTTTTTTTTTTGCAGGATTTAATCCAGTCTGGACTCCTTAAGAAGCGAGGTGACCCTGCTAGTATTAATAATTTCATTTGATTTGCAGGAGGGATCACTCGGTTAACGGAATCTGGTTTATCCATGGTATCTTGGACATTATTTGGAGAAAAAGTGCCAACTACTGAAATTTCATGGATAGATGAGTTTAAAAATTACAAACAGTTTCCGGAGTACCAAATGTAAGTATTTATAGATTTACTTAACACTTTTGCGTTATAAAATAAATGATATATTTTATGTTTATAAAACATTTTTATAGATCCAATAAAAATATGACATTGGAAGAATTTAAAAGAATTTGGTGGATGGAGTATGCTCATCGAATGTGGGGACGTTTAATAGGCGTAGTGTTTATAGTTCCAGCTGTTTATTTTTGGTTTAATAACATGTTAAACCCCGTTACAAAAAAAAGAATATTAATATTAGGTACTTTAATTGGATGCCAAGGACTTATGGGTTGGTATATGGTTAAATCAGGATTAGAAAACAGATTTGATGGTCCGACCGACGTTCCACGTGTATCTCAGTATCGATTGGCTGCACATCTTGGATTAGCGATTTTTATTTACAGTGGTTTGCTTTACACAACTTTAGATCAGCTCATACCCGTGCGCAGCAATACAAACAATTACAATACCTCAGAATTGAAACCAACTATTAAGTACAATAATAGATTTAGAATATTAGCATTTTCGAGCAAAGGACTTATATTTTTAACAGCTTTATCAGGTGCATTCGTAGCTGGTTTAGATGCTGGTCTCATATACAATACTTTTCCAAAAATGTGTAATAAATGGATTCCTGATGATATACTATTTATGTCACCACTTTACAAAAATTTGACAGAAAATCCTACTACTGTACAGTTCAATCACCGAACACTAGTAAGTTGATTTTTCATTTTTATCTACGAATTTCTCAAATATTTAGCTTATGGAAGTATTGTTCTTATAATAGTATTGCATTATGTTGTATTCTCTCTTTAAAAAATGATGGCCTTTGTTGTGAGGCATTTAATACGTGATTCTGATTGGTTGCTGGTTGGTTGCCTAGGCAACGAGATCAGAACCGCGCTTTAAATTCATAACCCTCAAAATAGTCATAACTCATAACCCTTGTAGAAATGCTTAAGGTGTTTAAAATGAAATGTGGAAACCTTGATAACAGATAAAATATATGTAATATAACTATTTTTTAATTGAGCAGGTCAAATTTTACTTATAGCCAGTTACGCAGAAACTACTATCTCTAGCACATTGTATTTCTGGTTTCTAGCATATTTTTACATGGAGAAAGTGTGAATATTAATCTTAGAATGAGTGAAAGAACTCAGAGTGAGTTCCCACAAAAGGAAAGGGTTGCGTGAGTGAAAGGCTCTTTTTAATTAACACACGCGATTTCGCGGTACACAAAAAGCGCTTGCTTTGGCGTAAAAACCCTCACGGTTTAGAGGGAAAAGCCTCAGCAAATGTAAGCTTTGTTGAAAATAAGGAAAAGGAAACTATACAAATAAAAGAAAGAGGTGACTCTAAAAGAGAAAAAATTCATGTGAAAGAACGCACGCAAAACGCAAAGACGCGAGGTACCTTTACCGCACGCAGAGAGAGCTCTCTTACCGCAAAGACGAAAGCAAAAACCGCCGCTGAAGAGGGCGTTGAGCAGGCCTCGTCGTAGTCCGCCGCTGCTTCCGTCCTGGTCCTGGAGGTCTGGAAGCCGGGCCTGAGGAGCGAAAAGATGGTCCGCAACCGTGCACCAAGCGCGCCCCGACGTCTCGGGGAGCCAGACGCTTGGCACGAGGGCAACAAGGGGTGTTGCCGCTGTTCGCTCGCCCCGAAGGAGTCACGTACAACACGTGGATACCTTCGCCAACAAACCTTAAGACTATCGTCTCGAGGCACACTCACACACGCAAACGACGCGATCGCGAATTTTTCGCTAAACACAACAAACACGGCGCAGAATGAGGTAAACAGTGATAGCTCTGAGAAGAACAAGTCACGGCTCACGGTACAAAGAAAAACGTCGAAAAGCGTAAGGAAGTCAAATGTGCGAAGCGCTAGGCAGTCCTAACAGGAATCAGCGCGCGCGGGCCCTTCGCGCGCTCGCGAGCGGGGCCGGCGGCGCGCAACTCGACGCATGCGCGCGCGCTCTCAACGTCGCAACGGAGAGCGCGCAGCCACGCGAAATTCAAAAAGCCTAAATTTACTCCTACACTACTTGAACGAATAAAACGAACTGAACAAAGTGATAAATGTTTTGGCTTTTTTGTCAAGGTTTTAGGTAATTAGAATTTCGACTCCGACACTGATGTGAATGCAAACTCATGCTATACGACTAAATAATTATCATGGGTGTTGTAGTCGAACACAAAAGTATTTCAGTTAACGTTGATTCAACTTTAAATATCTTTCCAAAATCACAAAAGAAATATATATTGCAAAATATGAGCTTTCTAAACCTGTTAGTTTTCGAATGAGAAAAAATGGAGAAACAGGTATCGGTCTCAAAATCTCTCACAAATGTTAAAAGTCAAAATTCTAATTAATGCCTTGACAACAAAGCTAAAATACTTATCACTTTCTTCGTTGGAAACCAGAAATAAAATGTGCTAGAGATGGTAGTTTCTGTGTAACTGTCTACAAGCAAAAATTGATACGCTAAATTAAAAAATTCATATGGGCCTCGATGTGAAAATATGAATGAAAGCAGTTAAATCATAATCATGTAGGTTACATGTTTTCTAGGTAGCAACTTCAAATAAATGGCATTGTAATGATAGACAAACCCACTGACTCTTATACTGAACTTTTCTTCAAATTCACTATTCAAACCAATGATGACGACATTGAGAATTATTAATATATATTACAAAATAGGTTTGAGGGATTTAGTAACATGTTACATGCTTATAAAATATTAGCAGACGTTAGGCCAAGACAGCCGCCCAACACTTATAATAGATTTTGTACCAGTGATTTTGTACCAGTGTGACAGAGATAGAATCAAGAGCGCGCGAAGCGCGCCTTCATTCCTAGTATGTTATAATTTTCACTAATTAGTTGAGAATTAATCTCCGAATCGCATGGATTTCATTAGTAATACTAGCAGAATAAAACAATTAATTTTGATCTATTCCAAATTTTGCTTCCTTCCTAAGAAAGCTTTGTCATGGTGATTTATGGAGTTTGTCTAAAAACATGTTAAAAGTGTGTTTTAAGGTATTTCAAGTCGAAAAATAGTGTTTTTGGAAAATGTCCGTATGGATGTATGTGTGTGTGCGTATGAATACACCTGTATCTCAGCTTCTACTAAGTATATTTTAAGTTACCAGGTCTT
Organism: Nasonia vitripennis; assembly: GCF_009193385.2. Classification (NCBI taxonomy): domain Eukaryota; kingdom Metazoa; phylum Arthropoda; class Insecta; order Hymenoptera; family Pteromalidae; genus Nasonia; species Nasonia vitripennis. The sequence continues at coordinate 4,750,458 of NW_022279588.1, forward strand.
ATTTTCTTTGTTTGAAACATGGAGGAAAAAGTCCGTTTTTACATTTTTTAAATTCGTTTTTTACAGCGTTTTTTTAGTTTTGAGAGTTAGCATTTTTCTAATAAAGCTATCGAAAAAATTAACTAAAGTAAATTACTTAATATGTATGCATGTACGTACAAACATACTTATCTCTTATTCAAACAGAAAAATAGAATTTTTTTTACACACTTATAGTACAAGTTTAGATTTATAAAAATGCTAAATGAAAATTTTCGGATGTGGTCCAGATCAGATGATACTGAGGATAATTATTATAAGGACTATACAAACGATACGATGTACATACGTTTTTCTGGTACATTCGATGTATATCCGATGCTCTTTCTCGTAGATGATGTCCTATCGATCAGGGTGTCAACCTGACACCTGGACATCGTCTACAGGAATTCGAAAGTAGTTTTTAGTATACTTTATGTTTAAGTGGTACTCTTCTCTTTATATCGTCGGTCCCTACGAAGAGTAGTAGATTTCAGAACTCGCGTTGAAGACTAGTAAGTTTCGTTGTTTGCCGCGAAGACTAAATCATTTTACTATTTTCTGCGAAGACTAGCATTTTCTACAAATCTCATGCGAAAACTAGCACGTTTCACATTTTTGCTGCGAAGACTATCACTTTTCAGTTTTTTGCTACGAAGACTAGAACTTTTCACACATTTACCGCGAAGACTAGCACTTCTCATACTTTTGCAGGGAAGACTAGCACTTTTCAGACTTCTGTAACGAAGACTAGCACTTTTCGGAACTTTTAAATACAAATTTGTAAAAAAGAGTGCATATTATTAAATCTACTTCTAAAGTTCCTTTTAAAAGTATTAAGTACATAAATGTAAATGGAGTGACGGACCAAAAGTGAAATTATCATTATAATTGGAAGATTTGTAAATAAAAAAGAGACGCTAGCTGCTACGTAACGCGATACGTTTTTAACGAGGCTGGCTCTTTAACGACAAATACTCTCATCGATTGCGTATACGACATAGAGGCGTGTTTAAACAGGGATAGAGTGCGCTCGCGTTGGAGGGCGTTTATTTCTTCGAGGATGTTTACGTTGGAAGATACAGTTTGTACCGAAAATAGCAGATCGTTGTCGGAACTGCTCGTGCCTTGTGGCGCGCTCCTTTTCTTCGCGTTTCAGCTCCTCCTGTTCCGTGCGAATCTCGTCCTCGTCGAACTATTGCTCGATTTGCGCAGCTGTTCGATCTTAGCTTTAAATAAATTCTAAGCTCCGGTCACGCTGACTTTATCAACGTTCACCTCTGTAAGGTCGTCAGGTCGTCAGGCGAGTTGCCCGGAGTCTGACTCAAGCTCACGTGCTCGTGCTTTGCGGTAGATTAGCAGAAACTCCCCGGAACGGCTGAAATGAAAGAATTAACTGCTATATATTAAATAAGAAATTGAAAGTCTTCAGAATGAATTTATATAATGGTCAACAGGTAACTGACTGGCTGCTTAGAATCGAAAATTACTTCATTATAGTTATTACTGTTGATTTGACTTTGGGATATTACAGTAATGAAGAATCTGGTATTGTCAATGATGTGGAATTTCCTGTGGTGATTAACGGATGAATCTTAACCTTTCTTTTAAATAAGACTGGAGCCAGCAAACAAGGAAATAGTGCCATGAATCATTCTGGCACATTTGGTGCACATTTGTAACTCGAAAAGCAAAGCTAAAATTTCAAAGACGTTTGGGATGAATTCTAGAGGAAAAAAATGTGTCAGAATTAAGATATTAACACAGAGTTTGAGTTTTGTTTTAAATATTTGTAATCCACAAATTTATAATAATAGAAATATGAAACAAAAACAATAATAAAATGATACACCATTATTAAAATATAATTTTATCTTAAAATTAGAAGTAATTACATTACAACATTTTTTTTTCTATTGTAGCCTTCTCAACCTCTTAAAGTCTTATATGACTCTTCCCTCTGCCCGATACCATACAATGGTACCGGCCAGAGAGGTTCCCTATAGTCGCGGTGCATGTGCATCACATCGGAATGTAGTGCACATGCATCTCGACTGGACCTACAGTTTAATTATACAGTGCGAAACTGTATATAGTGGTATCCGAACCACTGGAGCTTTGACGTTATAAGATACTTATGTATATAACATAAAAACGTATGTAAACATAAAGGTGTCCCGATGTCAGAAAAGCCGAGAGTTAGGCTTGAACCCAGAACCTCCGGATTACTAGCCCAACACTCTGCCTTCTGAGCCATCGCCGCTCACATCATAACATTAAAACATAATACTTATTATTTAAATTTTAATTAAATACGAAGAATGTATTGTTATTGAGTAATATTATGTAGTTATTGACAAAATATATTTATCTTAATGCAATGTGATGTATTAAACATAATACCGAAAGGATTAGATTTTATTTACGACGGACAAGACATCAGAGAAAAAGAACTAAATTTGACGTCAAGTCACAACTACATCACTATAGAGGATAAATGGGAAATTGCGAAATGTTCGTCATGGTGACGGTCATAGTTTTTAAGATATTCTTTAGATCAAGATCTGACGATGAGACGAATTAACTTAAAAAAGGCGTGATATAATATAGATGTTGATGTCATGTTAATTGAACCGCTTCGATTGGTTGTTAGAGTCATACAACAGATATATGACATTGTGATTGTTTTAACTCAGTTAAGTTATTAATATACTGAACATATGATCTGTTCCCATATTATGGCACGTTTATCAAAGTTATTATGCCAGTTATGTCTATTTATGAGTTGATACTATAAATTTAATTGTAAACTAATATAAAAATTTAAGTTAATAACATTGAAGTCTTTCATTTAAGTTGGATATAATAAAAAGATAATTTTAAATTTATAGGTCAAAAAATATTAAATGAAAAACCATACTAATGTTGTAATATAAGCCATGTGTTAGGGTAATAATAAATTTACCGAACTTACAAAGTAATGTTGTATGATTATGCGGATGATAGCTTACTCTCCCATACGGGGGAGATCAGTACTTCGCACTGATTGTCGCGGCGGAGCTGTTTGCGTGATGATAAAACACCAAGGAAAATTAAATTATTAACGAGAACGACTTATTTGTGTTTGTTAACGGGGATGATCCAAAGGTTGACGATCAAAACTCTCAAATCAAGTAATCTCTTAGACTCAATTATTTCAGAAAATTCCTTTATTTGTTCCTGGAGACTTCAAATAATTTTCAAATGGAATGAGACAAAATTTCGGTAAATGATGATCAAGACGGAATCACAATTAAGACTAAACTCCAAATTAAAGACTCAGAAATATAATTATAAAATTGAACTCTTGGATCGCACACACAGGAATGAAAAATCGGGGGAGGCGAAGCTTGAAGAAAGCGTCATGGCTTTCTCCCACGCAGGGTCTTTACTTCTCCTTCGCACTTTAGTTTAGCCGCGCTCTCTTTCTTGCTCATTAGGCCTTATGGGCCTAAGTACGGTCAACGGCTAAACTGCAGCGTCGACTATGCACGCGCGCTTTCAGCCGAGGGAGGAGAAGTTTGTTTTGGTTTAGGGTTACTTCTTGCGCTCGTTAAGCGTCGAAGTTTCTGGATTTTTCCTGCTGTCTGTTTCATTTAATTTAATATTTCTGAATATTCATCCAGTAACTTCGTCACTTAACACCATGTTTCGTGGAGCGCGTGGTAGCATGACAGCCGCCAGGGTAAATGCGTAGGTTATTATACTAATAATTATATTTATTATTAATGCTATTTATTGTTTTTCATTATTCAATATATTCAGTCTTAATAAAAATGGTATATTTTATACCTAAGACGAAAATCACTTTTAAATTTTTACTTGTCCACTTTTTTAGGTTATTGAACAATAACCAATTCTCTGCGTGTATTTTACACGATAAAAACGGGGTAAAATTGGCCCGTAATTTAGGTTACACATTTTCCAGTGATACATAACCATTCGACACTTATTATTATAGCGAAAAGCGAAACATGGTCTATGATACGATGCACTATAAGTATATTAAAAATGTACCAAAAAATTTTAACTACAGCAGACAATGTCATAAGTATATGATCTGCGTTAGAATTTCAGGAAGACCAAAATTATAAGTCCAGAAAAATTCCCTGAAAAATCCGGAAAGTGCAAAATTTCATCTCTACCTAAAAATATTGCAAAATCTCATCCTGAATGGCGAAACATGGTCTACCATACAATGCTGTAAGGCTACAACTAATGTGCCAAACAAAAAATTTCACTTTCAGTAGACAATGTCCAGGTATCAAAATCTTCTCTCGGATGACGAGACATGATCTGTGATACACCGCACTAAGTATACAACAAATGTACCGAAAAAAATTTTCACTTTCTGTAGATGATGTCCAGGTGTCACAATGATCCTAAGGTTAACCGATTTTAGTTATGGTAAATGATATATGGTGCTACCTTTAAATTACACCAGTTAAACCACCAAGAAACCTTGTTCATAATCATATACTATTATATTAAGGGCATGCCACAGTCCTGTTTTATCAACCCTAACTTATTTAGATTCCACGTTTCGGCGAAACGGCTGCTCAGTATCAATTTTCCTTTTGGGAATCGCATTCTGATGACCTAATAAAGGACGGACGACCGCTTTTATATGATTTTTCGTCAATAAAGTAAAATCCGTGCTGAATGGAAATCGATAATTACATGAAAACACGTGGTGGCGGTTGCTAAGCAGATCAACAAGCAGGCGCACGCGGCGAGCGAGCTGGTTAAACAGTAGTTCTGTTCACACACACACACACACACACACACACACACATATACATCGATGTATATGTCATATATATATATATATATATATATATATATATATATATATATATATATATATATATATATATATATATATATTATATATATATATATATATATATATATATATATATATATATATATATATATATATATATATATATATATATATTATATATATATATATATATGACATATACATCCATGTTTTTTTTTATGTTAGTTTGTGTGTTGTGTACAATATATATATATAACTACCAAAAATTAAAAGGTTACGATATTAAGACTTTTGATGAATTTTCAATGACAAAATTGAATACTATGTTTGATTTCGATTTCGATGAATCAGCAATTATGGAAAATGATTGAGGTAGCATGAGTAAAGTATGTGAATTCTGTAATGCTAAACATTTTAGATTTAAAATATTATGTAATAAGAAGATTTCTAATTGTTGAATAGAGAAAACGTTGTATTATCTGACAATATCACTTATCCTTAACGTTTAAAAGAATTAGTTTCTGGAAATACTGACGGAAGTAAACACTTTTTAAATAATATTAGACGATATAATAATGCACTTGCCTTCGCACGTTTTGGAACTAGATTTGACGCTCTTTTCGAAAAAGGCCCTCAAGTTATTCGAACAAGTGGTCAAACTTACTACAATATTTATACCTTACATACAGACGAAAACGAAGCCAGAAGGTATGCCAAACTATACATCATTAATAATAAAATCGCCTCGCAGACACGATTACAAACTAATGTGTCATGTTCTTTAATGCTATTAAAGAAATTAGATAATTTTTGACAACAAGTAAACATACATATACGCTAAATCATACAAAATGATGCACGAAGTCAAAATAGAAGAACAAAATCGTTTTAAAAACAACAACGTTGAGTTTAATAGTAAAGAAATTAATAAAAAAACACATATTCAAGCTAAAGAATCGATTTTAACTTATACATCAAAATATTTAAAACTGAAATATGAATTGAATCTAGTGCAGAATAATTACAACAACCCAAAAAAACTATGGGAAATAATAAATACAAAAATCGGTAAAGTTAAAAAATCTAATGATGCCATAAATTATATAAAGGTTAATGATAGGAAAATTACAGACAAAGTCGAAATAGCTCAAAACATGAATACTTTCTTCTGCGAAATTGGGAGAAAATTAAGTGCAAATATCGTGAAACCTGTCAACGCAGAACTTAGGCTACCTGACATGAATCTTATGTCGATTTTCTTAAAGCCAACCAGTATGGCTGAAATAATAAGTATAATCAATACGCTAAAACTGAAAAATGGGGGATTTGATAAGATAAATGCCAAGACTTTAAAATTGCTATGTAATCATATAGCAGGTCCTCTGACCCATATTTTCAATAAGTGTATTGAAAAAGCGGTATGGCCTGATGCTCTAAAGAGTGCTGAAGTAGTGCCGATTTATAAATCAGGCGAAAAACATAAGATCACGAATTATGGACCTATCTCTCTTATATCTAATGTTGCAAAAATTCTTGAGCGAATTATGTATAATAGAATAAATGATTTTGTAGAAAAGAGTAATATAATTTCTAAGCAACAATTTGGTTTTATGAGAGGGATTGGTACGAAGGATGCTCTGAACTACCTAACCAATGTATTATATAATAATATCGATAAGAGTAAGCCTACGATAATAACCTTTCTTGACCTGGCGAAGGCTTTTGATACTGTTGACCACAGTATACTACTGGCCAAATTATATCGTATTGGAATCAGGGGTCAAGCGTTGGATCTCCTTTCCAGCTATCTAAATGATAGATATCAAGTAGTCAAAATAGACGGTAATGAAAGTGATAGAACTTTAGTTAACACAGGAGTCCCGCAAGGAACGATATTAGGACCGCTACTATTTATTCTGTATATTAATGATGTCTTAAAGGAGATTCCCCCCGAGTCCATAATTTCTTATGCAGATGATACTGCTATTATAGCTACAGGTAAAGACTGGATAGAAGAACTAGATATAATATTGGAAGCGTACCAGCTCAGATAAATGTTAAAATTCTTGATAAAAGTATAACTAGGGTAGATAACTTTAAATATTTAGGAGTTGTCTTTGATAGTAATCTAAAGTGGGATAACCACATGCAATATATAGTTGGAAAAACTAAATACCTAGTCTATATTTTTTATAAAATCTCTAAATCAATGCCCATAGAGACTCTCAGAATGATTTACTACCCATTTTTTCATAGTATTATAACTTATGGCATCATTGCTTGGGGCGGTGCATACAGGAATAGCCGAGACCAAGTTCAAAAATTACAAAACAAAATTTTAAAAATCATCAATAAAAATAACTTTTTGTTACAAGACAATCCATTAAATATAGGTCAACTGTTTGCTTTCGAAGCTCTTAAACTACACTACTATGATCTCAAAGAAAAATTCTTAGCATCAGATAGGGTTACTAGGAATAGAAGTATTATTATACCAAAAACAAATAAGAGAATCAGCAATAGGAACAGCTATATGAAAGCAATTAATGTATATAATGAGCTTCCTAATCGACTAAAAGTATTAAATAAAAATAAATACCCTCAAAAGAAAATCATAAAAGACTGGATACGATACAACTGTTAGAAAAATAATAAAAGAAAAAAATTGTTTCTGTATGCAATACACAAATTTGTTATTAGAAGCTATGCCAAATGTATATATCTTAGTTTTAAGTTTTAATTTTAAGTTTTGTTTATATCTTTCTTTTCCTTTGTAACCAGACTGTGAAAAGGTAATTTTATTTACCTCTGCAGGTTTCCAGGTATGAAATACATACCTTGTAAATTTCTTCTGGTAATAATAAATAAATAAATAAATAAATAATATAATCGGAAGAAAAACTAAAATACTAAAATTCAAACTCTAAAAGATTAAGGGGACACAACCCCTTTAAATCCTGAAAAAAAGAATTATGAGTGATATTTAGTATAAATACCTTTAACTTAACCTGAATTATCCCTGCTGGCCCATTGTGGCACTCGGTGCAATGTTTTGTGAATATTTTCACTGACTGTAGGATTCCAAGTGTATAGTTTTTTTGGGCTCAAATTCCAGGAGGATACTTTGTACACCTGTAGTTTTGGTATGAATGCAGGGATTTTAATTTAAATGTTTAGAAAATGCTTTATACCCAAGAAGGTGGCATAATAAGCGGAAAAAAAGAAAAAATTTAGTATTCTCATCGCCAAACCATTTCTGAGCATTTTAAATCAAAATCCCTGCATTCATACCAAAACTGCAGGTGTACAAAGTATCCTTTTTGAATCTGAACCCAAAAGAATCATTTGTACACTTGAAATCCTACAGACAGTTAAAAGATTCACAAAACATTGCACCGAGTGCCACAATCGGCCAGCAGGGATAATTAGAAACGTAGAACAACGACTCCATGCTTTGTCTTTATGGCAGTCGATTAGGACACCATGTTCCCAACAAGCTTTGCTTGTCTTAGCCTACTCGCGTCCGCGCAGGAAAATCTCGGCTTTTCCTCGCTCTGAGTTCTCTCCAATTACCGGGTGTATCTACCCGAGGAAGAGAAATAAACTCAAGTGGTCACACATACCACGAGCTTTACGCGACATTTAGCATGTCGCGCTGAAGCACTTATCCGCCGATTTTGTTCTCGCTTCACAGGAGGATCGAGATGTATGTCTATATTCAAAACATAGGGTACCTAATAATATATACCGTACATTAGTAAACATGTAGATCCTATATCATATCCACTTATGTATCCTAATAGAGGTTTTGGATGGATGCATAATATGAAAAATAAAAATAACAAAAACAATATTTCAATGTCACAATTTTACTGTCATAAATTCAGCATTAGAAACGATCTTACTAATCCTTACTTAAATTTAGGAAAATTAACTCAAAAAAAATAAAAGTAACGATGACAACGTAAACATTGGAAAATGGTTATATTACCTTTAACATTTTCAAGAAGTCTACGATCGTTACAACAAAACTACTAGATTCAATAACAATAGTTGAAAAGTATGGTAAATTAGATTTTTTCATTACTATGACGTGTAACCCATGGAAGGAAATTAAACAAAATTTGAGATAAAATGAATCAGCTATTGATAGACTTGATTTAGAAGCAAAAGTTTTTAATGCAAAAGTTAATGAATTATTGAATAAAATTCTTAAAAAAAATGTATGGAAAATGTTTTGCATATACTATAGAGGATTACCACATATTGTTAGCTTTTATTCATAAAAATCATAAACTGAACAATGCAGATGATGTTGATAAACTTATAAGTGCAGAAATACCTGATAAAATGAAATAACCAAGGTTACATAATAGCGTTAAGCAATCGATGGTACATGATTCTTGTGGTGAAAATAACTTAAATTCACCACGTATGGATAGCAAAACAAAAAATGTACCAAAAACTTTCCGAAATAGTTTAATAAGCAAACTACTTTTAATAATACTGGATATCACCTTTATCGAAGAAGTAACAATGGAAAACAAATTCGATTCAATAAAAATAATATAGATGATAATCGATTTGTAGTTCCATATGATCCGGATTTATTGTTTACATTTAATTGCCATATTAATGTTAAACTATTAAATGTGTCGAAAATTTTTTTGAATATTGTTATAAAGGACATGATTGTGCATTTATAAAAATGAGTCGAGGTAATAATGAAAACGAATGCGAAGAACAAAATTTCAACTACGATGACATAAAACAATATTTAAATATAAGATATGTAAGCCTTCTAGAAGCAATGCATCGTCTACTACAAAATGCAATGTACGTGTTATCACACGTAATTTACCGATTCTTTAAGGCAGGATCAGAAGGAGAGTTGATTAATAAAAACTTTAACACAACTTTGACTAAATGGTTTGAACTAAATGCAAACGATAGCAAGCTAGACAGTAATTGTATGTTGATATACCGTATTTTAAGGTTTTCAATAAAAAAAAGGAATCGACACCAAAAAAAGAGTTTGAAAGCCAAATATAAGTAGAATGTACTTTGTAAATCCGAAGGATCGTGAAATATTTTTTACAAGATTATTATTATTACATGTAAATGTATTATTATTGTTACATTAAATGGGGCTCAATCTTATGAAGAATTAAAAACATTGGAAAATGTTACATACGCAGCATTTCATAAAGTAGTTGTAGCTAGAAAATTAATAAACACCGATGAAGAATGGGACAAATGCTTGGAATAAGCAATCAAGGCTGAATTTCCTAAAGCTCTGTGTAACCTGTTTGGTTATATAAGCGAATTTCATCACCCAGTAAATGTTAAAGAATTATTTGAAAAATATAAAGCATATTCTTACAGTCCATTGTTAACTAAAGAAATACGTGAAAATATCTCACTAAAACATATCAATTCTATTTTGACAAGTCACGGGTATGCACTAACTGATTTCAATTTACCTAAATTTAGTGAGTAGTTGAGGAAACCAATTATGAAGAATTTTATGCAACAAATGGAATTAAAAATGATTTATTATACAATATAAGGTCTTCAACATCTCGCACATCAGCAGACCGTCAATCTAGCTGATGTCGTTGTCGGGCCCAACTACACGCGCACACTCAACCTCACCCACATAAAGTTTCGGATGGCCGACGGGATAGCGACCATATTTGCAACTGTGCGGGTATAATGAGCATACACCAACATATTTAATTTTTTTATTCTTACCCGTACAACCACCGAAAAATGCATCTCGCGGATTAAATGGTGTATGCCAGTCTTTTGTGACCTCTTTTATATACGTCATCATTTGCTCGTTCTCGCTGTACTCGCGATCAAAATCACACTCCTTCTTTCGTACCGCTCGTCCATACTCTCGCCATTAACGATTGACAAATCACGACCATCAGTGTAGCAGCCGTGGAACTGCAGTACGACTTTCTCATTGTTTTCTAACACGCAAAATCCATCCACCAGAGGGCCTTTGGGCAGTCTCTATTCACGCGAATTTACAGAATGCTGTATCGGCCAGCCTGTCTAATGCTCCATCCACATGAGCCATTGTGCTGCTTTAAGCGATTGTTTATTGGCGTAACACGCGCATACACGACGATGCAATAGTTGCGCACTCTAGAAACGGATCTGTCGAACCGCATTACATAAATGTCTTTCTGATGGCAAGACATGCTAGTCTCAATATCTTAACGTCCTACTTACAATACTTGATGGAGTTTTGAAAATCAAAAATGTAATTTTGTCTTTTTCTATCGGCGTTTCACTCTATGAATGTTTTTCGCTCCTCGACGCCCATCGAGTCGGGTGAGTAGCTCTCTACGGGTGGCATCTCGCCCACATAGTTCTGATTCTCCGGTCCGTTGAATAAGTGGGGAAATGCTCCCTTCTCAATACCGCCGCCAAGTCCGTAAGCTTTGGGTAAAGCGCTCAAAGCTATATGCAAATAATTTAAACTATCGAGAAACTTTATGTGGGTAAACTTCATCATAATTATTTTTGACCCGTTTAGAATTACAGAAGGCATTTCACGGAAATCTTTGCGCCCCACCAAATATTTTAGCACGAACTGTGCGTTAAATCCTTGAGCATTGAGCGCAATACAAATCCCGTCTGCAATATTTTTTCTACGATTCAAGCCTAAGTTTACTAACTGTTTCACCGGATCGTCCTGGAACACATGATCTCGCACCACACAAAAATTACACGACTCCGAAATATTTTCGTTATCCAGACATGCACTACATACCTGCTGTACTACACACAGATTGACAACGTGTATATGTGTCTTATCATCACCCAATACGGGCTCCGACTGTTGTGTCTCGAAACCGTAAAATAAGTATAAAGTCTGTTTTTTCGTGGTGGTACTAGCCGCCTGCTGACACGTTTGAGCTATGCGCCGCATAAAACAAAAATGACCGATTGTCTGCATCAGCTTACAAACTTTACAAAAGACTGTATCGCAAATATAAAAGTGAACAAAAGCTAATGAGTTCAAATTATATATATATATATATTAAATTAAAATGATGGAATGAGTGAGGGAAGCTTGGGTGAATAAATCAACGCAAAACACAATGAATTTCGCGGGAGAAAAAGACGACTTGCCGCTGCGTAAAAACTCTCACGGAGTAGAGAGAAAAGCCGGGACAAGCCTATAGCTTTATTTTAGAAATAAGGAAATTATACAAAGAAAAGTGACTCTAGGATAGACTAAACAAATAGAGAGAAACGCAATTACAATGTACGCTTATACAATAAAGAGAGACTCTACTATAGACAACAACCGAGAAAGAAACGCAAGTAGCTTAATTCTATCGCCGCGAGGTACCTTTTGCACGCTTGAGAGCTCTCCTACCTTAGACGCAGAACGAGACGTGGACGGCGCGACGTAAAGCCCCGGCCGCACGTTGGTGGGATGCACCTTCCTCGGTCGCAGGACGCCTCTACGTCTCGAGGGAACCAATCCTGGACCACGGGCAAGCTGTTTCAGCCCTGCCGCGTAGGTAGCAATTGCCGGGTGGAGATCGACACGGCGAGGAAGCTCACACGTGGCCGAAATCCCAACACTCGAAGAATTCACACAATCCGCACACCGCACGCAAAATGCACACACACTACGCAACGCACGGTGATACAATAAAGAGTGTCGATCGTCCTGAAAAGGACGATGATGACGACTCTATTCGCTCGCAATTTACACAGAGGCTTTTGCAATTGCAAGTACAAAAGCGCAAAAGGTCAACTGATTACTCGAGAGGAGCTGTCAGAACTGAACTGCACGTGCTCCCTCGCGCCGGAGTCCGTGCAAACGGGAGAGGCCCACATCAGCGCGCGCATGTGCTCGAGCGCTCTCGCTGCAGTGCTCGCCGCGCTACGGCGCGAAATTCAAAATTCACCCTCCCGCTCTTACATAACCCGAACAAAGAGGTTGTATCATTACTGGGGATTCTAATCGTTCTATAACACGTCGTACAAATTTTTAAACTCGCATATACTGTATGATTCTTATCGAATGACTCTGGTTTCAGATGATTTGGAAGACTCATTTGACTGAAAAAGATTCTATTACAGTGTGGGCACACCACATGCCTGTCGGTTTGGTCACGTTCAAAAGGCGGTTTCTGCAGACAACTGCAACACTTGGTCGGACACTTATCATTCTATTCATTTGTTATTTTTTTATTGCAGGGTATGCAATATCCCCTAATGCCAGCCGCAGCTACCAAGTTCAAAATAGGATGTTAATGTCGGCTACTCTCGTAATACATAATACGTAGAGTATACCTAACAGTACTACCGACATTATGAACATATTCCGATCCATCGTGTATAGGCTATTCACCTCGAGCAAAACCTTGAAATAAATAGACTACTATTGCAACGTCTAAACACGCGTAGTATTCTTGAAAAAGTTTTACCTCGGGTATCCCACAGCCGTTCTCAGGTATAACAACTCTAGTACTGTTAACGAGTTTCATAGCCTTCTCTTTTTGCCATTTTCCTTAACATTGTCTGATTCTGTTCCACATTTTCTGCAGATACTCCATGCGAACATCACCGTGGATAGCATGCATATGCGCGCAAACAAGCGATCGAAGCAGGCAGAGATTATCCGTATTTTGAATGGATAAAATAGATCGTTTAAAAGTAGTCTCAGAAATGAGCGAGACCCGACTAGCCCCTCGAGGCACGGACACACTATTAATATTAACTAACGGAGGATTATCAATCTTAAATTCCGTGTTACTCTGTGTTACACTCTGCAGTATCTCTGCCATTTTAACTGCGCTCAGTTCGTGTACTAATCTATACGAAATCCACACTACGCCCTGTCTAAACTGCTCTGAGTACATTATTGTTATAGATTATTGTTATACCGACAAAGTCGTCGGGTGTTGTGGTCTCGCATACATACCTGTACAGATCATGCATAGCTAGCCCTAGCAACTCTACGTCTGCATTTTGTTGTGGCCGTTTGATGGTGATCAGCGCCTCACAACTATTCAGACGGGAAAACGGATTATATCTCGTAAACTCCCGATGAATAACGATGTGCTGTCTCGGCGGCTGTTCAACGCCAGCGCCCTCCTGCAACCATAATGCTAATTTATATTTTTTATTAATTTCCACACTTTACATTTTATTCTTGTGGTAATGTGCATGTGAGAGAGAGAGAGAGAGAGAGAGAGAGAGAGAGAGAGAGAGAGAGAGAGAGAGAGAGAGAGAGAGAATAAGAATAATCAACGACAACGTAAGGCGAAGTGAACATGGAAACATAATTAAACTCGAAGTAAAATCAGTTAGGAAAATCAAAATAATAGTAAATTCACGTAAAACAATCAGGATAAAATATAACACCGATATGCACGCACATCTTACGACTCTACGGCAAGAGACCAAGCGAAGCACACCGATACGCACGCACACATTGCGGTTCTACGGCAGATGCAAGAGACTAAGCGAAGCACACCGATACGCACGCACACATTGCGGTTCTACGGCAGATGCAAGAGACCAAGCGAAGCACACCGATACGCACGCACACATTGCGGTTCTACGGCAGATGCAAGAGACCAAGCGAAGCACACCGATAGGCACGCACACATTACGGTTTTACACTAGAGACAAGACACCAAGCAGAACACACCTATACTAAAACTGAGCCACTACAAAATATAACGAATACAGCACAGCACAAGTAGAGAGAAAAATAAGAAGCCTACTGTACATCATGGACCACGCATACCAGAAAGCGATGCACGTGCAATGAAGGGGAAACCCACAGAGCGCACAGCGCTATCGACAAGTGACACATAATTCACGCGCTCTGGAAGCTCGAGGAGCCGCCAAAGAGGACACTGCGCGAGTCGGCTTAAAATGCTTAGAAGAAGCTTTTATGAGCCTGCAGATAAGGAAGGTAAATAAGATGCGAGTTTGACAGGAAAAGAGCACAAGGGGACTCGATGTACTAGAAGAGAGGATTTTTACTCTGATTTACTGATTAGCCCTCCCTACAACGTCACATGCATTAAAAACTCCAAATAAGGCAAGAAGCTACATCTAGGCCTTCTAATTGGCCAAATACTCACCCCGCCGAGGAGACAAAAATTCAGAAATCGCCTCTGCTACGAGGGCATAAAAGAGCCCAGCAACAGGTCCTCACGTTCTCAGTCCGCTTCGAAAATCGTCGCTACGCGCAAGCTCTGCCCGAATTCAGTCCGGTATCTCATCTCGGGACTTAGAATAACACTTAGAATCTTTCAGACGGTTCGAAGACTTAGAAAAATTTCAATCGCGCAAGACACAATATTTTCCATTCTATCGGACTAGCATACTTACGTTGATGTTCGTCATTCTTGACAAACCGAAATAATTAACAAAACGTTAGATAGTTGCGAACGAGCATTATTTTCAAGTTGTTTAAAATTAAATAAAATAAGAAAGAATGAAATCGCGAGTGTACTTTAAACCTGAAAACTCCTGATTCCTTGCGAACTAATCCGCCCTCGCATTCACTCCGCTTTGGAAGCCGAGCCGACGCCCCACTGAGAGGACGAGCGGGTGGCAGAACTGGTCAGTAGCAGAAATAACAGAAAATGTAAGTGACTCTCATTTAAACAGGCTGCATGCCTCACTCGCGCACTTTTTCTCTTTCTATCTCATAATTAGAAACATAAGTACCTTGTCATACTCGTGATACCAACATCACGACAAGAGCAACGTCCATTCTACAAACTACCCGAAAAGTAGCGAAATCGACATTAAAGAGTTTATATTAAATTAGTGTGTGTAACAAAAATTAGTGCGGTTTCAAAAGAAATGCTGGTGGCTACTGGAGGCCGTTCTTATAGCTAGATCGCGAAGGTAGCCAGACACCGACGGCCCTCAGCTTCGTGCTCCGAAGCTTTGTCCTCGTCCGTGCTTAAAAGCAAACCAACCTGTAGAGTTACTGTTCAGTGACAGCTCTCATAAGTTTAGGACATAACAAATGAAACCTCATTTGAATATGGAAGTTTAAGAGTACAAAGATTATAAACAAGCTATAAATGATCAAATTAGATTTGAATCAGCTTACAGAAATCAACAACTTATAGATGACCATATTAAATTTGAACAAGAATACGATACTTATTTAAATGAATCCATGTTAGAATTCCAAGAACATAATATCAAACAATTATATGACAAGATAGAGTTGAATAATAAAATTAGATCTTTTACTGAATAAAAAACATAATAAAAATCGGTTTTAATAAGCTTAGTAGTTGACACCGCTAGAACTGCAAGAGAAGGAAAAAGATGGAAAAGAGGATCTAAGAAGTACTGTGCTATTATACTGGATGTTAAAAATGCGTTTAAGTCAGCCAGCTGGGGCAAGATACAGGACGCATTACGGAAGAAAGAGGTACCCGCATATATAAGAAGGATTATGTCTGACTACCTGAAAGACAGAACCCTTTTGTATGACACAGAGAGCGGCACGAAAACCTATCGAGTAACCGGAGGGGTCCCACAAGGATCAGTGCTCGGCCCACTATTGTGGAACGTCATGTACGATGGCGTACTTAGGCTAGAGCTACCCAAAGGTGCAAGAGTTGTAGGGTTTGCAGATGACATTGCAGTAGTGGTAGTAGCAAAGCAAAAGGAGAGGTGACGGAAACGCTAACGAAGCAGTAAGTATAATCCACGATTTACTAAAGCAGACTGGACTTGAGCTTGCTAGCCATAAAACGGAGGATATTCTTATATCCAGTAGAAAAAAAAATAGAGACAATAACGCTGTTAGTTGACGGACACGAAATAAACTCTCAGCCGACCATTAAGTACATGGGAATCACCATAGATGTCAGACTAACGTTTAAGCAGCATCTTGAGAGGACAAGCAATAAGGCAGCAAAAGTCGGTGCTGCACTATCTCGACTAATGCCGAATGTAGGTGGGCCAACGCAGGGCCGAAGGTTACTCCTAGCCAGTGTAACTACATCAATTATGTTATAGGGTGCCCCAATATGGGTGGACGATATGTTGGTGAAGTCCTATGCACGAAAGCTTTTAACAGTTTATAGGAGAAGTGCATTGCGGGTCAGTTCTGCCTACCGAACAGTATCAGAAGATGCAGTGTGCGTTATTTCAAGTATGCCGCCGATTGACCTCCTAGCAACAGAACGAAAGAATATATACGAAGAAAACCGGCGTCGTGATAATACTCAAAAGGAAGTTTGGAAATCCGCAAAGGAACAAACGCTAGCTTAGTGGCAAAGACGATGGGACTCCAGTGGAAATGGGCGATGGACGCACTGCCTCATACCATGTATTGTTGGCTGGACCAATAGACGACACGGGGAAGTGAATTACAACCTTACGCAGTTTTTGAGCGGACATAGGTGCTTTCGAGCCTACCTACACCGCTTCAAGATAGAGGATAATCCAAATTGCCCAGTATGTTTGGAAACAATCGAAGATGCGGAACATGTCATCTGCAACTGTTTGCTATACGAAATGGAACGAGAGGGACTCGAGCGGTACCTTCAGGCTAGGGTGACCCCTGAGTCAATGATGACAGCTATGCTAGCGTCAAAAGATGGCTGGTGCGCAGTAAACAACTACGTAAGGACTATTATCAAGAAGGTTAGAAATGACGAAGAGAATAGAAGGGAAGGACATGGCGAAACAGCTGAGTAAAACTGTTGCTAGACGAAGGCCACTAGGAAATAGTTACAAAACGCTCCTCGGACTGATTAAACAATTTTTAAATAATATTAGATAACTAGTGGGGCTTAGCCCCTCCTGCTCGCTTCGCTCGCAAACCCCCCCCCTATTTTAGTTTCTATGTGATTTTTCGGTAAATGGGTAATTCCAGCCAACGTTTACAAAACGCTGCGCGAGGGGGGGGGGTCAGCCAATGTTACCACTCATTATTTAAAGAACATTAGAAAATAAGCTTGTTCCTAAATTTTCAGCCCTCTAGGTCCCACCTGTGCACCTGTAGAATTTTTTTGAATTTTCAAAAATCGCTAAAAAGTGGCTATTTTAAAAAATTCCCACAACTTTGCATTATAAAAAAAAATCCTTGGGAAATCTGTGGGTAATTATGTTAAATTTAAGTGAAAAATACTTTCATGGCATATATATTTAAATAGCGCAAATAGCTCAAACAGCAGTAAACACTAAAATCAATGATTTTTTGGTGATTTTTAATTGGTCGCTATTTTATCAGTTTTAAGACGATTTAGGCCCACCGCATCTCAAAATGTTCGTTTTGGACAGATCTTCAATTCTTCACGTCAATTGTTAAGATCCATTACTTAGAACTGGAGTTATAGGTCTTGGAAAGAAGCCTATTTTTTAAAAATCGTGAAATTGGCACCTTTGTTGCACATTTCTACATGTACTAATCTTAACCTAACCAGGCCTTAAAGTTAGCTCAAACATAGTAGAAAACTACCCTAAAGTTTCCTTCTGCCCCTAGACTTTGTTTCGGAGCTGTGAATTTTTTTCTAACGTCAGATTTGGCTAAAATCGAGCATAATTACATGTAATATCCTTCCCTTCCCAATGCACGTGCGTATACCTGCGCTAGCCGCTGCACCGACGACCTGTGCAATGGTCCACTTTGTCTCGCACATTGCCAAACATGAGACAGAAGTCTCGATTATATAGTGAGGAGTCATCTAAGTTGCATTGCACGCGACTAACGTACGCGCGGCTGCAACGAAAAAGACGACACCGTTATATTTTATTATAAACGAACGCCGCGCGGCAGTATATGTTTTCCGCAACATAACTGGACACTACTATTTATATTTACGTCCTCTAGAGGCATGCGCAGCGCGACGCTATGTATCAAGAAGCCCTCTGAAGTTGCTCCCTACCGCAATCACCTTTTTATAGATGGATTCTGCACTGTTTATATTTGTATATGAAACTATACTGGAGTACATGTTTTGGAACTGATACGTTTAACGAGGAAGAAAAAAATTTATTTATACTGTTTGTTGCGGCCTTTTATTCAATTTGGGATGCAAAAATGAGTGATAGTCAATGTTATATTGGCTCATTAATTGACGATGAATGTCATTTAAAATCATTATCGAAGAAAACCTATTCGCATAACCTAAAATATTTGCCATCAGATGATCTAATACTACTAGAATATAGATTTCAAACTTTTACAAAAGAATCAGAAGGTTTTATCTGTGATCATCATAAGGTTAAGTATTTAAACAGAAAACAAAAGTGAACCTTTTGAGAAGCATATATTACATTAGAAATTGGCAATGATTTCAATCAAGTTGATCAAGAGGTTGTTTTGATCTCCGGAAAAAAGTGTGTCCTAAATGTTACGACATAGTAACTTCAAAAATCAAATATTGGAAAAATACACAGCAAGCAACTGCAAATTTGTCTCAGGCAACTATTTCTGATAGCATTCCATCAATCGAATCAAGTTCAGGGTCAGTCAGTCTAAGAGTCAAGAAAAGCAAAACAAGCAAATAAATTTAAAGAGAATGTTGGAGTTTTTTGACTTGTAACCGCCTAAAAGACAAAAACTTACAAAGGACCGTGTAAAAAAAATGCTGTAAAATTAGTCAGTACTATTTGTCACCAAGTTACTAATGAGTTGAACAATGCATATGATATTGAGTTTGATTATGCTACAGATCTAGATACTCTACAACAGGATCACTTATCATGGCAAGCTGTTATAAAGAATATAAAATCTAGTTACGACAAAGCAAATACAGTCGAAGAAAAATTTCGTTTATTAACACTATTGCCATGTGACTGGAAATATAATAAAGTGTTCCAACATTTTCGTTGCTCACGTTACTATTTTCGAAAAGCTAATGAATTAAAAGAACGTTTCGGTAAGTAATTAACTAATTAATTAATAAAAGTTATGTTATTTTTATATCTAATTTTTTTGTAATAAATTTTATTCTACAAGTTAATAAAAGTTGGCATGCTTCTTAGTTTTTAACTTTACATTGTATTTTAGAAAAGAGTTCTACAGAGATGATTCAAATAGCAGAATTTGTGCTTGAGATGAAAGCAGAGAAGAACCAAATACCAGGCTTTTTAAGCTTTTCAAGTTTACGTCCGGCTGAATGTGTCTTGGCCGGAAGTCCTGGAACGCACTCTGTATGTGTTTGCTCTCAGCATCAAAATGTTAAGCTAAAATTACAAGCCTTGAACTCTAAAATATCTTATAGATATATACTTAAACGTTTGGTATGTTCAGTAGATAAAAGTAATTGTATGCTGCATTTATGTAACAATTGTCCTGGAAAGCAAGCTGTTTACAATTATTTTGAACAAAATATTTTTTTAAAAAACGATAGCCATATAACGTATTATAACTGGAAGTCAATAAATATTGAAAATAAACGGAATGACCAAAAATCACAAACAGTTAGCAGAGTTACTCCTCAAAGAATAACTGAATTGTTAGATACATTTATGAAGGACTTGGAAAATTCTGGAAATTGACCGAGCATCATTTTATAGCTGAAACTCAAAAAGATTATCTTGCTCATCTAAAAAAAACTTAGCTTCAGATACATGTATAATAATAATGGATTTTGCAGAGAAATTATTCTTTTATCGCTCAAGATTCGATTCAAGCTTTTTATTTAAATAACATTCAAGCTACATTGCATCCATTTACAATGTATTATAAAACTCCGAATGATGCTAAACTACAATGTGCAAGTTTTTGCGTAATCAGCGATTACATGAAGCATAATGCTTTTGTCGTTAATGCTTTTCAAGAACTTATATTAAAAACTATTAAGGAAACGTTTCAGTGGATACAAAAAGTAATCTATTTTTCTGATGGTGCACCTACTCAGTACAAAAATAAGTAAGTGTGACCGCGGAAGCTTAAATTATCGCGTATAAATTTTTACCTTTAACGCGGCCTTAGAATATGCCGGATGCTTGTTAGTCTGAAAGCGGGTGAGAGAGTAGAGGCAAGAAATGATGAACACGTGGCACTCACTAAGCACTTGAGCGGTGTGCTCTTTTAATTATTAAAGGTGTGTTTTACAGGTGTGAGTGTTTTAAGTGTAAATTTAACAATAGTAATCTAAACGCGTAGTGTGAATTTCGTTGTGTGTGTGTGTAAAAAAAACTAATGTGGTATGGTTCTCGGACGCAGAGACGCAAAAGGTATTATCTCTACTGGTAGCGCCGGAACAAGAGGCCGCGGCCACCTGAGCTCGCGCTTTTATGCGAATTGCCGACCTCGATAGAGAGGGTGAGTTGCGAGAAATGGCTCGCAGGGGGTCTCCGGTTTCCTAGAAGCGTGCGAATATTCGAATGGCGCGAACAGTAAGTAACTATCAAAATGATTCTTCGGAATAGGATACAAACAATTTTTATATCATTAAATCTACTGAAAATATTAATTTGAATGCATTATAAGGTGTACAGATTCAGTAAATGTGGGATTCGAGTAGTTTACTAAAATTACCCTTCAGTCGGTCATTTGGCAAAAATTTCAACTTCTTTAGTAAAAGAGATGAGTAAATAAAAAAATACTCGTTGATTCTAAATGAAATAAGAACAAAAAAAGGTATCAATGATTTTTTCTGTAAACCCAATAGTATATGAATTAAAAATAAAAGAAACTTGATTTTTTTTATCTTGAGCTTTTTTTTTTGGTATCTCATCGAGACGAATACGATGCCGAAATTATATTTCTACAACAAAATTTCGTCGCAAACTCAACATTAAATTTTTAAAATTGCGAACTAATAACAATTTTAGAGAAAGTATTTTATTTTATTCTTTTTTTCGTGAGTTTACGGACAGTAAAAAATTGAAAGCATAAATGAATTATATTCATAAAAATACCAAATTTTATTATTATAATAATGACATTTTTATTTTATTCTACTCGACTTTTTTTGGCAGGTATTACTTCATCATCCTCTACGTCTTGTAATGTATCTTGTTAAAAAAAATCGAGTAATAAAAAATAAAAATTTCATCATTATAATAATAAAATTTTGTATTTTTAGGAATATGATTCATTTATGCTTTCAATTTTGTTACCGTCCTTATACCCACGAAAAAAAAAATAAAATACTTTCTCTAAAATTGTTATCAATATTCGCAATTTAAAAAAATTTATGTTCAGTTTGCGACGAAATTCTGTTGTAGAAATATAATTTCATGGTGGCATCGCATTCGTCTCGAGGAGATATCCCAAATAAAAAAAAATCATTAAAATCCACCAAGCGGTTCTCGAGTTACAGAGACCAAAGCAAATTTGAAATATTCAAATCAAAACTCGGGCGCGCAGCTGAAAGCAGCGCGGACGCGCATGCGCGCGCTCAGCGTTCCTGCTCGCGCGCATAGGTAGTTCATTAACGTTAACATTCACTCTTGCTAGCCCGTTTATTACCTAAAATATCAATGTGAAATCGTTTGAAAATAAAAGTTTAACTCCTTCTTTAACTATTCCCGAAATTTCAGTTCGATACGTCAAATAGTTTATTAACAATTAACGTTATAAAAAAGCTATCTTGAAAAGAAAAAGGCGCAGGTGAATTTTTCTTTTTCGGGAATAACGACAAAAATATGCTCTATTTAACGCAAAAAGTGCGAATTTGATAGCGGCTTTCCTCTGACTATGGGAGAATTTATTAATTAAACAACTCGTTTAAACTTTTAAAATTTATTTTTTTACATGTTTTTTTGGTCAAAATAGAACCTGTAACAGCTATATTAACTTAACAAAAAAATCATCGAAATAAATTAACAAATGTCTCTAGCAACAATTTGACGGTCAATCAGATCAGCTTTTAGCACACACATTGACAGTTGTATTGACCATCTTTTCCATAAGTTTCATCAACATCCATCGATTTTTGCAATAATAGTGCCTAATTTTCGAAAACGCATTTTTTTGCATTCGGCATTGATTTTACACTTAACTAATTGATGAAAAAATAATTCAGGTGCATTTATGTGTAAGTAATTTAAGTGCCTTCAACATAGCATGAGTTATTTTACGATCGATTGTCTAGATTTTTATAGGCACTGCAAAAACTAAAAAAAATGCGTAATTTTGCCACTTATATGGAAATTCGACAACTTTCCACCACTTCTTTTTAGTTAGTTTTTGGAAATTATCATTCCACATACCTTTTCCCGCTATAAAGCGCAGAAACATTGCTATATTTAGTTTTGAAAATAAATTACGAGTTTTCACCTAATTCGACTGGACTAGAGCAGCGCAATTGTACTGTTGTGCATATGCTTGCGGCAGCGGCCGTGTAATGGCGCTAGTAGTAGTAGTCTCGGCTCAACCTTACGTTATTGTCGAATAGATGTGAGAAGAACAGCTGCTAATCTCAAGTTAAGCTTGAGCACTCATAAGTCAATCTGTAAAAGTATCATTCACCGAATCTTGTGAGACTTTGTGTAGGCTTTATGTATCGAAAAATATAAAATTTCAAAGAGTAAAAAATGGTTTCAACGCTCAAGTTACGAGACATAATATTTCTCCTGGGTAATACGCATTCACAAATAACAAAAAGTTAATTGCCAACAAATTAACAATTATTAAAAGTCTTATTTTTTAATATAAGATACATCAAATTAAGTGCGCGAGATGCAGCTACCCTATTATTAAAAAAAGTACTGATTTTTTGGAAAAAAGATCAAATTCCTAATCGAAAGCAGTGTCGATGCATTGAAAATATAATAAAATTGTATGAACAACACAGAAATTTGTAAAAACACAAAGGAGAAACCTTTAATAAAATTAAGGAAGACGAATTTTGTATCAAATTGAATATATTATTTGATATTGTTCATAGCAATGTCTTACAAATAGTTCAGCAAGAAGAAAAAGCATTCTTGTTAGATCAACGATCTAAATGAGAGTTTCACATAGTTCAGTTTAGTCAAACATATTATTTATTATCAGGTACTATTTCGTTATGTTTATGTAATCCTTCTTATCAGAGACTATTTTTAGTTAAATTTCTACTGGGGTCTAAAAGAAATCTTTGAAAATCTTTGGATGTTTACAATGTTTGTAAAATTTTGTTTTCTATTAAAAAGACAAATTTATCTTATAAACATTTTTGCATAGTTTTAAAACAATTATATTAATTTTTAAATAAATTATTTTGTATAACTTGCTATACCAGTCAATGTATTTTAGCGAATTTTAGTTGTCAGACTTGCCGCTATTTTCTCTTCGTATTTTCGTAATATTTAAATTTACCAAGTTTTGATGTTATAGTACAAAACTATAATATACAAATATACTTGTATTTTATAGTTTGTATTATAATATCAAAACTTAGTAAATTTAAATATTACGAAGATACTTATTTATTTATTTAATAATAAATATTTATTTATTAATAAATAAATATCTTCGTAATTTATTTATTAATAAACAAATAAATAAATTACGAAGATACAAATATCGGCAAGTTTAAAGATTGTACCCTGTCTCAAAAAGCCAATAAGCCATTTTAAAAATTATTTCTAGCAAAAATCTCTTTATTATAACTAAAAGAATATGAACATTGGTAACCGAGAAGACTTAATTGAAATGTTTTTGGCTAACCATAATCTATATTGGTGATTTCGCGATACTAAGCATTTCGAATTATTTAGATCAACCCACTCAAAATAAGTCAATTACTTATGATGATGGAATAATGAATGAAACAAATTTCGTTAGTGATTTTCTTTGAAAATGAGAATGAGAATAATTCATTTAAAAGAAATTTAATTAGCAATGTAACAGGTAACTTATTTATTAGTTGAGGCAAAAGAAGAATGTAATTCTAAAAAAGTTTTTTTTTTTAATAATTTTATTTCAGACGATACCCAGAAACTTGAGTCAGAAGAACAAATTTCTTCTTCTCAGGAAAGTCTTCATTCCTTATTCAATGAAAATGGTCGCTATTATATAAGAAAAAATATTAGAGAGAATGTTGATATTATAAATGAAAAAGTAATATCTTCTCTGGACGCTTGCAAAATATCATACAAAATTTCTGTTCATATAATTATCCATTAGTAAAGCTTTAGAATATATTGTTAATGGTTTAATTGTTAACAAATCATCGTTTAACAGATCTAGAACAAAAAGGCGCGAATAATGTGCAGAAAATTTAAAAAAATTGTTTGGCGAATCTAAAATTGATAGGGATGTACTGCACTGGGGCGGAAAAATCATTCCCGATCATTTAACTAGTCAACAATTTGATAGATTACCAATTATTGTTTATGTTGGTACATTTGAAAAAATGTCAATTGTAGCAGCGTTACCTGATGGCAAAGGCAAAACGCAAGCTGAAGCTATTTATCTTGTTCTTCGTGATTGGAACTTAACTGAATCAATTGCAGTCATATGCTGTGATACGACGAATTCTAATTTAGGTTGTAAGAATGGTGCGGCTGTAATATTAGATCACATGTTAGAAACTTCATTGTTATATTTGCCATGTCGACACCATATATTTGAACTTATTTTGGGTTGTATTTTTAATGTTAAACTATCAGGAACAAGTGGACCAGATGTTCCACTTTTAAAAAAATTTAAAAGCCCAAGGAATGACATTGACCAAAACAAATACCGAAGTGGATTGAGTGATAAAAATATAAACAAGAAATTAAGCAGGCAGATCAAAAACATTGATGTTTTTACTAAGATATTTCTACACGACAAACAGCCTCGCGATGATTATAAAGAACTGCTTCTATTAGCTAGAGTTATTTTGGTCTTATCTCGACGACAGATATTACATTTTTTAAGCCTGGAGCATTTTATCATGCTCGATGGATAGCAAAGGCCATATATTCCTTTAAGATTTATATTTTCCGAGATTGTTTTGAACTTACAAAACAAGAGGAGAGCGGCCTTTTTTATATTTGTATGTTTATTGTTTTTATTTATATTGAGGCTTGGTATACTTTACCTATGGTGATAAAAGTAGTAAATCACGACCTTAATTTTATTAAAATTCTATATAAATATAAAAACATTGATTTTAGTTCAGCTACTGCTGCATTAGAAAAATTTAAAAACCACCTGTGGTATCTAAATCATGAATCTTGTGCTCTCGCATTTTTTGATGACGCTATTCCAACAAATATCAGGCGAAAAATGGTCAAAGCTTTGGAAACTAGAACAGAACCCGATATTAATTGTCCTAAGCAATATTACATACAATGTACCAAGGATTTAGAAAGATTAAAAAATACAAATTTAGATAATTTTATCAATGCAAATTCTTTAATATTTTGTTAAAGATTAAAAATAGATAAATGACTTCTTGAGACTGATGTTGAAACATTGTCGAAACAAGCAACTTATTTAGAAGGCTTAGAAATTCTCAAAAAATTACAAGTTGTTAATGATGTTGCAGAAAGAAATGTACACTTAGCTGAACAATATATGAACATATTAACAAACAATGAAGATTAGAAGCAATATTTAATGCAAGTAGTAATAGAATACAAAAAGAATTTTTCGAATGCTAATAACGCACTTCCGTGTCGCGGTCGTGCCTAATAAAAGCACACTTAAGAAAACATTTAAATCCAGTTACTATTTTATTTATTAAAATTATAACTTTTTTTATACATTTTATAATTTGATGTAGTCATAAACTTTAAAAACTTTTGTATGAAAGTACAAGTTTAAAGGCTACATAAACAGTAAATTTTACATTTCTTGTATTTCTTTCAGGTATAAATGGCATTCAATACATTACTTAAGTAGTTAAGTGATAATTAAGTGTATTTCTTTTTTGTATAAAAGTTTTTCTACAAACAAATAATCAACTATTCAAGTGGTTATGTAATCAACTGAGTTTAGGGAAAACCAATGCTGTTCATTCAGTTCAAGGTTTTTAACGTCCAAAAATAATTAATATCGGTTATATAATACTAGTAACAATTGGATCTTATAAATTCATCATATAAGGTGTAATTTATGCTGGTAGAACGTCCCAAAGGTGTACATTGAACGAGGAAAACGTTCGCTTAAAAATAATGCAAAATCCATGCGTTTTCATACATAAAGTATATTAACTCTAGGGTTTATTAGATATGAGAATCAATTTTTTCGGCGAATATAATAATTGGGTCTCATCGACATACCGTATCAAAAGTCATTTATGCCGGGAAAATGCCTTAGGAAGTATATTGAACAGGGAAAATAGTTGATTTTAAGAAATAGCAAAATCCGTGTATTTTTAAACAAAAAGTACCTTAAATCTGGGTTTATTACATCTGAGAATCATTATATACGATTAATATAACGATTGGTCCATGTAAATATATCATATTGAAAATGATTTATGCTGGTATTACACACCAGTGGTGTATATTGAACGAAGAAAACGTTTTTTCCCAAAAAGTGTAAAATCCCCATGTTATTTAAATAGGGAATGTCGGTGCTTATGAGCACCTGTTAAAATCATTTATATGACCTCTATCCGGGCTCAAAGTTCATGTTTTTGCATAAAGATTCGATCTAGGGGGCGACAATACAACATATTTGAAGTTAGTAAATAAGGGACACCCTAATGTATATATTCAAAACATAGAGCACCTAATAATAAACCGTATATTAGTAAACATGTAGATCCTATATCATATCCACTTATGTATCCTAAGAGAGGTTTTGGATGGATGCCCAATATGAAAAATAAAAAAAACAAAAACAATATATATATATTCATAAAAATCATAAACCGAAAAATGCAAATTTTGATTTTGATAAACTTATAAGCGCAGAAATACCTGATAAAATAAAATATCTAAGGTTACATAATATCGTTAAGCAATCAATGATACATGGCTCTTGTGGTAAAAATAACTTAAATTCACCATGTATGGATAGCAAAACAAAACAATGTACCAAAAACTTTCCGAAATAATTTAATTAGCAAACTACTAATACTGGATATCACCTTTATCGACAAAGTAACAATGGAAAACAAATTCGTTTCAATAAAAACAATATAGCTGATATTCAATTTGTAGTTTCATACAATCCGTATGTATTGTTGAAATTTAATTGTCATATTAATGTTGAAGTATGTTCAACCATGTGTCAAATATTTATTGAAATATTGTTATAAGGGGCATGATTGTGCATTTATAAAAATGAGTCAAGGTAATAATGAAAAAGAATGTGGAGAAGAAAATTTCAACTACGATAAAATAAAACAATATTTAAATACAAGATATGTAAACCCTTTTTAAGCAATGTATCGTCTACTACAATATGCAATGTACGTTTTATCACACGTAATTTACCGATTAGCTGTACATTTAAAAAATGAACAGTTTGTATTCTTTATGGAAGGATCAGAAGGAGAGTTGATTAATAAAAACTTAAACACGACTTTGACTGCATGGTTTGAACTAATTGCAAACGATCCGCAAGCTAGACAGTACTTGTATGTTGTTATACCATATTTTTACGTTTTTAATGAATAAAAAAGGAAATAGAACGTCAGTTGTTGAGATACCAAGAAAAAGAGTTTGAAAGCCAAATATAAGTAGAATGTACTTTGTAAATCCGAAGGATCGTGAAATATTTTTTTGAAGATTATTATTATTACATGTAAATGTATTATTATTGTTACATGTAAATGGGGCTCATTCTTATGAAGAATTAAAAACATTGGAAAATGTTACATACGCAGTATTTCATAAAGTAGTTGTAGCTAGAAAATTAATAAACACCGATGAAGAATGGGACAAATGCTTGAAATAAGCAATCAAGGCTGAATTTCCTAAAGCTCTGTGTAACCTGTTTGGTTATATGCGTATTTCATAACCCAGTAAATGTTAAAGAATTATTTGAAAAATATGAAGCATTTTTGTACAGCCCATTACTAACTAAAGAAATACGTGGAAATATCTTACTGAAACATATCAATTCTATTTTAACAAGTTACGGATATAAACTGACTGATTGCAATTTACCTAAATTTAATGAGGATATTAAGGAAACCAATTATGAAGAATTTTATGCAACAAATGAAATTGAAAATGATTCAACGAATAAACAACGAGAAATTTTCAATGCAGTAATAAATAGTATTATTAATAAAGCTAATCAAGTAAAGTGTTTCTTTATCGATGGACCTGTAGGCAGTGGAAAAAGCTACTTACTCAATACAATTATCACTCATTTAAATAAGGAAAAATAAGTGTTTTACCTGTAGCATGGACTAGTATGGCAGCAAATTTATTAATAAACGAAAAAACTTCTTATGTAATGTTTAAATTAACCATTCAATATAAATGAAGATTGAACGTGCAATATTACTCCCAATTCAATATATGGAAAAAATCTAAAGAATGTAGAAGTCATAATTTGGAATGAAATAACAAATAACATCAAAACATACTTTTCAGGCAGTGGATAAATTATCTATAGACTTATGCAATAATGATATTGAGTTTGATGGCAAAGTAATGATTGTATCAGGTGACTTCTGACAAACACTACCTGTTGTTAAACATGGGAATCGAACAAAAATTATTGAAAATTGCGTGAAAAATAGTTATTTATGGAGTAAATTTCAAATAATGACTTTAGAAGATAAAATGAGTGT
Organism: Nasonia vitripennis; assembly: GCF_009193385.2. Lineage (NCBI taxonomy): Eukaryota > Metazoa > Arthropoda > Insecta > Hymenoptera > Pteromalidae > Nasonia > Nasonia vitripennis. The sequence continues at coordinate 4,779,960 of NW_022279588.1, forward strand.
TGGCAATTGTGACAAAGAGTTAAAACAATGGCTATTAAAAATTGGGGATTTACTTACGCCAAATGGCCTACCGCCTCATAAGTTACATTTAAAAGTAGGTGCTGTAATAATTTTGCTGTGATATTCAAATTTAAATGATGGGCTTTGTAATGGTACTCGATTAATAATAAGAAAAACGATGCAATTCTGTATACAGACAGAAATAATTAGCGATAAACAATCTTGTAAAGTCGTTTTAATACCACGGATTGATTTGACTTCTTCAAAAGAAGAAATTCTTTTTGACATGACAAGACGACAGTTTCCAGTACGATTAGGATATATCATGACAATCAACAAATCACAAGGCCAAACATTGAACAAAATTGGTGTCTATTTACCAAATCCAGTTTTCAGTCACGGTCAAATATATATACAGGGTGTTTCATTTTAATCCGACCACGACAAAAAACCATGGAAAAACTAATTTTAACGAAAAATGACCTTAACAATAGTTGAAGGGCGCAAAAGGGGCCATCTAATGACACCAACACCTTTGACCTTGAACTCGATTTTCAAGGTCATTTGAAGGTCATTGTATTTTTTTAACGGAAACCCCTATTTTTGACCTCGGAATACGGAGCAGCGGAATAAATTACGTCGGAAATGACATTTCAAGTTTGCATTAGTGACCTTGAGAAGGTCAATGCAAGGTCAAATAAGAAGTATCAGCCTAAGATTGTTTTCCTTTCAATTTTTTCGTAGAATTATCATTTTGTTATTGCAATAAACATTAAGAGAATAATTGACTTAAAATGTGATTATGCTTTGCTGACTTCAAAGCCATTTTGAAGGTCAAAAGTGCAAAAATGCAATATCAAATGTTATGTGGAGTCCATATTTATATCCTAACTTTAGTGTTGCCCAGGAACAACGACGTGGACGTAATAGGATTGTGTTCCCTTTGGGGTGCTTGATTAGAGTAAGTCTCCTCGCCTCTCACTTTTATTATGTACAGATTTGAATGTAGGTGCCCAAAGACACCACCATTTTTTTGGATTCTATTCAGTTCTTGGGATGTTTTCGTAAGCGAATTTTTATCCTATCTTTAGCGTTACTCAGGAACGACATGGACACAATTGGCTACTAATTTTCCTCATCGAATTTTGCCTGAATTTATTGTTGAAATAAATAATTTATTTTGTAAAGACGATTTTTCATGTTGAATTTTCCCGCGACTCATTGTTGAAATAGACAATTTTTCTAATAAGAGATCTCTTTTCATATGAATTTATCCTCTACTCATTGTTACTTAGTACTCAATAGTTTACTAGTTATTGAATAGTTATTGATTAGCCAAACTAATCAAATATCATTTGTTTAACATTTTCTCTTTTTCATTCATTGACCTTTATTTTTTCTATTAAAATTTATTACTCATCGAAAGCTATATTAGTTCAGTTTGGTAAAAACAAAATTTTTTATTGAACTTGTTATAAATTTTTAACAATGGCTGATTATCCAGCCGCTGAAAGGGTTGATATTTTATTGATTCTTGGTGAATCTAGACGTAATTATCGACAAGCTGCAACCTTGTATCGAATTCGATATCCCGATAGAAGACATCCAAGTCATACAACCATTCGTGAGATTTACCGTAGAGCTCAACAAGGGCAACTAGCACGGGTTAGAGAACGTCGTAATTACAACGAAGATGATCTTCGTGTAATGGTCGTTTTAGCAATGGTTCATTTGAATCCCCACGTTAGTACCCGTGAAATTCAAAGGCAAAGTGGTATACCTATGGCTACTGCTTGGAGAATATTGAGAAGTCAACGTTATCATCCATATCATATTACTTTGACTCAGGATCTGACACCTGCTGATATGAGGTTAAGGCTACAGTTTTGCCAATGGACACGACAAATGATTGCTAATGATCGTCACTTTTTTCAATACGTAATGTTTTCTGATGAAGCAAAATTCAAAAGCAATGGAGAGCTTAACCGACACAACTGTCATTATTGGTCGAATGTTAATCCGCATTGGTACAGGCAGATAGATAACCAAAATCGTTGGAGTCTTGATGTTTGGTGTGGAATTGTTAACGGATACCTTGTAGGCCCATACTTTTTCGATGAAAATGTAAATGGCCATAATTTTTTACAGTTCCTGAGAGAACGTCTTCCAGTACTTCTTGAAGAAGTAGATTTATACACAAGAGCAAGAATGTGGATTCAATTAGATTATTTAATTAAGCTCGAATTAGCTCGAATAGTTAGACAATATCTTAATCAAAATTACCGTGACAGGTGGATTAGACGCACTGGACGTGGAGATTTGGGTGTTCGATGGCCACCGAGATCTCCAGATATGACATCACCCGATTTCTATTTGTGGGGGTATTTGAAAGATGTTGTTTATGAACATGAAACTACAACAAGGGAAGATATGATCCACAGAATTCAAACCGCTTGTGAAAACATCCCAAGAGCTGTATTACTCAGAACAGTAGAACATTTTCAGCAGCGAATTGAATTGTGTATCCAACAAAATGGTGGTGTCTTTGAGCACCTGCGTTGAATTTTGAGCAAAAGTGAGAGGCAAGGGGACTCACTCTAATTAAGCACCCCGAAAAGTGAGAGGCAAGGGGACTCACTCTAATCAAGCACCCCGAAAAGTGAGAGGCGAGGAGACTTACTCTAATCAAGCACCCCAAAGGGAACACAATCCTATTACGTCCACGTCGTTGTTTCTGGGCAACACTAAAGTTAGGATATAAATATGGACTCCACATAACATTTGATATTGCATTTTTGCACTTTTGACCTTACAAAATGGCTTTAAAGTCAGCAAAGCATAATCACATTTTAAGTCAATTATTCTCTTAATGTTTATTACTATCTCTTAATGTTTGTTCCTATTTAAAAAAATCACAATTACCCTCAAATGACCTTGAAAATCTAGTTCAAGGTCATAGGTGTTTGTGTCATTCGATGGCCCCCTTTACCCCCTTCAACTTTTGTTAAGGTCATTTTTCGTTAAAATTAGTTTTTCCGTGGTTTTTTGTCGTAGTCGGATTAAAATGAAACACCCTGTATATATAGCATTATTCAGGGCAACGTTAAACAAAATTTAACAATATAACTTTAAAAAAATTTAAGTTTCGAGGATAAAAGTAAAAATAATGATGATTCAAATAAGATATATAAGAATAATATCATATATTATGAAATATTAAATTAATAATAAACTAATAAAATATGTCAATTATTAAGAAAAGATGTAAATGGATTTACGGCACACAGATACCTCAAGTATACTTTAATATAATAGTAGAAGTATATATATATATATATATATATAAATTAATAATAAACAAATAAATCATCTCCTATTTTTGATATATATGGGCGACATGTAAATAATGCGCTATAAATTGTAAAAAATAATAAAAAAAAATACGCCAGTTGTTGAGAAAAGATGTAAATGGCTTCACGGCACACAAGAAAATTTAAATAATCCAAAATTTTTAAGCCCCAAAAATTTCAAAGCCCAAAAATATTAAGGTTAAAAATTTTAAGATCTAAAAATGTTATTCAGAAGAGAGGTGAATGGCTTCACGGCACACAGGTACATTAAGCGCTTTAAGGGCATGCCACAATCCTGTTTTATCGACCCTAACTTAGATTCCACTTTTCGGCGAAACGGCTGCTCAGACTGAATTTTCCTTTTGGGAATCGCATTCTCATGGCCGAATAAAGGGCGGACGACTGCTTTTATGTTATTTTTCGTCAATAAAGTAAAATCCGTGCTAAAAAGAAATCGATAATTTCATGAAAACACGTGGCGGTGGTTCCTAAGGAGACCAACAAGCACGCGCACGCGGCGAGCTAGCTGTCGCCGTGTACGCATGATATAGCTTTATATATGATCGCGACTGTTGTGTCATTGTTTTATTCATGCAAATGATAAAACAGCCAATTTGGTAAACAGGTCAATCTTGTAAAGCAACATCGCATTATTTTAGTGCGATGCTTCGCATGGATGATATTGACGTATATACATCGATGTTTTTTTATGTTAGTTTGTGTGTTGTGTACTATATATATATATATATATATATATATATATATATATATATATATATATATATATATATATATATATATATATATATATATATATATATATATATAATCAACCGAGCGACGTCAGGAGCGAGGTGACTCTGCTAGTTATTAATTAAGAAACAACAAGGCCCCTTATCAGAATGTTATACATACGGGAAACCAGGCCGCTACAATCTAAAACGCGCAAAAAATATAAGAAAAACTTCTTTGTAGGAAAATAATGACAGCACTGAGAATGACAGTAATCATGAAAATTTCGATGATACTCGTGAAAAGCAATGAATATAATCTCGATGCGACACGGCCATCTTTCCTAGTCCTCTAACCTCTTTGCCTGCGCACTCTCCTTTCTTGCTTAACTGTCCTTCTCATGCGCGTGTTACACTCCCACTAACAATCCCACGCGTTTCTCCGGCTGTTCTTTCCTTCGCTATAACTTTTTGACTAAAAAAAACCACAAGATTCCTGACTTTTTGCTTATCAATCACGGAGCTACTTCGCGGCGATGCACCCACTAGGATAAACACGTCGTCGTTTAAAGGGACCAGCCTAAGTTAACTATTGAAAAAAATGGCGTAGCTATCATCCCCTGTAAAAATTTTATTATACATATGATAAAATCTGCAAGTACGAATAAAATTATTTGTACTCGCAGCATATGTATAATATATGATATTTTCACAATAAAATAAGTTTTTAAGTGCCACCTGTGCCGTCTATGTTCAAAAATCTTAAATTTTAATTTCTATATTTACTTGCCACGGAATTTCTCAGCTTTTAAATGCATGGGAAATCTCTTTTGAATACTCCTTTACAAATGTAACGGATTGCCGTGGATGGCGCAGAAAAAAATGCTTAAATATATATAGTTGGAAATCTACATTCTGACAATTAAGAAAAAATTAACAAGTATTTTAAAGAAATTCAAGAACAACGGAATTTAGATATTGAGGTTTTTAATAAAGAACGATAAATAGTAATACCGAAATAACTAACAAAAATTCACAAAATATTATGGTAACTTCCAACATCCATAATACGCAATTTGAATTATTTGAAATTTATAATAATTGTGCAAGAACAACACTTTTTTAATATATATATGAAAAAATAAAAAGGTCATTTGTTTTTACCAATGAAAGGTTTAATTTTGAAATACTTACTTACGGACAAATATCGAATATAAAAACTCATTTATTTGAACTTCCAAAAAGAGTAAATATCGCATTATCATAATTTATTGAATTTCTGATTTGCTTAGGGAACAGTCGTAAGTGCCATGATTCTATAATCTGTACAATTAAAATTTCTATCCTCAATTCTATTGAATTTCCCTTATTTCAAAGACTTGATATAATCAACTAGAATAATCCTCGCAAATCAAAAATTCTCTCAAATCCTCGCGGAAGACTTAAAAGCAATTCAAATATTTTAACACTGATATTCAGCAATTATAGAATAAAAATTGGAAATAATAAAAACAGAATCACATTTTACGGAACAAAAATTTTCGGAGGAAGCAATCTGTTAATACAGGGACACAGGATAGACGACAATCTTGGAGAAGTTAAGTCACCTGAAGTTGATAATTGAGTCATCAACGAAGATTTGAGCCATTAAAGACACACCTTATACCCAGAACGGCGATACCAACATTCACAAAATTTGGGATAGAATTCCACACGTCAGTAACATCATTTGCAATCGTAATGCTAATTTTATTTATTGGAGCAATTATCATCATCTATTAGTATAAATACAAAAGCAAGAAACGATCGATTGCCTTCCAGCTTCTTAAAACTTGCAACAAAGGAGTAACGTGAAATATTTATGTTCTCGGTCGTGGGCACGTACAGCAAAGCAAGCACAATGAACAATGGAAGAAAGAGATTAAACAAACAATCACGAATCATTCAAAAGTTCTTGCACCGGCGAAGAGTCATTTTCTATCGGGTCTCCAAATTGTAAAGACGTTAAATAAAAAGTGATTGAAATCCATACTTGATCTTATTTACTTACCTGAAAATTCTCGTATTCGACTACTCGTACACTTAACTCGCGCCAGTCATCGTGGCTGCGAGAGATGCGTCGTCTAGCTGTACCAGCCGCTGATGTCAGCATCGCTGCAGTATGCGTTTTCTAGAACTTTTCAATGCGTAGAGATGCTGTTGCTGCCTCTGACTTTGAGCAGAGCCTCTTGATCAAATCGCGGTATCAGGGATACGATCTCCCTCTTTCTTTCACCACCCCTCATCGCTAGCCTCCGCGAATTCTCAACTGCACACCTGGTGATGTTTTATTCTTTACCAACTGAGACAAGTGTACTGCTGACGTCACTATTCATACACACACACACACACACCCACACACACACACACACGCATGTAAAGACTAGCACTGCACGCCCATAAGAAACATTGCATAAAGTGTAATTGTAATGATGAGATTTAGTGTATGTATATGGGAATGTCAAGAAGTAGGGGGCAAGTCAATGCAAGAGATCATAGAAATATAAAAATGCACGAATAAGTTAGTGTAAGACTTATATAAATGAATGCATGCACGATTAAATTTTACTTTAATATATCTTTTCAGGGAATGTCAACACTTTTGGCTGTTTCTGCTATAAGTTGGATGTCACGAAAATGTAATTTACCTCGACGTGCTTCTACTGCAGTTATAGTCTTGACGTGTGCAGCATATACTCAGGCTATACTAGGTATATTTACACTTTTAAATCATGTGCCTACTTATTTAGCAGCGTTGCATCAATCTGGTAGTCTTCTACTTTTGAGTTCCGCAATATGGCTGTGTCATGAAATAAAATATATTAAAAAATTGGCAAAATAAAATAAATAAATTAATTTTTGTACGTAACAAAGTGTCTTTACATTATAAGAAAAATAAAATTCTCTTTGTTGATTATTTTTTCAATCAATACCCGTATTATTTAAAGAACCATCTTTAATTGTATCGCAGAAAACAAAAGGATAATTTTTAAGTGGAAAGATGCGTATGTCTTTATTATTTTTTAGCGTAAAAAATAATAAAGACTTCCTCACACTAAATTTATAGTTCCGATAGAATCCAGAATATTGTTTAACTATACAGTATATTAATGGTCTTTTCAAATATTTTTAATCTTAATTATTTACTGAAGGAGCAATTTTCTTAGCAAAAAACTATGGTAATCAGAAAGATCCGATCAAAATTTTTAAAATGGGGAAAGGGTGACACTTACAGGGGTGGGGTGACAGTTACAGTGGCCGATTAAAACGAAGTATATACAAAAAGTGTGTCGGACACCGATGATGGGCAAAAAATTAAAAGCTTAATTTCTTAAACTACATAGGGTCCTCATACCCGTATAAAACTATGCATTTTTTTTAACATTCTGAAGTGTAGTCAGCGAGATTGACAAAAATAGTAATTTTCAATTATACATGTACACAGGGTGAGAGACAGAGAATTTGAATCTTAATATCTTTTAAACTAAACGGTTTCATAAGCTGCAAAAAGAAATTAGCCGAAGTAAACAAAGAAATATATTTTCCCAGAGTTTCAACTCAATTAAAGCCCTTTTACTCCCGTAATCGTACAAAATAGAAAACCACCTTTTTTCGATTTTTAGCTCAAAAACTAGTCGCCAAAATGGCTTAAAATTTTTACAGAAGATAGATATCATCGTTTTATATTGCCATACATTTTTTTGGGATGTTTTGTAATTTAGTTTTGAAGATATAACGGAACGGTCAATCTGTCAAAAAGTAGGCAAAAGAGATTTTTCCGCATTGCTAGTGATTAATGTAGCATGATAAATATAATTGTTTACTGCTTCCTGGCTGGCATCTACTTCAGGCCACACGTGTGAAGTGATTAAATAAACATTCGTGGCAATAGTCGGTTTGAAACCTAGTAAATTAGAATTGAAGCAAGCGTAGAGTGTGAGAGTGTGAGTGTTGCTAGATCGAAGCACAATGTCGTAAGAGTAAAAATTAACCCTAATTGCTTCCTTCCTAAAAAGCCTTGTAAAAGTAATTTTTTGCGTTTGTGTAAAAACATGTAGAAAGTGTATGTTAATGCATTTTTAGTCGAAAAATAGTGTTTTTGGAAAATGTCCGTACGGATATATGTGTGTTCGTTCGTATGCACCTGTATATTAGCTTCTATCAGTGGATTTTAACCCACCAAGTTTCATTTTCTTTGTTTTCACGAGTCATGTAGAGATAATAAAAGTGAGTTTAAAAGCCATGTGGTGAGATAAAAGTTTTCAAGTGAAAAATATAAGTGAAGATTTACTTACGGAAGAAAAATATAAGCAGAAGTAGATGCTAGAAGTATTAATTTAATAATTACAAGAAAAGTTTTCTGTAAAAGTTGTAGAAAAGAACTGATGCAAGCAGATTAAATTTTATATTTGAAACACGTGGTCTAGTGCTAGCATAGAGCACTTGAATTTATGGGTAACAAAAAAAAAAGGCCGGAAACAAAAAACGTTATAAAAACTGAAAATCAAGATTCCAAAAATCAGCGAGAAAGAAAAATTAAACTATATGCTGAACACGTTGCCAAATCAATTTAGTTATATTGGTGACTTGATTGATGCATTAATGGAAGAAGATCTAACAGTAGCTTATGTGAAGAATAAGATTCAAATTGCTGAAATGTAAAATAATAACGATCATGATTATAGAAGAACAAATGTTTCTGCAAATAGAAACCAAAAGGAAAACTGCTTTAAGTGTGGTAAAGCAGGGCATTTTGCCAGAGAGTGCCAAGATGGCAGACAAGTGGGACACAACGACGGAACATCGCGAGGCTCGACACGTGGTCACAGCCGCGACAGAGGAGGAAGAGGAAGCTACACCAGAGGACGTGGAAACTTCCGCAGCCACAGCAGCAGCAGCAAGGAGCCAGCGCAGGGCAGCAAATGGAATCAGGTACGAGCGTGTGGGAAGCTATAGCGTACGCAGCGCAAAATATAGGTAAAAACAAGTTAGTTAACGAAATTGAATGGTTGCTTGATAGTGGTTATACGGACCATATTATAAATGATGAGTTATTTTGAAAAATGTGTAGAATTAAAGAAACCGGTAAATATTCACTTAGGTGATAATAGTCCGTTAAAAGCAACAAAAATGGAAAATGTTTCAGTTGATTTTGATGTTTTTGGAACAAGAAATAAAGTAAATATATGTAACGTATTCTACGTTAAAGAAATGAAATCAAATTTACTAAGTTTTGCTAAACTAACTGATAATCATACTATTGTTATAAAAGGAAATTTTTCTAAGATTATTAATAACAGTAATCAGGTTACAGCTGTAGCGTACACAGAAAATAGAGTGCTCAAAATAAAAGGTAAATTAAAATATGCTGACATAAAAAAGGGGAAAATTTTGAAAGTGAGATTTGTGTAAAAAATGCCGTGCAAAATATGAATATGAGTCTCAGTCTTCTGTGGTATTCAGATAGTGCCCAGCCTTTTTTGTTTAGCTCATCTTCTCTATGACTTCGCCTTTTTTCTCTTCCACTCTTTTTTTCCTTTTCTTTTTCTAGTGTTCTCCAACATTCCCTCCACAAAGTACCTTCTTTTGCCTTACTTAGCTTATCTCGTATTTTATTGCTCTTCTCCTCATCCTTGTTTCTAGCTTGTGCTTCTTAGTCTCTAGTGTAGTACATGATCCGGCGTGGTTCTGTCCAATTTCATTATCCATTTCATATATTTTCTTTGTACCTTCTCCAATTCATTTTTACCCTTCCATCCCCACACCTCTGCTCCACATTCCATTACACTTTCTACCATTGTGTCAAATAACCTCATTCTTAATTTCCAATTATTCCTGAAGAGTTCTTTTCCTAATCCCCACATAGAGCTCATTACCGTGTCAGCTTTTTCCTTTAATTTCTGAATTTGTGCCTCTTTCTTCCCGTTTTCCTTTAACGTGTATCCTAGGTATTCGAAATTTTTCACTACCTCTATCTCCTTCTTTTCCCAGAACTGTCCTTCCTTTTTCTCCTTCCCCCGTTTTTGAATACCATTATCTTTAATTTTTCCGTGTTTAGTTCTAGCCCTTTCCTTTCTATTATCCTTTTGAATTTCTTTAGCATCTGCTCTAACTCTGTCGCGTTGTTTGCCACCATCACTACGACGTCATCCACATATGAAATAGACCAGAATTTTTTTTTTCCTAAGACTATCCCTTCTTCTTGTACTTTACTCAATTCTTTTTCTGTGTCCGCCATTGCTACATTCAAGAGAGTCGGGCTTAGCGGGCACCCTTGTCTAACCCCTTTGTGTAGCTCAAACCCTCCTATATTTTCCTCTATTATTCTGACTTCGCTCCTTGTCCCTCTGTACAGTTCCTTTAGCCTATTCCTTATTCTGCCTCATATCCCTGATTTTTCCATCATTTCCCAAACCTCTCTTCTGTTTATCTTGTCAAACGCGGCTCTCATATCTTTTCCCTTATTATTTCTGCGTATAATTTATACCCCGTGTCTATGAGAGTTATCCCTCTGTAGTTCTTTGCTTTCTAATTTTTCCCTTTCTTGAAGAGCGAGGTTATCACTCCCGTTTTCCATTCTTCAGATGAAGTATTTGATTGTATGGTTAGATTCGTTAATGAGTCAGAAAATTTAACTGGAAAGAAAGTAAAAATAATTCGACGCAACAATGGAAAAGAATATCTGAATAAAATAATTTTCCAGCGTATGTACACGAGTTGAATGGTACAGCAGAACAATTTAATAGAACGATAATGAACATGGCGCGTTGTTTACTAGCTGAAGCAAATGTACATACAAGATTTTCGCCTGAAATAATATACGCAGCAACATATTTGAAAAATCGTACACTGGCAAACACTGTTGAAACGAAAACTCCATATGAAATATTCTTTAAAAATAAGCCAAATGTTAAAAATCTAAAATTATACGGGAGTAGAGTTTTTGTACGGAGACCAGAAAAAAGATTCTCCAAATGGGATAAAAAGGCAGATATGGAAGTATTACTAGGTTATAGCGATGTCGGCTATAGAGTTCTTGTAAATAATCGAATAATAGTTGCGAGATACGTTTATGTCGTTGAAAAACATAAAAAATGTATAGGTTTTGATGATAGCGAACTTGATTCCTTCTACTTCGACTCTCGAGTCAAGTAGAGGAAAGGAAACTGATTTTGACAGTGACCTCGACGATAATGTTTTTGAGTGCAGATGAGAATGAAAAAGCACCAGATACAGTAGAGAAAAACGAGAATATTAACTTAAAGACACAAACTCCTCGTAAGTCTACACGTAATAAGAAAAGTCCGATAAAATACCCAGAAAAGGAAAATTATAATGTTTGTGTTAATAACTTTAGAATTGATACACCTTGTACTTTTGAGGAGGCGTTAAATAGTAGTGATAGAAAAAATTGGGAGAAAGCCATGGATCTAGAAATAGATAGCATAAATAAAAATAAAACTTGGCTAGTAGATAGAATAAAAAATAAAAAGTAGAGGAAAGGTGAGGAGAGGTGTTTAATACATAGTACAAATGTATAGCTAACGACTGTGATTGACTCGAGGAATGTTTCCTCTTAATATTGTAATTTAATATGTGACATTTGTAAAAATTGATCTGAAGAGGTTGGAAATCACACCAACGAAACGTCGTCAGTGGAATATCTGTTTGTTGGAGTTTTTATTTTATACAAGGGTTGACTATCTCACAGTTGTTTACCTTATTTATTTAAAAAAATAAAAAGATACTGGATGTTAAATGGGTTTATACGAGAAAGTCAGATGATAGATATAAGGCTATGTTAGTTGTACGAGAATTTCAACAAACTAATGTAATTGATGACATATATTGTTTTCATATTGTTATCAAAATTATTTAAAAATTGAACAAATGGATGTAAAAACCGCTTTCTTAAGTAGCAAAATAAACTCAGAGGTATATGTTCATCAACCAAAAGGTTACAAAAACGAAATAAATAAAGTATACAAATTATCAAAAGCATTGTATGGATTGAGAGAAAGTCCTAGAGATTGGTATGAGTGTTTTGACAAGTGTATTACAAAATTAGGATTTAAGAGAAGCAACGTAGATCTCTGTCTATATAAAAAAAGAAAAGAGAATGATGAAATTTATATTTTAATTTATGTAGATGACTTGTTAATTTGTATTTAAGTAAAGGAAAAATTCGTAGTATTAAGAAACTCTTGTCAGATAAATTTAAAATGAAAGATTTAGGAGAAATCAAAAAGTATCTTGGAATTAATATAAATTACAATTATCTAGAAAATAAAATCACTTTAAGCCAAACGAAGTATATAGAGTTATTAGCCGATAAATATAAAATACAAGAAAGTAGATTATTATTATTCTAATCAATAAATCCACATTCTTCTAATAATAATAATCGTCTGCTTTACCTCATTTCTTATCAGGAAGTAATGACTAAGTGGATGTCATATTCATTTTGAGCAACCAGAAAAGCCCTTTTTAATATTTTTTGGCAATTTTTCGATTTTTCAGCAACATACCCCTTATTTGCGTTTCTAACAAAGAAGTTGATGGCTTAATTATAAGGTTTCCTTTATCTATGTTGTTAGGGCGAGTATTGAAAAAGAGAATTGTATCAATATCTCTATATTTCTTTGGGATAGACTATAAATAAGAAACAAAAAGAATCGATTTTAGAAAGGTGTACTACTTTATCCTTTTTTATCACCCCTAAAATAGTGGATGATGACATTCTCAATAATTTTCCTTTAACTCTTATGACCTGAACTTTAAGAATACAGCAAGTTGGATCGATCAGCAAGTTGGATCGATATATCGATTTGTTGCGGAGATATTAGATTTTGAACCAAAAAATTCGATCTAAGCCATAGTGCAACGTCGACAAATCCGTCTAGTAGGGTTTTGGATACGCATATGTTCACTCAGACTCGATATCCACGGACCAGTACTGCTGAACACCATCAGGTGCTGGCAATAACCAGACATAGTCAATGTTAACTTTCGTAGTTTATATAGACCAACGCCGGCGTTGAGATTTGTCATATGCTCCGTCACACCTATAAATAATACTATACCCTGTATAACTGAAAATTACTATTTTTGTTAAACCTTCTAACTCCCTAACTAAAGTTCGGAATTTTTTGAGAAAATTCATGATTTTATGAGGTTATGAGGACCCTATGGTATTTGAAATAATAAGGTTTAAATTTTTTAATGAAAATTATATGATTTGATATCGTGACGGCTACTCCTTTAGTAAAATAATTAAGATTAAAAGTATTTTAAAAATCATTAATATGCTGTATATTTGAACAATATTGTATCTATTGTTGACCTGTGTTATTGTTTAGCATTATTTCTTGATTGAATTCTACCACATCATCTTTTTTTTAAGTGGCATTTGGAACTCGTAAGTTCATTGCCTTATCTACGCAAGCCTTCCACGCTGCCCTATATTGTGTCAACCCCACCCAAGATGCACCCTTTCGATCAACACCCACCCGTCCTATTTCTACTCTGCGTCTAGGTCTACCTAGAGATCGCGTTACCTTCGGCCTGCGCTTCATGACACGCGCTGCCGTACGGTCGTCTCCCATTCTTGCTACGTGCCATGCCTACCCCAATCTGCGTGATTTTATTATTCTGTTAATATTTTGTGACGCGTACAGATTGTGTAACTCATCATTGTGTAGTCTCCTCCATTCCCTGGTTTCCACATCTTTCTTCGGCCCGTATATTTTTCGCAAGACTTTATTTTCAAATACCCTAAAACGGTTGTCCGCCTGCTTAGTGAGAGCCCACGTTTCGCACCCGAACAGAACCACCGGCAGTATTATAGTCCTGTATATTCTTATTTTAACGTTTTTAGATAACAGTCTCGACTTAAGTAAATTACTCATGGCGTTGAAGCAAGCATTACCCGAATAGAGTCTCTTATTTATTTCGACATTAATCTCGTTTCTATCATTTATAATCGTACCCAGATACCTGAATTCGCTAACCTTTTCAAAAGTAAAATTCCCAACTCTGAGATCTCCCTCCCCTCTGCAGATGCCTAGTTTATCCATAATTATGTACTTTATTTTTGATCATCTGCGTAGCCTAGTATCTGCATAGTTCCATTAAGCGTTGCGCCCAGTTGGCTAACCTGCATTTTTCTAACGACATACTCTAACGTTAAGTTGAACAGCAACGTAGAGAGCCCATCTCCTTGTTTTAAACCATCGCGTATCGCGAAGGGTTCTGATACATTACCGCCGACTCGGACATTTCCCTTGCTTCCGTTTAAACATATTTGTATTAATAGATATTGGAACTCCTCTCCATATTATAAAATAATAGTGATAGGACGCAAATGTGGGAGGATAACCCCTGGTAGAAAAAAAAACTAATACTGTGTAAACATTTGGCGACGAAATTTCAAAAAGAGAAAAACTACACACTAAAGGAATTTGATGTATTTAAATATTTATTTAATCTATGATATTGTTTCCTAATTAAGTTCTTTATCTAAAATTTTGACATTTTCAAAGTTGAAACTATGTGAAAAATTCTTAATAAAGGCTTGAAGAGGTCCCCACCCGGGACGAAACGTCGCCAAATGTCTACACAGTATTAGTTTGTTTTTCTTTTTTCTGGGAAACCAGGGGTTATCCTCCCACGTTTGCGTCCTATCACTATTGTTTGATATTTGAATTAATCTCACGAGTTTTTTTGGTACACCGAAAAGTACTAGAATTTGATACATTTTGCTACGCTTAATAGAGTCGTACGCTTTTTTAAAATCTATAAATAGCTGGTGTATGGCTTAGCAAAATTTCCACTTTTTCTCGAATAACTGCCTTATGTTAAACATTTGATCGCTCGCTACTATATGTTCCGCGAATGAAGTGAGTCTAGCTAGTAGTAGGGGCTCTGCGGCTACGGCTGTACCAAATACCGACAGTCGATAACAGGTAAATCTGTCATACCGACGTCCGACGCAGGCTGCCGGAATTTAAATTCGATGCATGTATGGAATTCAAACATTTGTTCTTATGTGTATATGTTTTACCGACGTCCCACGCGGCAGCCTGCATTCTAATTTCTTACCGATTTGATTCGAGTATTATAATTTATTACTTTATGGATCATTTATTATTTGTTAAAGTATACGTATAGAAAGAGTTTAAATAAATACATGAATTTTTTCTTTCTTTTTCTATATCAATGTAGAATTAAGACTTATCCAACTTATAAGAATTCGGAAGAGATGACAGAAAGAAATAATAAATAAATGTAAGAAAATTATAAGATTACTTTTTGTTTATTAAAAAATTATAACTTAATACAAACATTATTTTTAACAATATGTATTATATTATCTCAGAACTTCTTGTAACCTTGCTGTTCTGGCATGGAATTCGTGTTGCTGGAATACTTGCTGAAATAATTTTTCTATTCTTTGCTTTTATCAGCAGCAAGGCTTACCTTGATATGTATTACATTGTTTGCCATCTTGTACTTTTCTAGCGTTCTTATCTTCAACCAGCACTGAAAAAAAAACACAGTCGTCTCTGCTGTAAAGTCCGGTAGTTTTAACCGTTCTGCCACCGTAACGACTGTTCAGTAAGAACAATGGTGTGCCACTGGTAGTTTTGGCGAGTCGCAACGCGTAAAATTGGTCGCTTACGCGGGACATCAGCAAAAACGACCGAACTGATTCTTTAAAACTGCTGAACTCTACGATAAGCTTGGCGAGTCTTCGTACAATGACGGATTACTGGTGCGAGTTCAGTTAAAATGGCTGTGTTTTTTTTCAGTGAGAGGTGTATGTATATGAAACTTTATTTTGACTCATTTTGGAGAAAGTCGTAACCACACTAAGATCTTATGGTTATTCGTATAGCTTTATATAGAGAAAAGGTGGTGGTGGGGGAACATTTTTTAAATTAAATAATTTTTTTAACATCTCCACTTATAGGATTATACTTGACAATGCGATCATAAATAATTAAACAATATGCTGTTGTATCAGCAGGTATATTTTCTTTCGTTTCAAACTCGAGACGTACATCCACAGCTACTTGTTTCAATGATTTATTCTGCTTGGAACAGTCAATAACTGTAAGCGGTGCATATGTGATGAATTCTTCCTTGCTTAAAAGAGGATTCATATTTTCATGATAATAAGGACTTTGAAATTGTGCATACATATCATACAACATTGCAAATTGATTATTATCAATATCAAGATTAAGATTATTGTATGGATAATTCTGCGAGTTAAGAAAAAGTTTTACATTGCTAATCTTACAATGGTCGAAATGGCTACAATTTTTACTATTATGTACTTTTCTAGCAGTTTGAAATGCTAGGATAATAAAGCGTCGTTTTTCCAGCTGGTTTGATGTTTTAACGGTCCATACATGCTGAGTAAGTACGTGGAAGTACTGGATATTCATACAATTCCCAAGACCGAAAACTCATAGCAATGGGTACATCTTTTTAAATGTAGTTATAAAGTTGTATTTTCCTTTTGTCTGATAAAACTACATAAGGCATAAGCCACTCTATGCGAGATATGGTTAATTTAAAATCATCATACGTAGCTCTATTTTCAACCATTATTGCCTCCTGCATTCATATCACTCCTTGATCTTGTGAGAATAAGTTTATGTTTAGCATTCACAATAATTTTTTGATAGAGGTATAGTGATGTCAAAATTTCTATTGTTATCAGTTATTACCCCTTCTTTTGAAACATTAGTCCATCCAGAATTCTCATTATATTTACTCTGACTTGGTCCGAAGGAAACATAACCTTGCATTGTACTAGTTAGGCCGACATTTTTACATCGATCAATTTCAATCGCATTTATTTCATATCGCATTTCCTCGAACAGATGGCATATAGCATTGTTCACAAAATTGGTATGTTGCAGCGCAGAACCATCTGGTTTTGTTAATTTATCACAAATATAAAACTTTTGGAAGGTAGCAATCATAAATCTTGATATTGAATAGAAATACGAATTTCATCACTATTATTGAACGATGCTGATGTATATGGTTGATGTGCATGAATCTCATAATGAGCAACAGACGCATCAAAAATAATTGGTGATTGTATATCAAGGACTCCCTCCATTTTTTCAGGTATACAGCAGCAAATAAAAACACAATTTATTTTTTGCTCCTTTTTACTTTTCTGAAACCGTTTCCTCTTTTTACCTTGAGACCTAGACTCCGTAGAAACTGAATGTTCTGACGTGTTAACTGTTTGACGATTCGTTGTCAACTGACTTTCTGACGACATACTGGATTATTAATATAATTTTTTTAGGCTTGGTATTGAAAACGATTACCATTATTAAACATTCGTCAAATGTAGACGAATTGTTATAACTTCTCCACGTAGATTTACCAAATCACCATCTTGATCTACGATCCGCAATTGTAAGTGATCAATAATTTTAACTGTTATCGGTAAATATATAATTCGTTTTGGAACTTCAATTATTTTGTAACCTGGTGGAACTGCAGGGAAAAACTCGTGAATGGTATGAACTTGATTTTGATTAATGTATGCTCCAGATGTGATATTACACTCTACTCGTAGGGCATTCACTTTTAGAATGGCTACAGGCAAGTCAGAGTTGTGAGTTATATAGGGTTTCAACAGTCGTGGAGTGAAACCTAGTAGTCGAGCTATCGAGTCTTTGGGGTCAAAGTCTACTTCATGGCTACATGTAATGACACTTCTCAGTGTATTATTATTAGGTTTAATAATTAGCGTGATATTTTTTAGGCTGAGAATTTCCTGCAGAGTACGTACAATATCTTCTATTTCATAGCTACAAGTTGGTAATTCAATGATTTCTTGTCCAACATAAAATTTATTGCTTTTGAAGTCCACATTAGGTATGTAGTTGGAAGATAGTAATTCAATCAATCCGAGAACGTACCTTTTATCTGAATCGAGTTCAATTGGTGTAAAGTATTGAGTTTCCAGAACAGACGAAGTGCCTGACAGGCTCAAAGTTAGCGATTCAATCATTTTGAATGTAAGTAAGATACTGATAGTTTATCGATCTAATCACTTGTTATATAGACGAAAATTGTCTGTGTCACCAAGTTGATTGCATAAAAATTTTAGGCAGAGGTGACTATAAACAAAAGTATCAAATTCTTGATATCTTTTATAATTATTTTTAACTTCATCAATTTTCAAGTATTTCATAAGATCTTCAGGTGGTTGTAAGTCACCAAAACTGTTGAAGTAGAAAACATTATTGCCATTTTTACGATAAGCTACCCAGTGAGTACCAGCTCCTTTTTATCATCCATATTTATAATTGCAGTTTCTCGGTAATGACTTTTAATGACCTCGATTTGGAATTATCAATAAGCGCACGTATTTCAGTAAATCATAGTCAGTCAATGGACGATGTGGTAAACGTATTACGCCAACGACGTTTTTTTTTCTTTGCGAACGTTTTCGTTGCATACGTTTCCGCTTACGTTGTTTCAAACAAATGCTATAACTTGTTTCATGAGGTTTGAAGTAAAGTCCCTTTCCGAGTGCTAACATTTCTATTTTTTTATTATGTCGTTTTTGTTCTTCAATTTGATGCTTAGTAGCATTTGCCCTATTAATAGCTTGAGTGATACCTGCAGCTCCTTCAGCAAGTGAACCTACAGCACTCAAACCAGCAAAAATAGGAATTAGATCTGGAAGAAAACCACCTACCTTAGGCACAGGAAGTACACGTGGAATGTTGATTTTGTTTTCCACCTGCATTTTTTATATGTTTACGCGCTACTATTAAAGCTGATTTGATTGAACTACGTGAATCATTGCTAGGAATGAATGATTTTGCCGTAGACTTGATCACATTTTTCAATGCTAACAATTTTCTTTTCTTTTGCATCTTCTTCTCTTTCCACTGAGTCCCATACCTAACTTTGATTTTACTTTCATGATGTTTGAAACAGCAAAAGCAGCTAGCTGCCTTTTTCCGTAAATTAGCGTTACTAGAGGTCACTCGTTGCCACGATTTTTCGGCTAAAACTCTATCAGCAACGTTTCTTGCCTGAATATTGTTAGGATTCTCTGAGTAAGCTATATCATGTTCTTTACATGCAGCGTCTAGAGGATTTATTCCACGATCTCCACGTGCTAACCTCTTAGACACTTATGTACCTGGACCACAGTACTAATAACCAGGTAAATGTAATTCTATAGGTAGGTTATTTATTAAGTTATTTACAAGACCCAATCCGTTATGGGTGATCATCACTCTCGGAAAGTTTTTTGTAAACTGACGTAAAAACTATAAATGCATGCTTTTATACTTATATTCAGTCAGTTGGAATTGATCTTTAAAACAAGATTGCTCTGCAAGAACAATCACTAAAATTACCGGTGATCAAATCCTAAACGTTATAAACGACATGGAAAGTTACTTCCGGATAGCATTCGAGCTGCTTTTTGCGGACCATCTAATTGTGAAAAAACGAATGCTTTATTATCTCTCACAATACACCCGAATGGTCACAAATTTGAAAATATATACGTATATTCAAAGCTTCTAAATCAGTCAAAATATAAATTTCTCGTAAAGCTTATTGAACCACTAGAAGGTATACAATACTTACCTTTTGGTGAGCACGACCTTGTTGTATCATGTGATGAAGCTCGAGCTAATTCTATATTTGTCTTTGACGATATTGCATGTGAAAAACAAGATAATGTCAAAGCGTTCTACTGCATGGGCAGACATACAAATATTGACTGTTTCTACTTATGTCAATCGTATGCACAAGTACCAAAACATTTAGTTCGTGATAACATTAATTTAATAATACTTTTTCGACAAGACGATATGAATTTGAAACATATATATATATATAATGATCATGTGAATACAGACATGTCATATCAAAGATTTATAATAAATATGCAATGGACGGAATAAGTTTTGTATTCAAATGTGAGACTTGAAAGTGACAAGATGGCTGATTTTAATCAACAGATTGCTGTGCTGCGAGAAGTAGAGAAGGCTCGTAATGCGAGCGATAATAATAGTTTCATAGATTTTGATGATAATTTCATTACAATTGGTCAAAAACAGTATAAAAAGAGGCCTGGTCTCATTCAATTGTTGTTCATAAAAAATCCTGATCAAAGTTTAATTACGGCTGAGGATATGAAAGATTATGATGAAATTTTAAATGATACCAACGCACATAGAAAATATTATCTTCCACATGAAGCTATCCGTGTGCAAGACAGTAAAAAGTATACTAATTACATAAGCAAGTCTATGAAGGAAGCCAAGCTTAAAATAGGTAAAGGCTTATCATTTATATCGTATAAAGTTGCTCGTAAAAACGCATATATGGACTACATTTATTGGGAAGATCCAAATGAGCTTGTTGATTGTTTAAGATTGCTTACTGCTGAAACAGCAGCTAGAAATCAGAGTCATATAAATGAAATACAATCCATTATCGAAGAACTCCGTGAAGCTGAATATATTTATTAATATGACGATAACTGATCCATACTGACACAGTTCGCGGTCCACCAGGTCAGGGTTTCAAGCTTACTGCAGATGGACAATTTGATTTGGAAAATCATAAATTGTGTAACGTTGCTGATGCTACGGAAGCAAACGATGTGATAACGTTAAAAGTCATGAAAGAAAATGTTAAACTGGAATCTGAAAAAATTATTCATGATTTTAATCAAATTTTAAACGATAAAAAGTTAGATACAATTGGGAATGATGTATCTGAAATAAAAAAAATCATCGAGTTATATGATAAAATAACAGTGATTGAATTTTTTATCAATGAAAACTCATCTACTACTACCACTACTACTACTCGTGCACATTTTATGTAAATAAAAATGAAAGAATCGTTAGTGGAATAAATCCATAAGCCTGCAAGGCGTAACTATCCTCGTCGCTCATTTAAAATAAGAGATATCGATGAAACATGGCAAGCAGATCTCGTTGAAAGGATACCATAAGCAAATGAAAGTAAAGGCTTCAAGTATATGCTCACTATTATAGATATTTTTTCCAAATTCGCATGTACTGTGCCAATAAAGTAAAAAAGTGGAAAATATCTAACTAAAGCTATGAAGTCGATTCTAGTAAACAATAGAGTACCACGAAATTTGCAGACAGATCGTGGTAAAGAATTTTACAATAATTAATGAAAAATTTTAAAATAAACTTGTATTCGACTTATAGCAATATGAAAGCTTCGATATGTGAACGCTTTAATCATACTCTTAAAAGTAAAATGTGGAAGCGTTTTAGTTTGCGTCGTAATTATAAGTGAATAAATATAATGCAAGATATAACCTTGCAGTACAATAAATCGAAGCATCGGATAATTGGTATGAAACCTATAGATGTGAATTCCACACATGTTAAAGAAATTCTTACTTGATTGGCTGCTCAAAAAAAAAATTATGTCAACATAAGGAAGCTAAATTCAAAGTAAATGATAAAGTTCGAGTTAGTAAAAGTAAGCAACTGTTTGAAAAAGGATATACACCTAACTGGTCAACTGAAATCTTTACTGTATATAAAGTATCAAATACTGTTCCACGGACTTACCATTTGAAGGATTATCAAGATAAATCAGCAGGTGGATTTTATGACGAAGAACTTCTTAAGACTAGATATCCAGATATTTATTTAGTTGAAAAAGTTTCAAAGAAACGTGGAAATAAGTTATATGTTAAATGGCTTGGTTTTGATAATTATCATAATAGTTGGATAAACAAAAAATTAATAAAAATTTTCTTACTTATTTATTTATTTTTATACCAATTTCTTTACATTTCCTTTAGAGTACTGGAATAAGAATTGCATGTGTTTTCTCAATCCTCATTTTGAAACGTTCTCGATCACGGGCAGCTTGCTCTTACTCTCCACAACGAGACTTATGATAGGCGAATTTCCATGCATACATCGAATAAACTGTGACATCGTCCGAAAAATGTACGCGTTTTTTCTCCTCTATGCTTCTCACGCTTCTGAAATTAAATGTTATGCACGTTTAGAAATACTAGGAAATAAAAATAATTAAACTGATCTGATAAATAATCATACGTAGGTACCTTTCATCGTATAATGACCCCATGCTAAAGTCTGTATATCAACGTCTTGAATGCGTCTTTTATCGTCATATGGACTTAGAGCGATTTTGTTCTGTCTTATGGTTTCCACATTATGCAGTCGTGAACGTATAACGTGCTGTTTCGATTTTTGATGCAAGTGTTTCGAAGACAATCTACATAATGCTCTTTTTTACAACGGAACCCTTAATTCCCTTGATTTTTTTCACACAATCTTGACCATTGATCCGAGTGGCATACATTTTGCTTCTCAAGCCAACAAACTCAGTAAGGATCTTGCCATTGCACTGGTCCTTCATAATACCAACAACTTTTTTATTGACACGAGGCATGTTAAATATATTGTCAGCTGGATAATCTGATGTATCAAACCTATGTATGTTTGATTTCATGTCTTCGTAAAAATCATCGCACTTTATAGCATATATAAAACTGTCCGTGTCAGTGTACAGAAGTTTACAATTATCTTTATATATTTTTCTTATATAATTCTAATGAAAATCGTACATGAGTCTCTTAGAAAGATCTAAGATTGCAAGGCCCACGTAAATAGGTTTATTAATTATCAGTCTTGTGAAGCTGAATAGCAATCAAATTTTCATTAAATATAGAACTGCTATGAAAATTTGCGTATGATATATATGCCTGGACTCCATATCTTTCATCCCATTTCGTTAGAAGCTTTACGTTCACTCTTTTCCACACATTTTCCATTGTCTTTCCATATACTGCATTATACATTAATTTGAAAAAAATGAAACTCGATGTATTTTCCTCAGACAAAGGCCATGACTTGTTTCAAAGCTTTATAATCGATGACATAATTTTTCTTATGCTGAAGTGTAGCCAATAGTTTTTTTGCTTAGATCCAGGAGGTGTTAGATGCTCTGGACGGAAGGGTAAATCATTGTGCTCATCGTAAAATTCATAAGGGTACTCTAAATCCACTTCTTAAATATAACCGTTTGGAGCATTATCTGCTACTGAGAAAAAATCGAAATTCTCGCAATTAGTTATCCACTCAAAGTCATCATATAAAAGATACTGCGATTCTCCATAACCGTAAAGATTGTTGGCATCTAAGTAAAATAAAAAACTGGTTTCTTTATCAGTCGTATAATCCTGCAGCATGTATTTATTGTTAGCAGTCGCATATCGATGTGAGCATTGACTTAAACCTCCTCGAATACCTCGCTCTATGAATAAAACCATGTCAATGTCTGTCAATAGTTTTAATCTAATACCTGAATGTTTAAGCATAGCATCCCAAGAAAATCCTGGTGTAGTATAATAATTTTCAGGATCTAAGTCATGCGCCTTTATACTATGTTCTTGAAAATTTTCAAAAAAATCTGCGAGTAATAATATATCAGTTTTCATGTATAAATCAGAATATTCACCCAATGTCTGTATGTTAAACGAATGTCATACATTTTACGCATATTCATAGTCTTCTATGCTTATTCCAGAATCATTGAGTGTACTGAAAAATTTGTCTAGATCAGGTAAAGTCGTTTCCAATTTATCCCATGAAGTAATGTACTCATATGGGAGTACACCTTTTCTCGTCAGCAGATTAATTTTTGCTTTTTCTAAGCTTGAAAATTCTCTATCGACGATCTTATATTCTTCGATATATGAAGATAATTTTTCGAGCGATGAAGGCATGAAACGAATAGAATCAATGAATTTGATTTTGATATCACTATTCTCCACACTCTTCGTAAACGAAATATACTTCTCTTTTTTTATAGGAAGTAAATAGACCTGCCCAGGAAAATGATTTGATACGTCTGAGATTATAAAATAAGCATCATAACCACTTAAGTTGTGAAATATTACAGGTATAATTCTAGAATCTTGATAATTGAGATTGCAACCAGCATGTGCAGCTCCACGATATTTTCCTGAAAGGTGACAATGATCTTGAACTTTTACATTACTGTCCAAAAATGGTTTTTCACAAATATGACAGACAGTAGCAGTATTATAACTGATTATTTTGTCCGACATGAGAGGAGTCATAGGTATCACATTTTTATATAAATCGGTGACATTCATTTTAATAATTCGCAGCTCTTTAGAAAACCAGCGAGCGGCTTCAACACCCCTGTAAGATCTGTATACAGATAGAGTATCATCGTAAGCGCACTTAAAATAATAGCCAATGCTATAAATCTTATGCTTTTGCATAGGCGTTTAATTGCTCTCACTGCCGTCTTTACTTTCAGATGATTTTAATAGACATTCACAATCAGCATGAATGGCACTTTTTCTTTAAAACCATAGTTTTTAAACTTTACGTAGTCTCTGCCCTCTGTAGGGAGTTTAACTTTACAATCGTTTAGGAGTTTACAGTGTTCTTCATGCATTGCTAAATTTTTTTCACTAAAGAAAACATTTAAGCATCGGTCGCATATAAACTTCTTCTTCTTTCTACGTGCAAGATTATCACTTATTAAGCGTGATAGATTTTTTATATACACGAAGTGAGATATGTTCTCTTCTGACTCCCAAAGAGTCAGTCTCCAATTCAGTGAGTAAAAGAAGATTTACGTGCTTTTCTTTTTTCTCTGTTGTCAGATAGAGAGGTACAATACTCTTCTCATCAAGTCCAAAAACATTTACTGAAATTCCATTGTTTTGCTTCTCAAACTTTGGAATTTTTTTCAGTGAAACTGGAAATTCAATTCCACTCATATTAAGTTCATCTTCATATGGAAAATAATTTGTCACTCGATTTGGATGTTTTTTTGATGCAACAGGGTGTAAGGCAGATAGAATTGCCCATTTGAAGCATTGATTATCAGAATTTTTAACATTTATGCATGCTTATTTTTTAACCAAAAATTCTGGCAGAGGTATATACGAGCGGCCAGTACGTATTGGATTAAATACATTCATGTTAATTTGTATATTGACAATTGAATGCAAAGTCCAACCAGAATCTTGCTCTTCAAACTCCTCTATGTTAGTGAGAAGAGGTTCCATGATTTGATCAATAAACCACTGTTTAACTATAGATGCTGCAAAAATGTCTGTATTTTTTTGTATTGATATGCTATGTTTCAATACATTCTCCCTCTTCATCACCATCCACATTTTTCACGATTTTTTTAAATTTACATGATAAGACTGAATAAATTTTCAGTGGCTTATCATTCTTCTTAAAAAAACTTTTTATTCGCCTAATGAATAAAACTGAGGCTAATATCTAATCAGTTCTACTCACAATACAAAATATTAATTAAATAAAACTATAAAAATATAATTGAACAAACTTAATATCTAATCAGTCCTACTCACAATGAAACATATAATTGAATAAAACTATAAAAATATAAAATTGCAACCTAAATAATTTTACGTATCCTTAATCGCTATTATCCGAATCTAAAATACAAGGTGCGCTTTTAATCTTTTTCCTACGTCTTTTTTTTATGGTTCAGTTGTTGTGGTGGTGGTGGACGAATCATAGGCAAAAGGGTCCAAATCTGGCATAGGTGTTGTTGGGGTTGATGGTGTTGAGGATTGAGTGGGTGATATTGGAGGAATGTAATTTTTTGGTATAGGGGAAGATATTAGTTAAGGAGATGATACACTTGAAGGGCTTAATCGTAATGGGGAGAGGGGTGCGGGAATATTTAAAAAAAAAATCTATAATAGGCTAAACGTTTGTCCTATATCTTTCAATAACTATTGTAGGTGCTGAAATAGGGGGAGGAGGGAGGGTGCTTAAATTAGAAGGGTTATCTATTATATGGATTAAGAAAGGTAAATCTCTACGGACAGGAATTATTATAGGACGAGGCAGTTGTCGCACGTTGTCGTTCGCTGGCGATGGCAATGGAGCAGTAATTGTTTCCGGAAAAAAATTTTAATAATGAATATTTTTAATTAATATTTGAGTTAGAGAAAGAGAGAGAGAGAGAGAACTTTTTTTTTAATTAAAACAAGAAATCATACTTACGTTTGTCGGCGTCTGTGTAGCCAACGTTGGCGATGTAGGAGTATCATACTATGAAAAAAATAATTAATATTTAATATACTTTAATATACTTGTATAAATAAAATATAAAATGATATTTTAACTTACAAAAGTTTCTGCTGTAGTCTCACCCGATGATTATGTCTGTGCGCTACTTTTTTGCTACAGAAAAAAATTTAAATTCAATAATTTATTACAGTTTTCAGTTTTTTTTTTTTCAAATAAAAGGGAAAGGAAATATTTTTTAGATACTTACCGGTACCGATGGCTGTGATTCCTTATATCGCAATCGTTCCATCATCGAGACATATCGCGGATCCTTCTTATGAACATCAAACATTTTATCAAACAAAGTAAGAACTCCGGAATACGAAAAGATACTCCTCCTTGCTCTCCATTGGTATTTATAGGGATAAGGGTAATGCATAAGCATAGGGAAGGTTCTGGCCAATCAGGATTTAGGGAGGGTGTATGTCTCAGCAGGGGTGGGCACCCCTTTTATTAATTAGTGTCCCTCAGTGCGCGGCCCTTAGCCTGGCCAGCTGTAATGGTTTTCTTTATTGTAATTTCCCTCATTGTCGTATCGATTTTCACTTATTTGGGTCGTTTGTCCGAGATTTATGGCCTCCTTATTGTCCGGTAGTTCTGGGGTGTCTCCCCTTGTTTGACCTGATTTATTCAGGATCGTTGCCCTTTCATCTGCCGCCGCGCGTGTCAGTGGCTTGGTTGTTTTGTCGTGCTCTCCGTTGCCGACTGTTGTTGGTTCGTTGGCCTCTGTTATTCCTGCTGGAATATTCCCAATTACCGCGGTGAGGTACTTCGTTGGTTGAACGTGATATCCACGTGTGCGTTGACCGGCCATTCTAGGTTATAGTAGGTTGACGTGACAACAGTATGAAACTTATATACTATTCCTTTAAATCGACTAAAAGTATGAATAATAATAATACAGATTTTTTAACCATATTTTAAAATTTTAATGATAAATTAACTAATATTTATCTCTAAAATTTTTGCTCATATTTATTTATGTATTAAGAAGGTAACGTTTTATTTTTTAATAAAATAGCTTTAAGTACTATAAGTATACAAAATACTATATGAAGATACTTTATAAATATATCATATAATAATGTAAAATTTATAGAATAGAAAAGAGAAACTATTACCATAAGAACTATATCGTTATAGTTTCTGAACTCCTCAAGCCTCAAGAGAGGGAGCTACTCAGTTTTAGTCTAATATTTTATCGTTTGATGATTATAAACATTTGAATGTAAGTATATACGTATTAATAAAAATATTAAAATTATTCAAAACTTCTAATTTAAGGTAAGTATATGTTTATTGATGAAATTATTGTAAAAAAAGACACACCGTTAATTGGGTTTGAATTTCAGAAATTCTCGCCAATGTGTTTTATTAAATTTTATAATCACATGAGTACGGTGAATTCTATAAGTATGATTACATAAAAAATTCATAAGTATATGAGTATAAAGATAACTTTCAAAGTTCATGCATGATTAATGATTTATGAGTATGAAAGAATAATAACATTTTATAAGTATAAAAGTATAAGCGTATAAGAATAGATATGTGATAATATATAAGTATAAATGAAATCGATATTAGACGTATTAATGAAATTAAGAAATAATTACAAATCTGACAATGTGTTGCTCGAGGCGCGGCTATTATAAAATTTTTACATGAAATGCAGCGTATAGTGTACGTCGAAACACTGAAAGTCTTCGCCACATTGCGAGTCCCTATTTATACGTGAGGGGTAGAATTCGCGAAACTAGGAGGTGGTGACGATTTCGCACAGAGTGGTGCGGTTACATGTACTAGCAGGGTAGGGGAGTGCGAAACAGGAGAAGGAAAGAGAGTGCGATGCTGAGATAGAGAGAAAGAGCGAGAGAGAGGAGAGAGCGGGCGATTTAGCGTCTGCGCAGTACTGCGATTGTGAGTGTAGGAGTCAGTGGTGGCGGCTGCGGCGGCAATGATCGCGACGAGGAGAGCTGTAGCCGTGCAGAGTGAGGAAGATCTAGAAATCAATAATTTAGCCTTTAATGAAATGTGGGATGAAGGGCCGGTCATTCACTGATCATTTGTTCGAATACTCATTTCAATACTCTTATAATATACTCATATAGTATGTATTATTTCAAAGTAACACTTATACTTCTACACTTGTCAAATTTTTTCACATTGAGACTTATAGATTTTCATAATATACTCATATAATATGCATTATTTTAAAGTATTCTTTATACTTCTACACTTATGAAATTTCATCGATACATTGAGACTTTGAAACGGTCCGCGAAGGGTTATTACGTGAACGCGAAGGATTCGAGACCCGAGGTTAGTAAAGCGGGAGAGAAGCACATTCGAAGAGTGATAGCAGTCATTGATCCACCCGGTAATATCTATTGAGTGGACAAAAGAACTCCCTATCCTCTGTAATGGCCGAACCACCAGAGGAGAGCTGCTCGTGCGTAGAGGGAGATGAGTAGGGTATTCCCGCTACGCATATCCCGCACACTTAGGTAAACCACGCAGCTATTAGACTGATGTGTGAGGTACTACCATCTCACCATGAGTCTAGAACCAGATGCGCCACCTAAATGCAGGGTACTACCATCCTACACCGGTGATACAACTGATGAGGGGATGGGAGTGGGTAATACTAAACAAGGGTTTATATGCTTTAAATGTCTCTCAGTTATTTATTTAATCCTTCAATATTCTATGATAAGCGATACTGGATCTCACAAGGAAAGGTACCCAACCCGAACTCACCGATTTTGATGATTTTCATATATGTTGTAGAACATAAAAAAATAAGAGACACGTATTTTTTTTTATCGGCTAATTTTCACTTTTAAGGGGTAAAAACCTCCCCTAAAGTTAACCCCCAAAAAGCGTTTTTTTTAAATATCTCGGCTTAAAATTAATATTTTTCAATGAAACAAATTGGAGGTTATTTCTTACAAAAAGAGCAAGTATTTCATGGTGATTTGAAGAGTAAGGGTAGCATCCCCTATTTTTTATGATAATAAAAATGTTTAAACCGACTAAAAAAAATTGGAAAAAATGTTTAAACATCCTTAATAACAAAATTTAGTTGACGTCTTTCGGTGTTTTCATAAATATTACCCCTAAGGGGGTAAACCACCCCTAACACAAAATAACTGTAAATATGTAATTCAATACATAATATTTCGTAGAAAGTTTGTATATAGAGGTTTTCGAGGTCGCTGATTACAAATCTGTTATCAGATTTTGAAAATTCAAAATGGCGGATCCAATATGGCGGACGGAAATATCGAAAAAAAATTTTATATAATAAAAAAGTTTTAAACGACTAAAAAATTTGGAAAAAATTTGTAAACATCTATAATAAACAAATTAAGTTTTTCGGTTTTTTCATAGATACTTCCCCTTAGGGGGGTAAACCACCCCTAACACAAAATAACTATAAGTATACTTCAATCCATAATATTTTGTAGAAGGTTTGTATATAAGGGTTTTCGAGATCGCTCTTTGCAAATCTGATATCAGATTTTGAAAATTCAAAATGGCGGAACCAATGTGGTGGACGAAAATGTCGAAAAAAAATTTTAACTTTCAAAAAAACTTGTTTACAAATGTGTGATCTTTGTAGCCTGTACATGTGAACTAAAGAGCCTTAAACCCTAAACCCCTAAAGAACAAATAGGCTAAATGGTTGTGCATTTTAACCAAACGACTCCAAACCCCTAACCTCCAGACAAGCCGAAGGCCTATGCTTTACCGTAGACACGAGTATAGACATATTACCGATATTTTATTCTATCATTTTGTATGTAACAAATAACGTCTCGTTTTATGTTTCAATCAAAGATTATTTATTTTTCTGCTTTTATAAATTAGCATAATTTCAAAAGTAATTTCATAAATTATAAAGTATTTCATAAATTGCATAATTATATAATTTTATAAATTCAAAAAGTCCACACTTTTTTGCAAATGAAAAAACATAGGTTAATAAAATTAGTTTATCAAACTCTTTTGCGTTTTGTAATAAAATTTAATGTTGTCAAACTTGGGAGTTTTTCATTGTTACAATTATTTCGTAAGCCAAACGTTTTTTAGATGAATTCTCGAAGTAATGATTATTGTATCTATAGTAAAATATTTACAGTCTGGAATTCCATAATAATACTATTTGATACGATTTAATGAATTTATCAAAAAATCTAAATTTAATAATAAATATTATTCTAATTATTATTATTATTTTTCATTATCATTGCTATTATCAGTATTACTGTTATTATTGCTATTGCAATTATGCTTATTCTTCTTCTTATTATTATTATTATATTACTATGATAATTTTTGTTATTGGTAAAAATACATAAAAGAATATTAATACTCGAACTTCATTTGCAATTAAAGAACACGTTGTTATTGAAAGGGAATTTTATATGCATTCATTAGTTTAATGAATGTTATCGTACATTCAATGATAATTCCACAGATAAATGTCTTTCACTCATAAAAGTTGTTGACAATATGTGCGAATCAGTATGTTCTTTTTTTATATTGTTTTCATCGAGTGTTTACCTCAGCTGCCTGTGTTATTTTTTAGGCAGTGAGTGAGTTTTGTGGGTATTCTAGTTCGATGCCGGAAAGTACGAATAGTACGTCTTTTTGTTTGTCAGTGGTATCATACAGTTGTAGAAAATTTCTTTAGTGATTTTACATAGATTTACATTATTCAATTTCAAAGTGAATAAAAGTTGAATAAAACCAAAAATAGAGTTTTCCGAACATCACAAAGTGGAACGAGAATTCTTCTCCAATGCATAAATTAATGATTTGATTCAATTTACATTTACTCGTTTTATTCTGGTAGAAATGTAGCAGTCGTGCCTTACATGCAAAAACACAGCTTGTATAAATTTTACCGCTTGTTTTCATTTTAGATTGAAAATTGAAAATTAATCCGTTAAACGTTCTAAACTTATTATTAGCATACTTTCAAGCGTTAAACATACCAGATAGTGTCACGAATTATCACGAAACAGAGTTGGCTGAAAAAATAAAAGAAATTTTAATAGATGCAACACATGATTTCAACGATGTAGAAATGATTACTGATGACTCTTTGGATTTTCAAGAAGAGTATAAAGACCATAATGTGGAAATAATTGAAGATGAAGTGCAACATCATTTTCCTGATCCGGATATAGCACCAACAAATCAATGTACAGCAGATAATGAAGAACTAGATTTTGAATACAAAAAAAGAGCTGTAGAATTTTGGAGAAGTAGCAAAACGAAGCAAAATTTAAGTCTCAAAACAGTGCAAAACAGATTCAAAAAAGTATCATCTATTAGTCAGCTACGTCGTTGGGCTCATTCAATTAATAAAGGTGACACGTATAGAGAAAAAGTAGCACAAATTTGTCAGTGTACCCTGGATAATTTTCAAGCAGCTCTCGACAGTGGTTCAATTATCCATGATGAAGATATAATTCGATGGGCCTTACAAGCTAAAAAAGAAATTGGTTTTGATGATATTAGATTCAAGGCTTCTAAACATTGGTTACTCAAATTTAAGCAAGCACACCGAATAGTTTCTAGGAAAATAAATAAGTTCATAACAAGAAAAACACTAGAAAGTAGTGCAGAACTTACGGCTAAAGCTGAAGCATTTATCGATGACGTTAAATCGTGTATACCAAGGATTGGACTCGAAAATTTGTATAATACAGATCAGAGCGGATTTCAGCTAGAAATGCATTCTGGAAGAACATTAGCAGTAGAAGGAGAAAAGCAAGTGCAATGTCTGGTACAGTCAATTTCGGCAACAACGCATAGTTATACTATACAGCCACTAATATCAGCTATTGGACAACTGTTGTCACCGCTATTTCTTATTTTAAAGGAACCAAGTGGCAAGTTTGGCCCTATTGTAGAACAAAACATATTTAGACCAGAAAACGTGTACGTGGAAGCATCCAAATCTGGAAAATTAACAAGTAAGGGAACTAATAACAATTTTTACATTGTAATATCGTTGATCAGTTAATTAGTAAGTCGTTTAATTGCAGATCACTTCAAAATCTGGTTGGAAAAAATATTTTATCCCTATGTAGGCCATCACTCAATACTATTACTTGATTCTTGGAGTGGTCATTGTGACAAAGTTATAGAAGAAACGATGCCACAAAATAAAATTATTAACATAAAAAAATTCCAACTGGAACCACAGGAAAAATACAACCACTTGATGTCTATGGATTCCGTATTTGGAAAAACTTTGTCCGAACATTTTCTGATAATGTAATGTTAATGGATCATGATATGAATTTACATGTGAGAAATAATATAATTAAACTTCAATCATTGGTTCACAACCAACTGTCTTCACCGAGATATATAGATTTGTTTAAATATTCCTGGTATAAAAGCGGTTACGTCAATGAAAAACCAGATAAATTTGATAATCCTATAGATTTCAGTTTTGGAAAGTCTTGTGCAACACATTGTGAAATAGAAGGGTGCACAAACATTGCAATTGTACGATGTGGTTGGTGCAAAAAAGCATTGTGCTTTAAACACTTTTATGAGGACTACCATTATTGTAAAAACATCGTAAAATAATATATTTTATGCTCAATACAAAAAATGCACTATGGCAAAAGATACAAGATTCTAGATTATTATTATACTCTAATATTATAAACAAAAATACATTATAAGTTGAATTTACAATAAAGGAATTTCAATAACATTCTGATAACAATTTCTACGGAAATTATAAAATTGCTTCACACACAGAATTTTCTTGTTTACAAATTTAGGAATTTGAGGTGGTTTGGTTAAAAAGCACGACCATTTAGTCTATTTGTTCTTTAGGGGTTTAGGGTTTAAGGCTCTTTAGTTCACATGTACAGGCTACAAAGATAAAACATTTATAACAAGTTTTTATGAAAGTTAAAATTTTTTTTCGACATTTTCGTCCACCACATTGGTTCCGCCATTTTGAATTTTCAAAATCTGATATCAGATTTGTAATCAGCGACCTCGAAAACCTCTATATACAAACTTTCTACGAAATATTATGTATTGAATTACATATTTACAGTTATTTTGTGTTAGGGGTGGTTTACCCCCTTAGGGGTAATATTTATGAAAACACCGAAAGACGTCAACTAAATTTTGTTATTAAGGATGTTTAAACATTTTTTCCAATTTTTTTTAGTCGGTTTAAACATTTTTATTATCATAAAAAATAGGGGATGCTACCCTTACTCTTCAAATCACCATGAAATACTTGCTCTTTTTGTAAGAAATAACCTCCAATTTGTTTCATTGAAAAATATTAATTTTAAGCCGAGATATTTAAAAAAAACGCTTTTTGGGGGTTAACTTTAGGGGAGGTTTTTACCCCTTAAAAGTGAAAATTAGCCGATCAAAAAAAAATACGTGTCTCTTATTTTTTTATGTTCTACAACATATATGAAAATCATCAAAATCGGTGAGTTCGGATTGGGTACCTTTCCTTGTCAGTCTACCAGGAGAAGGAGTGGACTGCACACGTACTCTTCGAGAGCCTGGGGCTCATGGACTACTGGGTATGGTGGAGACCGGAGCAAGCAGCGAGTACTACCATTCGCACGTTGCTCAGTTGAGAGCCAGATTATGAATGCTCGCTGCTGACTCCGAGGCTCCTTATATACCCGGGATGCTCCCTCTCTCCTGTGTTATCTGCGCGCACGCCCTCTACCAGCGCTTAGGTAGACTATTTACATGTGGCTACTAGCGCCACTCGGTCGGTAACTTGCCTACGCCAGGCAAGTTATCTGTTGCTGTTCTCTTAGCCCCCGGACTGGGCCTGCCGTCTCAATGCCCCCCAATAAAAATTTTTTTGAGACGTCACTGGGCCGATGAAAAACAATTTTTTATTTGTAAGGAAAGGCGGGGAGGAGTACAGCAACAGAGTACAATAGTATGTGCTCATTTTTTATGAACGTATAAAATTTATTATAGTTAAAAAACAATTTAAAAACATAAAAAATTCTTTTTTATAATAAAATTAACTTAATAAACAAAAATCGGCGTCGTTGCCATCGTCAAAAAAAAGAAATAATAAATAAAAAGTATAATTAGAAGCGAATGCCGTCTTCGGGAACGGCTCGTACTCGGCGACTGTGGCTTCGCCGATCTCCGCCGCTGCGTGCACCTTGCGGAGTATTTCTGCGATTGTTAGATCGGTGGTGCACGTAGCGATCTGAGTGGATGAAGCTGTCATGGCGGGGGCTGCCCTTCGTGCCCTCTTCTCCTTGAGTAGGCGCCTGCCTTCCTCGCGCCAGCCTTCGTTACGAGCCTGGGGCTCGTATGGCTCGTGGTGGTTGACTAGGAGGCGTTTTAGCGCGACCGGCCTGGTTTGCTGGCGGGGTGGGGGGCAGGGCGCCTCTTCCAACGGCTGCTTTGGCTGTGCCGGCTGATTCGGCTGCTGCAGTGTTGAGAACCCCGGTAGCCCCAGGTTGGCTCTGCTGGCGTTGTTCAGCGGGAGTAGGTGCACCACGGTGACGATGCGTGGCGCGGCAGCGGGTTTAGTTGGCTTTGGCCTGGCTGGGATGTACCGACGTGGGATCAGTACCTTGCTTGCTGTGGCCGGGTCTGGTGGGGTTGCCTCGGTCCCGGTCTTCTGATCCCGCTTCCCCCAGCCAGGCGGGGTTTTGTAAAACCAACCCTTCGCGAAGCGTTTGCTGCCGGGCACAAAGTTGCTGCCTCGGGCCATGCAAGTGCGGAGTCACGGGATGTTGTATTTCACCGTCCTTCAAAGAAAATGGTTCGCGGTTAAATTTTATTTTTCGCCCGCGTAGAGAGAGAGAGAGAGAGAGAGAGAGAGAGAGAGAGAGAGAGAGAGAGAGAGAGAGAGATAGAGGATTCGAACTGTCATTTACCAGCACTCTGCGTAGCCTTCAGCTAGCATCGCCTTGTCCACTTGCGTTATCTGGTCGCAGATCGCCATCGGCTCTGTCTGCGACCACGACTCCCGCTTCCTCGGCTTCGGCACCTGGGGCTCGCTGGCTGTTGGAGTAGCTTCAATTTTGACTGATAAGTGTCAACTGAGCTCATTACAGCTCTTTTTTCGGCGCTTAGGCTTTTTGGAATTCGGCGGCTGGCTGCGGCCGCTGTTTTTGTTTTTCGCCAGGTCACCTCGGTCGCAAGATGTGTATGTCGTTTCGTCGCGTGCGCGGTGTTATTCTCTCTCTCTCTCTCTCTCTCTCTCTCTCTCTCTCTCTCTCTCTCTCTCTCTCTCTCTCTCTCTCTCTCTCTAGTTTTTGTGATTTTACTGCGTTTACTGAATTTTTTTTTTTGAGTTTTTTATATTTTCAAATTGTTCTTTTAGTAAATTTGTTTGAATTGATAATTCACTGTTCTATGTATTTTAAAAATTGAATTTTCTTTTTGTGGTTTTTTCTTTTTGTGAATTGTGAATTCAATCTTCGAAGTATGGCTTAAGATTATTTATGTGAAACTTTCCTCGCTCTTTTTTCGTGTTAATATTTATAAGTTTGAAAGAACGCTGCGCGTTTGAGATCTATTCTATGTGCTTGCTCGCATGCTAGCGATATTCGTTTTTCGTTAGTTATCTCATCTTTTTCGGGCGGTATATACAAGTATTTTTCCCATACTCGCATGGGTTTTCGGCCGAAATGTAATTCCGTCGGTGTATAGTTCGTTGTTTCGTGGTGCGTTTCATTTATAATATTTTGTATTATTTTCACGTATCGCGACCAACCTTTATGTTTGTCGCTTACAAATGTGCGAAAGAATCGTCCTAACTCTCTATGTACCCTTTCTACTATGTTGCTTTGTGGGTGTCGGATAGATGAGTATACAAGTTT
Organism: Nasonia vitripennis; assembly: GCF_009193385.2. Lineage (NCBI taxonomy): Eukaryota > Metazoa > Arthropoda > Insecta > Hymenoptera > Pteromalidae > Nasonia > Nasonia vitripennis. Next base: position 4,816,139 of record NW_022279588.1, read on the forward strand.
AATATTTTCGTTTTTTAACGCGTTTACAAATTTCTCGCTCGTAAATTGCGTCCCGTGGTCGCATATTATTGCTTCTGGTTTACCGTACGTCGATATATAATCCTTCGTCAGTTTTTTAATTACCGCGTGAGCTGTTGCTCGACGGAGAGGGTAAAACACAAAGTATTTACTGAAAACATCTATACTTGTTAATAAGTATTTTACTCCCCCCGCCGAGGTAGGAAGTGGACCGTAAAACTCTATTGACAGTAATTCACCAGGCTTTTGCGTCAAGATAAGCTGTGACATTTCCCTGTATTTTTAAGTTAAATGTTTAGTGCGATGGCAACTGTCACATGTTTTTAAAATTTTTGCTATTTTTCTGCGTAAGCCTGATGCGTAGAAATGCTCGCATAGCATTTTATTTAATTTTCGCTATTGTGTGGCCGTATATTGCGTGTACCTCGTTTATAAAATCTCTTAACACGCTATGTGGTATTACAATTTTTGATCGTTCTTTCGCTTTTTTATACAATACATGATCTATTAGCTCGTACCGTTTACAAGTTTTTTTCGTCGTTGTTTACAAGCTTGTTGATTAGTGTACGCGTTTGATGATCCCGCCTCTGGCTCTTTTCTATATTTTTACATATATTAATGAGTTCGTGGCTTGGTTTTTGCTGGACGATGGCGGAAATTATGATTTCCGATTGGCTTTCTGCTTTACTTTTTTCGCTTTCGTCCATGCGGCTAAGGTAGTCTGCTACTGCATTTTGTTTCCCTGGTATGTGCATTGGATTTAAATTAAAGTCCTGGATCGCGAGGTTCCACCTCTGTAATCTCTGTTTGTTGAACTTGCAAGTTCTTAGGAATGTTAGAGCCTCGTGAACCGTACGGACTCTGATTTCGATTGCCCCCCTTAAATATGTATCGAGCTTGTGAAGTGACCACACGAGGGCTAGCATTTCTTTTTCTGTGGTGAAATATGAGCATTCGCTACCCTTGAATGTTCTGCTTACAAAGCATACTACTTCTTCCTCTCCTTCATCGTGTAGTTGAGAGAGGACCGCGGCGAGTGCGAAGTCTGACGCGTCTGTCGTCAGTATGTATGGCTTTTTTGGATCGGCGTATTTTAAAATTATGTTATCATCAAAAAGCGTTTTTATTTTTTCGAACGCCTCTTGATGTTCGGTTGTCCAGTGGAACAGTATGTTTTTTCTCATTAAATTTAATAATGGTATTAGACTTTCAGCGAAGTGTTTTGTAAATTTTGATTAGAAGTTTATGAATCCCATAAAGCTTTGTAGCTGTTTTAGATTTTTCGGTCTTTTGAAATTACGAATTGTACGTATTTTCTTCGGATCCGGTCGTATTCCTTTTGCGGAAATATAATGCCCGAGAAATTCTATCTCTTCACAGAAAAATTTAGATTTTTTGAAATTCAATCGTAAATTATGTTCGATTAGCCTTTCGTATAATTTGTCGAGATGTTCTATATGTTCTTCGAACGTACGCGATTTGATCATTAGATCATGTACAAACAGTATCAGAAATTCATTGAAATCCCACGTGGCTTCCGCCAGTCCTCGAATTAACGCGGATCCGCTTGTTTTAATACCGAACGGTACAACGTTGAATTCGTAGACGTGACTGTCGACTTTGAACGCGGTGTATTTTCGAGAAGTTTCTGCTAGTCTGATTTGCCAGTAACTAGCCGTGAAATCTGTTACGCTTGTTATTGGCCTATCAGCGCATCGTTGTAATATCGTTGTAATATCGTTGTAATCCTCGTCGATACCGGGAGGTCCCTCGTAATTGTTTTGGAGAACCATGTTTAATTTTTGTGCGTTTAGGCACGGCCTTACCGATCCGTCGCGTTTTCTTACGATCTGTATCGGGTTAATATATACGCTATTCGAGCGTCTTATTACGTTTAATTTTAACATCCTGTCAAACTCTTCTAGTGCGTCTTGTCTGTCAGCGATGGGTATTGGGTGTGGTCGGCAAAACCAAGGTGTGTTGTCTGTTATAATCAATGTTCATAGGTTGTTAAGAGACCGGGTTTCTTTTCAAATACTTCTTTTCTTTTAATGATCAGATTTTTTAATATATTTCTTTGTGCCTCATTGAGGTTTTCACAAGAGTTAATTTTTCCATCGATCTTCTCGATTGTGAGTTCGTATGGATTTTCATAATTGTTTTCATAATCTTCGTAAAGATTATTGAGATCCGTGTGGTGCCCTTTTTCACTGTATCCACCAGCGTCTTGGATTGTTAGCGACGTGAACTCATTACGCTGCATTTTTTTGTCTACGTACGTTATTACTCCGTCGTTATCTTTCACCGAAAAGAGAATTTGTTCATGTACCGTGTCTATTAACATTTTTAATAGTTTGATTGTGTCGAACCCGATTATGCAAGGCTTGACTAGTTTGGGTATAACCAAGAATATGATTTTTTCAGACAGTTTTTCGAATTTCGTATTTAACCGTAATTGTATTTTAAGCCGAGCCGATTTGCTACCCGTAGCGCCCTTTATGACTTTACCGCAAATAGGTAATGTCGGACAAAGCTTAAAAGTTTCATAGTTCTGATGGTAAAATTCTTCAGACATGGCCGTTACCTCGCTTCCCGTATCTACGAGTGCGTCTACCTCTATATTTTCTATAAATATTTTTATTTCGGGGCAGTGGGATATTTCCACTTCGCGACCGTCCGGGGTAACATCGTGCAGTAATTCGTTGCGCGGGTTTTCCATTATGGACGCGATTTGAGCAGCTGGACGCAGCTACTGCATGTTTCCCGAGTTTTGTTTAGTTATGTCTTGAAAGTAATCCAAGACGTCGGTGTCGAAGGAACTTTCTGGGTTTTTTTTTTATTCCCCTGCCTTTTGTTCCCACCTTTGTTTTATGACCCTAACCCCTTATTCGTTATGTCGTCTGCTGTCTGCGTAACGTTTATATTGTGTGGCGTCCACGTCTTTTTCAGACCGGGATTGTTGCTTGATGTCTTGTTAGGCTGACTGTTTTTCGACTCATTGTTTCCCGCGGGTGGGTAGGTTGGTTTTTGATTTTGGTTATTTTGTTTGTTTTGCGCGTTCTGGTTAGTTTGTGCGTTGGCTCGATTTCGATTTGTGTCATCGTTATCGTAGTCTGCGAGTATCTCGAGAAATTTGTTTACTGACTTTATCTCGTGCCCGGTTACTGTACGTCGTATGTCTCGGTCGAAGTGCTCCGCGATCTTTTTGACGAGCTCGTGCTCCTCTAGACTTAGTTGTAGCTCGCGAGCTAGACCGAACATATAGGTGACATAGCTGACACGGCTTCGAGGTCCACGGGTGTACTGTCCGAATTCTACTTTTCGACCATTTGTTCTTTGGATTTGATTGTTCCAGTAGCGCTCCCTGAAGCGCGTCGAAAACGTCTCGAAATTATCCACCTCTGCTTGGAGTAGATACCACAAATTATGCGCGTCGCCTTCCAAGGCTTGAGATATGACGTATTTTAGCTCGTGGTCTTCCGGTTTGACCAATTTAATGTAATTGTCGAATTCTGACAAGAAGTTCATGGGTCTTTCGCTAGCTAGACCTTTGAATTTCGGCGTAGCTATTTTCACGCGTTTAGTTATATCAGTCGTAGATTCGGAGGAGCCACCGTTATTATTTTTTACGAGTTTTTCGAGTCGTGTAGACTCTCTTGCCTGTGTCTCGATAATTTTTTGCATACGCAGGCATAGCTCCGTCTGGGATGCTTTAGTTTCAATTAGTGTGCGTATATCCTTAAAATCTGATTGTAATTTAGTATGTTGGTCAGAGAGGGCATCATAGTTCGACTCGACGGTTGCTAGCCTCTTTTTCATCGCGTCATGGCTTTGTTGCAGGTTATCTATGTCAATCTTGTTATTGTCACTCTCTTTTTGATTCTTTCTAGCGTTAAGGCAAGAGCATTTATGCGCTCGATAGTTTCGAACTGCTTGTGTTCTTTACTCGTGTTTAAAAAACTCGTTCGTATATGTGGCTCTCCGAGAGAGTCCAAGTCTTCGTTAGTTTCTAATTTTTCTACTCCTTCGAGTGTGCTTTGTTTTTTGTCTAATGTGGCAAGCTCGTATACTACAGCATCTTTCCACTCTAGCTCTTTTTCCGCATTGTCTGGATTATGTTCATTTTGTAACTTTTGGATTTCTTCTAGGATCGCTAAAGAGCGCCTGTTGTGGGTTTTACCCGCGGCTACATACATTTTTTTTTATCTAAGGGTTATTCTAAAAAAAAAAAAATTTTTTTTTGATGCTTGAGATTGCCACATAGAATGGGGGAGATGTTACCGCGCTTTACATTAAGCTGCACGTCGGTTCGTGAATCGTTAGCTTACTCATCCCGTCGGTTATTTTCGAGATTTCCCGGTCGACCGAGTCGATTCGTGAGCTCAGGATTCGGAATTTTATGTCCGTTCGCGTCGATAGTTTCTCGATTAGCTTGAGTGTCTCAGTCTCTTCTTCGAGGAGCTCTTCGAAACCCTTTTCCAGGACGCGCAGATCACGATCGAGATTTAACACATTCTTATGACACGTTTTGACGTTCCTGTCCACATTTTGGAGGGCTTCGTAGTTCCGCGTGCTGCGCTTGGTTAACTCCCAGATCGCTTCGCAGAGATTATCGAGCCGCTTGTGTATTTGTTGCTCGGCGAGCGATAACTGAAGAAGCGGGATCATTGATTGTGGTGGAATCTCCAAGTCTCCAAAGTGAAAAGTAAAAATGTTCTAATGATTTCCCTTAGTCAATCTCCCGTACTATAACAAACTTAGGTCCCTGTTCGGGCGCCAATGAAACGGTCCGCGAAGGGTTATTACGCGAACGCGAAGGATTCGAGACCCGAGGTTAGTAAAGCGGGAGAGAAGTACATTCGAAGAGTGATAGCAGTCATTGATCCACCCGGTAATATCTATTGAGTGGACAAAAGACCTCCCTATCCTCTGTAATGGCCGAACCACCAGAGGAGAGCTGCTCGTGCGTAGAGGGAGATGAGTAGGGTATTCCCGCTACGCATATCCCGCACACTTAGGTAAACCACGCAGCTATTAGACTGATGTGTGAGGTACTACCATCTCACCATGAGTCTAGAACCAGATGCGCCACCTAAATGCAGGGTACTACCATCCTACACCGGTGACACAACTGATGAGGGGATGGGAGTGGGTAATACTAAACAAGGGTTTATATGCTTTAAATGTCTCTCAGTTATTTATTTAATCCTTCAATATTCTATGATAAGCGATACTGGATCTCAGTCTACCAGGAGAGGGAGTGGACTGCACACATACTCTTCGAGAGCCTGGGGCTCATGGACTACTGGGTATGGTGGAGACCGGAGCAAGCAGCGAGTACTACCATTCGCACGTTGCTCAGTTGAGAGCCAGATCATGAATGCTCGCTGCTGACTCCGGGGCTCCTTATATACCCGGGATGCTCCCTCTCTCCTGTGTTATCTGCGCGCACGCCCTCTACCAGCGCTTAGGTAGACTATTTACATGTGGCTACTAGCGCCACTCGGTCGGTAACTTGCCTACCCCAGGCAAGTTATCTGTTGCTGTTCTCTTATCCCCCGGACTGGGCCTGCCGTCTCAACTTATAGATTCTGATAATAAACTTATATAGCACGCATAATTTTTAAGTTACTTTTATACTTCTACATTCTTATAATATACTCATATAGTATGTATTATTTCAAAGTAACACTTATACGTCTACACTTGTAAAATTTTTTCACATTAAGACTTATAGATTTTCATAATATACTCATATAATATGCATTATTTTAAAGTACCCTTTATACTTCTACACTTATGAAATTTTTTCACTTTCATGCACTTAGATTTTCTACATTCATTCTCTATTATATTCATTATTCTTTATAGAAATGGAACTTGTGATTGATGTACAGGGTTTTAAAGGCGTTGAGGATGATTTCATCTTGAAAGAACTGGCCTACATCAATCCTAATGAAGAGTCTCCTGTTCCAACAGTAGCTCTTTTTAAGCCTCCTTATGATTGGAGTTTGTTACCTTCTAAATCTAAGTCTGAAAACTTGTACCTACAGCATTATTTTCATGGTCTAAGTTGGTCAGACGGTGTTGTATCGTATGATAAAATTGACGCTGTAGTACAAAAAATAAAGGATTTAGCTGAGGGCTAACTCACTCACCATTTGGGTAAAGGGTGAACAAAAGCAAAAGTGGTTACAGCCCTACTTTGAGGAGGTCAATAATCTTGAGGACGCTGACTGCCCATCCTTAAGATCTGATCGATTCAAACCACCGATTATCTGCAAATACCATCCAGAGGGTTGGCAAAATAATTTTGCTGTACAAAACGTACAGGCAATTCAACGCTGGATAGCTGGTGCAGATTTCGCATCTAGTTACCGACACTCTACGACCTTCGTCATGAAATTCTTCTACTGACGAAAATTAGGCAAGTATTTATAATATTTTATACTCATCAGTTTTTTTTAATACAGATTTTAATTATTTTTTAAATGTTTTCAGGCACTATGAACCTCATTAATCTTGCTGCCAAAACTCCATCCTTCCTACCAACGAGACGAATTCGGGATTTGGAGCTCAACAAAATGTACAAGATTACCAAAATAAAAAAACTGCCAATCCGATACGGGATGAAAATTGTGCTGGAGTTAGATGAAAATTTCAATGTTTTTCTTCCGACAAAAGTTGATACTCTACTAACAGAAAATGATGAGGCGTATGCTAACTTTCAAGATGAGTTAGCGAAGAGAGAGGTTTATTCAAAATCTTTGGGAGGTTGTTTGATTGAATTTGTATGAATTCATAATAATTCTTTTTAATTTTCTTTTATAATTAGACTGTATTACATAATTGACTTGTGGTCTTTAGTATGTTTAATCATTTTCAATACTAATATGCAAGTTGATTTTATTGAAATAACTGCAATATTTCTTCAAGAATTTTCATTTGTCTACTGTGTGACTAGACTGTAGTATATGTACTCAACCATCTTTTATAAGCTTTATAATTTTTTAAGATTCTATCTATGTTAAGTATTATTTATATAATTACTGCGATTATTCTTCAAGATTTTCATTTATCTACTGTGTGACTAGACTATAGTATATACTCATCTATTTTTTTAGATTCCATCTATGTTCAGTATTTGCTTTATATTTATCATTTTTTATTACTTTTTGTAAAAGACTTCTTACCACTTTAGTATTTTAAATATAAGTTTATAGTCTGAATGAAGGCGCAATGAGTCATTATATAAGGGGAAAACATTACTCATTACTACATTTTCTTTTTTGTATTACTTTTATGATGTGCATCTAGTAAAAATATTTCATAAAATGTATTATTAGATATAAGTAACTTTGAATAAATATAAGTTTTTTTTTTAAATATGAATTTTTGTTCAACCCATTCCATCTTTAAATCATTTCTCCTTTATCAATTTAGAAAGAATAGAATAATAGGATGGAAAAGTATTTATTTTGCAACTGTCAAAGATAAGACTTAATTCTACATTGATATAGAAAAAGAAAGAAAAAATTCATGTATTTATTTAAACTCTTTCTATATGTATACTTTAACAAATAATAAATGATCCATAAAGTAATAAATTATAATACTCGGATGAAATCGGTAAGAAATTCAAATGCAGGCTGCCGCGTGGAACGTCGGTAAAACATATACACATAAGAACAATTTTTTAAATTCCATACATGAATCGAATTTACATTCCGGCTGCCCGCGTCGGACGTCGAACGTCGGACGTCGGTATGACAGATTTACCCGTTATCGACTGTCGGTATTCGGTAACGCCGTAGCCGCTCTGTCGCCGTAGCCGCGCAGCTCCTACTACTCTAGCTTGTATTACGTTTGACAGAACTTTGTAGCACGTTGCTAAAAGTGAGATACCCTATAGTTATTGCAGTCTGTCTTATCCCCCTTTTTAAAAATCGGTAAAATGATAGATTTCTTCCAATTTTCAGGTAATGTTTTATTTTTCCAGATGGCACATACTAGTTTATAGATTTTAAAAGTAAGCTCGACGCACAGTGGGGCCATTTGAAAAAGTTTGGACAAAAATTCTGATTCAATTGGGGTTACAGAGGAATGAAACTTGGTGAGAATCTTCGTTTTTTAGTGTTCTTTTCGAATCCGAATCCCTCGAAAAGATTTATTTGAAGGGTTCAAAATGGCGGTCTGCGATAACTCTAACAGTCACAAATATCATTACGGGAAAGCAGTTATATGTCGTTAAGACTCGCTGGAAGAGAAAAACAATAAGTAAAAAAAACTTATTCTTATGTATTTTCTCCCACTGAACAGGAATCTACTATTGTTTTTGGCCTATGTAGCCCCCGTTCTTCAATAACCCCAAAAATTACTCCAAAAATCAGTATTACGCGGTCAAAACTTAGAAAAATGAGAAAAACATTAAGCAAAAAAATTATAAAAAGGCTTATACTTATGTAGTTTTTCCCGCTTAACACGGATCCACCATTGTTTTCAGTCTATGTAGCCCTCGTTCTTTCATAACCTCAACAACAGTATTATGCTGTTAACACTCGCAAACATAAGCAAAAAATTAAAGATAAAGCTTATTTTTATGTATTTTATTCCACTAATCACTAATCTTACTTTATTTTACGTCCTCTCAAACGTTTGTCTCGAACTTTAAATAACACCTCATTAATGCAGATAAACGTGATTCAAAATTGCAGGGGTGGTTACAAAGCTTTGAATTAGCTTAATGACTATGATTTTACCTTGCTGATCTTTAATTTAATTATTGTTTTGGCTCTTTTTTTGTCTCAGACATCCCCTTAAATAGTTATATTATTAATTCGGTTGTATTTACAAGTTTTATCAAAATATGTCAAGTTTTGATAAATTTTGTACATGCAAACGAATTAAAATTTATGCTATGTATATATTATTAAAAATATAAAAATTAATTTTTTTAATAAATAAATAATGAAATCTCTAACATAATAATTAATCTATAAAGAAATTGTTTTTTTGGAAAAGTATGTTTCGTTATATAGTTTACTTAATACATTCGTTTAGCAGAATACTGTTAAGTGATTATTAATCTTAACAATTATTTTTATTACTTGGGTTTGTCGCACTACACTCTAATCCGAGAGCGGTCAGCAAAAAAAATAAATTTACTAACTGCAGTTGCGTGACTCTCTGTTTACTTAATTATCAAAATGATCTGCATCAAAACATTTATTTAAAGACACTTACTTTGTTCGATGGGGCCTTGGGGATATAGAAAATTATTCTGGATCGAAATGACGTTCAAAAGTTGATATAATTTCTCAGAACTTCTTTGGGGTTTCTTCTCGTCAAAAATATTCAGACAAATTCAATTAGACGATCAATTTCGGACAAATCAATTTGTAGGATCAAAACTCGGAGAAATAAAGCTTTTGTAGAATCAATTTTATTTTCATCAATCTAGGAGACACAATAGACTAAACTTGACATTACACTCTGTACTCAATTCAAAAGAAACTTTAAATTAAACTCTCCTCCTCCTCCCTTATAATTGAATATTGAATGATTAAATAAATAAATGAAAGACATATAAACTATGTTAACCCTTGTTTAGCATTACCCGCTCTCATCCCCCCATCAGTTGTGTCACCGATGTAGGATGGTAGTACCCTGCATTTAGGTGGCGCATCTGCTTCCAGATTCATGGTGAGATTGTAGTACCTCACACATCAGTCTAATAGCTGTGTGGTTTACCTAAGTGTGCGGGATATGCGTAGTGGGAATACCCTACTCATCTCCCTCTAGACACGAGCAGCTCTCCTCTGGTGGCTCGGCCATTACAGAGGATAGGGAGGTCTTTTGTCCACTCAATAGATATTACCGGATGGATCAAAGACTGCTATCACTCTTCGAATGTGCTTCTCTCCCGCTTTACTAACCTCGGGTCTCGAATCCTTCGCGTTCGCGTATTAACCCTTCGCGGACCGTTTCAGGGCCTAAGCTACGGTCAACGGCTAAACTGCAGCGTCGACTATGCACGTGCGCTTTCAGCAGAGGGAGGAGAAGTTTGTTTTTGGTTTAGGGTTACTTCTTGCGCTCGTTAAGCGTCGAAGTTTCTGGATTTTTCCTACTGTCTTTGTTTCATTTGATTTAATATTTCTGAATATTTATGCAGAAACTTCGTCACTTAACAATGCATTTTAATACTTGCTAAAGACGATTTTGCTTAAGTCTACGATTACAGCGTATTATGTGCTGTATCGTTCTTTTGTTGTCAGTGATTCTAAGTATTTACCAAATTATTTTTAATACAAAATTTATACATGTATACATTTATTCATATATGTAATATATAAAATTATCAAAACTTCACAAAAGTAAATATTAGGTTTAACGCCGATTTATCCGTTGCAGTTAGTTTTAAGCCGACTTATTTAGAGTTTAGTTAGTGAGAAAAGTTATTCGAAGCAACTTAAATATGAGTTGATATACCATAAAGGTAAAGGATTTGGTAGAAGTGTTAAAAAATAATCAGAATTTAGATTTTATAATAAAAAAAGATTCTGTAGTGCTGTATGTTTTGGACAAGTTTCATTTAGACAGAAGTAAGCACATCAAGGTTGATATTAAAGAAAAACTCAGAAGATCTTTTTTCAATAATTATACGAAAAAATTGAATAAATTGCCCAAAAACAGAAGAAATATTACAGAGTTTCAAAAAGAGTATGTTCGTTTGTTGGGAACTGATATTTCGTTTAATTTAGGTTGTTATAAACCTATTCAAACAGGTAATTGTTTTTGTTTATTAAATAAAATTTTGTGTTGTTGTGCACAATACGTTTTATACATATATAATTTTATAATCTGTATAAGATAAGATTTTATATAAGAGCCTGACACATTAAAATTTTTTTACGCAAATTAACAATTTAGCCTATTAGTATGGGAAAGTGTAGTATTATTGGACAGACGTAAAATTTTTACTTTGAATATCATTTAAAACGTACGAAAAAGAACTATAAAAAAGACTCTCAAAATTTGAGAGTTTACTTCCAAAATTGAGAGTTAACTCCCAAAATTCAGTGTTTACTCTTAAAAAACGAGGGTTTTACCCTCAATATTGAGTTTATAGTCTCCTGCCTGTGGGTACACCCTCAAAATTGAGAGTATACTCTGAAAAATTAAGAATTAACACTCGGGACTCGAGGGTTAAATCAAGAAGTTGGGAGTATACCCTTTAACATTGAGTGTTAACTCTCAAACATTGAGTGTTAACTCTCAAACATTGAGTGTTAACTCTCAAACATTGAGTGTTAACTCTTAAACATTGAGAGTTAGTCTTAAAGGGTGAGTGTTAATTCTCAAACATAGAGAAACTAACCCTCAACTCTGAGCGTTAACTCTTAAACATTGAGAATATAACTCTCACCTTAAAGAATTAAATTCTTAAATTTTATATAAGAGAGTGTATACACACAATATTAAATACTTACTAGTTAATTAGTCACTTAATTACACTTAATTTTTTTTTAAATACATAAAACTTAAATACTACATCTGCAGTTGATTATAGTATATATAAGACTGGTAATAATATATATAAATAAATAGTTGTTTGATATTGTGAACGGTCAGTTGCGGCCTCGTAGCTATCGCGCGCGGATCCTTTTATATTTCCAAGGACGACGCGAAGCCTCCTGGTGCCGTCACCAGCAACAGGCACGACGATTCTGTAGATAAGGCAGCAACCCAGAGTTTCTGCCAGGCCGTATTGGCGCTATTGCTGCGAGTGATGTTCTTCCTGTCAGTAGTGGGGATCCACCTCTGGCTCCAGCGCTGACAGGTGAGGTTAGGAGCCCCAGGTGCACAGGATAACAGAACATATAAAACAATGTTGTTGATCCTCTGATGCATTTATCACGAATACATCCGAGAATCAACGGCTCGTAATTCTGTGTTGTAATCGCGTGTCGTTATTCTAACGACACGTCGCACCTCTTCTTTATCTCTTTAATTAATATTTCGTTTTTTCCTTTTCTTCTTTGCCAGTACTGCAAGGTGATTCCGCCGGTGGTTCTCAACCCTGTTGTGGCGCTGAGGGGGATCTTGTCGGGACACAAGCCCAAGATTGTCCCTCAAACCTTACGGGCTACCCAGGCTCGAGGGTTTTATATGAATCCCGGTGCTGTGGAGGGCCTTGTCGGCACAGAGCCAAGCGTCCAGATAATTGGGATGTTTCTGGTACGTAGTTGTTTATTCTCTTGGTATGATTTATTGACTTTTTCAATTTCGTATGCAATCATTAATTTAAATTCTTTCAGGTTTCTTCTCCTTTTGAGAGGATTCCCCTCGTTCTCGAGGAATTGGACCTGCTCCATGATACCCTCGTGGAGGCTGTGTTCGCCGGTAAGTTATCCCCTGTATATGGGAGGAACTTGCTGGAAAAGAGGGTGGAGTCTCTCCTGGGCAACATGCCCTTGCACCTGGATCCTAACCGGAACCTAGCCATTTGCTGCGGTGATGGGATAAACAAGGTCACGTTTTACCTGGCTGGATGATTTGCGTTTACGGAGGCTTACTCTGAGGACGGGTGGAGCGACAGCGTCATCCTGATGCGGTGGGGAGAGTCCGGTGCCGTCAAGCATGGCTTTGCGTCTCTGGGGATGACTTCAGTCGAGTCGCTAAGGTCTTATCTCGCCTCATCCGGCAGCTCCGAAACCTTGGTAAGGATGACGTTTCCAATTGGAGGAAGCGATGTCCGGCTTCACATTTCCATAAAAACTTGATGTTGTTCGTCAGGTTTCTCCGGGCTAAAAGGATGCTTTGTCAGCTTGTCGTCCAGCGCCCTGGAGATTTGGTTTATGTGGGGCCAGGGGTCGTTCATCAGGTCATCAACCTCGGCGTTTCCCTTGCTGAGGCTGTGAACGTCGGGGGGTTGGCCTGGAACTCCTCTGGAAATCGATTTATCCCTTGCGGCTGCCCGAATACCGCCGTAGGTTTGATCAGACCGAACATCAGGTCTCAGGCCGTCATCCAAAACAACGTGCGGCGCGTATATGAGTGTAAGGTTCGACGGTATCCCTTCGTGACGTTGTCTCCTTCCAAGTACGACGCGCACGTGGAATTTCACCAGCGCGCCCTGACAAAGCTTCTGCCTCGGAGGTGTGTTCGAGGAAGAACGTGCGGAAGCATGATGCGTCGTGCGCGAGATCTTCCGCTAAAGAGGGTATGGGTGATTCCTTGCCCAAGTTCACCCGCTCGACTCGCCGTAACCGTGACTCGGGAAATGCTCCTGTTGCTAGAGCCTCCCAGCCTCAGCGCCGGAAGTAGTTAGGTTTATTTAGTAATGTATTTGTATAGTTCGTAGTGTAAGATAGACTAAAATAGTTAATAGATGTTGCACCGATGGCTGTAAATTGTTGCAAATAGTAGTAAGTAAGTACCGCGCGGTAGGCGATTGTATATATTTAATGACTATGTTTTAACACTATTCAATTGCTTCTACGACCGCGAGTGATAGTACTTGACCGAACTTGATATGTGCTTTTAGCTATACAGTGCAGGTATGCGTTGCATATTCTAATAAAGATCTCTGCTTTAAGGAATTGACCATTTACTATTCATTGAGTATTCTCCGCCTCTAATCCTAGTAATGTAATCAATCGCAGTTCTCCTTTAATAAGCGGTTGCTGATTCGACTGTGTCCCCTTCTTTGGTGCGACTGTTATCAGTTGCGGTGGGGCCATGGGGTTCTTATTATATCTCCCCGTTCGCCTCGCTGGGAATTCGGTTCGTTGCTGCTGTTTTCAAATTATTTTATTCCATACTATCTTTCGTGATTATTTATTTAAACCCTAGTCCTGATCCAAGCAATATCTCCTCCTGGCTCTTTCGTTAATTTTGTTATTTATTGATTCTTTGTGTATGATTCTACTTGTTTGCAGTTGACCATCCCTATTTTAAATTGCCACGTGAACGCGTATAGATAATACAGTCAGCATCTGCCACGAAGGGTGATTAGAACCATCTAGAGTGCGCAGGATTATAATAATAGTAAGTTGTTAAGATAAATCATAGGTACTTTACAATTAATAAATAAAGACTAAACTTACTAAATACTACTGTAAAACGACAACATCCTAAGCTTAATATAACGAAACTCCGTCAACTCTGTAAACTAAACGTCTGTGAAGTGCTCTGGGCCAATAAAAGCATAACAATCAATATAAATAAAATCCTTGTGTACTAAATTGATAATAATAACTAAACCTCAGATGCGTCGGTTATCACTAAAAAGGGCATAGTTAGGTCCGATGCCTTCATCACTGGTTCCTCGCACAATACCGTTCGTAATTTGTCAAAGGCTTGCTGATGCTCTTCTTTCCACACGAAGGGCTCGTTCTTTCTCAACAGTCTAGATAGGATTGCTGCTGATTTCGCGAAGTCCTTGATAAAGCGCCTGTTATATCTTGCGAGTCCTAAGAATTGTTTGATTTTCTTGGCGTTTGTTAGTACTGGAAATTTATTTACTGCCTTTATTTTCTTAGGATCTGCTCGAATTTTTTCTCCTCCAGCGATATGTCCTAAAAAGTGTGCCTCTCGCTGCAGAAATTGGCACTTCATAGGTTCGATTGTCAAGTTAGCGTTGTCTATTCTCTTCATCAAGTGTCGGAACTTCTTACCGTGCTCTTCAAGATCCCTAGCGAAAACGATTATATCATCTAAGTAGACGTACAGTTCTGTTCCTTGTAAGCCTGCAAGTGCTAAGTCCATCAGGGACTGAAATGTCGAAGGAGCGCCTTTGAGTCCCATTCCTAAACGTTGATAGCAGTAATGACCAAACGGTACAGTAAAAGCTGTTTTGTGGGCGTCTGCGGGGTCCATTGGTATCTATGGCGGTTATGTACCTGGCTAAGGCGATGCTATTAATAATATCCGCTGTATTGGGTATCGGGTAGCTACTTCTCACCGTTACTTCATTCAGTTTTCTAAAGTCTGTTACTAATCGCCATCTTTTCGTACCGTTCGCGCGGGCTTTTTGGGTATCATGTATGTAGGAGAGCTGTAGGGTGAATCTGTTGGTCTGATTATGTTCGTCCTTCAGCATCTGCTCTATCTGGCGCCCTAACTTCTCTTTCTCTTCTTGACTTGTTCTGTATCCTTTCGATCGTACTGGGACATTCGTAGTAGTAGGTATCTTGTGCGACACTAGTGTTGTTGCTTTAAGTATCTCCTCAGGTAGCCCGAAGATATGCGGCTTCCCTCGGATGATTTATTTAACATGAGTTATTTCTTCCTCCGTTAAATCTTAAGTGTCTCTGGATCAAGAAGGTCAAAAATTCTTTGGGCCCTGTCCTTGCTTTCATTGGAAAATATCGATAGTAGACAGTCTTCAGGTTTGTCTTCTTCTAGATTGAATTCTTCTCCTCCCTTTTTTATGGCTTCGCAGGCTTCCAGTGTTACCTCTGGCGGATTCAACTCTACCTCATGTTCTGTAGTATTAACGCATAAGGCGTGTATTTTGCCTTCAAGGTTAATACCAATAACATTTCCAAAATATAACTTTTCTCCTAAATTTTGTAAAGGGGCAAATCCTACTTGCTCTGATCTATCGCTTGCTTTTGCGTAAATCACTTGTCTCGTACGTACGGGTATAATAAATCTTTCATCTTAAAATAAATAGTATAATCGTCTGTCCAAATTCCATACATCTGTCCTCAGCGTTGACCTTTCTACCGTATTTTGAAAGCACGTCCCATCCTAAGATTCCATCGGTATCAATGGGAAATTCGTCAGAAACCACGTGCACGTTGCACTCTAGTCCCTCTAAACTCATATTTGTCCTACCTAAACTTAAACATTCGCCCAGCATAACTCCGTTAATGGCAATTACGTATTGTTTATCAACTATCGCCCTACTAGTGACATTACTTGCCTTAATCACTATTCGCAAAGAAACGTGCTTTCCTCCCCTCTAATTTTTTGCTCGTAAGCTCTACGATCGGTGGTTTACGTACTGCTGTAGCAAATCTTATTAAGTACTCCCGATTATTAATTTTCTCCTGCACATTGGCTTCCTTCTCCTGTTTTGACTAACTTATTAAACTGCACGGCTATTTCCTTTATTTGCCTCTTTGAATTTTAGATTTTCTCTTGCTTTTTACTGATTTGCCCCTCTACTTTCTTTTCTTGTCCTTGCGTCGGTTTTGGATTCGGTGGATTGTTGTTTATTGATTGCCCGATACCCCCGACTGGTAACGATAATCCTGGTAGTTTAAAGAATCTACGGACTGATTTCTGGCATTTCTGTTATCTTGTCTATCACGATCATTGTTATAATTGCCGTTATTCTGATCATTGTAACGATTATTATTATTGTTGTTTCTATCGTCGTTGTGCCTATTGTCAAATCCTCTGTGATTTCGCCGATTATCAAAATTCCGGTTGTTTCGACGATTTTCATACCCGCGGTTATTACGCCTGTTGTCGTATCCTCCATCGTAGCACCGATTTTAAATTCGATTATCATCTCGATCATTGTTTTACCTATTATTGTTGTTATAATTTCTATTATCGTCTCGATTATTGTACCCATTATTGTTGTTATAATTTCTACTATCCCCGCCGTTGCGTTCTCTTGAATATCTGCGCACGTTGTTCTTTCGATAAGCGCCGGTTTGCTTTCCATGATTTTTTGGAGGAGCGCTATTATTCTGCGTCGCATTAATTGCTTGCGGTGCAGGTATGACGTATGGCATCGGGGCCGGAGTGGGTATGGGGAAGGGGGTATACACTACTGGCTGTGCAGCTGCAGCGGGTGCTAACGCTAGCTTTTCAAGTTTTTCCTTACTGAGATGTATGTTATTTATCGTGTTTTTTAACAAAAAGCATTTTAAGTAGGTGTGGCCTACGATATTACAATATCGGCATTTCTTTGCAGTCTTTCTCCAGGTGTCCCTGTTGCCGACAATGGTAGCAAACACTCATACCCGTAGTGTATCTAACAGCTTCGCTGGCTACTGGCGTGGCCTTGGACTCACATGCTGCCTTTGCGATACTCATAAGCTCGGCTGCCCACGACGGAATTTTAGTGCTGTCTTCGCGAATCGGATCCGGTTGCTGACTGTATGCACGGCGCGCGTTAGTACGGTGTTCAAATGCTACGGCCTCCGTAATAGCTTCTCTCAGACATAGTGGGTTTTTAGAACGAACTTGGTGTTGTAATTCTCCGTTTGGACCGAATAAAAATTGCTCGAGGGCCTCCTTATCGGCGTTATTTTTATTGGTAGCTCTCTCCCAGTTATGTATGTTGCGCCTCGCGTCGTAGATATTTAACAATCGATTGTGAAATGTTTGAACGCGAAGTCTCCGCCACTTTTTTCCGTATACTGGCGAATTACTTTAAATCAGCTAAAACTTTATCCGCTCCACCAACGCCGCTGTACTGCGTAGTTAAATCGGTTAGCAACCGCTCTACGGTGTCGTATTGCGTCAGGCGCGAAGTGTAGTCGTCAGCAGCACGTACCCGAAACTTTGATGCCAACGAATTAAGTACCCAGCGTTCGGATTCCGGGTCGAATTCGTGAATTACGTCGTGAACTGCGCGGCAAAAAGTGCAAGCATGTCTGGATTTTTCTCGTAGTGAAGAATTGTGTTCAATGCTTGGTGTAACGAGAACATCCAGCCTCCGTTCCGCGAGCGGTCTCTATGCTATTGTACGTTTTGTGTGTGTCGAATAATCGGATCAGAAGGCAGTTTTAAATTTAGATCCTTGTGTTCTCTATCCTGCATGCGTTTTTTGAACTGTTCGTATTGCTCTATAAAATCGGAGTCTCCCGTTGCAGCCCCGGTTGTTCTGCATCAAGCTTATCGAAGAAATTACCTATAGAGGGTAGCCCATGATTTTTAGGATCAGGTAATTCACCGAACAGCGATCGGTTAAGGCGTCTATCAGCGGGTAGCTGTTCAGTAAAGGTTAGTCCCCGGTGTTCGGTATAATGTGCGTCGTTAGAGTCGTGTTTCGTGTCGATCAAGATAACTCTGCCGTTTCGAGCTGAGGCGAAGATTGGTTTCTTGTCATAGATGTCATTTACTGTGTCTAGAGCACCAGAGTTTAGCCCGATACACATGCTTTCGCGAATAGTTGTCTTTTGGTCTGTAACGTAGTAATCTAATTTTTCATCTTTGATATCGAGCGCGAATGGGTGGTTTTCGTTAAATATTTTACACTTGGGGATCGTTCCGTTATTATGTGTGACATGGGGATTATATTGTTGCGACGTTTTGTTATTTATTTCCGAAAGTTCTATTTTGTCTCGGACTTGCAGTAGGTGTTCTTTCGCGACCTTTAACAATTGTATTTTATCGGTTGGGATCAACTTTTCTTGCTGTACTATTCCCTGTATGTGACTTATCGCAGTGTCAATAATTCTCCTTGACGGATATGCCATGGCCACGTCCGCGAGTTGCAATGCGATCGTTAATCGAGTGTGCAGAAGTAGCGCCAGTTCCTCTGACATCTCAAATTCTTGCAAACGTCTTTGAAAGGTGTCGGGATCGTTAGTCTCGCATGTGAATATGCTCTGTGTTTTGAGACCATTATGTTCGTTAAAGTTTGATAATTCATAATCAGATAGATTTGATTCTGCCATAATTCGTATTTTATCACAGTCTCTAAGACCACGGAATTTGATATTTCGGAGCGGTTTAAGTTAGTTGTTAGTTATCCAAACCGGAAATGTTCTCACTGGTGTTAATCCCAGGGTATAATTGTTAGTTTTAATTAAAATTTACTTGATTTACCTTAAGGTGGCTGCAATGGCGAGTATTCAGGCTAGGTTCATCCTTCTTTCCCGTCAATTGGATTGAAATGATAACTGAGTAATCTATCTCTATAGCGGTGTTAAGATACGCCCGTATATTTTGCGAACAAAACCCCACACTTAGCACCAGAAAATGTTACGTGTGAGGGTCGATGGTTTTGTTCTCCGTGAGGTGTTAAGCTCACGGTTGCTGCGAAAATACCGGGGTAATGAATGAACACGAGAGATTGTCGCAGTTACCAACGTATTATTTTTTTCCTCTCGAACACTTGGACATCTTCTACGAGAGTCCCGGGTAACGTGTTCATTATCTTTCAGCAAAGGGTACATACAACCTAGGCATCATCACCGTATGCCACAACCTCCTAGTTAGAGACTTCTGAGTTTATTTCGCTCTCTAATTTTTTTGTTCAACTTCAAGTACTGAGAGTACTGAATTTCAGTTAACTTTTGAGCGATTTCTAATTTAGAACAGGCAGTGCTGAATTTTGTTATATTGCCATTTCAGTTCGCTTCAGTACTGAATTTCAGATTTAATTTTTGTAGTGTACAAAAAAATTCTAATTTCTTGTAGACGATGTCCAGGTGTCGAGATGACCCCCAGGTCAACGTAACATCGTCTACAAGCAAGAGCGCCAATCAAATATGAAATAAACTGAAAAATACTTCTGACTTCCTGTAGACAATATTCAGATGTCAGGATGACCCCAGGGTTGACGCAACATCGTCTACAAGAAGGAGCATCGTATGTGAATCAAATCTACCGAAAGAATTGTAACTTCTTGTAGACGATGTCTAGGTGCTAGGATGACTCCCTGATCTACGAGACATCGTCTAAAAGAAAGAGCATCAGATATAACCCCAAATATCAAAAAAATCCGTATGTATATCATATCGTTCAAATAGTTCTTATCATGATTATCCTCAGCATCATCTGATCTAGACCACATCCGGAAATTTTCATTTAGCATTTTTATACATCTAAACTTGTACTATGAGTGTATAAAAAAAATTATATTTTCCTGTTTAAAATAAGAGATAAGTATTTTTGTACGTACGTACGGACGTACGCTACTTTACTGTTAATGTTTGCAAAAACAAATTATTGAATAATTACAATTTCCGAGACGAATCTAGGCGTTTATATGTAAAGATTGATGTTGGAAAATTAATTTTTGTTGAATATTTTCACAAAATATAGGGATGTTTACAGAAAACATCGTTTTGAAGAATAAAGAATTTTAATATTATGTAGATGGATTTATAATATTCCAACAATTATTTTTGAGGTGATATTATCTAAATAATTTCGAATCCCTTACTGAGCAGATATTATTGTCGATCATAGAATCATCTTTACTACTGTCATTCATGTTTCTATTTAAACTTGAAGAGGCTTTTCTTTTGATACCTTGGGAACTTTTTCTGACTCATTATGAGTGTGATCGATAGAAACGGTGTTTGTCGTGGATAAATTATTATTACACTCTAGATTTTCATCTTTATCTTTAAGTAGTTTATTTACATCTTATTTGCATACTTATCTGTAATTTAAAATGTTTGATGTAATGTTGTTTCTATTCACAACCTGATCCAAATAAAATAAAAGATGTATAATATTAACATACCTGTGCGATCGTAATCTTTCGACAGCTGTATTTTTTTGCGGTTTAAAACTTAATTTATCCCACTCAGAGTGTCTTGGCCTACCAACATCCATTATACTGAATTGCTTTACGAACAACAATATTTCCGAATCTTGAAATTGTATACAACTGACAGAAAAACTTAAGAAGTATCACAAAATACCGAGGAGCTGGCGTAAACGCAAAAGTTCAAAACAATAAAAACATAAACGTAAAGCGAAGGTTAGGTCTCCTGACATCATGACTGCGTAGTATATAGTATACATACGTGTATAAAAATGGCGGTGTAAAGTATGTAATATTCAACGCGTCGTAAATTACATATACGACGCGCAATATTATACGTACCAGACTGCGGCGGCACGGCTCGGCTAGTGTTGCGCGCAAGTGCACTGAGAAAAAAATGAAGTAAGGGTTACTTGATAGCACAAAGTAGCACCAACTGGAGAGTCTCCGGTAGCCACAACCGGACAGTCCGGTAGCCAGAGCCGGAGTCCAACATAACCTCTAAATGTACCTACGCTGTCTTGTTCGTAAATAGCATTTTGCTTCTATTTATACTGCATTAATCAATCATATTGTCTATTATTGATAATTTTCTAGTTTACGAACAATGTAGATGCGGTAGCACGAGTTCAAAAATGTATCTACTCTGGCCTATGGATTTTGTCCGGTACGAGCTATCGGACTTTCTCCGGTTAGGGCTACTTGACAATGCTTACTTAAACAACTCTGGTAGTGGCTCTGGTAAGAGCTATCGGACTTTCTCCGGTTAAGGCTACTTGAGAATGCTTACTTGAACAACTCTGGTAGTGGCTACCGGACTTTCCGGTAATCCTAACTTTGTTTTTTTCTCAGCGTGGTGTACGCGCGCGCTCCCCATTAGTCGCACTAACTTCGCGACGGCTGACTCCCGCTTCGCGCGCTAGCCCTTCTCTCCGCGCGCGCTCCTCGACCGCGCCGTCTCTCTATGTCTCTCTCTCTCGCTCCGACTCGAAAAGTATGCTTCAAATCGGGACCCCCAAAATAAATCGCCGTAACTTGGCTAAAAATGCACCTATATTGCTCTTTTCTTTTAATTCGGGGTAGCGCGAGTAGAAAATAAATTTCTTGCTATGAAATGTAGAAAATTTAATTATTGAAACGTCGAGAATTGTAATAATGTATTTGTCATTGTGTTTTACTGCAATTTTTCTTTGTTTATTACATAATAGGCCCTGTAATAGACCATAAAATTATCTTTTAAACTTGAAGGATTACCACCGACTGAAGCTGCCAGTGCTCAACACTTATACAGAATGCATTTACAAATTCAGAAATGGCTTGCCAATTCAAAAGAAGCGTCGAAATGGTGGTGGTAACAAACGACATTATCAAGCTCGCTTACATTAAGTTTCATGCAAAAATGTGTAATATTGAACATCTAAAAAAAAAATTGAATTTTAAAAAAGTAAAAGGTTAGGCAAGTTTAATATAATTCGCAACAAAATTACAGATAAAAAAGAACTGAGATCAATCAAACAAAGTCAAGTTTATTATATTTAATCATAATAAAGCAAAAAATAGTCTTGTTCAATAAAGGGCTTACTTAACTAAAAGTTAAGTTATACGTTGATACATTAGAAACAACTCTCAAGATACTTACTATGTAACTTGCCATGCCCTTTTTATTGTACTTGTGATGTTTGTATCACATTCTAATAGTTAAAAAGAAAATTTGTATAACACGTGCATAAAAAAGACCATTTTCGGCGCTTATAAACTGGGCCGAAAATGGGGTTTTCCGAGCGTCACACAAAAAGTAGTGCGAGAGTCCCTGATCACAATGCATGTATCAATTAATCCATTTTCGCCCCCTATATAGGTAGAACGAGCCTACAATAATCGGAGAATCGGAAATAGAGTGGACCGAAAATTTTCGGTCCGCTCGATTCATTTTTTTTTGTTCATCTCCTTACTAAAGCTTTAAATCGTTAAAAACTGTTTTCAAAATTTTCAAAATTTT
Organism: Nasonia vitripennis; assembly: GCF_009193385.2. Lineage (NCBI taxonomy): Eukaryota > Metazoa > Arthropoda > Insecta > Hymenoptera > Pteromalidae > Nasonia > Nasonia vitripennis. The sequence goes on from NW_022279588.1 coordinate 4,838,626, forward strand.
CCAAAATCCGCCGACGGCGCCCTCGACTACCACTCGTGCTCAAACATCATCCTCGCTTGGAAAAGCCCATTTTCGCCCCTTGTTGTACAATGTACTATTTATTTGTTCACCAGAAAGCAAAATGAAACGGGCATGGCAAGTAACGTAATAAGTATCTTGAGAGTTGTTTCTAATAGATCAACATATAACTTAACTTTAAGTTAGGTAAGCCTTTGATTGAACGAGACTATTTTTTTGCTTTATTATTATTGAATATAATAAACTTCACGTTGTTCGATTGATCTCAGTTCTTTTTAATCTGTAATTTCGTTGCGGGATATATCAAACTCGCCTAACCTTTTACTTTTATAAAAGTCAATTTTTTTTAGAGATTCTAGTCCTTTTAAGTAAATTTTTTTGCGTATTTCATATTTGTCCTAAAAATAAAATATAAGCATTTTTAGCACCTTTTGACCATGGTTTTTCTGTAACATTTTATTATTAACATAAAACACTGATTGTTTTGTAGCAAAATATTAGTATAGTGGCTATGATTGATAATGTATGTTGAAAAAATTTAGATAGGTGTGATTTAGATCGTTGTCTACGAATATTATTATTACACTAAGACACAAAAAACTACGCGGCGCACCACCTAGACGTCGTCATTGGCCACCCTGTACACTTAGAAACCACCCTCGAATGATTTTTACATCTAGACACAAAAAACCACAGTGCAATTTTTTTCGCGAGGTTATGACGTTTAGTTTCAGAGATATGAATTTAAAAAAAATCACCTTTTTCATTTTATATGCCGAACAAAGCGGTCGATCCCGAGGACCAAACGATGAATGGTAGGTAATTTTATTTTCTTTCAAATGCATTATAGCTGAATTGTTTGTAACAATGGGATGATTGGAAAAAACGCAAAATAGTGTTTTTCAAAAATTAAAAAATGGCCATAAAAAAAAGTTGAGAAAATAAAAAATGACTGTTTTTCTTGAATTCAGAATCCAAAATTATATATGCATATCAAATTTTATTGATATTGACGGAGTATTTCCAGAAATATTAAGGTATACATACACACACACACACACATCCACCATACGGACATTTTCTAAAAACACTTGATCCTAACTTCTAACACACCAAAAAGTATTTTCTAGATGTTTTGAAGAAACTTCAAATTTTACTATTGCGAAGCTTCCTCTTGGAGGAAGCAAAAAGAAAGAGCAAGATAGGTCCATTTTTAGCCAAGTTATGGCGTTTTTTTACGAGCGCCCCGATTTAAAGCATATTTTCAGTTTGGATACTTTTCAGCTTCGGGAGGGCGCCGATACCTCCACTCCGTCTACCACAGTGCCGTCGCCCGCACAGTCAGATCACCTTTTTTTGACACAACTTTCACCATTTTAACATCATTCTACACAACCCATTGTAAATTCTGCATAAAGTCCAAATCTCGAACTGCGATTCCTGATTTTGAACATAACGTTATATTGTTTATTTACCGGGCACTGGCTCGTTAAAAAAATGTAACTTTGCTTCTAACACTTGCAGATAAGCGGCTTTTTGCAAGAATTTAGAAGTAAAGCATAGTTTTATAGTAGACTTTATTAGATTTTGATCGGACTAAAATGTTGCTTCTGGGACTAATGTTAATTAGGCGTTTTGTAATTATTGGCATCCAGGGACGCTCCTAATTAAAATTTCTAGCTAATTTATAACATTTCGCCAGTACGGTGAAAATTAATTCATTTCGAAATATTGATGCCATCTAGAAAAAAAAATATAATTGATAGACGCTTGAAATTTGGCATGTTATTTTAGATTATGAAGCACCGTATTTTCTAAAAATATCAATGCAAAGAATTATTTTTTTCAAAAGTTGTTAACAATTTACGATTTTGACGATGTTTGTACTCTATCACGATTTCCAAGTAAACAAATAGAGATAGAGGGATGCCACTGCGGACTTTTTTGTAGATAATTTAATAACAAACAACTTTGTTTTTGACTTTTTTTCCGCTAAAAATATTACTTTTTAAACCGCAGAGTTAAATACCAGAAAATATGCTGAAATACGACTTTAATTGTTAATAATTAATTTACTTTACAAACCCTGGGCGTAACTCGAGTACCCTTGTGCCACTTATTTCAGACGTTATTTGTTCGGCTCACTGGCACTGTATGTAAATGTTCTCTGCGTCGCTGAAGGAAAGGTCACCGAGCATGCGTAGCTTATGGATTCTTTCTGGGGGTATCGGCATGTTCGATCTGTTAGATTCACTTACTGCAAAAAAATGGAATTTGGACCAAATATAGGCCGCGATATTCGAAATATTTAGCGCACGCTGCACGGATGGCAGCGGCGAGGCTTTAAATAAATTGAATTTTTGGATATCCAAGAGCGGAATGGCTAGCTGGTACACCAGGTGGCTGTTGGCTAGAAGGACCGTTATCTTGGATATTTTGAGGATTGGTATGGCGGGGAAGTTGCCGCCTGGCGAGGGGAATTTCGCATTTGCTACAGTATTGGCTACTGTTCTTGCGGAGTGCAATAGTGTTTCTGGTGGCATAATTCGTAGATGAACCATGCCCTGTATCGCGAAGAGGATTGCGTCTGTCAGGACTTCCGTGTCCATTTTGAACTGCAGCAGGTTGCCCTTTACAGTTTGTACCGCATTGCGTATCGCGATTTCGTTGTCGGATGCGATTGACTTGTTTATTAGAATAGCTGTCGTGGCTTCTAGCCTTATTAACTTTGTATCCAGGTCTGATAAGTGCGACGGGGTGACCGTCTAGTATTAAGAAGTTCTCTCTCTCTCTTTTCTACGTCACCCTATCAGAACTGCATCACCATGAGTTAACTCTCATAGATCTGGTATGCATTCTAGGTAGAGGAAGGTCGGAATCGGCCACATCGCCGTGCAATAGCAGCCGGGAGAAAGAGAGAGAGAATAGCCGACTAACAGCCGAGTTAGCCGCTTACTGTAGAGCGCTCCCACCAGCCGCGCGACTACACGCACACGCTGGAGCTCACGCACGCTCACACCTAAGCCGCTCGAGTCAGAAGATAAGCCCGCCGCCGGGAGGGGGAAAACCTCGCGCCAGGCCGCGGCAGCAGATACTATACTGCTACTTGTATGTGTGAGGTGTTGAGTGTGTGTAAAAAGAATATTCACCTATGTAACCTAAAGAATTATTTATTTGTAATGTATGACATGAGAGGTGGTATGATACAGTGTGAAAACCCAACGATCGCACGAGAAAACATATGTAAATCGCCAAATGTAACGGCACTAGACCGATAACTATGTATTGCGTTTGTGTGAGTACTCTAGGGAGGTGTACCGTCGCGCCTCGGCCAGAGAATTCGCCCACTTGGTTTTTCGTCGCAGCCCAGAGAACATCCCTACGGTTGACCAGACATTTGTTTATTGAGAGTAGAGTAAAATATAAGAGTGCGTTATCCTGTCGATATTGTTATAAGAACGAGGGAGAGGTACGAGAGAGAACTTCAGCCGGAAGGTAGTGTTTAACGGTAATATTTATGATATATATTGAGTGTGAGAGGAATAAGCCGGACGTTGCGAAAGTCGGAGCGTTACTGCCTCGTGGCAACATTTTTGACGAGCCGAGATTTGTAGTACCGGATAACTGTGCGAGCGTTGTGTGCGAAAACGGAAATTGTAGCTAGTAGAAAATATCACCTTAGAGCCTCGCGTTTATTATATTACAGCCGGTTTTTTGTAAGTAAAGATTTGTGAAGTGATAATCAGTCGAGTGGTCTAAGCTTATTACTTCCTATTTTTCCGATCGAACTCCCTCGGAGAATAGAGTCTCGTAACTAGCCGGAGACGCGACCCCAAAACGTTCGCAGATAAATCGTCCGACCTGGCGCCTTCGAAATAAATACGGCCGGGCGTTAGTAGCTAATCACTGTTGCAAAGGAAAATAACGAGAGAAAACATACCTCGTTACAGTGGCTGCCCAATGTGTGGGGCACGGTCGTGGAAAATAATTTACGAGTGATAGTGTTCAGTGCGCGACATTTTGAAACGTGGCATCAATTTCGTTCAAAGTTAATCGTGAGCCGTGTCTAACTAAAATCAAGTGTATAAATAATTCCAATGAAGCAGAGAGTTGTATGATACTGCCGGAAAAATTTAAATTTTATTCGTGTAACCGCCAGAGAAAAATTTACTCGCCACGTGCTGACAGCCGCCGTGATCGCAAAAACTGGGGTTCTCAAATGTGAAATCATGGTTTACCTCAGTGCTCTTTTTCGATTATAGCCTAACAAAAGACGAGTTTTTGCATTGCTCTAACAGTCGGTTGAGTGTGCAAATTTTTCCCAACACGCAGTAGTGGAAATTCTGCCGAAAACCACTCGCCACGTGTCGATAGTCGCTGGGAGTGTAAAAACTGGGGTTCTCACAAGTGAAATCATGGTTTACAGAATTACGCCCTTTTAAACTTTACAGTGGCAATATACGGGTTTATTAATATTTTTACGGCCAATTGTGAGTGCAGAATATTTTCAGATTTAATACGAAGCCGAATTAAATTTTTTTTTGCCTTCTTGCAAAATTCAAGTTGTAGTAGTTGAGAGAAAATTAACGTTTGACGGACCCGTTTTAAAATTTTTTTTTTCTCTTTTGCCTCGTTTAGAATTATAAAGGGATTCGAAACGAAGAAAATAAATTTTTTTTTTGTCGTGAAAATTTACAGCCGTAATTTTCCGAAGAATAATTGGAGTTATAGAATTTTTAAAATACCGAGCAGTAGTTGAAGACGTCGAGAGTTGAAAAATAATTTTGTTTTTTTTCCCCTTTGTTGATGTGTTTGTTGAGAGAGTAGAAGCCGATAAGAATAGTGAAGAAAATTTTCTTTTGCCTATAGTCGCTTGATAATTACTTAAAACAATCATTTTAGCCGAACAAAATTTTTTTTTGGGAATTCAATGTCGGGAAAAATTTTGTGATAGCCTGTTTGACTTGATTGGAAAGTTTTAAACTAAGATTCAATTCTAGCCATACTGCCGACTATCCTTAACCCCGAACGAGTTAATAAACAAATTTTGTGGCCCGATTGCGAGTTGAATCAAGCACTAGCAATGAAAGAAAATTAATTTACCCACTTTACTATTTAATTACAATTGACGCAACTCATGCCGATTGCGCATGAATAATTATAAGTATCAATTGAGGTAATATTTCAATATCTATAAAATATATACACACAATCTATTTATAATTTATTAACATATATATGTATATTGATATTTTGGTACGCATTCCCATTGTAAAAATTTTAACATTGAAATCCGATCCCGCTGGCTTCGTATAACCTTTCTGCCTGGATGAAAGTTTTTTTTTTTGCCCCAAATAAATCACTTGTTTTAGCCGGTTAACAGTAGAACGGCTAAATCAGTTGATGAATATTGCACCCATAAGCTAGCAGTCGAATAACCCATTTGGTTTATCAGTAAGACGGTCAATCGTTACTGGTTTCTTTTTCGGTCTAACCCTAGTAACTATTTCTTTCCTTTCTTTTTGCCCAGATTCTAGATTCGCAAAATACGTTACTAATCGAAATTTTGAAGTCGGGTTGAATTCGTTTTCCAGTGAGTGAATGAGAGATAGACCCTGGGTGGGCCCTTCGACCTTTACAGCGGTTTAGCTGAGAAAATATTGAATTTTTTTTTTCTTTTCGCCGATTATTCGAACCCAATCACCACCGTGTAAAGTATTGCTTAGAGAAGAAAACCAGTCGTTTAACCGGTTATTATCTACCAAGAATTTTATTTTCGAGAAGTTCAAGAAGTATTTACAGCCTATCTTATCAAGAAATAAAAGAAGAATATAGAGAGAAAATTACAGTCAGACCACCAAGAAGTTTAGAAAATTGTATACGCTTTTCCATCAACCAAGGCTTAAAGGGTAAATAGCAGAAAGTAACCATGGATAATCACAGAAAGATGATGGACGCACTGCGTAAAGATCGAGAAGTTCGTAACTTGGCCAGCGAGATTAGAAAGTATGATAAAGAAGACGTAGAAGAAGAACTCAAGTCGTTGAAAATTAGTACGAAGGGAAATAAGGCGATTCTAAGAGATCGCTTGTTAAGAGCCGAAATTTTACGAGCCGGTTTGAGCGAGACAGTGCCGTGGTATGAATGGGACAATGGTGGCGTTATCCCAACTGACTCCGAGGAGGCGCTGACGGCGATCCTCAACCACAAGAAAAGTAAATCCAGAACGAGTAGTAAACGAGATAAAAAAGAAATGATCGCCGAGTCTGCCTCACAATCAGAAATCGAGACTGGCAAGGAAACCGAGTATGAAGCCGGTGATGAAAGCCTCGAAGAAATTGTTAACTCTTCAGTGAGACAAATACAAGCTCTGTCGAGCCTCTCTTCCACAGACGATGGAACGCCCGGTTTTGGATGCCCGTTAACAGTATCAAATCAGCTCCAGCAACTCATTTCTGCACGAGTACTCAGCGCCCTTCAGGGATCATCGAGTTATGCTACCAGCCAGAAGTCGATAGATCCCACATATCTACTATTCGTCAATAAAACCACTAGAGCCCAGCCAGAAGTCGTGCCAGTGTCCCATCTTGCCTCCAGTCCAGCACTCGACTCTAACGAGGGAGCTCAAAAATTTATGGGGATTTGGCCTTATGCAGAAACCATTAGGAACTCCGTTCAGCCCAATACGGGAACAATTAAGGAAAGTAGCACGCTGAGAAGATCGATATCAGACGATGGGAAATTCACGAGACAAGTACAAGAGTGGGAATTAAGAACGCCGAAGTCGAAAAACAGACCTCACGTTCAACCGACCAACTTAAAGTCAGCGCTCAACGAAACCGAGGATGTAGAAAGGAAGAAGCCGACAGAACCGTGTGCCATTAATCAGCCTAGAAGAAGAAAAATCACCGTGCAAAACCCTGGGTTGCCCTGGTTCGCCAGAGGAGCTTCTAAGAAGCCGGCACCACCGCAGAGAGCCAAGAAATCATCTGATAGTAGTAGTGATAGCGAAGAAGATAGTAGCAGTGACGAATCGGAAAAAGAAGAGTCGAAGAACAGAGCCCTAGGTAAGACTCCTACAAAGGCCATAGACACCAAGAGCAAACAACCAACTCGAGAGAGTCTGAAGAAAGAGAAGTCCAAGAAGAAACAGACCAAAAGAGACAGCTCGAGTAGTAGCTCCGACAGCAGTGACAGCCTTAGCAGCCAAGAGAACGACTTCGATAGCTCCTCAAGCTCTGACCGCCACGAAAGACGGAAAACAACAAGCTGCAAGAAGAAATCGTCCCGACGATTAGAACAGGAAGAGAGATTGGCCAATCACTTGTATCAACTCCAAATTATACAGGGGCGGAACATCAAGTTTGCTGGTGAGACTAGAGACGACCCAGAAGAATATTTATCTCAGATACAAGAGTGCAAGGAGAGTCTAAATCTTAAAAGCGAAGAGATTTTGGCCATGATTCCCCATACTCTATCAAAGAAGGCTAGCATGTGGTTCAGAACAGAAAAAGAAGGACTTAAAACCTGGAAGACCTTTAAGAAGGCATTCGAAGAACAATTCATCAGCGAGGTGAGCGACAATGACGTAATAGAAGAACTACGTAGACGAACGCAGGGTAAAGGGGAGAAGATATCTACGTATATTATGAATTTCAAATATATAGCAGCCCATCTAAAGAGACCGATGAGATTAAAAGACCAGCTGACATTATTGACAGAGAGGTTACGGCCGGAGTATCGTAGAGCGATTAGAAGGAAAAAGATAGAATCCTACGAAGATGTTAAGAGGTACTGCCGAACACTAGAAGAGGAGATGGAAAGAGATGCGATGTATACACCACCACCCACTGTTGAAAAAAGCCGATTCCCAGCCGCAGCTTGGACGCCAACACCGAAAGCCAAAGTAGCAGCCGCCAAAGAAGTTGAGGAAGCAGCAGGAGTTACCGACGCGAATTCAAACAAACAAAATATTAACAACAACAATAAAAATAAGAAACAGAAGCAACAACAGAACCCGCCATTAGTAACTTCAGCCTCGATCACAGATCAACCAGTGAATAACAACTCAACTAGCGAGCCCAAGCAGACTAACAATGGCCCACCAGTGTGGAGACCAGTTAACGTTCAATCGCAAAGGCAGACCCAACAGTCGCAAGGCAGAGCTGACGCCAGTGATGCTACCCAGAGTCAACCACTAAGCCGGTACAATAACAGAGGCTCTACACCATTTGTCGGAGCATGCTATCACTGTCAACAAGTGGGCCACAGAGCATCAGCCTGCCCGACTGTAGAATGTTACGCCTGCCATCAGAAAGGCCATAAATCGCCAGTTTGCCCCAATCGCAGCCGGGGCCAGATCCAGTGTCAAGTTTGCGGCCAATTCGGCACTACATTCCAAAATTGTGGAAACTGCGCTACCTTTCGAACGATGTTGGGAAATGGCAACGCGGGGGCATCCTTGGGGCCGATGCCACCCGCAACTCAACAATAACGGCCTCAAACGTTGTGGTGAAAACTCCTAGCTCTGTAACTCCGTTGTCAGAGGTGGTTGAAGTTTTGGGAGGGGGAGGTAGTGGCCGAGGACCACTAAGTACAGAGGTGAAAGAAGAGAAAGAGAAATTGCTGCCAAAAGCTAACGCAACCCGTTGGCCAAATAACAGCACAGAGACGAAAGAAGAGAAAGAGAAATTGCTGCCAAAAGCTAACGCAACCCGTTGGCCAGATAACAGCACAGAGACGAGAGAAGAGAAAGAGAAGTCACGGCCAAATGCTAACGTAACCCGTTGGCCAAATAACCGAGACGAAGTAGAGGAAGAGAACAGAGTAGCAGCCGGCGAAGCAGTTCTAAACTCCTCGAGCAACGAAGAGGACAGTGTATCCCGCCCGTGGAGAAACGAGCTCCAGAGCAAAGTACATTACAGCCAATTCGAAACTCAAAACGAGTGGAATAAACCTACGCCGCTGACACTGGACTCAAGTAGCGAATCAGATGGGTCGTTATTGGATGAGAGAGTGAAAAATAATAGAAGCCAAACCTCTGCAAACTTGAACGCATCGAAGACTAGAGGCCTAACCCTAGAACAGGGCACCCTTTACTCCCAAGAATGCATTAATAAAGTCAGACAGAGAGTTGCCAGTAGAGAAGAGAACGAGAAGACAGTAGTTGGAAAGGAGTGTGAAATTGAGCCGTTAAAAGTAGAGAAGTCGGAGAAGAGAGTCTCTTTCGAGTTAGAATCGGAACAGTCGGACCTATCAGATGACTCAGACCTTGTGGAGGTTTCGGGAACCTGGGAAGATACGCCAACTCAAGTCAAAAGAGAGAAGATTATCGAGTTGATAGAAGAAGAAGAAGATTTTGAAAAGTTGAGTAAGATTGAATTGGCTGTCGAGCAACTACAGTCGACAGATATAGCAGCCGAAAACCAATCACTACCAGAGACTAAGGAAATTGCTGAACAGAAGAAGCCAATACCGCCAGACCCCAACGTCGACTACGTAAGCCCACCCATCCAAATCTCAGACGAGGTAGAGCATCAAGCTCCTACGGCAGCTGTGATAACCGATAATCGGAACTACATGCAAGTAGTCTTGAGCGGAACAACCTATCGGGCACTTTTCGATCCTGGCGCCGTAATCACCTTAGTAGGCCCCAGAGTAGCCGAGAAATTTGAAAACCGACTGATAGCCGCTAAAACTTCTATTCAGGCGATTACGGGCGAACTATCACCCGTAATGGGATATTTACAGATCAATATTGAATTGGACGGCATTGATGCAACCATTACAGCCCGCGCAGTTAAAGAGATTGGGCACGACGTGGTATTCGGTAGAGATTTCTGTGAAATCTTTAAAATAGATACGGATCACAGGGGTTGGTGGAGAGCAAACGGTGGAATATGGCGAAGATTTAATAGCCAAAACCCGTCTGAAAATGATAAAGTTTTCGCCGAATGTACCGGAATAACAGAATTAGATGAAGACGAAAGAAGACAAATAGAAGAGATAGTCGACGGAACTCTGCCCGAATACTCGCCGGATGTATTAGGTTTCACTGATCTCACCGAACATCACATCAGCCTAACGTGTGATACGCCAGTGAGACAGAAATTCCGCCGGAGATCACCCAAAAAGATAGAGTCGATTCAGAAAGGAGCCAAAGAGTTAGAGAGACTAGGTATCATAGAGAGATCAGCCAGTGATTTTGTTAGCCAAGTAGTGATGGTGCCGAAACAAGGCACGGACGAAGAGAGACTGTGTGTAGACTTTACAGACGTGAATAAATTTACTAAAAAGGATGGGTATCCGTTACCGCAAATGGACGCAATTCTTGACAGGCTGAGGTGTGCCAGATATCTGAGTAAAATTGACCTACGTCAAGCCTATTTCCAAGTCAAGATGGAGGAAAGTAGTAAGAAATATACCGCTTTTGCCGTACCAGGATATGGATTGTGGCAATTCACTAGGATGCCGTTTGGCCTGATTAATGCCCCCATGACTCTACAACGCCTAGTGGACACCTTATTCGGCCCCGAAGATACTCCTCAAATTTTTGGTTATTTAGATGACATAGTGATTGCCACAGACTCTTTTGAAGAGCATAAAATAAAAGTTAGATATGTACTACAGAAACTGATTTCAGCCGGACTAACTATCAACCCCAAGAAATGCCAATTTTGTGTGAGTCAGATCAAATACCTAGGTTTCGTTCTAGATAAAGACGGGCTTAGGACTGACCCCGACAAAGTCGCGCCGGTATTGAATTGTCCAGCACCGTGTAATGTCAGAGAATTAAGAAGAGTATTGGGAATGATAGGTTGGTATGCCAGATTTATTGAAAACAGTTCGGAAACTAAAATCCCACTAGTTAAACTTCTACGCAAAGACCAAAAATGGACTTGGGGAGACGAGCAGCAACAGGCGTTCGAAAAACTCAAGAAAGCCTTAACCGTAGCGCCAGTACTCGCCAGACCCGATTTCAACAAGCCTTTCTGTATCCAATGTGACGCCAGCAACGTCGCCATAGGAGCTGTGTTAACTCAGGAGTTTGACGACGGAGAACACCCGATTGTGTATGTCAGCCGAGTCCTAACAGCCGCCGAGAAGAACTACACTACTACAGAGAGAGAGTGTCTAGCTTTAGTATGGGCCATAAAGAAGTTACGGCCATATGTCGAAGGATACCATTTCACAGTGATCACAGATCACAGTGCACTACGCTGGCTTCGCTCGTTAAAGGAGCCCAGTGGAAGGCTAGCTAGATGGGCACTTGAAGTTCAGCAATGGGACTTCGACATTATTCACCGTAGAGGCGCGAACCATAGAGTGCCAGACGCCTTGTCGAGGATGCTTGAGCCAGAATTAGCAGCCGTGGCGGAGATCTCTGATCCTTGGTATCTCCGACGATTTAAAGAGGTAGAAGAGTTTCCTAATAAATTTCCCCAGTGGAGAGTAGAAGATGGTCGGCTATACCGATTTAAGAGAGATCCGTTGTTGGACCCTATTACCCATAGCGACGAAGCCTGGAAATTAGTCATACCAGCCGAACAGAGAGAGAAAGTCATGACTGTTGCCCACGTGGAAGTTACCGCCGGACACATGGGGATCGAAAAGACCTACGATAGAATAGCGAGAGAATATTTTTGGCCGGGAATGTACCACGACGTCCACTCCTTTATCACCGCCTGCCCAGTCTGCCAAAGATACAAAGTGTCGCAACAAGGCCCACAAGGCCTTATCGGCAAAAGAATCGTAGAAAAGCCTTGGACCGTGGTAGCCGCCGATATGATGGAATTCCCAAGAAGTAAAGGCCAGAATAAATACTTACTAGTTTTCCAAGACCTGTTTACCCGCTGGGTGGAAGTCAAGCCATTGCGTAAAGCAGACGGAAAATCAGTCGCCAGAGCTTTTGAAGAACTAGTGTTATTTCGCTGGGAGACGCCAGAGTATTTGTTGACCGATAACGGAACGGAATTCTTGAACAAGCACGTTGCCGAGACGTTAAAGGAATACGGTGTGACACACGTTACTACACCACCATACCACCCTCAAGCCAATCCTGTCGAGAGGAGTAATCGCACCCTCAAAACAATGATAGCGATGTTCGCCGAGAGTCACAGAGATTGGGATAAACATGTCCACGAGCTTCGTCACGCCATGAATACCGCCGTACAATCAACGCTCAAAACATCCCCAGCCTTTTTGAATTTTGGCAGGCACCCCTCACCAGTCAAGAGTCTACGTACGGAAATCGAGGGTCGAGGTCCAAAATTACAATTAGATCCTGCCGTGTGGCAAGATCGTATGAAACGACTGGATGCGTTACGAGAGCTCGTCGCCAAGTTTATAGATAATGCGAGAAATAAGCAGGGGGAGACATATAATAGAAGGCGTAGATTGACCAATTTTGCAGTCGGGGATATGGTTTTGAGGAGAACTCACTATCAGTCGAAAGCCGCTGAGAGTTTCTCTGCCAAGTTAGCACCCAAATTTGAGGGACCCTTTCGAATTACAGAGCAGAAATCCCCTACCGTGTATATCTTGGAAGCCGAGGAGGGTAACAGTCGAAAAATCGCTAAAGCACACGTATCGGACCTGAAAAGATACTTACCGCCGCGAAATCCTAAAACTAACAGCCCTAACACCGATCCCACGAGCCGGTAGTGAACTGCAGCCCGTGGAAGGACGTACCTGGCGTATAGACATTATATGTGGTTTGTATTGGTGGTGGAGTAGAAAACTGTGTTGTCCCTATGATGAGTGTGGAATTCGCATTTAATTACAGTAATGTTACAGATAAGGAACTCCGTGATGCCACGCCGAACTCGCTCCAGAAGCCTCCTGACGGAGTCACGACATGTTGCCGAGGAGGAGTTCGTGCCACCGACGTTTACTGCCGTGCCGCCAGATTTTGTGCCCCCGCAGTGGTCCACGAGACACGAGCGTATTCGTGACCCTAACGGCCCGAAGAGCGAGGAGACAATGCACCGCGAGCTCAGGGTCCGGGACGCTATTCGTCGCCGAGAGATGGAAGAGGAAGAGGAGAGAGAGAGAGAGTTGTTAGCCGGATCGGACGACGAGGCGAGAACAGTCGAGCCGATGGAGGTGGCCGCCTTCACTCTGGTACCGGCCGAGACCAACACCAAGGTGGGTGGGGGGAGGAACCCGAGCTCCAAAGTCTCGCCTTGGTTTCGCCTGGAGAGCGCCGAGGAACGGGAGAGCAGAGAGGCCGTGGAGGAGTTGCGCCGCGTCGTGGAGAAGGAAACGGGTGTAGACCTCCCTACCCAGGTCGAGCGTACTCTCGACACGAGAGGCCTACCCCAACGGCCCTCACCACGCGCGATGCTCGCGAGGGCACCACGACCCCAAAAAAAGGACCCCGTGTGCTCTACTCCCGAAGATACGGTAAGGGAGAGGAAGAGAGGACTCCAGTTGAAGGTGAAGCTGTCAGGCCTCCGGTACAGCGGGCTGAAGCCCATTCCAACGGACCCTGAACTGGATCCACCCCCATACAGTTGTTTCAACTGTTGGGGGAGGGGCCACACAGTCTTCAACTGCCCAGAACCGAGACACGGCAAAATCTGCCTAAATTGTGGTAGATTTGGAGAGGACCTCAACTCGTGCCCGCGCTGTCGGGACCGCCACGCTGAGTATTTGGCGACGGTAGGCTCTCACAAGGGTGTAACGACCAGGACGTCAAGCCCTAAACCCGGAACGAGTCGAGATGAGGCACCTCGCCCCACAACACCTCTGTCACCCGAAGGAGTGACAGCCACCTCCCGCACGGCGCCCATCTCCCGTCACCGCCGAGAGAGGTCCATCACCTGGGCCACCCCGCTCGCCAAGGAGTCTCCCAAGCCCTCACCGCCTCGTAGTCCCAAAAGCTGCTCGGCTGGGCGTCCGCGAATTCGGAGGGGGGATCCTTATGCGACAACCGAGCCCACTACCACCTCCAGTTCTTCTACCTCGTCCAGGAGTGGATCACCGCCTAGAGAGGAGTCTCCCACCCGTGGAGTAGCTGAGGCTGTAGCCGAGACGTTACGCCTCATTGATGAGGTCCGAGATCTGCCCCAGGACATCAGGGACTCGATCTTGAGGCGAACTTTCTGCCAGCCGAAACCCCGACGATCCAGGAGTAGGTCCAGGAAGGACTGAGTTCGCTCTCACAGCCAAACTACAGCCAGTTACAGCCAGTAGAGTGAGTTTCCTAATCTAGACCGGGTTTATCGGCCCAAAATTTTGTTGACCTTTTTTTTTATTATTCATTGTATAAACTAATCATGCAATCCTTACAGCCCTGCAGTCTCGAGATAGTAGTTGTGAGAAGAAGAGAGAGAGAGAGTGACATTTTTCTTCCTTCTTAGGTAAAGAAAAACTGAAACATTCAGAGTATGTTTAGTTTTGGGAGGGGGAATGCGACGGGGTGACCGTCTAGTATTAAGAAGTTCTCTCTCTCTCTTTTCTACGTCACCCTATCAGAACTGCATCACCATGAGTTAACTCTCATAGATCTGGTATGCATTCTAGGTAGAGGAAGGTCGGAATCGGCCACATAGCCGTGCAATAGCAGCCGGGAGAAGGAGAGAGAGAATAGCCGACTAACAGCCGAGTTAGCCGCTTACTGTAGAGCGCTCCCACCAGCCGCGCGACTACACGCACACGCTGGAGCTCACGCACGCTCACACCTAAGCCGCTCGAGTCAGAAGATAAGCCCGCCGCCGGGAGGGGGAAAACCTCGCGCCAGGCCGCGGCAGCAGATACTATACTGCTACTTGTATGTGTGAGGTGTTGAGTGTGTGTAAAAAGAATATTCACCTATGTAACCTAAAGAATTATTTATTTGTAATGTATGACATGAGAGGTGGTATGATACAGTGTGAAAACCCAACGATCGCACGAGAAAACATATGTAAATCGCCAAATGTAACGGCACTAGACCGATAACTATGTATTGCGTTTGTGTGAGTACTCTAGGGAGGTGTACCGTCGCGCCTCGGCCAGAGAATTCGCCCACTTGGTTTTTCGTCGCAGCCCAGAGAACATCCCTACGGTTGACCAGACATTTGTTTATTGAGAGTAGAGTAAAATATAAGAGTGCGTTATCCTGTCGATATTGTTATAAGAACGAGGGAGAGGTACGAGAGAGAACTTCAGCCGGAAGGTAGTGTTTAACGGTAATATTTATGATATATATTGAGTGTGAGAGGAATAAGCCGGACGTTGCGAAAGTCGGAGCGTTACTGCCTCGTGGCAACATTTTTGACGAGCCGAGATTTGTAGTACCGGATAACTGTGCGAGCGTTGTGTGCGAAAACGGAAATTGTAGCTAGTAGAAAATATCACCTTAGAGCCTCGCGTTTATTATATTACAGCCGGTTTTTTGTAAGTAAAGATTTGTGAAGTGATAATCAGTCGAGTGGTCTAAGCTTATTACTTCCTATTTTCCCGATCGAACTCCCTCGGAGAATAGAGTCTCGTAACTAGCCGGAGACGCGACCCCAAAACGTTCGCAGATAAATCGTCCGACCTGGCGCCTTCGAAATAAATACGGCCGGGCGTTAGTAGCTAATCACTGTTGCAAAGGAAAATAACGAGAGAAAACATACCTCGTTACATAAGGCGCGATCGATTATTTCTGTTTGGTTTGCCAACAGTGCGGCAGTGGTTTTGGTGTCATTTGCTATGGCTCTTACAGCGTCTTGAATTTCGGCTTCATCGGCT
Organism: Nasonia vitripennis; assembly: GCF_009193385.2. Lineage (NCBI taxonomy): Eukaryota > Metazoa > Arthropoda > Insecta > Hymenoptera > Pteromalidae > Nasonia > Nasonia vitripennis. Next base: position 4,854,364 of record NW_022279588.1, read on the forward strand.
TCTGTTAGCGTGCCAAACAGGAATTTGTGTATTGTCCCGATAAATGGGAGTAGCGATCTTCGTGCGCGACATGGTTCATCCCCGATGTTATGTACGAGCAACAAATCTAGCACCCTTCCCGCCTGGCGTACGGCTTCTTTAACCTCTTACTGCAGCTCCCCGATTTCGCAGTGCGGGCCGGATGCGTGCGCCACCAACGCAGTATGCTTCTCTAGCATTTCGCTCGCTTTGAAGTACGGACGTAGGTCCACTTTCTGGATTATTTTCCAGTCTGTGCTGACCGTGTCGAGCGGTGAAATTTTCTCGGTGATTAGGCCTACGTTCTCTTCCAATAGACGAATGGATGGGGCCGATCCGGGGTCAGGGATCACGTTGAGGTTCTCCTGGCGGCTTCCCGCGGCTACCCTAAAATATTAGTTGGCGTTAGTGATTATTGCCAGTAGGCCGCTGGTGCTTGTAGTAAGACGCCGGAGACTAATCTCTCTGGGGTATACATGTTACGTTTTTTTTGAGCGTCACGTCCGGTGCCGCGAAAAAAAAAAACAGAAAAAAAGTCCTACTCCGATTCTTCTTTCGACACGTTCATCTGCCTGGCTAGTTCACTCGGCCGCTTTAATTTGTTTATGTGTACGGTCTTGGTAATGTCGTCGTTGCGTATTGTCACGTTGTGCGTTTTTCTGTTAATGCCGGTGATTTCGAACGGACCGAGGTACTCGATCGCTTCAAGCTTTCCCTTTTTGGGTTCTTTTAGTAGGAAGATGGTTTCGCCCTCCCGGAAGTATTTTGTGATAAGTTTCCGATCGTAGTAGTATTTCGACCGGTATTTCGACTGGACCAGATTCATGGCCGCGGTTGTCTGTAGCGCCGTTAAATTAGTTGTCATTTCGTCTATATATTGGTTGTACGTAACGTCGTCGATACTTGGCGTGAAGCTGGACGGAGTGCGAGGCTTTGTACCAAAAAGCAGCTCGTGAGGCGAGTAACGGGTACTCTCGTGCTCCGTGCAGTTGTATGCATGTTGGCAAATTGCTGTCCACTCGTCCCATCGCGTAGTGTCTTTCACGTATTTGCGTAAGTACTCGGTGAGCGTGTGATGCATGCGCTCTATTGGCCCATTCGATTGCGGATGGTAAGCTGTGGTGCAGAACTTTTTTATTTGAAAAATTTTCGCGAGCTTTTCCAGTACCCGATTCTGGAACTGTGAGCCCTGATCCGTTACGATAGTGGCCCGAATACGCAAATGACCTTTTCGGTTAGGGCTCGCGCCACTTCGTCGGCGCTTGCATGCTTTTTAGGGATTAAAATTATGTACTTTGTCAACATGTCTTGGATGGGCCCATAAAAATCTAACGCTATCTGCATGAATGGGGTCGATAGCGTGTTGTTGATCAGCATTGGCAAGCGAGTTTTTACGCGAATAAGCTTATTGCTTTGACAGGTGGCGCATCGAGCGACGAATTGCTTAATGTCTGGGCGCATATGGCGCCAATAAAAATCGTTCGCGATCTTGCTGTACGTCTTCATCATTCCACGGTGTCCACCCATCGCCGCTATATGGTATTCTTGGATTAATTTAAAGCGCTCATTAACCGGGGGTACCGGCAGGTTATTTTTGTAAAGTATCGCGTCAACACGCTTGTTCATGCGTCGTCAAATAATTTTATTAATTTTGTCCATTCGACCGGTGTCAGCATCTCGAGGTATCGGATAAACGCTACGCTGTTCAAGCCCCTAGCTATCATGACGTTCTTTAAGTTTCGCAAGCATTTTATCAGATCTACGCGTAGGGGACGGTCGTTTCATCAAAGTGCGCTTTGATGTAAACCCCGATTACGCTAAATCCTTTGCATGATCACGTTTATCTCGCCGATTCCGAACTTTTTGTTTTCTAAGTCTTCCGGGTTAACATAGCCTCGTTCGACGAGCGCCTCCTGTACTTCCGTCGATAAATAATTGTCGGGTGAGGTTAGGTAAACTAAATTTTCTTTATACCGGAAGGGGTGCTTGCTCAAGGATTGCAAGTGAACGAAGGGCTGGGGTTGGCCCTCGGGCTTTCTGGAAAGTTTGGGTGGCTTTGGTTGTGCGGAGGGGCGTCTGCGCATGATTTTTCGGAATTATCGAAGCTCGAAATTCTAGTTCTCGGTGGTGAGGCGATAGATGTGGCTGGGTTAAGGACTAGCGACACGTTGCTTATGTTTGGAGATTCGTTCGCAGCTTGAGTTGGCTGGGCAGAAGGGTCTGGGCTCGTGCATGTCGCGATTATAATGTTGCTCCCAACGCTCATGGCTGATTCGGCGCCTCTCCTGTCGCGTCCCTTGCGGGCCTCTCGTTTCGATGAATCCGGTTTAAAGCGCTGTTTCCGTTTTTCCGCTTTTTTCTTCCCGAATACCATCGACTTTGCGCTCGAATGGCTGCCGTCACTAGTAGACGTTGGATCGCGCTGTCGCTTCGTGGACTTCGTGGTTGGCGGCGGAACGTTTACGCGGATGTACGGCGTGAAATGCTGACTCGTCAAATTAAGATGTAAAAATTCTTTTGCTTCGCTCGACAACACGTGACAGAATATACGGTGTTTGTTTGGTAGATCATAATGAATGCATATATTAAAATTAAATAAATAATTAAATTCGTATAATTCTAGTCGTGGTAATTCGGGATTTGTTTCACCCGGTTTGAGCATTGGGTTATGCGAGAGCGCGTCGGCATTCGCGGTTTTGTTGCCCGGGCGGTATATTATGTCGAAATCGTATCCGACAAGAGCCGCTTTTAAACGATTGAATCTTAGGTCTGATTTTTTGATGTGTGCAAGTGTTTAAGTGCCTCGTGGTCCATGACTATCGTGAATTTTCGGCCGTATAAGTCATGCCGAAATTGCTCTTTGGCAAACACGATCGCGAGTAACTCTTTATCGGAAGTAGGATATTTTAATTCACTGCCCTTAAGACAGCGAGATGCGTATGCGCATGGTTGGTCTTTTCCCAGCTTCCCCTGGCTTAGGATGGTGCCTAGGGCAAAATCTGTCGCGTAGGTTGTTACGATGAAGGGTTGCTCAAGATCTGGCGTCTTTAGGACCGGTTCTTTGCACATTAACATTTTTAATTCGTCAAACGCGGCTTGCTCTTCTGCTCCCCATATGAATTTCGTGCCTTTCTTTAGGAGCTTGAACAGCGGATATGCCACTTTCGAGAAGTTCTCTATAAACCTCCTGTAGGAGCTGAATAGACCGAGGGCCTGCTGGAGCTTTTTGGGGTTAGTAGGTATCGCGTATTCCACCATGGCCCTTATTTTCTGAGGATCGGTTTTAATAAAGCCTCCGCCTACGATGTGGCCGAGTATATGCGCCTTTCTTTTTAGAAACTGGCACTTCCTCGGCTCCACCGTCATGTTGGCGTCTAGTAATCTTTTCAGCGTCTTTTCAGCGTTGGCGGAGACGTACTCTGTGTTCGTCGAGAGTCTCGCTGAATACCATGAGATCATCGAGGTATATCTCGACCTCGTCTCCTTGAAGTCCGGCCATTGCCAGAGACATAGCGCGTGTGAATGTTATGGTGGCTTCCTTCAGCCCCATAGCCATTCTATTGAACTGTAATTGATTCCCTTGTCTGTCGTCCGGCGCGTAGAATGTGGTTAAATGGCATTTTACCGGTTTGCTTGATTTTAATATGATTTTATGCTGTGAGAGGTGTGTAGCCGGTAGCGGTTCTCCTTCGAGACCAAATACGCCCGAATATTCGTCGATTATTTCGCGAATGTATTCGACTTCTTACGCATTACAACCCTTCAAATCTGCCAATTGTAAGATCTTTTCGACACGTTCGAGGCTGGCCTTGATGTTTCCGCGCATTTTTTTGTTTAACGCGTTGACTTCTCTATATTTTTCTTCTAGTTTATTCGCGTCGAATATGCGTCTTAGACTAGCCGAAAATTCTGCAACCCGGTCAGGTGAGCCGTCCCCATCGGCTTGATACAGTGGATATGCCGCGATTGTTTCGCATTCTTGCAAATCCACTATCGGACTGGCAACCGATACTTCCGTATTCCCAATGTTTATGCATCACGCGGATATGCGCCCATTTCTATTTTCCGCGATGAAATTTCCGAAGAGCAAGTTAGGGTGAAGGTCCATCAGTGGGACCCATCCTATTTTCACGCTACTATCTCGCACATGCGCGCTAATTGCCATTTTTACTCGTGGCGGTACTGCCGCGGTCTCGGGTATCATCGTTTCTCGATGAGTATCTATTTAATGCACTGGTCCTTCCTGCTCTTTCGTTTTCGGTTCGACTCGTCGGCCGACGCTCGTCACGGTTGAACTCGTAGTGGTTATAATTTTCGCCGTAGTGATGACGCCGCGCGGTTTCCCGGAGCTCGCCATCGCTAAACGCGTTGGTCAGCTGTTTGAGTACAGTACTGAGACGCTCGGCGTCTCTGCTTCTGGGGTGAGGGGGTCTGGTCGTTTTATTTTCGCGTTGCGTTTTATGTACTACCGCCTTGTTCACGCTCCGGTGCTCGCTTTCGCTTTCATCACTGGAAAATTGGTCTACGATTGGCTTCTGATTTACACGACTGTCTTTGAGCCGGTCTTCGCGCATTCTTAATATTACTTCAAGTTCTTCCCGGGACAGTTCGAAGTTGCACACGGGTCGCTGAGCTGCGGGAATTACGATAGGTGCGATTTTTTTGTGAACTGTATTTTGCGCGTTACCGCCGTAGCTTCTCTGCCCAGAGCTGATGCTGTTCTGAGATCTACCTGCCCAAGGCCTATCGTCTATCCCGGTTTTCGGCAGGACTTGGCTTAGACCATTGCCAAGCGCGATGTTTTTTATTTCGAAGAAACTTGATACGCCGGACACGCATTTTTCATTGATTGCGAGCCGTTCCTTCGCCGCGAGTGAGACCTCCATCTTATCGCAATTGTTAGTTCTTAAATTTAGCCGACCGAATTTTTCTTGTACTCCCGCTACGTCTACTACTCTTACTGCGTTTTCCCGATTCGCGGCTGCCGCTCCTGCAGGTTCTGCGTTCACGTCGGTGTTATTAGGGGTCTGCTACGTTTGATTCGGGGGCCTCTGCGCTCACGGCCGCTTCGTTTACGGCGTGGCTCTCGTCGTCTAACATGATCAGCTTTTCCCCACTATCGTCGGATTGTTTAGGCAATTCGTATGATTTTGACGGTCGGCTGTGTTTGTCTAGCAGGTTATTTCGCGCCTCGATCCAGTTGGCCGCCATTCTCGCGTCCAGGGGCTCATTCTCGGAATCGCCTGATAGTAAACAATCTTTACTGATATGCTTCTGCACTACCCTTCGCGTGCGCGAAGTCATCTTTTGGGTATTTCTATATACGTTCCGCGCGTATCGCATTTGTTCGCTATCCCATTCTGGCTCGCTTTCCACTCCAGTATTTAGCTGTTTCTTTCTCGCGCCTAGCCCGACTACGCCCCTCACCGCGCCGAATATCCCCGTAGGAGCCATCATTGTTTCCGACAATTATCGATTAACTAATGTGTGTGTACAGGAGGGATGAATATACCCAAAAATGTAAGAGAAGGGGAGACCAATCCTCATTCCGCGCGTTGACTATTTTATCGTCGGGTTGGACGGCACTCCGAGGTATTGGTACGAAAGGGCACGCGAACGGGGATTTGCTGAACGTACGTGAATGTGACAAGCCAAATTGCGTCTAGTAAGGAAAACGACTTACATTGCGATGAACAGCGCTGCGTAGCCGGTTCGCATGGTACTCCTGTAGCTGATGACTGATGGTGACCGCTGCAGGACCGACTGGCTGCTGGCTGGGCTGGACGTTTTCTAGTCGCGCGTGTCGACGGCTGGTCCGCGTCGACACTGTGCTGCGCGTGGAGGATGGATGCTCGGGCTCGTCGGCGGCTTGTCCGCGCCGACGGCTGTGCGGCTTTATACGTTGGCCCAGGTGGGCTTTGTTGGCCGAGATCGGCTTTGAGGAGTTGGCAACGCTCGCCGGCGGTTGCCTGGTGTTGGACTGCCGCTCACTTGTTTTGAACGACTTCTGAGCTAGGTGCTCGAGCGGCGTCTCCCAAGAGACAAAAAAAATGTTCTCTTTGAGCTCGTGCTTTCGACTTGCACGAGCCTCGGCGACTGAAGGAGCTTCTTGCTACTGTTATCTTTTGATGCGGCACGATGTGTTGTGTGCTGAATTTTTCTTCTTTGCGAGGATTGATTTTCTTGTATGTTTCTGGATTTTTCCTGACTGCAGATAGTTTATCGATGCAGTTATCTCTTCTTCTGCGAATCCTCGCGCTACAAGGGACGCCAAAATGTGACGGAAGAATGGGTGTACGCGAGGAGAGAGAAGAGGTAGGGAAGTTCGGTGTCACTGTATTTATTATCACAAAATATCGGAGCTCCGCTCGCTTGGAGAGTCGCCGGTGGTCTGCCCGCTCGCTCGTTGACGCGACACGTCGACGGCGAGCGGTTCAACGTGCCGAAGTGCAGCGTTGCACTTCTGCACGCAGAAACTTTCGGGCCGTAGTGTTCTTCTGCTGACGATGCGTCTGGCGCATTGCCGGAAATGCAGGCCATCGGAGATGCCGCCGGAGAGCCCAAAGCTCGTCCGTGATACTGCACTAAACTGCTTTAGATAATTTTATGCACTTTGTCTTCAACCAGTTTCAATAACTTTGTTTGTAATAGGAGCAGTCGTTTTTGAGTTATTGTTGAAAAACCATGTTTTGACCATTATTATTTTTAATAATGAATAAAAAAAGTATTTGGCAGCTGGAAAACCAATTTATTTGTAATAAGCTGCTCGATGACAACAGTCAATTAACCTAACCTGATAAGACATGACGCGGCCGTTTTATAATTATATAATTCTAGTTTCTTTATATCAGTAATATTCACTCCGTCATCATATTTCTCCAAATTCTCTGTATTCGACACATTTATTTTATATATATATATATATATATATATATATATATATATATATATATATATATATATATATATATATTTATCTGAATTGAGCACTTTGAGGAGAAATTTTTGGTGTATTGGGCACTTTGAGGAGAAATCCGGCAGTTTGAGAAGTTTTATAAAATATGTGATATTTAGTATCTAGGGTCACCGATGATGGAGTTTAGGTAGTCCACTCCGTAAATTTGGTGTCTAGGTGTTCAAGGTCACCGATGTCGAAGTCTAGGTGGTACGCTTCGGAATTTTTTTATGTCTATACATCATACGAGGACGGCGTCTAGGTGTACAGGAAAGCCGATGACCAGGTCTAGGTGGTGCGCTTCGTGCTTTTTTGTGTCTAGGTGTAGAAATAATTCAAGAGCGGTGTCTAGCTAGGTGTACAGGGTGACCGTTGACGAGGTCTGGGTAGTTCGCACCGTCGTTTTCGGTGTCTACATGTAGAAATCGTACGAGGAGGGGGTCTAGGTATATAGGGTGGCCGATGACGAGGTCGGATGTTTGATGTATATGAAAAGAAATCATACGAATACAGCGTGTAGGTGTACAAGGTGGCTGATTAAGAGATCTAGATGGTTCACATCATCATGATTTTTGGTATCTAGGTATAAAAATAAGTGGTTTAACTGTACAAATTGGTGACGGAATATGTATGATTAATTTTTTAGTTCTATTAAAAAGAAGTGAAATTCTTATACCTGGTGTATGTTTTCACTGTGTGATTAGATAAAATATAATGAAATAGTCATAAAATCTTTTTAAGTTATATGAACCCTTTAGTTTTACTTATAGCGTAAAACTATTACAGAGTCTGGAATTTATTATAAATGTATTTATATTAATAATACTAAATAAAAAACTAATAAATTTCTAATTGGTTATTTCCCTTTTTGACCATATTTCTATTGAAAATTTACATTTTACACTCATATCCATATTTTTACCTCATACATTGTCAATCATAGCCACCATACTAATATTTTGCGGCAGAACAATCATGGGTTTTATATTAGTGGTAAAAATATTACAATAACTTTTTTTAAATAAAGCTAGCAATGAAAAACCAAGACTAGAGCGCCATAGTGTTAAGTTTAATAAACCATTCTACCAAAAGAAAATATTAACCGGACTTTTAGTTTTTCTAAAAGATGCAAAATACCAGCAGGTGTTTACGCGATCAGAGCTAACCTTAAAATTATAATAATCCTAATTTACTGAATAAACTCTTATAATTTGATTTTTATAACAATATAATGGCCAGAGTGCCATATAGCATTAAAATTAATAATCATCCAATCATCATCTGACATTTTTCAGTAAGAGCTAGTGGTGCATTTGGAATTAGGTTTAATAGAAAAAGAGGAGGTAATTTAATTAGGTACGTCAACTAACAAGGAAGGAATTGTAAATGAAAATTGTACATATATTATAGGAACAACGATTTATTTTATATCTCTTTTACATATACATTTTGTTGTGTATTTTTGATTTCACATATATTATGATTTTTAACATAAACTTTTTATAAATTATGTAATGACTTTTTACATAAACTTAGTTCACTTTATAAATTGTATTGAATACAATATCATTTTTTTTTTTATCAAAACAAATAATATAAATATTTTTTTTTTATCAAAACAAATAATATAGGCAACCGAACTGTCTTGAAAGGTTTGCAAGAGGGAAAAAACTAGTAATCAAATCAATCATAAAAAATAACTAATCTAAACTCATATTTTTATATGATCACAAGAATAAAAGACTATAAAGATTTTCTTTTGGTTTCTTTTAAGTAACCTACTTGAACACGAGTACAATATCTTTGTCTTAGCAGCTGATATTGATTTTTTATAATCTACGTTTCTATATAAATTTTCTTTATATTTCTTTTAGGTTTCCATTAACCAAGTTATATTAATCACAGAAGGAGTATTTTCCAACTAAACTAAACTCATATTTTTATATGATCACTATAAAATATTATTTTAACAAAACTAGAAAATAATACTTTTATACGACGAAAATACTATCGTCTAGCTATTTTAATCTACTTCTCTATATAGATTTTCTTTTAATTGCTTGCTGAACCCAATCTTGTATATTCTTTATACTCAAATGAGACTTTGAAGGAGATTGTGCCAAAAACTTTGCACATACTTTTAAGGATGGTACCTCTTTAGCAGTTATATATTTCTCAAATTTTCCATAAATGTAATTAGGAACATTGTTTTTTAAAGGTACATAAGCATCAGTCTTTGTCTTGTTTCTTTGAACGTGAAACCAAGACCTAATCTGTGGTTCTTTTCTGCCTTTGAAATCTGGGTTATTTCGCACAGTCTTCAGAAAAGCATTTATCTGAGACGCAGAGGGGACTTCATGCTCTAAATCAAGAGCATTTGGAAAATAAGCCATAACAGCATTTATAGCTGCTGTTTTCCATCTTAACTTCTTGTTTGTTTTAACTGTTGAAAAGAAAAAATATAGATATAAAAAAAGAATTTATAAGTTTTTTTGAAGTAACTAATAATACAAATTTCAATTTAAAAGTTCCATTTCTCAAAGTGATTTCTCGAAAATTTGTCATTAATTTGTGATTAAATGCCTGCATATCTTGGCGATCTAACCTACCCTAGTTGAAATAATTTTTTCATCAAAATCTACTCAACTTGAATTTTGGTCACTTGGCATTGTTGAGGAGGTTCTAACAATAATAGAATGAACATAAGCATATGCGTGAAATTTCCTATACAGGTTATTCAATGCATCCAAAAACACTTATATCAACTTGCAGAAGCCAAGGTGAGATAGAAGTCGAGATATTATTGTTATTATTTTTTGCTAATCAACAGGGGCTCTTATGGAAATTTGCGATTTTTTTGCATTCACTTATGTATAAAGTATTAAATACTATGATTTTGTTTCAATTTTTTGTAAGCGATAATCAATTTATAATGAGAATATTATTCACCTTTTGAAAGATTTGTTCATAGACTCTGACTTAAAGTAAAAGTTCATAGAATTAGAAAAACATACATCTAACCTCAAAAATAAGTCAAATCAGCATCTGTACAAATATAATGGTATGTACAACATCAAAGAATAGTCGTTATTTAATGTAATCTATTTGGCTTGTTCAGCTTCTTAACGCGTATGGATAGAACCTCCTCAAGTTCAGTTTCAATAAAGTTTGATAATATTTTGGGAACTTCATGTTATAAAATATTTTTTCTGAAGTTAATCCTTATACAGTAATCTAAACAGTAGTTTTTATAAAACTTGAGAGTAACTATCACTGGAAATGCGATTCTCTTAAGAGAATCGCATTTCCAGTGATAGTTACTCTTAAGTTTTATAAAAACTACTGTTTAGATTTTGTCCTGAATTTTCCTAGTGATAGATCAATGTTTATTATTGCGTAAACTACGATTATGTAGATATAAGTATTAGAAAGAATTGATTGAAAGCAAAAAAGTCACACTTAAGGGGTCCAGCCTGGGTTAAATCCTGCAGAAGAACAACAAAATATTCGTTCAAAAAATTTTTTTCTTTTGACGTAAATCAAAAAACAAAAAATATCTTCTGAAAATATTTGCAATAGATACTATTTCTACTGAGAAATATCATATATATACCATACAAAATCACTGACCAAAATTCATGACATTTTACTATATAAATAAGTGTTTTTAGTCAATTGCCACGGCTTTGTGAAAGACCTGGACCGTCTTCTTTACTCTACCTGAGCTTAAAATGTACCTTAAACATGCCCCCTCAGACCTAATGAACGACATTTCTAAAAAATATTAATTAAATATTGTTAGCAACAAGTACAGTGTGGAAAATATTAATTAAATTTATTAGCTATGTATACAACGTATGGATAACAACATTTAATTAATATTTTTTAGAAATGTCGTTCATTAGGTCTGAGGGGGCATGTTTAAGGTACATTTTAAGCTCGGGTAGAGTAAAGTAAAGAAAAGTAAAGTAAAGACGGTCCAGGTCTTTCACAAAGCCGTGGCAAGTGACTAAAAACACTTATTTATATAGTAAAATGTCATGACTTTTGGTCAGTGATTTTGTATGGTATATATATGATATTTCTCAGTAGAAATAGTATCTATTGCAAATATTTTCAGAAGATATGTTTTGTTTTTTAAATCACGTAAAAAGAAAAAATTGTTATCGGACAAATATTTTGTTGTTTTTTTGTAGGTTTTAACCCAGGCTGGACCCCTTAACCTAGAAAAATAAGTCAAATCAGCTTCTTTATGAAAGTTCCTATTAATAATTAGGACGAATAGAATCATTTAGTGCTTATGCAAAATCATTATTTGGTGTATGTTCATTTACACAGCTTTATTAGTGAAGTCAATATTGTGTATATATACAAGAAATAAAAAGTGCGTTTATTTTGACCAGGGATGTAGTGATGGTATTACCTTAATACTTAATAAACTATCACTATGATGATAATTTTATATATATTTCATCACACGACAGCACCTTGTTACATAAATATTTCATAAATTATTTATCCTAGATCAATATCAGATTTTGTTTTATTTTTGCATAAAATTTTAAAGAATGACATAGCATAGCATATATATTTTATAGACTTATGTATGTGTATAATGGTGATTTATAACAGGGACTTAGATATGTGAATATTTTTATGCACAAAAAATTCTACTTACATAAAACTATATGCAATAACGTTATGAAATTAAAAAAACTTCTAGTAAAATCACAGATTATTTAATCAGTAGCAGTTTTGGTGTATAGGAAAATCTATATACATAGAATTTTTGTGCATACAGTTCGTCTAGCGTTTTAATTTTTAACAGGAAAGGGAATAACTTTTATCAGAGTACTTTATTATTATCCAATAATTTCATCCACTAGTATTTATTTGGTCGTTGTGATGATTTTCACTGTAATTAGTGCTTTCCTTAAAAAAACTTATGTGTTTTCAAGGCTCTTTCCAATGGTACAGAGTAGTACTTTTCCATGATTGGTAAAATTCAGTTGATTGAATTTTTGATCGTCTTTTAGTGTGCAGTTGCAAATTCAGCTTGGTTTGCTGTGATACGACCATGACGCAATTGCAGGAAGCATCTGAGCCGTAACAATGTTGAAGAAAAGTTTTTTAAATTTAATTAAGTTTTTTTAACTTTTCTAATTTAAGGAGGTTTGTCTGTCAAATAAATTAACAGATAGATTTAAAAAATAAGAAATGATCAAACAAAAAATAGAGTATACTAGTGGACAGTTATTGAAAAAGGTTGACTAACCAAATGCCAGACTAACCTCCTTAATATATGTATTCAAAATTGTGTTATAAAGTTTTTATACTGATTAGATACAAAGCCATCACTTTGAGAAATAGATTTTAGTGAAATTTCACCAATTTTGTCACTTATTTTACTTATTAAGATTTTAAGGTAATTGTTATTTCAGGTATTGAAAAACTGCACTTTTTATATTCTAGTGACTGTTAAGGTGGTTCTATCTTTAGAGCAATGTGTCAAGAAAACTATAAAAGATATACATATTGTTCTCTAGATAACAAAGAATATTATAACATTATATTAAACCTCGGGTACTAATCAAATTCCAGAGAAAAAATTGGTTGAAAATTGTATATTTAACACAGACTTATAAGGAACTAGCGTAATTTCCAGCGTTAATATTAAGATTGCTTTTCAGAAATTTCAAAATTAGATTAAAAATCAAGGACGTAAAAGCTTCTGTACTTTTTGATGACATGAAGAAAACTGTATGAAGCCAAACTTTTTAAAAAGATATTTATTGTGAAACGCCAAAAGTGTACACTATTCTAACCTCATATCGTGACTTGTATATCTCAAAATTTGTAAATAAACTCAATAAACTTAACTCACATTTAATAACGTAATATCTTGTTTGCATACGCTTGCTTGACTATAATACCGATCGAATCTCCTTAATAGAACGTATCATTCAAATAATTAAGACTGAAAGTGGATTACATTGCCATAATATTGATAAACAAACTTTTCAAAATTTAAATAATTGAAGTTAAAAGATTTTCCAGCAACTAAACCATTTCCACTGTTACTATTTGTGTGATACCCCCATAAGTAGGCACAAGAATAAATAGTGCAGTTTTCAAAAGAATTATCTTAAAATATTAATAATAATACAATTGTATTAAAGTCTTTTTTGTATTAAAAAACTCATGCCAGATATTTTCTAAATTTTTTAAAACAATTAGCAAAAAATAATATACCTGAAGAAATACTACAGTTGGATGTATTTTGATCATTTTCAACCGTATCTTGATCTTTCTCAATCGATTCATCAAAATTTTGGTGTATTGACTCATCTATGCCTTCTGATTGATCTGGTTCTATTGACTGAGTTGGTTGTAAGGACTCATCTTGTTCCGAGACATAAACATTCTTTGGAGTTTTAGTCTTTTTAGAAGTTTGAGCTTCTTTTTCTAAGTGGGACATAGCCACGTCTCTTTCAATAATGGATTGCCTGTAGTTTTGAATATGGATTCGTGGGGTATGACCCATGAAGTTTGCGAGTTTTTCTACTTCTTGGTCATTGATTCCTTTCTCCATTCCTGTTGTAGCAAGCTGTTTGCGGAATAAAGTTCCACGTAATGTCACTGGGTTCTTTGCATTACACAACTCTGAGAATTGGGTCATAAGAGTGCAGTCGGACACAAAAGTAAACTGTTGATTAACATCATTAATGTTAGAGAACACAAAAGGATTTTTTTTGTATATTCTAGCATTATGTCTATTTTTGATAAGCAACAGCATATATTTTAGAATAGTTTTATCAAAAATTAACGGTACTGCTCTAGTTCGTTTGCCACGAACTTGAATTCTGCAATCTTGGCCAATGATCTGTCTTGCATTAAAATCGTCTAAGCTTAGCCTCTCGACCTCTCCGGCACGCCTGCAGTTTGATACATGTAGAAAAGATTCGATTGAGTTTCTTAATTTTATATAAGTGTCATCGTCATAGCGAATCCTTAAAGCATTATATGCATCTAACATTTCTTTTTCTAAATATTCTCGTAACAGAACCATGTCATCCTGCGTTGGAAGAACAACTACCGTATTGCGCTTGTTCTTTGCCTGGGTTTCAGCTATAGTATTACCTATACTACTGTGCCACATGGTCGTCACCTTTTACAAAAAAGCATCTATTTCTTCTCTTTTTTCTTTTTGTTCTTTACCAATCATCACATGATAAATGTTGGCTACGCTTTTTATGAGGTAACACATATCATTTGCCGTAGATGCTGATGCCATGTATTTGGTGACAGGATCTGCTTTTCCCAAAATTTTACAAGCTTCAATAAATTGATCATAATAGTCTTCATGAAATATATCACTAAACTCCTGTATTTCATCATTCATAATTTTCATTTCACGTTTTAAGCGACCTAACCTCCTCAAATTCGCTCGAATCTTATTATGATGATGGATTGTCGTCTCATGTTTAGAGGCCTCAGCATTAAGCCAGTTGAAAACAGCATCGTCGTATCTTATTTCATCAAGAATTTCACCTTCTCTTATTACTGAAATAATTTGAATAGCACCTTCAGATGCTAATAGACTGTAGTCACCTATGGTCGCCCTTGAACTTGATTTAACTGCATGTCTGTTTTTAAACGAGACGCCGGTACATTTTCTTACGTGCTTATGAATTGATGAAAGAGATAATTTGCAACAGTGTTACTTTTGTTCACCTGAGGTCTTCGTGATACTACATATTCTGACACATCATCTGTTATCTGGTTGTTCAAATGATTCCCTTTATTCCGCAATTCCTCTAATATTGCTGCTCTCTTCTTCTGATTATCTGTCTTTGCCAGACCTTTTACTAGTTTAGTTTTTGGTATGCTTTTTAGTTCTTTTATTTCTTGTTCATTAGCATGACCAATTTCATAGTGATCTGCTAATTTAGAAAAGTGCACTTTTTTATTTGGATTCTTTGTTTTGATACGATCTTCGATGCAGTAAACACAGACATTCTTTTTGACTCCGTCTTTGCTTGTCTTTAAGATCTCGTTACGTTTATTTTTTAAAACTGATCCCACAGATGCTAAATTAATTGATAGATCAAGACTACTGTTCGCTGTACTAGATTCGAGTGTGTGTTTTGTTGATTTACCAACATCAAGATCATCATCGGATGATAATTCTGATTCAGATTGTGTATTACACGGTTTTTTCTTTTTATTATTACTTTTGTCAGCTGCTTTATGGTTTGAATCAGTTGGCAACACACACTGTTTCTGCTTTTGACTACTTGTGTCAGCTACTGCTTGGTTTGAATCAGACAGTTTTCTTCTCTTACTTGTGCTAGCTTGTGCATTTTTTAAATCAGCTGATTTATTACATAGCTTTCTTTTCCTAGTACTTGTGTCGCGATCAGACTCGTGATCGGATGACAAAGAGGATTCTATGTCTGAAATAGATTTATCTGTAGGTTCATATTCAGAACCAGATGTTTTATCTTCTGACTCTGATTGGTCAGCTGTTGCCAGATTTTCTAAAATAGTATAATTATTTAAACATAAAAATGAGGTTATAGTAAAAAATAAAAAATTGACTGCAATTTACTTTAAATAAATGCTTACTTAATTTTAACTTGCTTCTTTTTTGTTTTAACTTCATAGTTAAAAGTAACTTTTAATTGCTCTTTAAAATACAATTATAATTATTGCAATATCAAAAATCCAGGTATATTTCTATAAAACCGTTAATAAAAGGTATCACTATTTTTTTACTATAAAATATTATTTTACAAAGAACAAATTTTTCTTTTAATTTAATTGTAACCCTTGAGGCATTTTTTATACTTTTACATTGTAAAACTGATAATAAATAATAAATGAATAATATACTATTAATACTATTACACTATTATATTAATACCATCGATAAAGCAAAAATATAGCTATGATGTGCAAAGCGTATATTATATATTATAAGATAGAAACCATAAACTATAAGTAGTGTAAGGGCTATCGCACGCGTAAAAACCAATTGAGTCTGCGATAAGACCTTATGTTTAAGTGGGGCTACTGGAGCCGCGGAAGACTGTATCAAGTGGCGCGGTAGTGCCACGAACGCGAGTTTGAGAAGCAGACGTAGCCGCGGCGTCCGTGACATATTTATTAAAATGCTTATCATTACTGTTTTTTTGGCTTACTAGCATGTTTTTTGAGTGGAACTATGATTTCCAACAAAAATATTGGTAAAAGAGCTGCTTATTTTTATAATATGTTAGTGTATAATCCACAAATTCTGAAATCACGTTGTTCTTCTTCAGCCCGAAAAGTGGTTCTCATATATAAAGTTGCCGGTGCATACTCTGCGTCTAGGTGTAAAAATCATTCTAGGGCGGTGTCTACGTGTACCAGGTGGCCGATAACGAGGTCTATAGCTGGTGCGCTCCATGGTTTTTTGTGCCTAGGTGTAGTAATAATTCCAGGGTGGTGTCTAGGTGTACAGGATGGCCGATGACGAGGTCTAAGTGGTGCGCTCCGTGGTTTTTGGTGTCTAGGTAAATAAATCATACGGGGATGGCGTCTAGGTGTACGGGGTGGCTGATGGCGAGGTCTAGCTGGTGCGCTACTTAATGTTTTTTGTCTAGATGTAGAAATAATTCGAGGGCGGTGTCTAGGTGTACAGGGTGGCCGATGATGAA
This sequence comes from Nasonia vitripennis, assembly GCF_009193385.2. NCBI lineage: Eukaryota > Metazoa > Arthropoda > Insecta > Hymenoptera > Pteromalidae > Nasonia > Nasonia vitripennis. The sequence continues at coordinate 4,871,038 of NW_022279588.1, forward strand.
GTCTAGGTAGTTCGCACCGTGGTTTCCGGTGTGTAGGTGTAGGAATCATTCGAGGATGGTGTATCAGAACAATCAGTGATTTCATGTTAGTGATAAAAATGTTACAAAAAAGCCATGGTCGAAAGGTACTAAAGATGCTTGTATTTTATTTTTAGAACAAATATGAAATACTCAAAAAAATGTACTAAATAGGACTGAAATCTTTTAAAAAAATTAACTTTCAAAAAAGTAAAAGGTTAGGCGAGTTTGTTATATTCCGCAACGAAATTACAGAAAAAAAAGAACTGAGATCAATCAAACAAAGTAAAGTCTATTATATTTAATCATAATGAAGCAGCAAAATTTTTTTTGTTCAATGAAGAGCTTACTTAACTTAAAGTTAAGTTATATAATGATTAATTAGGAACAACTCTCAAGATACTTACTACGTAACTTGCCATGCCTGTTTCATTTTGTTTATTGGTGAACACTGATACTTCGTATTTATACACATTTTTGGATTGCGCCTCCAGACGTTGAGTACCTATAGTTGAGTAATGCTAGTTTTCGTTAATTTTTCCCATGTTAATTAGCCATGAGAGATTTTAAAGTGCCCGGCAAAAAAAATAAGTATCTTTAAATCTCGGGAACGCGCGGATTTTCGCGTTTTATATGTCCTAAAGAACAAAAAAAAAGTGGTTTGGTAGGTGTGCTTTCAAATTTCAATTTTGCTCCTCCGGAGCGTCTATACGCCACCTATACGAAATAGGCTAAAGCGCGTTTTAACATAGGAAAGAGCAAGGCCTTGCTCCAGGTAATGCGCTTCGTAGTTTTCGGTGTTATCTATTAGATTTTACACTGAGACACCCGAAACTATGGAGTACACACTACCTGGACCTCGTCATCGGCGACCCCCAACACCTAGATACACTGTTTATAAGAATTTATTCAATCCTTAGGCGCCAAAAAATACGTAGCGCATCACCTAGACCCTGTCATCGTTAACCCCAAACACCTAGACGTCGTCCTGGAATAGTTATTTACACCTAGACACGAAAAACTACGGAGCGCACTACCTGGACTCGGTCATCGGCGACACTGCACACTTACCCTAGTGGAAATAATTAGGTGTGCCCAAGTGTTCCAAAGTGTGCCATACTGTGCCAAAGTGTGCCAAAGTGTGCCATACTGTACCAAAGTGTGCCATACTGTGCCGTACTGTGCCAAAGTGTTCAAATTCGGAAATTTACTACACTTTTTGGCATACCATGGCACACTTTGGCACACTTTGACACACATGGGTTTTTCGAAAACGAACATCTCCTTTTTGACACAGTATGGCATGGCATTGCACACTTTATCACACTTTGGCACACTATGGCACACTTTGGCACACTTTGGCACACTTTAGCACACCTTGGCACAATTAGGTATATCCCGATATCCCGCCGACTGCGCGCCAAAACATTGCCACTGCTCGATGCCGCCATATCGTACGTTGTATCGTATGTATTGTCCCAGTAGTACATAACAATAAATAATTTGATAAGAAAAAAAAATCTAGAATTGGTAAGACTTGAACCCGGATTCTTTGGGTTAGTAAGCTGGTGGTCTACCACTGAGCCACGTGTACTCGTTACAGTTAATACAAAAATTTAGACTTATGTATTTCAAGTAGCTTTAAATACTTAGTACTTTTACAATATTAATTAACTATTGCCCGTTATTGCTTTAAAGCCTCTATCCGCCGTAAATGTTGGAAAAATATGCCTTAACAGGGGAATTCTCCGGGAATCCAAGTTACACTATGGCACATTTTGGCACACTTTGGCACAAAATCCATTTCCACTAGGGTACTTGAAACACCTACAATTTAAAAAAAAATAGGCAATAGCAAGCCCTTGCCTTTGCGGAATGAGCAAGGCCTTGCTCTTTCCTATGTTATAACGCGCTTTAGCCTATTTCGTATAGGTGGCTTATAGGCGCTTCCGTACCAATCCTCCTCAAGTGTCCGGTTTTCTGTTAATTTGAACAAGATAGGTGATTCTGCCGTAACTTGCACAAAATCGGCAAGAAAATGTTCCCTTGTGAAATGTTTTCTTTTGAATGCATATATCCCTTTTTTAACAAGTATTATCATCAGAAACAACATTCTAAACCTAGAAGCACAATTGGATCCAAACAAATTTTTTCCATTTAAAAAGCAAACCATGGAGCGCACCACCTAGACCTCGTTATCGGCCACCCGGTACACTAGGCAATTCACGAAGAATTCATTTAGGGTTACGGAACTGACGGTTACGGAACTGACGGTTACGGAACTGACAAGGAGGTGTTTATTAGCTCGCCTAGCCTAACGTAATTAATATAAACAATTCTTGGCACATATATTCGAAAATAATTACTATTTACTTGAGAAAAACGCTATATATATATATATATATATATATATATATATATATATATATGGGACGTTTCACGTCAACCGGTCCATCAGTGCACCCAAAATCTGGGTTAACCTAACAAGACGTTTGAGGTCTCAAACTGATCGTCTGGTCAAGGGCTTTTGAAAAAGTTCTGGCCTTTTCAAAAATCCAATGTGGCGCATAAAATATGGAGCCTGAAACCCACGTTTTCATAGCACATTCAACAAAAACACTAGTAAAAATGTTCTAATTTGTGAAGTATCCCACCAAAAAGCATGTACAACTCATGATAGGACATATTATTGACAATGCTGACGGAATTCCAAAATAAAAAATGGCGGAATCAAAATGGCGAACATTATACCACCACCAAACCAATTTTACCGCAACAAATGATTTTAGATCAGTTTAAAGTATCGATATGAGGGTTTTTGGAGCCACTGCACCTTATTTTAACCTCGAAATTTTAAAATCAAAAATGGCCGATCCAAAATTGCGGACATTATACAACCACCAAAACTATTTTACCGCAATGAACGATTTTAAATCAGTTTAAAGTATGGAAGTTTAAGGGGCCGCTGAATCTTATTTTAACCTCGAAATTTCAAAATTCAATATGGCCAATATAAACTGGCGGATATTTGTCATAACCTACCCGCAGGCTCTCTCGCGAAAAGCCCCTGCTAACGCGCAACACGCCGAACACGCCACGCACGCTGCAGCGCTTATCACCGCGGTGCGCCGCTAAGCGGCTGCGCATTACCCACAAGTGAAGTAGCGTCGCGGAGGGCACATAAGGAGGCCGAGTCCAGCGCTGTACCTCGCCCCTCTTCCAACAGCCTAATGCTGCAAGTATACGGCTCGTGTCCAATGACAACTTGTGCAAAGACTTTATGTTCTAGCCTAGAAAAGTTGATACCTCATCACTTCATCGCTAAGGAACAATCAAAGTTTATTTCTGGGAAGAAAAATAATCTTTCAGATGAAGAGGTTCTTGCTCAATTGGATTTTGCTGAGAACTATGCTTTTACAGCCCAAGATGCTGCACAGGCATTTTATTTTAATAATGATCAAAGTACGATTTTTCCTGCTATTGTTTATTATAAATCTGAAGGCAAGCTTCTATGTCCGACTGTACTACTCATGATGTCACTGCAGTATACATAATGCAGCAAAAGCTTATACCTGAAATTCGCAAGGTTTGTCCCACAGTAAAAAAGGTAATATATGCTACTGATGGTGCTAAACAGCATTTTAAAAATCGTTATCAAATGAGTAGTTTAATGAGTCATAAGAGAGATTTTGGCGTTGATGCTGAAGGCACTGTTTTGCAACAGCACACGGAAAAGGTAGTTGCGATGGAGTTGGAGCGATAGTAAAGAGAGAAGCTACAAGAGCGAGCTTACAAGCTGCAAAAAATAAAGCAATTCTAGATGTTAAAGCTCTTTATTCATGGGCTAATGGGCGATCATTCAATATAAAACTTTTCTTATACACCAAAAAAGATCACGAACAAACTCGTCAATTCCTAACAAAGAGATTTAAAAACTGTCCACCTGTCACAAACATACAAATGGGATTTATCCCAGAAAATAATGAAACGTTGAAAGTCATGCATTACTCAAATGCCAATGAACCTAGGAACAGAGTAATTTATGATATCGGCGAAAGCCATTTATCACCAGTAAAAACTCCACGAACGAGGAGCCAGAATTGATAAGAGTGCACAAAATGTCATTAAAGATTGATTCATTTGGCTAAATTATATATTTTTTTCATCCACGCAGGCATATACATATACACAGAACAATAGAAAAATGTAAGTGCAAAAACCGCAGACAGATAATTCTAAATCTAATAGACCGGAAAAATATAAGATTCATGTGCACAAATACTGATTCTGATAATATATTTATAACAATTTACCTCACAAACCCCCATATCGATACTTTAAACTGATCTAAAATCATTTGTTGCGGTAAAATTGTTTTTGTTGAATGTGCTATGAAAACGTGGGTTTCAGGCTCCATATTTTATGCGCCACATTGGATTTTTGAAAAGGCCAGAACTTTTTCAAAAGCCCTTGACCAGACGATCATTTTGAGACCTCAAACGTCTTGTTAGGTTAACCCAAATTTTGGGTGCACTGATGGTCCGGTTGACGTGAAACGTCCCATATATATATATATATATATATATATATATATATATATATATATATATATCTTGTTTTGGTTAAATTTTTTGTGTCAACATTGTTCTCGAGTGATTTAGCCGTGTTGTTTCTCGCCCACTTGCTCCGAGAAGGCTTTACTCGTTTCCCATACGATTAATTTGCTGATTCTGCAATTTAAAGCATGCTTCTGTCATATGGTTGGTATTTTTGCAAAAGTTGCAGAATTTCTTTACTCTTGATTCTAATGCATTTATTTCTTGACAATTTTCTACTGTGTGTCCATCTTCTTTACAATAACTGCAATTTTTCTGCCTTTGAGCAATATTTCCTAGATTCTTCAATTTTTTACACTCTTGTATCAGATGTCCCCGAATTTTAGAATACTCACAATTTACAAATTCCCAATTAGGATTATTCATATTATTATTCCGATTATTATAACTGTTGTTCTTTTTATAGTTATTATTGTAGTTGTTATAATTTGGATTTTTATAGGTGGTGTTTGAATTATTTGTCGTTTGTTGCTGAGCTATTAATTTGGGGCAATATTTTCCTGAATGACCTCTTTCATTACAAATCTGACATTGGATCCCCTGTTGATGTGTTTTTGTTCTATTTTGTGCTATTAGTATTTTAGTTTCTCATTATAAATCCTTTACTTGTTATCGGGCTCCTTGTTAACGGGCAGTACTTTACCGTATGTCCAAGTTGGTTAAATCTTTTGCATATAACCTGTGGGCATGTTTTTATCGAATGATCCGCACTATTGCAGAATTTACATGATTCCCTAACATCTGCCTTTCTTGTACAAGCAGTAGAGTCATGATCACTTTCCTTACACTTTTAGCATAATTTATATTCTATTATAAATGGACACTGAGTCACTGTATGGCCTATAATAATAATACTGAGATATTTTAACCGTCAAATTCTGGTACTAAAAAGCTACATTTTTCCAAGATAAACGTAACGGAATATCCGCCATGTTGTTATGGTTCGTGCGATTATCGTTCTGAAAGTTCTCAAAATTAAAAATTAAATTAAATTTGGATAAATTATTTATGTTAATAATTAAGCTTGGCTGGTCACCAATTTCTTCGATTTCTATTGGCGATGCTTCCTGTATTCCTTGTTTAAAGCTATTATTAAGTGTTATATCTTCTACTTTAGGAATCGCTGTATGTGGCGTTACCAGCGATAGTATAGGCCCAGTTGGTGTTTTCAAACTTTTATCAGCTTGTTCTTGTATATGCAGTATATTAAGAATTAAATTATTATTTTTAATACAACAATCGGCTTTTTTATAGCCCCAGTGCTTTTACCTGGTAATTGTGGATTAACGAGTTATGTAGTTAAGGGCTTAGCAAGTTATGTAGTAAGTATCTTGAGAGTTGTTTGTAATTGATCAAAATATTACTTAAGTTTGAATTACCAATTATTTGACTGAGCCCTTAATTAAACATGATGATTATATGTTAGTCATCTTATAAATAAAATAATATGATTGTATATTTGACTTTTTTAAATTGATTTCAGTTGTTTTTTAATCTGTAATTTCACAGTAAAAATAATTATTGACATTCATGACGATACGCAAAACATACTTTAGTTTATTTTTTTTAGAGAATAAATATACTTTTAAATATTAGATGTTCACTCGATGCTAGTTAATTATTGTGAAACTTTTTTAAAATGCTCCAATAAAATTGCCAGATTGATAAATTCTAACCAATCAAAAGCACAACTTTAAAAACGTTTTATAAGAATTAATTACCGTCGAGTATAAATGAATATATTCAATACAGCCAACATTCTATATAAGTAGTTATAGCTACTAGTACACAAGACTGGCTTTAAAATTATAGAATAAAATAGAAATAAATATTAAATATTAAAAAATGTTTTTATGTAACACGCGAACGATTTTCGCGTTTTTCGTACCTATTAATAGGGACTAAAGTGACTCTTTTTTGACCGGCGGGCAAAAAAGTTGTTTTAGCGGGCAATAAAAACCTTTATTGCCCGCATATTCAAACAGCAGGCAATAATGGCCTTTATTGTCCGCTAAAAAGTCTTTATTGCCCGCAAAATTTTTTTTTTGTAATTTAAAAAAAATGTTGATTTTGATAAATTTGCATTATTTATTTATTTTATATAATGTTTGAACAAGACAAGAGCACGGTTGCCGTGTCAAAAAATAGTCACATCAGTCCCTCTTAACACGTACGAAAAAACGCGATAATACGTCCGCGCGTTACATAAAATATGGTGTGCACCAAGGGCTAAGTGGGCTTTTTGGCCTCGTGGATTTTGCAGTACTCGTCTGCGGCTCGTAAACGCCCTCGCCTTCGGCTCGGGCTAACTCGCCTTGACTCGTACTGCAAAATCCACACTCGGCCTAAAAAAGCCCACTTTACGCCCTTGGTACACAATATACTATTAAACTCTTTATAAATATTTGATGACAGTATTAATTATATTAATAAAATATAATAAAAAAATTGTATTAATTAAACATTTTTTTTATTTACATTTATGAAAAAATGTAAGTTGTGAGATTATAACAATTATAACATTTATATTCTGTACTAAAATGTAATACGATATTAACTCTTATAATAAATGATAACGATATCTTCAATACCAAACGAAAAAGAAAAATGAAAACAATTAATTTAAAAAAAACGTTATGAACTGCAGATGATAGTAGAAAAATCTCAGAATTGAGACACAGATAACAGTAATCTTTTGTTGTCTTCAGTTTTATTTACTTTGCTAGATACTTCAGTTGGATTTTTTTTCAGGTGTACAATTTTACAATTTAGAAAATAAATAAAAAAATGAATACAACAGACAATAACTATTAATAAGTGGAGACAATAGATTTTTCATAGTTCAAAACATTTTCCTTATTTTATAATTGCTGTCTTCGACGTTCACTAGTTTGTTCTCAATCAAAACAGCTATCTTCGGATTTCTACACATTTTTCTTAACTTTTTTAAAACACGCCTTTAATAACATAAAAAAGAAAATTAACTTTTAAAAAAGTAAAAGGTTAGGTGAGTTTGATATATTCCGCAACGAAATAACAGATAAAAAAGAACTGAGATGAAACAACTGAAGTCAAGTTTATTATCTTTAATCATAAGGAAGTAACAAAATTTGTTTTGGTCCATATTCATCGAATATGGCTGTCTATGGTAAGTCTAACATTATCAACAAGTCGCTCTGCCTGTTTAACATCTTTTTAATGTGTTTTCTCACTCGATTGAGTGATTATTCGCAGCGAGAAGGATCCTCTAACCGGCTCGCATGCTAGCGCTAAAAAAGACCACGGCTTCTCGTGTGTTTTACGAGCCTGGAGGATTTTTTTCGCAAGCTGGCGATAACATAACCTCATCTCAACCACTGAACGACTGCTGACGGCGAAGATACTTATGGCTGTTCCATCAGGAGGACATAACATCAGTGTTCAACATCGCTAAAAAGGAAAAAAGGAAAATCACGTTTCTGTGATCATCAGCTCCAAATTCCACCGAACCGAGGTCTTCTTCAGAAATGTTTTGAGGTTAGAAACATATAGCTCTATCTCTCTCTAAAGAGCGCGAGATCAGTTGTCACCGTCGCTGCGCGTCTAGTACCAATTTTCGCCACCAGAGTGCAAGATCATCGACTCTGGAAAAACGTTGGTACCTATGACTGATCGGACATGGTAATTTTGGTGCGTGTCTCAGGAATCTGCTAGAGCGGGAGTTTTGAAAACTGAAAAAGGAAGGAAGGTTTCTTTCTTTTCTCTCGAAAATTTTGATAAGCATTACAAGCTGAAAAAACACATACGTCCTCACATGCCAAAATGGCGCCGGGCCGAAATAAGCCTCCTGACAAGTGTCGCAGTAATTTTGCATGTTGCAAACAAAAACCTGCAACAACAGCAGTGTGCGTGATCTGTGATGAGGCATATCACCCTAGCTGCTTTAAGAACAAGAATGAAAACTTTAAATTCATTGGTAATAACCTTATAGTATGCTCTGAACACAGTGATCGGAACATAACCTCAAAAATTGATGAGGATGTCCTGAGTGAGTCGGCATCACTTTTAATTGCACAGATTAAACTAAAAAAATCAGAAGATGTGAGGAATGACCTTCTGGCAGAAACTAGTAACAAGACTCAAGACTTGCAAGAAACTGATTCCATAGATGAAAGTGATCTTGAGCTGCTGAAAACGGAAAACATGCTGTTAAGGAGATTAGTTAGTGAATTAACTGAGAAAAATTACCTCCTAAAAGAAAAATTACAAAACACCAGAAGTAAAACTGACAACAATGTCCTTACATACTCAGATGCCATGAAGTACTCTAGACCAATCCATAAAAAAATTCCTAAAATATCCGTAAGAAAAAACAACAACAGTAATATAGATGTTATGAAGTCAGTTATTGAATGTCTAACAGCTGAAAAAAATATCCAAACAAAGAACATCTACGTAAATAAAAATGAAGAAGTCATTATAAGCTGTCTTAATGAGAATAGTGCGGTATTGACAGAGAGTACTAAAGGAAAAACTAGAGGACAAATGTGATGTCATGAAAAATGAACTCAACAACCCGAAAATTAAGATAGTAGGTATAGATAATCACGCAAATATGGACATCAAGGATATTGAAAAGGACATTAAACGAAAGGAACTTCAGTTATTTTGAAAAGGGAGGACAAGTCCTACACATGTATAAGAATAATTATAATAGCTTGAGTACGGTCATAATGGAAGTCCCAGCTGACATCTACAAGAATATAAGAGAAAATAATAACAAAGTTTTTGTTGGATATCAGCAATGCAAAGCCTATGATTTGGTTAACGTTTGCCCGTGTTTCAAGTGCGGTAGATTTGGACACAGTGCCAGGAAATGCCAAAATGAGTTTCTGTGTTTGAAATGTTCCGGGAAGCATAATACGTGTAATTGTGATAAAGATTATGCTAAGTGCATTAACTGTCATTATAGTAACACAAAATACAAGTCAAAGTTAGACACAAAACATCATACTTATGACTCTAACTTGTGCAGCATCTTGAAAAAGAAAATTGACAGATATATTGACTCTATTGATTACCCGATAAAACCTACTCTACCTGAAACTGAATCGATCTATCACAGCATAGAATTGGCAAACAGGCGTAAAGTATCCACAGAGGCTAATAATGTCGTAGATAGTGAACAACAGGAAAATGACACTCCACGCAACAAAACAAAGCCAGAAACTGAACACAACAGAAGACCAATCACAAGACGTGATCCACAAATTCCACTGAACCATCTAAAACCGCAATCCTCTGCATTGTCACCAGCCAACAAGAGTGATAAAAACAAGATCAAGAAATAGGTAAAAATGGATATTTTTGATTATTTGGATAGGTTTCAAAATGAATCGATGCAAAAAGAACGGACATGTGGTAATATTGAAAATTTTAACAAAGCTATAAACAATAAGAAGGACTTTATCATGCATGTAAACATTCGTAGTATGAATGCAAATTTTGATAAGCTGAAAATTTTAATAGAAAGTTTAGCTATCAAACCAGCGATTGTGACATGTTCAGAAGCTTTTGATCAAGTTAATTATAATTTCTATCAACTGAATGGTTCAGATTATGAATATAAAACTTATTATAACGAAAGTAGGATAAACAGGAATGGTGGAGTCTTTGTTTTTATCAATAGCAATCTAGTCCAAAATACCAAAGTCATTGAAGCAGGGAGAATTAAAATAATAAATACTAGAATAACCTTAAATGATAAAAGCGGTCTTGAAATATCAGCCATGTATAGGTCACATGAGATACCGAAAACAGAATTTATACTAGATCTTAATAAGTACTTAATTTATAAAAAAAATGTAAAGAATCACTTAGTCATAGGTGATTTTAATATTGACCTGCTAGACTGTGATCATTATAGCCAAGATTTTCTATGTAACTTCCTTGATAAGGGATTTATTCAGGGTTTTGTTGGTATTACAAAGCCAGCTATCGGTAGAGCTAAAGGATCATGTATCGACAACATTTTCATTAAATCTCACAACATTAACACAGCCACATACAAGCTTAAGCATGATCTAACGGATCATTACCCGATTATCATAGCTGTAAATGAGCTAAAGACAGTAACTAAAGAACCGTATGTTTTCTTAAACTACAAAAAAATAATAAATAACGCTAATTCAAGAAAATGGGATGAAATTAGTTCGATACCTGATCCAAACTTGGCTGTAGAAAAATTGTTAAATGAAATCAAGCAATGCGTAGAATTGTCAAAAACAACAAAAAAGGCTAATAGACAAAATGGTAGAAAAAACTGGATTACCGACGCAATAATAAGATCATGTGAAACCAAAGAATTTTTGTATAATTTGTGGCAACTAGATGTGCAGAATAAACAGCTTAAAATACAGTATAAAACCTACTCTAAAATCTTGGATAAGGTAATTACCGATGCCAAAATGAAATATGAATTGAATCTAGTGCAGAATAATTACATCAACCCAAAAAAACTATGGGAAATAATAAATACAAAAATCGGTAAAGTTAAAAAATCTAATGATGCCATAAATGATATAAAGGTTAATGATAGGAAAATTACAGACAAAGTCGAAATAGCTCAAAACATGAATACTTTCTTCTGCGAAATTGGGAGAAAATTAAGTGCAAATATCGTGAAACCTGTCAACGCAGAACTTAGGCTACCTTACATGAATCCTATGTCGATTTTCTTAAAGCCAACCAGTATGGCTGAAATAATAAGTATAATCAATACGCTAAAACTGAAAAATGGGGGATTTGATAAGATAAATGCCAAGACTTTAAAATTGCTATGTAATCATATAGCAGGTCCTCTGACCCATATTTTCAATAAGTGTATTGAAAAAGCGGTATGGCCTGATGCTCTAAAGAGTGCTGAAGTAGTGCCGATTTATAAATCAGGCGAAAAACATAAGATCACGAATTATCGACCTATCTCTCTTATATCTAATGTTGCAAAAATTCTTGAGCGAATTATGTATAATAGAATAAATGATTTTGTAGAAAAGAGTAATATAATTTCTAAGCAACAATTTGGTTTTATGAGAGGGATTGGTACGAAGGATGCTCTGAACTACCTAACCAATGTATTATATAATAATATCGATAAGAGTAAGCCGAGTAAGAGTAAGAAAAAAGTAAATGATAGATATCAAGTAGTCAAAATAGACGGTAATGAAAGTGATAGAACTTTAGTTAACACAGGAGTCCCGCAAGGAACGATATTAGGACCGCTACTATTTATTCTGTATATTAATGATGTCTTAAAGGAGATTCCCCCCGAGTCCATAATTTCTTATGCAGATGATACTGCTATTATAGCTACAGGTAAAGACTGGATAGAAGCTCAAGTAAATATGAACAATTTCTTAAGTGTAATTGCCGAGTGGCTGGCAGTAAACAAGTTGTCCTTAAATGTAGGAAAAACAGTGTGCATGACTTTTGGAAGTAATATTGGAAGCGTACCAGCTCAGATAAATGTTAAAATTCTTGATAAAAGTATAACTAGGGTGGAGAACTTTAAATATTTAGGAGTTGTCTTTGATAGTAATCTAAAGTGGGATAACCACATGCAATATATAGTTGGAAAAACTAAATACCTAGTCTATATTTTTTATAAAATCTCTAAATCAATGCCCATAGAGACTCTCAGAATGATTTACTACGCATTTTTTCATAGTATTATAACTTATGGCATCATTGCTTGGGGCGGTGCATACAGGAATAGCCGAGACCAAGTTCAAAAATTACAAAACAAATTTTTAAAAATCATCAATAAAAATAACTTTTTGTTACAAGACAATCCATTAAATATAGGTCAACTGTTTGCTTTCGAAGCTCTTAAACTACACTACTATGATCTCAAAGAAAAATTCTTAGCATCAGATAGTGTTACTAGGAATAGAAGTATTATTATACCAAAAACAAATAAGAGAATCAGCAATAAGAACAGCTATATGAAAGCAATTAATGTATATAATGAGCTTCCTAATCGACTAAAAGTATTAAATATAAATAAATACCCTCAAAAGAAAATCATAAAAGACTGGATAAGATACAACTGTTAGAAAAATAATAAAAGAAAAAAATTGTTTCTGTATGCAATACACAAATTTGTTATTAGAAGCTATGCCAAATGTATATATCTTAGTTTTAAGTTTTAATTTTAAGTTTTGTTTATATCTTTCTTTTCCTTTGTAACCAGACTGCGAACAGGTAATTTTATTTACCTCTGCAGGTTTCCAGGTATGAAATACATACCTTGTAAATTTCTTCTGGTAATAATAAATAAATAAATAAAGGGCTTACTTAACCTAAAGTTAAATTATATACTGATCAATTAGGAGCAACTCTCAAGATACTTACTACGTAACTTGCCATGCCCGTTTCATTGTACTTATGGTGTTTTTAGGACATTCCAATACATAAAGAAAACATTGTTGTTGTTCACCAATAAACAAAATTAAACGGTCATGGCTAGTTAGATAGAAAGTATCTTGTAAGTTTTTCTAATTGATCAGTATATAACTTAAGTTAAGTTAAGTAAACCCTTTATTGACCAAAACAAATTTTGTTGCTTCATTATGATTCTACTGATTTTTCTGATACACTACCCTTGAATGATTTCTACACCTAGACACCAAAACCAAGTGCGAACTACCTAGACTTCGTCATCGGTCACCCTGTACACCTAGACGCCGTTCCCGTATGATTCATTTACCTAGACACCAAATACCACGGAGCGCACCACCTAGACCTCGTTTTCGGCCACACTATACACCTAGACGCTGCCTTCAAATTATTTTTACACCTAGACACAAAAAAAACCACGAAGCGCACAACCTAGACCTTGTCATCAGCCACCCCGTACACTGAGACACCGCCCTCAAATGATGTATTTACCTAGACTAGACATAAAAAATTACGGATCGCACCACCTAGACCTCGTCTTTGGTCACTTCGTACACCTAGACACTAAAAACTACATGTGAGCGAGTATGCAGAAAACCGATAAGAAAGCAATATCCATCTGTGTATAGCTGTGTGGCCAACTTCACGATCCTAACACTTGTTGCGGCTAACTTAACGGTCCTAACATTTTATTTGATTTGAGCGTTTTGTAAATGACACACCCGTGTATTATATCAAAGGTAGTTTTTATCAATATTTTTGTTGAAAATCATAGTTAGGCATAATGAAACATGATATAAGTTGAAATATATTAGAGACAAAAAAAAAATGTGTTTATTTTTTTTTTAATGAAAAATGCGAACCTTAACATAGAAGTAAATAGTAGCGTGGGTACCGCGGCTTCGTCTGCTTCTAAACTCGCCTTCGTGGCGCTACCGCGCCACTTGATAATAGAATCTATCTGTTGAAATCTGGTACCATCCACAGTAAACTAAAAAAACTTAAAAAAAAAATTAATAATACCTGTAAATAACTGTTGACTTTGTCTTAATTCCGACATTCTTCTGCTGAACATTTCTGTTTTGTTCAGTTATCTTCTGTTTTAGTCATCTTCAGATGGAAACTGATATGTGCAGAATTTTTATTTAACTAAGGATCAATATAAGTATGGGAAATTATGTAATTTTATACAAAATCATATTTTATATCCTAATATAAAAATTAATTTATTTAATTATTATTTTATTCATTACTTATCTAAATTATTAAATAAGTCAGTATTGTAATAGTATTGTAGTAAATGTAATAAGATTATTGTTTCAGCAAGCTGCCAACGAGCGCAGAAACGAGCAAGAACGAGAAACGAGGCAAGATAGAGACAGAGAGAGTGAGAGCATAGGTAGCGCGGTTGCCGCCTGGCCGCACAGCGTTGGCGAGATATGACAACGATGTGCCGACGGCCGGGAGAACCGCGACTAGAGTTAGTCTTGCTGCGCTATCCACACGAGTAGCTCGCGCTACTGTATACGCGGATTTGTTGTGAGTCCTGCGAGCATCTTGAGAGCGAACGATAGTCGTCCGTGCGTTACCGACGAGCTGCTGCGATGCCCGTCCGAACTGTACATCTCCACGTCCGAGACTGGACCACGTCCGTTGCGTCAAGTACTACTGCCACTACCGAGTTGTAAGTACCTGCACTCTCACTCTCTCACGTCGACGGGGTAATATCTCTCATCTCTCTTTATCGTTCGTCGAAGTGTGCGGCGTTTGCACCTCCGTGTATAGTTACAATTGAATATACATTTCCTTATCTAAATTTCTCGTGTGTTATTTCCTACGACCCGACCTACGCCGCCTCCGCGGGCTCGTGTAAAAACACGTGCATGATCTGAGTCGGCCGAGCCGTGCCTTCTGCACGCCCGACGTTAATTTACAATAAACAGGGCCCTTCTGGCCCTGGTTATAACACGACAGGACAGTTAACACTACGGTTAATACCGAGTGTTATAATTGTTTAATATTAATTTCTCTTTCTCTACTAATAAACTCATGTGAGTGCTCTTTATATAAAGAGAATAATTACATAACGATTTTTGTCATTTCATATTCACAAACACATAGCTTCGAAAAAAGGATCATATTTGCAGAAATGATTATTCGCAGCATCCCTTATCAGGATCCTGGGATCGATCAAATCTGCAGATTACATATTGTGATATGCATAAATGCATTTAACATTAGTCATTTTCTATTCACAAACTGATAGCTTTGAAAGAAAGATCATCTTTGCACAAAAACTTATTCGTAGCATTCTTTTGATCTTGACCAAAACCGCAGATTTCATCTTCTGAGATGCACGTGCGTCATTTTATATTCACAAACACATAGCTTTAAAAAAAAGGAGAATATCTGCACAAATAACTATTCAGCAGCATCCCTTTGATCTTTACCAAAACTGCAGATATTATCTTGTGATATGCATGAATACATAAATCGTCATTTCATATTCACAAACAAATAACTTCACGAAAAAAAAAATTATGTCTGCACAAATATTTAATCGCAGCATCCCTCTTTTTGGACCAATTTTAAAATAATCTTTATTGATCTATATATATATATATATGTTCCTATATTATATAATTATTTTGGTAACACTCCCCCCCACCCCCCACCCCCCCCCACCATACTCCTTCATGTTTTTAATGTATTTCAAATACTAATTAACAGTGAAATGAGTTTAAAAACTAAAATCTATAAAAATCTAAATTAGTAGAAAATTAAAATTAGAAAAAAATAAATACAGATAAAGTATAGAAATAATTTAAACAACAATATTTCTACTATTTCCACACCACCTATGAGGTAAATAGAATGGCGCGTTTTTTTTTTGTTATGTGGTATCCCCAGTAGGCCTAATCCACATATTGTTTTAAGATTGATTATTTAAAAATTTTTTCTTTGAATTTTATGTATTCAGTCTTTCATATAAATTTAAATATGCTCACGTATTTTATTCGTAAATGTATAATACTTTAAGCAAACATACTTTAAATTAATATGAATATCTTAATAAAATTAATTCAAGTTAAGAATAAGTTCAAGTTAATTCAATTCAAGAAGTTCTAGAAAATAAGAAAACTTAAAATAAATTTAGTTATAATATTAATGTGTTAAACACAAAATTGAAAAAAAAGAATACGTATACTAATAATATTCATAAAAAAGCTATTTTTGTTCATGTATTATTTGTGTTCAAACTCATACTCCATCTTGATCTACAAAAAAATATATTAATGAATAAATATATAAATATAAATAATGCAAAGAAAACTATTTGTAGGTATACTTACGTTTGTACTATTACAAAATTAATTAATTAAATGGAAAATCTTCAATCTTCTTCACTTCTATCAAATCTTCTTCTTCTTCTATCAAATGTTCAAACTCCAATATTTTTTCAATCTTTTCTTAATTCTTCACAAGTTGATCTTTCAAATAAACTTGAATCAATAATAAAGCAAAAAAAAGGATATAATAACATAACAATTTTGAATGTATTTTGAACAAAATTTAAAAAACGCGGCCAATACACATAGGCACGGAGCTTCCTCAAAAATGAAATTGAAATATAAAATAAATGTTTTATAAAAACAATAATACTTACAAATTAAGTAATAAAAACACAATAGAGATTATCGCAAAATGTCACAAACGAAAATAAATAAAGATGTTTATCATAATCAGTAATAAACTTATTGGTTAAGTAACCGGCAAGGCTACCAAACGTCTACGAATGTTTATGTGAATCAAAAAAAAGAAATACACGATACCTATATATATATATATATATATATATATATATATATATATATATATATATATATATATATATATATATATATATATTATATATATATATATATATATATATATATATATATATATATATATATATATATATATATATATATATATATATATATATATATATATATATATATATATATATATATTATATATATATATATATATATATATATATATATATATATATATATATATATATATATATATATATATATATATATATATATATATAACAAGTAGCCGGCACAGCAACGAAAATGTTTATATGAATTAAAACAAAACAAATAAACAGAATATATATATATATATATATACATATATAAATATATATAAATTACAAATAATTTATTTTACATTCAAATATGTCATTTCTTGATTATTTTTGATATAATTATTAACATAAAAATAAAGATAAAAATCAAAAAGGAAATTTTGAAAATAAAAAGATTCATATAGTCGTTATGACATAAAGATACAATTCAGTACAATTCATGACTTTAATAATAGATATAAATAAGAATATCTTTATTTATTTTTATACATTTTGAATCAATAAATTATATACTATTTAGGATATAATGACTATATGAATCAATCAACGTTATAATGACTATAAGACCAATAAACGACTAAAGGAATGAATTTTTGTTATTATTATTAATATAAATTTAAAGATAACAAATAAATAACTAAAAAAAAAAATTCGTGTAGTCGTTTGGTCATATTGTATATGACCAAACATAGTTTGATTCATATAGTCATTATAACAAATGAAATAAAAGAAATTGCTAGAAAAAGTATACAAAAAAAAAGTTGTTATGGTTAATATCTCTATAATCGTGTTACAGACACGTAAAAAATTATATAAAAGCAACTTTTTTAATTTAAATACGTATACATAATAAATTTAATTAAAGTTATAATGACTATATGAATCAATCTTTATGACCAACGGATATATGAATCAATTTTTTCTTCTTCAAATTTGCTTTTTAATTAAATTAAATAAATTTCATAGTTTATAACATAAATTTAAACATATAATTTATGTTACATTCAAACATGTATATTCCTAATTATTATTGATATAGTTATTAACATAAATTTAAAGAAAACAATCAAAAAAGAAACTTAAAAAAAAAAAGATTTATATAATCGTTAAAACATAAAAATTGATTCAAATAGTCATTATAATTTCAATTACATATAATACGATGATAAAATTAAGTTTCATTAACATAATTTAACAAATATCTATAACATGAATATATAAATATAAATTATAACTTTATTTATTTATACATTTAGAAGTAAGTATTAGTAAGTAGTAGAAATAAGTATAAATAAACATTTTGTTTATAATTAACAAACTAAATATATTTTACTGAGGTGTTTATTTTTTGTATAACTACAATTTCACTCTCTATCTTCCTCTTGATGTTGTCTATTTCTTCTATTAATTAAATCATTCTCAGTTTCTTTGTTGATAGCACTAATAAATTTAGCAATAAACACAGCGGCATTTTCCAAATTTCTGTGATAAGGATTAATCCTTACATCAGCTGTCAAACAAAAAGTATATTTTAAAAATAAGTTTAATGAACATTAAAGTATAATAGAAAGTGTATTTCAATACAAACCATTTCGTGATTCATGATGGTCAACTCTGTGACCCCGAACAGGTCTTAAATCTCGCGGTATTGCGCCTCTGCCCTGTTCAGGCGGCGGAAGTTGTGAAAGAGGTGGCCGCTGAGGTTGTTGTAAAGACGGTGGCCGGAGAGATGACGGAGGACAATGTGAAGTATCTAGATTTTCCATCTTAAATTAAATTTATAATATTTTATTTAATTAAAAAGAATATTTATAAATTAAAATAAAAAAAGATTTTACCTTAGTTAATCAACGTAGACACTAGACAGATGACGATTAATAGTGGTTAACGATTAATAAAAAACATGAATATAGTAAAATTTGATATTCGTGAAAATAGTTCATAAAAATCGATTAGAATATTTAATCGAAATCTCAGCAAAAATTATAAATATATTAGAAAATAATTAAAATCAAAACAATCAATAAAATCCAAATTAGTACAACGATAGTACAACATTTATATAAAGTAGAAAATTACAACAAAATATAGTTAAAAGAAATATTAAACCTGAACAAAAATAAGTGTATAAGACTTAACATAAGAATTTTCGCAAATTAAATAAAATAAATAATATTGTAAAACAAATTATTATATTAAAAATAATTGATTACCCACTAAATACATTAGTAGGTAAATTAATTTATTTATAATAAACTATATTAATACGTAACGTTAATCGATTATCATAATTGGGTTTATTTATATTAAAATCAGCTTATAAATTTTTATAAATATAAAATTGGGGGGTTGGCGAGCGAAGCCCCACTAGTATATATATATATATATATATATATATATATATACATGGGGGATTCCGCGTCAAAATCAAAAAATGGCTATAAAAAAATATAGTTGAGAAAATAAAAAATAACTGTTTTTCCCGAATGGAGAATCCAAAAATATATATGCATGTCAAATTTTATTGATATTGAGGGAGTAGTTCCAGAAATATTACGGTATACACACAAAAACCCACACACACAGTCAAACGCACACACTCATATATATATATATTTATTTATTTATTTATTTATTTATTTATTGTTCAACGGGCGAAACGCCCTTTACAAAAGAAAAAGAAAATAAAATGATAGTAATACAAAGCGATGAGTTAGACAGATGTACAAGGAATAAATTGGGTGAGCAAGTATAGCTCTGCAGAATACAGAAAGTCAAATCACATAGTTAATAAGCTAAGGATAAAGACCGAACTGATGATTTAAATAATATAACAGATTCACTACATTAAACACTTTGCGGCAGTGAGTTCCACTGACGCTTCATACGATTAATAGAGCTATAAAAGCCCAAATTCGAGGTAAAGGTGCTTTCATTCAGGTCTCTAAAATTTCTAATTGGATAAGCGGCCGTCCTACTAACAAAAAGACCACGCAGGTTCTCACAGTCAGTGAGCCCTCGAACGATCTTATATGTCATCACAGAGTCGAACTGATAAAGGGTAGACAACCGTTGGAATGTCGCACTCCTCCGCAATTGTTGAGTAATCGTGACAGTATGTAGAGGTTTACCAAGTTTATAAGCTATGTATCTAATGAAGGAATGCCGGATAGATTCTAGGTTGTTAATTAGATACTGGCAATGAGGACGCCAGATCTGAGGACAGTACAAAAAATGAGGTAGAACTAGAGATCTGAAAAGGTAAATAATTGCAGAGGAGTCCGAGAAATCAACGGTTGATCGTTTGATAAAACCAAGCATGCGGAAGGACCTGGAGACCACGGCATCGATCTGCTGGGAGAACGTCAATGTCGAGTCAAAGATTACACCTAAGTCCTTTATCGACTCCACTCTGGGCAGAACGACACCGTCAATGCTGTAGTCGAACAACAGCGGGGATCTGCTTTTGCAGAACGAGATTACAGAGCACTTACTAACATTAAGAGATAAGCCGTTGTCGATCGACCACGCATAGAGATAATCCAGGTCCCTCTGAAGTCTAGCGGCATCCTCAACAGAGGAGACCTGCATACAAATCTTTACATCGTCAGCATACATTAAAATTAAAACTTGCGCAGATTCGATCTTCGGTACAAGGTCGTTGATATAAATGCAGAATAGGAGTGGCCCCAAGTGGGAGCCCTGAGGAACACCCGACGTTACACGCTCAGGAGATGAGACCACCCCATTGAATCTGACTGCTTGCGATCGGTCAGTTAGATAGGAACGTAGGAGATCAAAGAGTTTGCCGCGCAAACCGAAGTTCCACAGCTTCGATATAAGTCGCTTGTGGTTAACAGAATCAAAAGCTTTCGATCAGTATAAATAACATCAGTTTGAATGCGGCTACATAAAGATTCGGACACAAAATCATTAAATACTAAGAGGTTTGTTAAAGTCGATCGGCCGCTAATGAAACCGTGCTGTCGCAGGGACAACTTCGCAAAAAGAGAGTTAGATAATTCAGATGCCAAGTACGCATCGAGAATCTTGGGGATGCATCCACTAGTCGAGATGGGACGATAATTCGAGACGCTCCGTCTATCACCATTTTTGTAAATGGGTACAACATACGAACATTTCCACGGGGTAGGGAAGTGACCAGAGCGCAAGGAAGAATTGAAGATCTCAACTACAGGCCGCTCCAGGACAGACCAGCACCGCTTCACAAAGTACGGCGGAATGCCGTCAGAGCCAGAGCTGAGGTGGTTACCTCCAGGAGGGTCACCAGGGCCAGTCGCTGGGCTCGCCTGACTATCCAATCTAGCCTTGATGTCCTCAACCTCTCTCTCAAGGGCTCGAATAGCTTTACAGTTGGTGCGAGTCAGCTGCATGTGCGAGGAGAGCTGAGCGAGTATTGTGCCCAGGCGACGATCTATGTTGTGGAGCACCGCACTGCCACCATCCGCACCCTGAGCTAATGGAGAAGCCGCTCTGGAGTTCACACCAGAGTCTCCATCAGTCTGTGGAAGCTCCTGGGGGTTCAGAAGAATGTTGACACCTGTCATTAGGCCAAATGAGAGAGGAGCAACAAACACAGGTTGGAGCCGCCAGCAGAACACAGCAGGACGAACACAAGTCACAACACCTGGGCAAGGACGAAGGGCACCCAGGTGGTCACAGCAGCGGTCGCAGCAGCAGGTAAGACAGCAGAAACTCCAGCAGACGACGTGTCTCCACCCTCCTCAGTCAGCAATCCAGGACGCGCACCACGTACACCACACACGGGTACTCAGCAGCGCGAGGACTGACGTGCGAAAGAGAGAGAGAGAGAGAGAGAGAGAGAGAGAGAGAGAGAGAGAGAGAGAGAGAGAGATGAGTATGTTCGGACCAAGATGGCGGACCTCCGGAGCGCCTAACCTAAGATATATATATATATATATATACTAAAGTCAAGAGTCACTAATCTCAATTTTTTAAGAGAATTCAAGGAAAAATGTAGGAATAAAACATTCATTATCATCCTAACTATAATAATAATTCGGACTATTATCCGGTATAGTCATATCAATTATCTGTTTCGAAAGTTTTATAGCAGGAATCAGAGAAAATATGACGGAATTTTCGTCATATCTGAGAACTCGTACAGGTGAAGTTGAAATTCCTATCGATAATAGAACCTAATCTGTATCATGTACTAGTTTAAGGGAATAAACACAGAAATAATTAAAACACCACAACCAAACTCTACTCAATCTAGATGAGAGGAGAACAAGGAAAAATTTGTTTTGTGTTTCAGATGGCATTAAATTAACAATGCAATAATTTTGATAAGTCTGATAATCAGACTAAATTCAGAGCATCGGTTAACAGGATTCGACTGCGGAGAGCAACTAACGAATCTTACAACCATATCATTATTAGAAGTGGGAGATTGTGACATATTAATTCCCAAATTGAACGTTTACTCATCACCCACTGAGTCCCTGGCGCACGATTATTACCCTTCCCCCTCCTACTACTCCTGTCGGCGCTGCGCAGCGAAAGCGCATAAAAGCGGGAGCGTCCTCTTGCGCGACACAGTTCGCTACCGACCTCCGCCCGGTGACCATCGTTCTCCCCCCTTCCGTCTCTCGACTCTCGAGCACGGAAGAACTAGAGAAGGATAAAAAGATAACGAGCGCTTCATTATTTTCCCCTACTGACCTGTCGCTTTGCAAATATACGTACGCGCTAAGGATTCTCCCGCTCAGTACAACAGGAGCAGTCAACGTGAGCAGTCGACCGGAGAAACTAGCTTCCTGGACTTCCCTAACGCTTTTATCCGTAACGTTTTGATTTCCGAGCCGTGTCCCTCTCGTGCTCTTATGACAAGAGCCTCCAACGCCTTCTGAATCGCCCACTTGGCAGTGCTGGGGTCACGATTATTCGGAGGGTCATGATTTATGGAGAAATTAGCTATTTCCAAGAAATGCAGAGATACGAGTGCATGCGAATGTTTACAAGTAGATACGCTTATATCGCGGGAACAGCCGTACAAAACCAACCAAAGAATAGCACGTTTTCAACACCTGTTACATTTGCAGGAAGTGTAGACTTAGACGCGAAATTTAAAGGAACCTCGTATTTGGATCCTTATTGTACTGTATTTGTACTAGAAGGGTTAGAAAAAAGTATTTTTATCAAAAAAAGATTCGCCAATAGAGAACCTGGGCATATTCACGTAAAATTCTAAACAAATGCCTACAAGTAGAAGTATAGCGGAGAGACACAGAAGTATGTTATAATCAGATACCAGTTTCTTGAAGAGGAAAGGAGTTTTTCCTTTCTCCTAGAACTAGGTAACTCACCCGAGCAGCAACACAGATAGGTTGCAGCAAAGCCATACCCCCTATATTTAATGTGATAAATCATTGGCTGCAATTTTCGCCCACCCCTTCAAGTGTAATACCTCCCGGAAGTTTACATCCACGAAAAAAAGTACATAAGAATATGCGACACCAAAGGCTATCGCTGCAAGTGGAATATACGCCGAAACAGATTTACGAGATTTGGGCAATTATATTATGTTTCCATTGAAAAAGTCTTCAGTCTTAAAAAATGTAGCTATTCTAGGAAAGGGAATATCTATTAATTAATTCTTAGATCTTAAAGTATTAGAATCTCTCGCAAATAATACGTGGAATCATTTCTGGGGCAAGTTTCTCACTTTTGGAACTGCTAGCGCCGGAGTTCTAGAAATCATACTAAGAGCTAGACTGATCAAAATGCTAATCGACACGATATTACATGGATATGCTATCTATAGTATATATGGCTGGTTCATTCATCTTTTAGGATAGCTGGGGATTTCAGTGACACATTTACTACTACACCTCGGAGAAAGGAAACCGGAAAAATCGAAGCCTTATAAACGCCAATCTAACCAGAAAATACAAACAATGATACGAACCTAATTTATGACGACATCGAAAGAAGGTCGATCAATATTGAAGAAAAACAAGCCGCTCGCAGAACAATTTATTAGAAATCATGTCATAAGAAAGCGTATAGATGTTTTGTGCAGAAAACAAGTTGCAGGAGAAAGTACTCGAGCATTCTTTCATCGGATAAGAAATCTTCGCGATGAATATCGATTGGAACTAATAAGAACACGGGAAACATTTAAAGAATTATTCAAAACTCATTTAAGTACAGAAGAATCTACCGTTACTGGATACACATTGGGTTCGAAAACAGAAATTCGAAAGTACCTACGTGCACCTTGCGAATATAAAAATTTAGTGGACGCCGCGAGACACGCCCGTTTAATTGAATATAAAATAGCAAAATTAAAATTACTCTATATACGAGCAGAAAACAAACAATAAGAATTAGAAAGAAAGATAACTCTATTTGATAAATAAAAGGGTTACACATTAATTTGAGAAAAGTAAACAGAGGAAGAGAGAATGTTAGAGATTGAATTAAGAAAGAAAATCCACACACATATATATATATATATATATATATATATATATATATATATATATATATATATATATATATATATATTTGTGGATTTTCTTTCTATATATATATATATATATATATATATATATATATATATATATATATATATATATATATATATATACTAGTGGGGATTCGCCCCCCTACTCGCTTCGCTCGCCAACCCCCCACTTTAGTTTCTGTGTGATTTTTATTTTAAAAATGTTATCACCATGATCTGATGATTGGGTTCTAGTTGGTTGAGAATGATCTTATTGCATTATATAAAATTTGTAGATCATAAAAAAGCCAAGAATTTAATGTTTTTCGAAATAGAGAATATCAAAAGAAAAAAAGTAAAAGTACTTAATTAACGTCGAACTTCTACTGCTAATTATTATTTCCTAATTAATATTTATTTCCATTTTTTCGGAAATTGTTTTAGAATTAATTTTGATTCTTCTTATTTTTGATTATATGTTACAATTATAGATAAATCTGGTCCATCACTCTTTCTTATAATAACCATTACGGCTTGTTGTATGACCTGCGGTCGTTTATATATGTTGATGATCGATCTTTTTGTTTTTTGTAGCATAATGAGAAAAAAAATCTGTTTTTCATTTTAATTATGTGTTTTGGTTTCATAGCGAGTCTTTGATTTACTTTTTTGTGATAATTTTATCGAAAAAGTTAATAAAAATAGAAAATGTGTACCTAAAAGTGAATAATATTTCCTATCTTTTCACCGCGGATAATTTAGATTATCATTTATGTATCAATATTTGTTATGCACCAAAAGTGACATTTTTTTAAACCGTTATAACTCGATCACTACTCTGTATAAGTTTTACAAAATCATGATTGTTATAAATAATACTTACCGCGTAAATATCAAGTTATTTCACTAATTATTTCCTGAGGAAAAAACTCAATTTTAACAAAATAAAGTTTTTGTTTCCTACCTATGGAAGCTTTGCATTTTACAGACCAAGTTAATTAAAGAAAGAAGGCATAAATCATATCAAAAATTTGGATCTAGACGGATTTTTTTGTTATCTTAATTTTTATTTTTATATGAATTTATCGATCACTGCAAGTTAAATATACTTCTTAAATCTTTACTTGTAGCTGCTTATTAGCTGTATTCGATTTATTTTTTGTCTATATTTTTGCGAAAACTTGAGGTTAAATCTTACACCAAAGTACATGAGTTACGATTTTTACTTCAATATTTTTTAATTTTTGTAAATTCGGTTATTAATGATACATTTAAATAATTGAGAGCTCACGTAATCAATATGGCGGCACAAAGGATGAAAATACATATAGATGTATAAATGCATATAAATTTTAATACATAACATAACCCCTTTTATTTTTTCCAAAATCATAATATAGATTAATGAGAAAGACAATGCTTCAAAATAAAAATAGATTCATGATGAGTAAATTGATGTACTTAAATACCCGCTCATTAGGTTAGATCTTGAGCCTTTGAGCCGCCATGCATATTAAAAAACTTCCGTTTTAAAAACTACTTAAACATATAAATTACTCATATTAAGGCCTAGAGACCTATCAGCAAAAAATTGATATATAACAAATTCTTATCCTATTTTCTACTGTATATAAATATTTATATGTATATAGCAAACCCATGTCAATACATATTGAAACGTTGCGCTTACAAACTAATGCTCTCTGTTGAAAATAATAACGTCATTTTATGACGTCATTAAATGACGTTAAATGACGTCATTATATTACGTCATTTGACGCTACAAATTGGAACCTTTTATGACGTCATTATTTTTAACAAGTTGTACTTCTAAATACTTCAAAATTGATAAAATGGTTGCCTATATAGGTGCTACCATCCGGATGGTAGTACGGAAAATGGGGGCTAACGCCAAAGAAATAATGTTTTTAAAATATTTTTTGTTTAATAAAATAATTAAAAATTATTAATTTCTTGGCCATTAGCCCCCATTTTCCGTACTACCATCCGGATGGTAGCACCTATATAGGCAACCATTTTATCAATTTTGAAGTATTTAAGAGTATAAGTATTTAGAAGTACAACCTGTTGAAAATAATGACGTCATAAAAGGTTCCAATTTGTAGCGTCAAATGACGTAATATAATGACGTCATTTAACGTCATTTAATGACGTCAGTCAATGACGTCATAAAATGACGTTATTATTTTCAACAGGGCTCCTACACTCGCAATGATTTTTTTGTGGATAGAGTTTATAATACAAATTGCTCGCATTTGTAAAAAAAGGAATTAGTCATTGTTTGCTGGAAGTCAAGGGGCTGTCGGAGCGAACTTTACTGATTGTGACCTCACCATGCGCCGTAGTTCTTATTATTTGCTTTCAATATACTTGAAATTAATCAAAATCAAATTGATAATTGTTCCTTATTGTGTGAGTGACCTCGGAACACAGAGTTTTTAGTGATTTAATTATTAAAAAACTTTATATCATAAAATATTGTACAAAAAAGTGTCGGTCATCTTACTGTATCTCTCTTTCATCGTCGCCTCCGCCTTGCACCGTAGTTCGCATTGTTTGTCTAAATTACATACATTGGTGTACACATGAAGGTGCTTGTAAATATATAGTTTTATTATACGCACCTCGGAGCACCGCGTTGATGTGCGATAAATGAGTGTATGTACTCATTATTCATGATCCAAAAATCTTTTTGAGGTTAGGAAAACCAGATCATGTCGAATAATCAGCGTGGCTCCAACATCCCCTATATGAATTTTTTTGCTCTTTGAAAAAAATGGCTACTTGACCATCGCAGCAATCGAGCACCAAGAGCCTAACCTAATCATCCATGCGCGAACCTCTTGGTTAATTCACAATCTCTTAGGCACTCCAAACTCAACACATGTACTGCTTACTAAGCCATTTTTCTAATGCAGCTTCTGTTTCTGTCCAAGTTTTAGCTTAAAGAAGCCGCTTTAGCCTAATCACGATACACGGGCCTAAACCGAGTCATTGAATGTCTTAATAAAGCCTGCTACCGCATCAACCTTAATAAGACTTCAAGGTCGTCACCATAGCTTCGTTCTAATTAGAACAAACCTAAACAAAAATCTTGGGTGCAGAACTTTTGCCTTCATTCTACCCGAATCGTCCACTAATCTCAGCTGGCTCTCAGTAGCCTAGTTTCTAACTTGATTCATGCCTTTTTATTCAGTTATCACGCTCGTCAATACGGGTTTTTTCAGTAAGTGAATTTTCTCAGGAAAGAATAAGTGGAATATTACGATATTTATACAAAAAGTAGTTCTTATCATGATTCATCAACATGATTTCGTGGAAGATGAAAAATTTTTCCTTATTTTGCGGGGGGGGGGGGGTGTCCGGGATATATATATATATATATATATATTATTTGGTGGAAGTAATTTAATGAGAAGACGAGTTATATGTTGTCCTTTTTTATGAGTTTTTAACCGTTTTTTATGATGACATTCTTGACATAATTTAACGCCAGTTTTACCTTGATAATAATCTAGTATAAATATTAAATGTATTTGTGGAATGGATCTGTAATATATATATATATATATATATATATATATATATATATATATATCTATATATCTTCACCAATGAATCTCGACAGAAGACTCAACTACCGACTTACCCATTATAATAGACCAAGAGAAGTACATTGATTCACTATTAGAAAATTTTGAAGAATTAGACAGCGAAAATAAAGAAGATGTAAATTCAAGTAGAAAGAAAGGAGAGAAGGAACAATCTGGAAGAAGTAAGAAGAAGAGTGGCCACTTCAAGAGAAAAGGATTAAAATAAACTAGGAAAAAATAGTATAAAATCCTTAAAATCATTAAATATTATCAAATGAGAAAATCAAACATAAAACAATAGAGACGGATAAAAGAGAGAGAAAGAGAGAGAGAGAGAGAGAGAGAGAGAGAGAGAGAGAGAGAGAGAGAGAATTTCGCAGTGATAATAATTAATAAGAAAATTATTTTTTTTTAATTTCTAGAATGGATGCAAGGGAACCGTCAGTCGATATTAAGCTTCGTTGGAAGTATGACTTGGGAGCGCTACTAACTATACTATATAACGATCTGTTATACATCAAAATGCC
This sequence comes from Nasonia vitripennis, assembly GCF_009193385.2. NCBI lineage: Eukaryota > Metazoa > Arthropoda > Insecta > Hymenoptera > Pteromalidae > Nasonia > Nasonia vitripennis. The sequence continues at coordinate 4,899,663 of NW_022279588.1, forward strand.
TATAGTTGTAAATATAGACGACTTCCAAACTTTGGATTTTGACATCGAAGAATATACCGATCAACTACTATAATCTCAAATTATGAATGAAGACCAAGAAAATTGCGAACTCCCTACGAATCAATCACGGAATGAATTCAACAGGAAATCAGCCAAACAATTACTAAGAGAAGCAATCAAAATATTTGAAAAATACATAGAAGAATCATCGATGAGGATCTTCACGTAGTAGAAAGATTATTTCGGGAGTAAACAAGAGGAATTATAAAACGACAGTACTCACTCAGGCTCACCGCGAGAAGAATTAATAGAACTGTTTCAAGGCCCAAGAGAAGAAA